>NC_083695.1:32149939-32809106 GCF_033118175.1 Dama dama | reverse complement strand
CGCCTCGAGCCGCCCCCCTGATGGTGCTCATGCCTGTGGGGCCCGTGCTTCTGTACCTTTGGCTGCGCTGTCCTCTCCCAGTCGCGCCCCTTGGCTGTGCTGTTCTAATGCTCACATTTGTCTTGCAGCCTCTCGCTCGTGGCCTGGGCCAGCCTGGGGCTCTGGTCAGGGTTAGCCGCTTGAGGCCTCCCTTACCCTGGCAGCGCCCTCTGCTAATAGTGGCACTCCCTGTAAGTGAGCTGCCCACGAGAGCGGGGTGTCACCAGCAGTCCCTTGGCTTGGAATTGGGGTGGGGGGGGACGCTCCGAGGGCACCAACTCTGCCTGCCTGTCAGTCTGAGCCTTGTCCTTGGTGTTCCTGAGGGACACATCCTGGCTTGAGAGCTGGTGTGAGATTTATAGTTTTTCCAAGGGTAAATGGAGCTGGTAAGAGGCTCCATTTAAAAAGAGTGTTTATAGTTCCAAGACCCCTTACCCCAAAAAAGCCCTGTGGAGGAGACGAATAAGGCAAAGAGAATTAAGTGTCCATCCCAGGGGTCTATTCATCCTTTGGAGCCCTCCTCAACCCTGGCTAGAGTCTGCTTTCAGGCTGGCTGGTGCCCAGGGCTAAGTTTTGGACCACTGAGTGAGGGCTGGGGGAGTGGGGGGCGGGCTGGTAATTGAGACCTGACTGAGCCCCTTCAGGTGAGAGAAATGAGTGGTGGAAACAGCCATATCCAGGAGATGCTTCTTTGAGAGCCTGAACCTGTGGGGATGGGATACAAAGACTGAGGGCAGAGTTTTCACAGGGTGTCAGGCTCCTTGGCTTTAAAGACAAGAGTGTTTTCTGCATCCTGGTTATTGATGGAGAGGGAGGCAAAGGCCAGAGGATCATAAGGCGGGCTTTAGGACAAAAGGGTCATTAGCTCTATGGACAACAGAGGGAAACGGGAGAGAACGGTGGGCTCGCTTTTCCAGAGAAGGGCCTTAAAGAGAGAAGAGGGATGTCTTTGTCAAAGAGATTACAGGGGATTCTCTGCTGGATTGGGGAGGGCTTTGCGTCACTTGGGAGAATCCCAGTCTCACATGGGTAAATTGCTGGATTCTTCCCCCTACAGTGCGGAAACAGGAGATCATTAAGATCACAGAACAACTGATTGAGGCCATCAACAATGGGGACTTTGAGGCCTACACGTGAGTAGAGACCCATTTCCTTGACACCCAAGTCATCTCTCGAGCCTTTCCCGCCTTTCAAAAAGCAGTTGGGACCCAGGGAAAAGAGAAGGCTGGGCCTTGGGCACAACATCTGAGTTAAACACCAGGCCCCAGGGAGCCCTTGCAGGTAGACGTCGGTGATTTAGCCCACCCATGGTGCCCGAGCTGGTGGGTTGAAAAGGTGGAGCTGAGCTGCTCGGCTGGCAGGGCCCTGAGATCTCAACCACCTTGTCAGGCCCAGCCTACAGCTAACCTGCTGCCGCTGAGGAGGAAGATAGACAGTAATTCTCATATAAGACTGACGGGCTGCTTTTTTTTTTTCTCTCTCCTGTAGGAAGATTTGTGATCCAGGCCTCACTTCCTTTGAGCCTGAGGCCCTGGGTAACCTCGTGGAAGGGATGGATTTCCATAAGTTTTACTTTGAGAATCGTGAGTGGGTTCGTGCTGCCGAGATACTCCTGCCTGCCCCGCACCCCCTCGCCTCTGTCCCCGCTCACCTTCTCCTCTTTCCAGCCGCCCGCTTTTCCCTTCCTGGGCCTGCCTGCCGCACCCTGGTCTGTGTGCTTGCCTCCGGGGGCCTGAGGATGGTCTTCAGCTGGCATCTCCAAAGGCCCTCCTCGCAGAGCCCCATGTGCCCCTGTTCTGCACCAGTGCCGCTGTATAATGATCACGGCCACTGTATTGCTTTAAGCCTTACCTCTTTCCAAGACACTTGGAAACCATGAGAGGTTAGGTTGAGATGATATCAACAAGTAATAATGAAGCTCTGTGTCTGCAGGTTTCACAATAGAGGAAATTAAAACCAGGATAAGAATGTGCAAGCAAGTAACAGGGCACCGTTGGTGACTGTGAGATCGGAAGTTGTGGCTAGGGTCCTCCTTCCAGCCACTGAGGGAGACAGGCGTCCTGGCTAGGGGTGGGTGGCCGGGGTGTTGTGCTCCAGGCAGCTCCTGGAAGTCCCAGAGGATAAGAAGCTAATTCATCACCTCCTCCCATCTTTCTTTCCACTAAGACCATCCCCCTCCTTATTTTTTTTTTTTTTTTACTTCCCCACCCCCCCTCCTTATTTTTTTCCCTCATCTTTTCCACTTTATTCTGGGCCTTCCCCATCCTGCCCTAAATTTTACTTTCTCACTGTTTTCTCTGCTAACTACAATCCTCTCCATGTCTCAGCTACAGTTATAAACCCTAGGTTATCTAAGTAATTCTATTAGCCAGAAGCAATTCCAAAGCTCACAGAAACTCTCTTAAAGGTCTCGTGTAGCCCCTAACGTTAGAATTGAACTAAAATGTAAATCTCAGTAAAAGCAACACAGTTCATGGTGTTTGCTGATAATAGCAACCCATCTTCTTTTGGTTTCCCCCCAGAGGATCCTGGGGACTCTGGGAGTACCCTCAGCTTGGTGCTTTGCTGACTTTTTTTTTTTTTAACTTTGGACCTTTGTAAAAATCAAAAATCAATTTTGAATATTTTAAGTTCTTGGTTTTGCTCTACAGCCCTAATTAGGGACAAGCCAACCCTTATGAGGGCTACCCAGATGACTCAGAATGGTAAAGAATCCACCTGCCAAGACAGGAGACAAGGATTTGATCCCTGGGTCGGGCAGATCCCCTGGAGAAGGAAATGGTAACCCACTCCAGTATTCTTACCTGAGAAATCCCATGGACAGAGGAGCCTGGCCTGCTACAGCCTATAGGGTTGCAAAGGAGTCAGACGCAACTGAGCGCACACAACACTTGTGAAATCTAAACCCACCTGTCAGGGTAAAAAGATCATCATAGTCTTTCGTTAAGATAATCTTGAGTTCAAATGTTGTGTGGGCAAATTACTTAACTTCCTTGAGCCTATTTCCATATCTTATAACGAAAAAAATAATATTGACCAAGGAATATGGCTCATGCATGTAAAACCCGCAGTACATTGTCTGATTAAAATACTAGCTGCTGTTAACACTGCTCCCCACCTTTCTCTTCCTTTTAAATAATTGAAACTAATCTAACGGGGTTTCCCAGCCTCTGGAGAGTGTATGGGGGAACTTGGCGACTCCCAGAATGGTTACTGGAGAGAGGGTGAGACTTAGGAAGTGCAGGCTGGGAGGAAAATGCCCGTCCCCAGGCCTGATGCCCTCCTACCTACCTCACCCCGCCCTGCCCACTACAGTCCTGTCCAAGAACAGCAAGCCCATCCACACCACCATCCTGAACCCACACGTCCACGTGATCGGAGAGGACGCAGCTTGCATTGCCTACATCCGCCTCACCCAGTACATCGATGGGCAGGGTCGGCCTCGCACCAGCCAGTCGGAGGAGACCCGGGTCTGGCATCGCCGGGATGGCAAGTGGCTCAATGTCCACTATCACTGCTCAGGGGCCCCTGCCGCACCGCTGCAGTGAGCTCAGCCACAGGTGCACCTGGTGGGGGGCGGGGGGCTGGGACAAGTGGGCTCAGAGGAGGAAGAAGGGGTTGAGAGGTGGCCTTGGGGGAGGACATATGGGCCATCCCGGAAGAGTAGTGAAGGCCAGACAGTGTGGTGGTTGTAATAAGTTATGCTCTCAAGTCAGGCTTGGGTCTGGCTCCATGACACTACATTGGGTGACCTTGAACAGGTTACTTCCCCTCCCTAAGCCTCATTTTCCTCAGCTGTTAAAAAGAGGGAAGGAGCGGTGCCTGCCTCCTTTGTTGTGAGATTTAAATAAGGTACTTGTGAGTAAAGCACTTAGTAAGTGCTCAGCAAATGGGAGGCGATATTATGTTTAAATACTAGCTTCTTCCTCATCCTCCACCTTCTCAGGCAGAGTTGGCCACATGTGTAGTGTGTTTAAGCCTCTGGAACTCCTGTGTGCGTACTGTCCTCTGTCCTGTTACCACGTCTGTCCTGTTTGACAGGGGCATGAGGAGATCCCAGCCGGAGGTCAAACCTTCGCAGCCAGTGGCTCTGGAGGGCCTGAGTGACAGCGGCAGTCCTGTTCGTTTGAGGTTTAAAACAATTAAATTACAAAGCGGCAGCAGCCAATGCACGCCCCTGCATGCAGCCCTCCCGCCCGCCCTTCGTGTCTGTCTCTGCTGTACCGAGGTGTTTTTTACATTTAAGGGAAAAAAAGAAAAAAAAAGATTGTTTAAAAAAAAAGCAGGATCCATACCATGATGTGTTTTAAAACCACCAACAGCCCTTGGGCTGGCAAGAAGGCAGGAGTCTGTGTGACGCCCATCCTGGCACAAGCAGTGGGCTCACCCACCAGCCCTGAAGAGGTGAGCTCGGCCTCTGGCCTCCATGGACTCGGGACCAGGCAAAAACTCTGACAGAGCTCTGGGGGCTGTGTGATGTGACTGCAGCCTCTGAGATGGCCTGCCTGCCCCAGGTCTCAGAATGGACTTCAGAGTTTGTATACGCGCCTAGAACGAGGCTTATGAGAACACCGTGGCCAACAGACCTACTTGGGAGAGAATGCGGAGCTCCCAGCCTGCCGTGGAGGCAGCTGAGAAGCAGTGGCCTCAGGACTGAGAAGCAGGGCCCGGACGTTGCTGTACTCTACCATTTAGTGTAGAAGGGAAGAGAATTGGTGCTGCAGAAGCGTGTCTGCTCCGAAGCTGATGAGAAACCTCGTGTTAGTCTGACATGCACTCACTTACTCATCCATTTCTATAGGATGCACAATGCACGTGGGCTCTGATCTTGAGGCCCAATCCTAGCAGCTGGGAAGTGGGAGGGGTTGCCGCTTTGCTTTGTGTTTGTTTTCTTATAACTTAGCAAGGAGAGAGCCAGGCCTTGGTCTGGGCTCCCCCTGCCGCCTTTGGCAGTTCTGTTTCCGTGCTGACTTGGACCATCTTTGTCTTGCCTTCTTATGGTGGTGGTCCCTGTGCTGACTCTCATCTGGGCCTGGGCTCTCTGCCAGGTGCCCCTGTGGGATGGGAGGAGTGAGGCAGCGGGATTGAGTTGATAGTTGTTTCTATGCATTCAGGCTGCCCTCAGGGCTGCCTCCCTTCTTACTCTTCCCTTGCTGCACGCCAATCTCTTTTCCTGTCTTTGAGACTGACTTGACTACTCTGGCAAGAAGAGGTATCCTCTATAAAGAGACTTCTTTACTGACCAACTGAAGTATAGACTTACTGCTGGACAATCTGCATGGGCATCACCCCCGTCTCACCTGCATGTACCCAAAAGAGATGTCCAGAGCCAAGGCTCCTACCTTCATTGTCCCTGTCTGTGCTCAAGGAGTTCCATTCCAGGAGGGAAGAATGTATATTCTAAGCAGATAGCAGAGACGATAATGGAGGAGCAATTGGTCATGGCCTTGGTTTCCCCCCAAACAACTGTGCAGGTCTGTCTGCACAAATGTCTGCACTATTGGGGGAGAGATGGGTAGACCCCAGCTCCCTGGACTGCCTTAAGGAGGCACAGGAGCTGGGAGAAGAGGCAAAGCTACAGGTTTACCTTGGAGCCAGCTGAGAAGAGCAGACTCACAGGTGCTGGTGCTTGGATTTAGCCAGGCTCCTCCGAGCACCTCCTGCATGCCGCAGCCCCCGGGTCCCAGCCGTCTCCCGCCCTGCAGCCTGCAGTGCCAGCACGCAGACACCTTCACCACGGGGTTTGATTTTGCTGGCTTGAAGACAAATGGTCTTAGAGTTCATTAAGACCCATAGCTTCATATGGCTGCTCCAGCGCCACTTCTTAGCATTCTTACTCCTCTTCTGGGGCTAATGTCAGCATCTATAGACAATAGACTATTAAAAACAACAACAACAACAACACCTTTTAAACAGGAAATGGAAGGCATTTGATGCAGAATTTTTGCATGATGACATAGAAATAATTTAAAAATAGTTAGTGTTTGTTCTGAATGTTGGTAGACCCTTCATAGCTTTGTTACAATGAAACCTTGAACTGAAGATATTTAATAAAATAACCTTTAAACAGTCCATTGTGTTACTGCTGTCGGAGGCTTATGACCAGGGATTTAGATTTAACAGCCTGGGTTACAAGGCCTCTGGTGGAGAGCTGAACCTTCTCCCACTCCTTTTGGACCCATTTTAGAATAAAACTTCCTCCTGAACTCATCGGCCTCCAATCACCCCACTCGGTTGCTGAGGCGAATTCGGGATTGGGGTTGGTGAGAGCTTGCGCTCTTGAGAGGAGAGCTCGGAGTCTCGCCCCGCCCCGGGCCCCGCCCCCGCCTCGGGCCGCCCAGCCCCCTCCCCCGCCGCCCCTCAGTGTGCCGGCCCGGCTCCCCCTCCGCCGGGCCGAGTGGAAGATCCCGCACCCTCGGCCCGCCCCGGCCTCGGGAGCCGCGCCGCCGACGCTCGCCAGGTTGTGCCACCTCGCGGGAAGGAGGGGAGCGCCTCTGCCGGGGGCGCGCGGAGCCGGCTGTCTCTGAGGTCGCGGCTCAGCCGAGCGCTGGGGAACTCCGTTCAGCGGCCCGGCGCCTCGGCCGCGCGGCTGGCAGGCTCGGAGGCGGCGGGGACCCGAGCGGGGCCGCGAGCGGCAGCGCGCCGCCTCCCCCCGGTGGGAGCGGTGGTTGGGCCCGGCTGCGGCAGAACGTTCGCTCGGAGATGGCGGAGCCGCCGCGACGCGGCCCGAGGCCCCGAGAGCAGGGAAGCCGGGCAGCCCCGGGACGTGGCGGAGCCCGGGGACAGCGGGGACGCCGCCCAGTCCGCCGGGTGAGCCGCCCTTGAGGAGACCCCCGCTCAGAGTGTGGCCCCCACCCACGGTCCCCACAGCTCTCCCCTCACAGACTTCCTTCCCTCAGTGTGGCCACCGAAACCGCCCGCAGGGGCGTCCCCGGCGGCCCCTCGGGGCGGCCCGCGCACCCCTCCCCCTGTCCCTTCCGCAGGCCGCCCTGGTCGTGGCCTCATTCCTCTTGGCTGGTCCCCTCTGCCCCGGGCTCCTCCTCCCCTCGGGGCTCTTCCAGCCCGACGCCCGCCCCGATGTCACCGCAGACTCTCCTCCGCGCGCCCCTAGCCCCTTCTTTCCGCTTTAATGCTTCACGCTCTACTCTCTCTATACACACCTGTGAACCCACGTTCCCCCCAGCTGGGCCTTCCGTCTGTGACCCCTGTGTGCCAGCGCCCCACGCCCCTGTCGCTGCTTAGGTCCCCCTCCTCCCGCGGCATCTGCACTGCTGATCTCCCAGCGCGGGGCCCACACCCCTGCCTTCCTCAGCCCCCACCTCAATTGCTCTCCTCCCGCTGTTGCGCCCACATTCAGCAACCCCTCCCCGGCCGTGGTCCAGCTTCAGTATTTATCATCCCACCCCGCGCCCTCCCCCTCCCCCAGGACTTTCTCATCACCCCTTCTCTGAATATTGCTGCTTCTTCTAGGTCCGAAGCTAAAATGCAGTGGTTAAGAGCAGGGCTGGAGCTTGACAGGTCTGACTTTGAATCCCAGTTCCTCCACTGACTGAGCTGTGTGATCCTGGGCAAGTTACTAAGCTTCTCTGGACCTCAAATTACTCATATGTAAAACGGGGATATTACTTACCTCCTAGGACTGGTGTGAGCATTAAATATAGAGAAAGCTCTTAGAAGAATGTCCGGCAAAGAGTAAGCCCCAAGTAAATGTTAACTATTATCCTTGACATTATGAGTGATCACCCCCAGTATCTACTTCCTCCATTCTACAGTGATTTCTTCTCACTACTGTGTTTACTCCAAAAAGTTTCCTCTAGGTCTTAGGATTCACGCCTTCCCATCACCGTTTTGAGCCTTTCCCAGCTGTCTTTTCATGCCAGTTGGTTTTACTCAAGCCAAAGCTGAACTGTTCTTAAACTGTCTTTCTCAATTCTGAAGGACCCCCATCTCTGCTTAATCACCCCAAGATGTGTATGTGTGGGGGGTGAGTGGTAGAGATTGCCTGCCACTGGCCTTATTAGAAATGATTAAGATGGGGAGAGTGACAGTAAAGCTTCTAGTTGGTCTACTTAAGGAAGAAAGTCTGAAATGTAGATCTCTTTAAAACTATTCTCTGATGGTACTTTCTCCTTTCTCTGTTATTGATTGGGTACTACTTAAGCTCCTGTTGCTCTCTGCCACCCAGCCCTATTCAAGCTTGCTCTATTTCTGTACTAGGACTCAATCCCTCATGTCTCTCTAGGCTGGCTCAGGACCCTTCTGATCTGTTTAGGGATGAGAATGTAGTACTATCCAGGCTAAATTAGGAAGGAGAAATAGAGTGGATAGGGAGACAGATTCTGGTCTCACCTCTCTAGCTTTTCTTAGGTGCCAGTGATGTGGCCTGCTCTGGGGCTATATTTTTATCACCCCTTCTGACATTGGCACAGATAAGGTAAAGAGCAGGGGTGGGTAATTTTTCACAAGGAGTGGGGAAGAGAATCCTCAGGTTCTGGGCTTGGAAGGTAATAGAATGATTAGCTAGCACCATTTGTCTTTCCTCTTGAATTCGCCTACCATAGTGTCCACCTGACTGCAAGTTCGTTAGTGCTGTTAGTCTGAGATGTTGGGTTTGATAGATGAGGGAGATTAACGGACACACGAGTTTCCTCTTATCTGATATTTCGTTGGAACATGGGACTTCTGGGGCTTTCCTTCCCTTCTTCACAGGAAGACCAGAGCCCCTACTGGCTGACCAATTGCTCAGTCACAGGCTGGGAACTCCTTTCAGAGCAGGTTCATTTTCAGCCTTCTGAAAGTAAGAGGCCAAATATCCTCTTACAGATGGGAGATTTGTTCTCTTCCAGACCTTGGATATACTGCTTCAGTTCTGAACTTAGTTCAGGGAGGAGAATTTAGACAACATTCTAAGAAAGGGAACAGTCTGTGAAGCTAACGTATGAGACTCAGATTTTGTTGTTCTTCTACAGGAGCTTGTTCTTGGAGAACAAACCATCCTGTGAGCAGGAGGTAAGAGAGATGGGGTGAATGGGGGTGGATGGATTGATTACAGTTTCAAGGAGAGAAGTAATGCACCAATTTTTCTTACAGGTTGTGAGGAACTCTGACATCTGATGTGAGGAGCTCAACCAAGACCAAAGGTGGAGCCTAACTAGATTTGCATCCTGAAGGCATGGGCCAGTGGGCCATGGTGACCTGAGACCAATGAACTCTGTCCAGTTTCCCTCTGTTGCCCTTTCTACCTCCTCTACCCTATACTAAGGGGACTTGTTTCCACCTTTGCAGGGAGCTGACCCTGTGGGAATCCCTGTCCCCTCTTCATATCCTTCTACCCTCCCAGAGAGCCTCAGCCTATAGAACTCCTACCTCCCATCCCCTGAGGTGGTCCCCATCCCTGCCTCACCTCCCCGCCATGCTCAAGCTGTGGAAGGTGGTACGCCCAGCTCGGCAGCTGGAACTGCACCGCCTCATACTGCTGCTGATTGCTTTCAGTCTGGGCTCCATGGGCTTCTTGGCTTACTACGTATCCACCAGCCCCAAGGCCAAGGAACCAATGCCCCTCCCCTTGGGAGACTGCAGCAGTGGCGCGGCAGGTGGTCCTGGCCCTGTACGGCCTCCAGTTCCACCTCGGCCCCCCAGGCCTCCAGAGACAGCGCGGACTGAACCCGTGGTCCTCGTGTTTGTGGAGAGTGCATACTCGCAGCTAGGGCAGGAGATTGTGGCCATCTTGGAGTCTAGCCGTTTTCGTTATAGCACTGAGCTGGCACCTGGCCGAGGGGACATGCCCACACTGACTGATCATACCCGTGGCCGGTATGTCTTGGTCATTTATGAGAACCTGCTCAAGTATGTCAACCTGGATGCCTGGAGTCGGGAACTACTAGACCGGTACTGTGTGGAGTATGGTGTGGGCATCATTGGCTTTTTCCGAGCCCATGAGCATAGCCTACTGAGTGCCCAGCTCAAGGGCTTTCCGCTTTTTCTACATTCAAACTTGGGGCTTCGGGACTACCAAGTGAATCCTACAGCTCCACTCCTGCATCTCACACGTCCCAGCCGCCTGGAGCCTGGGCCACTACCCGGTGATGACTGGACCATCTTCCAATCGAACCACAGTACCTATGAACCAGTGCTTCTCGCCAGCCTTCGGCTGGCTGAGCCCCCTGTGCCAGGACCAGTGCCTCGCCGGGCCCGGCTTCCCACTGTGGTGCAGGACCTGGGGCTTCACGACGGCATCCAGAGGGTGCTCTTTGGTCACGGCCTCTCCTTCTGGCTCCACAAACTAGTTTTCGTTGATGCCGTTGCATACCTCACTGGCAAGCGCCTCTGCTTGGACCTTGACCGTTACATCTTGGTAGACATCGATGACATCTTTGTGGGCAAGGAAGGTACCCGCATGAAGGTGGCTGATGTTGAGGTCAGTCTTTCTTTTTCCTGACTCAGATTTCTTTTCTTAGAAGCTGTTTCAGGCTCTGTCCTTTCAGACTCCCTTCCTTGATTCTGAGCTTGCCCTTTTCCAGGCAAGAAGAATGCGACTTCTCAATTTTCTCCTTAGATTGCTCTTTCCTGATTTCTCATGTTCCTGCTACTCTTCCCAGGCCCTGTTGACCACCCAGAACAAACTCAGGACCTTAGTCCCCAACTTCACCTTCAACTTGGGCTTCTCGGGCAAGTTCTATCATACTGGTGAGCTCGTTCGCCTGTTCCTTCAGCATATCAGTCTTAGTTTGATCTGTCCCTTCACTGTCCATCCTCCTGGGCAGACAGGTTGGAGAAAGGGGGCAAGGTTTGGGGTCAGAATGCTGTGAGGAGCTAGCAGTGGGTGGGAATTTCGGTTAGCATGGGTGGCTGGAGGGCAGGTTGGCAATGGGGAAAATAGTCCTAGGTGGGCAGAGGTCAGCCATGTTGTCCCAAGGATGGAAAGCAGTCCATGTTAGTACAGAACAAAGGAGTACCAGGGCCTAACTGGCTCTGGTCAGTGGTCAGTGTGTGGTCATAGGGACAGAGGAGGAGGATGCTGGGGACGACATGCTGCTGAAGCACCGCCAAGAGTTCTGGTGGTTCCCCCACATGTGGAGCCACATGCAGCCACATCTGTTCCACAATCGCTCCGTGCTGGCTGACCAGATGAGGCTCAACAAACAGTTTGCTCTGGTGAGACCCTTGGATTTCTTCCCCATACTTTTCCCCAAAGATAATGCTTCCTTTTCGACCTTTCCCTAGCAGAGTACCCTTCCCTTGTCCTTTCCTATTTTCTTTCTATGGAGGCATCCCCACCCCCTTTACCCTCTACTCCCCAAACCTCACCAGGTCCTGGTGAGAGTCTGTGCCCCATTCCCAGGAGCATGGGATTCCCACGGATCTGGGGTATGCTGTGGCCCCCCACCACTCCGGCGTGTACCCCATCCACACACAGCTCTATGAAGCCTGGAAATCTGTGTGGGGCATCCAGGTGACCAGCACTGAGGAGTATCCCCATCTCCGCCCTGCCCGCTACCGCCGTGGCTTCATTCACAATGGCATTATGGTGAGGGACTCCCAGTACAAACCTGAATCAACTCCCATAATCGCCCAGCCTCCAGCCTGCATTGTCCAAGCTCGTCCGTAATAACGGGGGGTAGAGGGGTGAAAAGTCACAATGCATAGAGCAAGAGCTTTATTGCTGTAACTTCAAGCTGTCCTCTGTAAACTCAAGGAATCCTAAAATGCCTCAAGTCTTCTGTCCTTCATCTAGTTCTCATTCTACCTTCCAATCTTATCTCTCCCTGTTGTTGTTTTTTCCCTTCAGGTGCTGCCGCGGCAGACATGTGGCCTCTTCACTCACACAATCTTCTATAATGAGTATCCCGGAGGCTCTCGTGAACTCGACCGGAGCATCCGAGGTGGAGAACTCTTTCTGACAGTGCTGCTTAATCCGGTAAGGTGCCGAGAGGAAGGGCTGGAAGATGGGACAGCCAGTGTGTTTGCAGGGTGAGACTTTTGCTCACCAAGCCCACTTTTGAAGTGGGGTAGGCTCTCCAAATCTGACATGCAGGCACCCCCTTTCAGATCAGCATCTTTATGACCCATCTGTCTAATTATGGAAATGATCGGCTGGGCCTGTACACCTTTGAGAGCCTGGTGCGCTTTCTCCAGTGCTGGACGAGGCTGCGCCTACAGACCCTTCCTCCTGTCCCTCTCGCACGAAAGTACTTTGACCTCTTCCCTCAAGAGCGAAGCCCCCTTTGGCAGGTAGAGGTGGAACTCAGGCTGACCTAGAGACATGATGGGGGTGGCTTTTGAGGAAAAGATTATCTGATTATTGGCCTCACCTTTAGAATCCCTGTGACGACAAGAGGCACAAAGATATCTGGTCCAAGGAGAAAACCTGTGATCGGCTCCCCAAGTTCCTCATTGTGGGACCCCAGAAGACAGGTGAATTATCCTTAGCCAATTTCTGTTGCCTTAAATCCAGAGAATTCTCTGGCCAAGGAATTCCCTTTTCATACCCACCCCTCATTAATCCAGTCCCTTGAGTGACTTTTTTGGCTGTGCTGGGTCTTCGTTGCCGTGAGGGCTTTCTCTAGTTGCAGCAAGTGAGCAGGGGGCTGCTGTCTAGTGTAATGTGTGGTCTTCTCATTGTGGCTTGTTGTGGAGCACAGTCTCTAGAACGTATGGCTAGCAGGTTTAGTTGCTCCACAACATACGGGATCTTCCCCAACCAAGAATCAAACCAGTGTCCCCTGCATTGTCAGGCAGATTCTTAACCACTGGACCACCAGGGAAGTCCCTTTGAGTGATTCTTAACCTGGTTGTATATCAGAATTACGTCTTTTTTTTTGTCATTGTTGTTTTTTTAAAGATCCACAAGTGATTCTGATACACAGTCAAGGCTGAGAACCATTTTAACCCTTCCTTGGACCTCTCTCTGGCTTTTCTTTTCTCGCTCTAGTTTGGCCAAAGGGTGTTTTACTACCCAGAGTGATTGTTTGTGACCTCCTTCAAGCTGATGTTGTTGAGCTGGATTCTCTCCCACCATGGCCTGGACTTTCTCTCCCATTTAGGGACCACAGCTATTCACTTCTTCCTGAGCCTGCACCCAGCTGTGACTAGCAGTTTCCCTAGCCCCAGCACCTTTGAGGAGATTCAGTTCTTCAACGGCCCTAATTACCACAAGGGCATTGACTGGTAAGACCTGGGATGCTTCTCAGAACATTCCTTTCCTCTTAAACCCCCCAATTCCTGCTTCCACCAGCCCAGGCATCTCGCCCCTTCTCTCTGCAAATTGTCTCCCTGTCTTCTCTACTACTTCCTAGGTACATGGATTTCTTCCCTGTCCCTTCCAATGCCAGCACTGATTTCCTATTTGAAAAAAGTGCCACATACTTTGACTCAGAGGTTGTACCACGGCGGGGAGCTGCCCTCCTGCCACGAGCCAAGATCATCACTGTGCTCACCAACCCTGCTGACAGGGCGTACTCCTGGTACCAGGTGAGTCTGAAGCTAGGGACACATTAGAACATGAGAGGTGGTGACTGCTGGAGAGGCAGAAAGGAATGAGGGTAGGGAAAGTAAGCTAGCACCTTGGGGAGGGGTCTGTTCACCAGACCAAGAGGAAAGGCAGAATAATTGTCAGGTCACCAATTCTTTCCCTTCTTATTCCTTGTCCTTCAGCATCAGCGAGCACATGGAGACCCAGTTGCTCTGAACTATACCTTCTACCAGGTGATTTCAGCCTCCTCCCAGGCCCCTCCAGCACTTCGTTCCCTACAAAACCGTTGTCTTGTCCCCGGCTACTATTCCACTCATCTACAACGCTGGCTGACTTACTACCCCTCTGGACAGGTACAGTTCCCCTGTAGCCCTCATGGAGGTCCCCTTCCTTTTCCTGTCAGCCCAGTGGCTTCTAAGGAACATACAAGGAACCACATCCCTGTCCCTTTAGTTGCTGATTGTGGATGGGCAAGAGCTGCGTACCAACCCAGCTGCCTCAATGGAGAGCATCCAGAAGTTCCTGGGTATCACACCCTTTCTGAACTACACACGGACCCTCAGGTGGGAGAGCATGACCCAGGGGAGGATGACTCTGGGGGAAGTGGGGAAGCCGGTTGACCATGTCTGTTTGGAAGAGAAATGAATTTACCTGTCTTGCAAGGAGAGGCATGTGTCCCTGTGGGCTGGGAGAGATAGTAGTGCTCATTTATGGGGCCTGGATTTCTTTTCTGTTACTTCATGGCCTTTTCCTGTTGAGCAGGTTTGATGAAGATAAGGGATTCTGGTGCCAGGGACTTGAAGGTGGCAAGACTCGTTGTCTAGGCAAGAGCAAAGGCCGGAAGTACCCAGATATGGACACTGAGGTAAGGAAAACCAGGGACAGGGTTTCCCTCTTCATGTCTGAGATCTGATCCTGTCCACTCCTTACCATTCTGACTTCATTTTTTCTCCTGTTAGTCCCGCCTTTTCCTTACGGATTTTTTCCGGAACCACAATTTGGAGCTGTCGAAGCTGCTGAGCCGGCTTGGACAGCCGGTGCCCTCATGGCTTCGAGGAGAACTGCAGCATTCCAGTTCGGGCTGATGTATCAGCCTCTTGTACCAGCAAAAGCCCCCTGCTTCCCTAAGGGGCAAGCCCAGAGCAGGGCGGCCCACAAGGGGATTAGAGTGGCCTGGTCCCCCCCCCTTCTACCTCAGTGGCCTTTAGGCCTGGGATGGCTCAGAAGGGTAGGGCATCCCTTTCCCATAGTTGTGGGGTGTAATAAAGGGGATTCCCTTGATACCCTGCAAGATGGTACTAGGCACCTTTGGCCCATGGTCTTGAAAGGTGGAGGGAATGAGAGGGTCCAGGCAGGGGGTAGAGGAACGTATTAATCCAGTGCTTTCCCTCTTCATCCCCAGCAGTGTATCTATCTATACTGGCTATGGGAGGGACCCCTTACCATGGGATCAATGGGATCTACCTGTGGCCCGGCCTCCCTAATGTCATTCACATTGAATGGGGATGAGGTCGGACGATGGCTCATAGAGCTGAGTATGAGCCCTAGCTATGGGCTAGAAATGACTTTAATAAACATCCTTATTTTTCTGTTTTGTCTGCCTCGCTGGAGTGGGAGAAACCTAGAATAAAGGAAGTATCCAACTTTTCCTCTGCCCTAGTTCAAGGTTTATCCACGCATGGAGGGAAAGAAGGGAAAGGCCCAGGCAGACGAGAGTAAAAAAAGTTTATATATTTATAAATGCCAAATAAATACCAGAGGCCACCCAATGCCCGCTCCCAGACAGGGCTGTCTCCCCTAACCCTAGGCTTCTAGGGTCTGAGGCATCTTGGCCCCAAGCTACAGCCCAAGAGCAGCTGCCAGTCTGGGCTACTGGGGAACTGAGTGGGGATGATCTGTCCAACCAAGACTCATTCCCCCTTGGTGAGGGGCCCCCATAGCCACAGGCCTGTGTCCCTGTATAGGGCCCTAGGGGGGCCAGACTCAGGGGGAGAAGGTGGTCATCTCGAGTGAGACCCGCTGCCACAGCTCCTTGGTCTGTTTGCTGCGCTTGAGATTCTGCAGGATGTCGTTGAACTGCATCATACCCATGGGTGTCAGGCAGAAGGCGCTGCGAGCACTGCGGATGGCATTCACAAAGTCGTCGTAGTCGGCGGGGGTCAGGTGAATCAGGCGGTGGTGGATGTACTGGACGGGGTGAGGAGGATGAGCCACTGAGCACAGGCAGGCCCCTCCCCCTGCCTGCCCAGGGGTTTCACCCCGCTCCGTACTGCCCAGGTGGTCACCTGCATGTACGCCTGCTGGCAGCGCTGCACCAGCTGGTGGAAGGCCGGGGCACGCAGGTGGTTGTGGGCGTGAGCAGGGCTCAGCCGCTGCAGCGTCTCCATGACGATCTCCTGCAGCACAAACGGGCTCAGCACCCCCTTGGCTGCCCCCACACAGAACTGGTGCACGTAGTTCACTCCTGGGGGGCAGGGGGAGGGGCATGAGACGGGGGTGGCCACCTCTGCCCTAGGGACCCAGCTTTACTCTCTCAGCTCTGGCCTGGCAGAGAGCCTCCCTCCACCCCAGGAGCTGAGGTCACCCCCCGCCCCCCGCGCACGCACACATACCCGACCAAGGCCTCAACTCTGAGCAAGAGCTAGGAAGGAGGTCTGGGATAGGAAGGTTGGGGAAGCAGGTGAGGGCGGACAATGGTCCTGGGGAGGGGAGGTGTTACCCAGCTTTGCCGCCAGCCCCAGCAACCATTTGACATCATCAGTGTAGGGAGGGGAGCGAGAGAAGTTGTTGGGGTGATCGTTGTGTGCCCGGCGACCCAGCATCTCCAGTGCCAGCATTCCTGGGAGAAAAGGGTGAGACCGTGGTGAGCGTCCATTCCCTACCCCTTACCGCACCCTATCACCCAGCCCCCCAGTAAACTAAGAGGTAGGGTGGGGAGGGGCCACTAAAGAGCCGGTGGGAGTGCAGAAAGGGACCTCCTCTCACCGACGCGGTAGGCAGCGTGCAGGTGGTGTAGGCTGTGTGGGTTGACAGGCTGGCTGTGGGTCTCCTCCTCGGGTGGTGGAAAACCCCCGCTCACCAGAGGGCTGGGCTGTGTGGTCAGGGCAGGCAGTGAGGCACCCTGGATGGCTGGAAACGTGGAAGCTGGATGGACACTGCTCACTGGGGGCAGGATGAAAGCCACGTGAGGAACTCAGAGCCCCAAGAGGGACAGAGGCTTCCCTCCCCACCACCCCTGCCCAGCGTGCCACCCCTCCATTCACCTGTTCCCTGTCCCCACAACTCACAGGCCACACTGGTGGGCAGTGGGAGCCCTGGCTCTGTGTGGTAGGGATGTACTGTGATGGGTGCCATGGAAGGGACGGGGAAAGACACAGCAGTGGCAGCAAGTGAGGGGGGAGTCACCGAGTAAGGGTACTGAGCCCCTAGGAATGCAGGATGCACACCCTAGAGGTGGGGAGAAGAAAAGGAAGATAACCAAACTGTGTTAGGATGGAGCTCCTTCCTGTTCATCCCAGACCTGGGCATCCCTGCATTTCTTGAGCGTAGTGGGGCTGGTCCCCTGACTCCCACCCCCTCACCAGGACTCTGGGACAGCCCTATCATCCTCCCAGAGTGCCCTCCTCCAACCCCTATGAACCCCCGGTGGGCTCCCCTACATGCCCAGCCTCCCAGCAGAACACTGGTCTCACCTGCGGGTATGCAGAGCTGGCCACAGGGAAGACGGCAGGCCGGGGCATATGAGGCATGGGGTGGGCGGGGTGAGCTGGGTGGGTGAGGTATTGAGGGCTGCAGGGCAGGTGGGGCTGTAGAGCAGTGTAGGGGTGCAGGCCAGGGGAATGACCATGCCCCAGTCCTGGACCTGGATATAAGCTGGACCCCACCGAGATGACTGGCACCACCGTGGCTGCTGTCACTGCTGCCGCCGCCACTGTAACCGGCTCAGTCCCTGGGCCCCCCCTGCTCTCAGGCAGCCCCCGCCCAGCCTCCCCAGCTGCCCTGATCCCACTGGCACTACAGCTTGTAGCCCCTTCACGGGCTGTGGATGAGCCACCTGCTGTTTGCTCATATAGCCAGAACCACTGGTGAGCAACCTCAAACAACACTTCAGGGTATACACCCCCACCCTTAGCCGCCTCTTCCACTGCCATGCAGGCCTTCTCCAACATCAGGTTATCCTGAAAGGGAGGGACAAAGAGGGTTAAGGATGGAGGGCTTTACTCAGGGACAGTTTTAGATGACAAATTCTGATGTCTTCAGAGTTGGCTGGTTCTGGGGAGGCAGCCAAGGTCAGAGCCAATGTTCAGAGTCAGTGTCAGAGCAGTGAATGCTTCACATAGACAATGAACAAATCTCTGTTGACCAGTAGAAGTCAAGACCCAAGTTGCAATCCCAGTTCCAACCTGATTTAGCTACCCCCAGCCAACTCCCATCATCTCCCTCAGGCCTTCCCCAAGGACTCCACCCCCAGTGGAGATAATCTAGATAATATACTAGAGATAATCTCTCTAGTATAGGAATAGTCCTATCCTTAGAGTTGTAAAGGATGTAATGGATATTAAAGCACATTACTATGTCAGCTGTCACCATGAGAGGACCAATCGGATAGTTGATGAATGCCAGGATTGTGAAATCAAGACCTGGGCCATCAGTTTTTTCCATGCCCAACCTTCCTGCCCAGATGTCCCAAAGCAGGTCCCCAATCGCATATAGAAATACCTGCTCCTTGCACTGCACCAGGGCCCGCTGGATCTCATTGGGGTTCAACGCATGGGCATGAGGCAGGCAGCTTAGGGCGAGTTCCGCCGCTGCCCTCACCATGTTGGAGTCTCGTGCCCGTGACGCCCTGTCAGCCAGGGATGCAACCTCAGGGGGCGTCAGGTGCCCATCCCAGCATTCCACCAGGATAGTCAGGGCTGCACTGCCGATCTCCATTGCCTGGCCTTCAGGAAAAGGAGAGCAGGGCAGAATGTGGTTAAGATAGGCAGTGGGAATGGGAATGGCATCTCTCCTATCAGGTCAGTAACCACAAGGATAAGGTTCTTATCACCATGCATTAATTCCCTTCCCATACCCAAATCAAAAGATACTGGATTTACCTGTAATCCAGGAAACGTGGGAAGAGTAAGTACGTGAGAGCCAGTTGGGAGAAACAAAGTTGTGCAGGCCAAGGGCATAAAGCCCAATCTCAAAGGCGCAAAGGTGCAGGTTACGGTGAGGACCCTGGTGGCCCCCTGAGGAAGATGGGTGTGTGAAAATGGAAGTGCTGCTGTTGCCCCCTGCCTTGATCAGCACTGTCTTCGCCAGCTCGAAGTAGAAGTGTGCAGCTGCCTCTGACGGCTGATTGGGTACATGGGGGGCATGACTCTCGGGACGGCGGCCCTTGTACCTGAAGGGGCAATGGGGTAGGGACGGGGATTGGGGTTTCTCTGAAATGGGTGTCCAGGGGGGCTGGAGAAAACCAGGATAAGTGAGGACACTGACGGGGACTGGTTGCATTGCCCTAGGGATGTGGCTCCCGGGGTGGGCCAGGGCAGAAGAGAAGGGTATTTATTTCTTCCCACTGACCTGCCAACTTCAACAGTCTTCGCCCGGGCCCCTCCACTAGCACTGGCCCGGCGACTTCCACTGGAGGACGAGGAGCCAAGGGAGTCTGAGGAAGAGCTGCTAATGCTGTCACTGTCCTGTCCTCGACCCCAGGAGGCGGGGGCCCAGCCCCCTCGCAGCGGCCTCCTGCTCAAGGTTGGGGAGCTATCCGACGTCGTTTCAGGGGCGCTGCTGTCAATGCTGGCCATGCCTAACCCACCAGACAAGTCAGTCTCAGACATCTGCTCCAGAAGTTAGACTCCAACCTTCAGGAATATCTTTCCCTCCACGTCTTACCACGGGTTGTCTTACCTGTGTGCTTCTTCTTAGGCCGCCCTGGTGAGCCCCAGCCCCGTCCGTTGTAGCCTCCACGGCTGCCAAGTGCCAGGCGGCTGGGAACCTTCCCCTCTGGCCTTGGCGTCAGAGCTGCTTCAGGTGGAAGACCCTCACAGGGGGAATGTGGGGAACTCTCTACATCGGGAAAATAGGACACCGGGATGAGCCTGGGAAAGGGGGACCCAACATGGCTCCAGACCATTCATCCCCCCTGCCCAGTGCCCCCACCTCACCAGGCACATTCTTCTCTGTGAAGCCCTCAGTGGGGCCTGGCCCAGCCCCTGCCACACTCCCTGGCTGAGCAGGCCCTGCAGAGCCTGAGGTCAGAGGCTGCAGGGCCCCTGGGGCAGATGGGCCCCCATGCTTTGAAGGAGACCTCTGGCTGGCTGTGGCCGGGCGGCTGGATGAATAGAACGAACTCAGTGTCTGTGGTTTATGCGTCTGGCTCTCTCGGTCCAAGAGTTTGTCTAAGATCTGAAAAAGAAGTGGTGACAGGACGACCTTTATCTCCTGTCTTCTATTACTTTTCTTTCTCCTTGTAGCAGCTTAAAATTTCCTCCTCAGGAAGGCTTTCCTCCACAGAAGAACCTTCTAGAAGAGAGGGGCTGGCTTACATGTCTTGGTATGCCCTGTAAAACTGATCATAGGACTGAGTATATTCATATTCAATAAATATTGAAATGAATGAATGAATGAACAACTTTATACCCTCTTCTCTTCTTCCACCTCAAGCCCAAGCATTCCTATAAGAACCAATGGTCTCTCATGTTCCTGACGAGGTGTTCCAAGATTCCCCAGTTATCTCCTTAAAGAATAGCCCCTTTTCTCATCATACTGGAGACCCCTGAAAAAGGTAGTAAACTTTGCTCTCTTTGCTTGTTAAAAACCTAGTACCTCAGTCCCTTACCTTTTTGAGTTTGGCCTGGTCATCTTTGTAAGTGATCATTAGTGCCAGTGCCAGGTCACCCTTCTCCCGACGTGTGCCTTCACATAGCAAGGGATGCTCTGCCTCACTCACTGTTGTCTTCATACCTGTGAGAAAAGAGGCGCCCAGGGGGTTGTGAGTGGCCATAACTCTTAAGACAGCGCTCCCAGCCACCAGCGTGTGAAGTAAGGAGTTCTGGTTCAACCCATATTCCCTATGGAAGGTGCCCATTGCCTAAACTCTGGCCTGCTTTCTGAGGCTTTCACAGTTTGGCCCCTCTACTGTCCTGATATATCCATCACTTCAGAGAAGCTAGGCTCCTTACTCTCATGAAGACTTGATTGCCCCCGTGTCTTTATTCACAGTGTTTTGTCCACCTACCTGGAACTTAAGGGATCCTTTAACCCATATCCCATACTCTATCCCCTTCCTAGAGCCTTACCCTAGAGTTCAATTTTACTGTCCTTGTAACACCCAGTGTTTATAGCATATGTTTTTGCCCTAAATTCTTGACAGTCTTGTAGGCCCTACATCTTATGCTAGCTTTCCCCTTACCACAGAGGGCCCATGTCTCAACGCCCTTCAAGGCCTGGGCCAGGCTTAGCTCACATATGGGTTCAAGACACTGACAGACTCACCCAAGGCAGCAACTGCTGCTTCAAATCCCAGCTCCTCATCCCCGGGCATCTCGTTGTTCCAGTTGCGACTTGGGGGTCGGGAACCCGTGGGAGAAACCACTGGATAAAAGTTAGGGTAAGTTATGTAGACAGAAGTAACATGGGACAGAATAAAAGGGAAGAAACCCAAGATGTTCATCATTCTAGATCCTTCCAAGAAGCTGCCCGTTGTGTCTTAAAGGGAACTCAAAGCCCTTGGGGCCCTTGGTTTCTCCTTAGAGAAAGCTACCCTGCCCCAGTTCCCCACTTTCTGTAGAGTCAGGCATCATACCTGGAGTACAAAGAACATCAAAGATGAAACTGGCCAACATGAGAGGCAAAACTGGCCGATAATCACAGAGTGTCCCCTCACGAAGTTCCTCTGCCCGGCAGCGCACAGTACTCATCTCACTTGGACCCAGAGGGATCTTCTTGAGCAGAGTGGCCACCTCAGACTCCTGATACGCCAGCTTCACCTGAGGGCACAGGGAGGAGCTCAGACCACTAATACCTCAGTGGATAACAAGGTGCAAGGCTCTAAGGAGATGGCAGTACAAGGTCCAGACAGAACCTCTGACCTCCAAGGCCTTGGTAGAAGCTGGGGGCCGCTGGAGCTCCAAGGCAAACATGCCCACTCGGAAGGCCAGGTTGTGGTGCTCTGGACGCTCACTCAGCACTGTCAACAGGAAAGCTGCCTTGGTCAGTGTGTTTGTAGCCACCCAGGTCTGACGGCTTGTAGATACCTTATTCTTCTTGCCCTAATGAGGGAAGCACAAGGAGGCAGGCGGATGAGTCTGACTCACCTCGGTGGAGGGAGAAGGAGACTCTCGCCTGGGGGTGTGGGAGAGGGTTGGGGTGACTGCGGAGGGAAAAGGGAGGGATCTCTCTCACCTTGGCAGGGGGCGGCTCTACCTTGAGGTCAGGCGGGTTGGCTAGCAGGTCCTGGGCAAGTTCCACAGTGAGGCGGGAGGCCTCACTGCTGTAGCCATGTGCATGCAAGGCCTCAGCACAGGCAAACAGTATCTGGAAAAAGGACATGGGCAACAGATGTGCTGAAGCTCTAATGCTCCCGAGGGGCAGGACACCACACTCACTCAGGCAGCAAATCTCCCATGAGCACCGACTATCCACTGGGCCCTGTGCCAGTCCTACCAGAAACTCACAGCCAGTTAGAAACATAGACAGACAAACACAAATAGGTGTGCAGCCAGCTACTATTGGGAAAGGTCCAGAGGGGAGCAGATGGGGATACCTCACTTGGACCTGGGGCAGTTTCAGAGAAGACCTTCCAGAGGACATAATCTCTAAGATCTCTGAGGCATGAAGAAGGAACAGGGGCTAACCAGATGAGGGAAAAACACTCCAGACAGACAGACCAATCCATGCACAAGTACGGATATAAGAGAGCATGGAAAGCTATAGGAACGGTTCAACTGAGTATAGTACGATAGTAGCTAGATGAAGCTGGAGAGGCAGGCAAAGATCAGAAGAAGTGAAGCCTTGCAGGCCATGCCAAGGACCTTCATTTTCACCCTAAGGGCTATGGGAAACCACTGAAGAGTTAAAGCAGCAGAGTGACACAATCTAAACATGCCAGGAAAATCAGCATAGAGAGAAGAAAAAGGACTGCAGGCAGCAAGGCCAGTGAGGAGCCTGCTACAGGATTCTAACCATCGCACAACAGTCCTGTAACTCCCACACAGAGGCTGATGGTCCCTCTCCCGGCTATGGCCACGGGGCACCCTCAGAGTCCTGTCCAAGTCCCCTCACCTCCATGCGGCTCTCCTGCTCCAGCGGCTTCAGTCCAGCAAACAGGTCGTGCTCCTCCCCAGCCCCACCCTCAGCCTTCTCTTCCTCGCCCCCAGCCCCATCCTGGGCATTCAGATAGTATGCCTGGTAGTCGTCATCCTCCTCGCCAACCACAGGGGCTGCCTCTTTGGTTTTAGGGAGTCCATTGCCACTCTCGTCTGTGGAAGGGAGGTCGTCCCGGGTACAGAGCTCCCTGGGCAACAGGCCAGGGGGGCCAGCAGAGGCTGTGGGAGGCTCAGGCCCTTCTGAGAAGTACACGCCACCATCTTCTTCGTAAGTATCTGGAGGTTCAGGAAGGAAGGTTGAAGGGCCTCGCGAGCCACCAGGGTGGGGGCAAGGTGGCGGGCTCTCAGGGAATCCACCGAAGGTGCTGGCCTCTGCACCCAGGGCCAGGCTGCTGTCGTCCAGGCTCATCTCAGCCAGATCCGGCTCCAGGGAGCTGTCCTCACTGCTCAGCCGCCGCTTGCTCCCACTGCCCACTGAGCCCTTGCCCCCACAGCCAGCCCCACCCAGTGTTTTGGCTTTGCCCCCACCTGGACCCATCTTATGCAGTGCCTTATCTCCCCCCTCAGCCGAGAGGCGGCGGGGACCCCGCTGTGATGCGGGGACCCCCTCACCCAATCCCTTGCGTTTGGCCCCCGGCTCCTTGGGCCGCACAGCTGGCTCGGCAGGAAGAGGCCGGGGCCGCTCCCGGAATTCTTCCAGGCCCCCAGTGCGTGAGGCGCCTGGCCGAGGGGGCAGGGCTCGGGCCCAGCACAGGGCCAGCTTCCGGTCAGTGGCGCTGTAGGTGACACCGGGCAGTGGGTAGGCCTCTTCCCAGTTGAAGTAGCAGGCCTCCACCGCCGGCCGGAAGCCAGGGAAGAGCCGCTCCAGGGTCTTCTTGTGCTGTCCCCGCTTCACGTTCTCAATCACCTTCAGCTGCCACTGGCGCAGCTGCACACACAGTTCCCGGCGGCTGTGGGAACAAAGAGGGGGCAGGTTGCTGGGAGGTGGGGGGCGCTACACTCTGTACCAAGGAGGGAGGGGTGCAGAGGGGGAGATGATGTACCCCAAAGTGGGTTACAGGGAAGGACCCTGGGAAGCGCTTCTTGAGCTAGCCCCACAGACATCACTTGAACACTCAGGGATTTGGGAAAGTAGGCTACTTATGGAAGGGAAGGAAGAAAGCCTCTCAGGAAAAGGACTCATAAGTCACTGGAAACCTAATGCTCAGCACCTCCCATCTCCCCAGGACTAGAAGAGCAGTATGTGTGTGTGCATGAGGAGATGAAAGCTGGGTCATCCAGGGCTGGGCCGCCTTCGGACCGTGGTGAGCCTTGGGGGAGACTCACCGCTGAGGGCTGAGCGCGGGGTCCAGCACGGCTAATCTCCATAAGGTGACCATCTCGTCACACATGCTGGCACAGGCATGGGCCGCCACCTCAGACTGCCCATTGCTCCGGCCTGTGTGCCCACTGGCACTGCTGTGAGAGGCTGAGGTGCGTACGCTGTACCACCAGCCTGTTATCTGGAAACAAAGAGGGCTCTGAGATGAACCTACTAAGTTGGAGAAAGACAGAGTAGCCCACTCCAGTGTCCCTGTCAGCAATAAGGGGTTGCGGTTGAGAAGAGAGCATGAGCCAGCATGGGGTTACCTGGCTCTGGGAGAATTACCTGCTCATAGGTGAGGCACTGGTCAGTGAGGATTTCCAACAAGGGGGCAGCATTACTGTCCCTTCGCTTGAACATCTCCCGCACGATGCTAAGCAAGTTCCAGACACCCTCTGGCTCGCGGCCCCTCAGAGGGCGCAGCAGACATGCCCATTCTGCGGCGGCCGGAGGCTCCGTGGAAGACAGATACATGGAGTTCACATCACTGTGAAAGTCGCAGAGTGGAAAATGATGACCCTAAGATGGGGCTGAATAAAGCAGGTGAAAGAGCAACAGAACTTTGACACAAAAGGGGTCAAAACATAAAGTACAGGGGAAAAGTATGACCCTGACAAAAATTCTTAATCCCTCTCTGCCTCAGTTTCCCAGTTGCTGAAAGGAAGAAAAATAATGTGTGCTCTACCTGAGGACAGACCACTCTGCGACTACATAAAATTCTCATCACCCGCTGATTTCACTAGTGACGTCTTCTCTGTACCAGGCAAGGAACAGACACAGGGAAGAGAGGTAGGGAGGCGGGCACTGACAAAACCAAGGATCTGTCCACAGCCTGAAGGAAGCGCCCCTCCCACCACAGACATGGCACAAAGAGATCCGGTTTACCTGAACACCACAGGGGAGGGGCCGCAGAACTTGTGCAGTGTCTTCTTGATGTTGTCGGTTAGCGTCGATTCATCCAAATACCACGTACTCTGGTCGGAGGCGGAGGGCCCTGCTGTGGGGTCTGGGGGTAACAAGGAGTCAGTCACCTGGAGGCAGGGGCTTGGATGTGCCTTTTTAGTAAGTGGTGCTATGCACCCCCAGCTTGCTTTCTTCCTGCTACCCTTCTTCCTCACCACACTCACCCGGGGCTCCACACACTGTATTGATGGCTGTTGACTGGGAGGAGAGGAGTTCATCCAGGAGACGTTGGGCTGTGGGGAGGATCTGTCCGGAGAAAGGGACACAAAGGCAGAAGTGACCCGAGGAGGCCAGGGCCTCACAGGAAGGCTGATGTGCAGCCCTAGAGCTGGTTGGGGAAGGGTGTGCCAACCTCCCTCACCTGCTGTGGGAGCTCACTGATGAGGTACTGAGCAAATTTCTGCAGCTGGTCCCTCTGCAGCCGAGACAGGGACTCTGACACGGGGGCCCGAAGGCAGACTGCAGAAGCCTGAAGGGAGCATCGAGAGAAGTGAAACAATCTGAGGAAAGACTTGCCGACACCGGAACTGGGGACAGAGAGGCAGAGTCCGGGAGGCGAAGGGGTTCACACTGTGGCCAGGGATGCAGCAGAGGAGGAGGAGATGGAGCAGAAGATAGGGCCAGGGTAAATGGGGAGGGCCTCACGTTGTGGATGCGGAAGAGGCAGAGGGCCACGACATGGGTGCACCATTTGGCCCCAGCACCACAGGTGCAGCTGCAGGAAGTGACCCGGCAGCGGTCAAACATCACAGCCACGTTGTAGGCTCCTTTGGGGGGCACCATCTGAGGTGGCACCACTGTAGCACTCAGGTGGAACCCTGGGAAGAAACATGGGTATGGTCAGGGAGAGCCGCCAAGACAAAGGCCTCTGCGTTTGAACCTGTGGTTATTTAGACAACCCGCTCCAGCTTCTTGCAGTAGTTCCTGAATTCTTAACACAGGGAAAGGGAGGAGCCAGAAGTACCACAATGCAGGACAGGACCCGTACCTATCTGCAGAGGGTCCTTCACAGCCCTCATGCGGAACAGCTGATCCCCTCGCTGGAACTCATCCGCGCTGCCGTTGGCCAGGCAGGAATAGAGTCTGGGAGTGAAGAAGAGGACATGGCCATGTGTATCAAATACCCTTCTACAGACCCTGTCAGAGACTGCCCTGCCCTGGGCACTCTCCCCAGTGTTACACCCTCTTGGGGAAAATCCCAGGTACTCCCTGCCCCTGCGGTCTTTTTACCATAGCCCCAAGCACAGCATCTCTTTTGTTCCTTGGGAAGCCCAGCACACAGTGCAGAACTTCAGGGCCCCACCCCTCCACGTCAGTCCTTTAGCCTCACCGAATATCTTCTTCATTCTCAGGGAAGCTCCAAAAAGCAATTCGGAGTTGTAGCTGCTCAGGCACTGGGGGGTAAACTTTCTCCACCACTTCAAAGGGGATATGAAATGCCACCTGCTTTGCTGACAGCTCCACCAGTGGGATCACCAGTCCATCTATGGAAACAAAGGTCAAGGAGAGGAGAAAGAGGAAGGGAAATGAAAAGGGCCAAGATTATTCAGCACCAATGCCAGTGCCACATCTTGGGGTCCCCCACTTTCTCTATGAAAGGAGGACATCTGGATGAAAAACCAAGGGACCCCCTCCGTCAGGATACATTAACCCTTAAGACTCTTTCTGGGGAAAGGGAGCTAAACAATCCCCTGGTAACAGCCTGCTGGAAGATGCCTGGGATGTCCCAGAAACTCCTGGCCAAACAGGTGTGTTCCAGAAAGGTCCAAACAGGTCCCAGAAAGTAATGAGTCTCACTTGGCTTGGCATCTAGTTTCCCGTATACCTAGCAGTTTAGATTCATATTACACTGTTAATATAGCTCACCTGCCATTCTCTTCTCTAACTGCTTTTTTTTTTAACTATCCTTTTTCTCTAAATGACTCCATGCCTCCACCTAAGGAGGAAAGGCAGTCCAGAACCCAGAAGAGTTCAAGAGAGGGGCCTCCGGAAGCAAGAGAGTCTGCCCTTTCTTTGGCACACTTGAACCCTGGCTTTCCACAACAAACGCCCTGGGGTGGGGGATTGGGAAGGGGGTTAGGTTATCCTAAGGTAACCGGACTGCTGTTCCTGGAATCACCTGGAGTCGAATGTAGTTACCATTCAAAGTGTGACACAGTTTTAATCAAAAAGATACAAAAAACTGCATATTTCACTAAACTGATAGATTAAAACACGTATTAGAAAATGATGGGGAAAAAAAAAAAGAAAATGATGGAGCTGAAAGAACTTTTCTAAAAAAGTTAGTTTCCTTTGGTCCTTTCAGTCAGTGCCTGAAAAAGGGTGGGTTGGGGAGGGGTGGAAATGACGTGCTTTCTTAGATTTTAACCTGTTCAAGAAGATACCAACATGTTGAAAACTTTTTAACTAGAGTATAGTTGATTTATAATATTTTAAAAATCTTCACCATCTTCAGTTATTTCCCTCAAAATGAGGGAGCTCTAAGCCCCAAGACTACCCACACATGCAAATATGAAAGAAGCAGAGTAGCCACAGAAGACCCACAGTGAAACTGCCAGGCGTGCACATGCGTGCGTGGGTGTGTGTGTGTATAGGGCATATGGTATCTAAGTGAAGATAAATATTATCACTTCTAAGTAGTGACACATGTAAGTTTCTCTCTTTCCCTAAGGAGTGCTGGAAATCTCTGCAGGGCAGTTTGAAAAACAGGACCTTAGAATGTCCAGAGTAGAATCACAAATTAAACCCCTCAACTGGTGAAAAAAGTCCACTTCTAGTGAAGCCCAGGACAAAACTGAGCCTTGAGGAAGGCAAAGAAAGAATGTACTGAGTCCTGAGCCTGCAGGACTTCTGTTATAATGACTCTCCTCTTCTATCCTCTTAAATAAAAACAAAATCCTTCACAGCATTAATCAGTTAGCTCACTGAAAGACCCAAGGATGGAAGAAACTCAAGTGAAAACAAGAATGTTTCATGAGACTCCGGAGACAAGTATCTACACTCCTCCCCAGGCTCCAGGTGATGGAAATCTAAGGTTTTAATACACTGGTCCCAGCCATGGTTTCTGACTGGTATTCAACACGGCCAGGAACCAAGCCTCCGATCTAAACCTATGTGACATCTGCTCTCACCAGCCAGTTCACCTCCACTTTCCTCTGGATGGAATCCCTTCTTGGTGCAGCTGGGATGAGAGATCATCACCTTGAAGAAGCAGCTCCAAGTGCACTTTGCAATGGGGTGACACCTCAAGTGGTCACTTCAAGTGGTCACTTCTCCACAATCCGCCCCCTACTCATATTCATTTCTATTTTCTGCCCTGCCTCAGGCTGAACTGGATAAGTACTCCCAAGTCAAAGTGGGAATTCCCCTTTACCCTATTTCTAAGGCCAATGAACGACAAAAGATCTACTTTCTGTTGTTTAATCCTATCCAACTCAGGATTCCCCAGTCATCACTCCAACACACACACACACACACGCAGGTGTGGAGAAAGCAGCCGCAGGAAGACCGGAAAAGCGAGTCCTGAAGTCCGTTCTAAGCTTGGGACAGCTCCCGGTCTGGGACAGCTCTAAGCAGGGACAGCTCCAGAGAAAGGCTGGGGCACGGCCAGCCCACTCTCTCACCTCGCATTCTGGTACCGCCACTGCCACCTCCGCCACCGCCGCCAGTGGGGGAATTGGGCCCCGCTGACTGTTTGCGCCATCCCCGCCAGTTCTGGCAGAGGCTCTCAGCCTCGGAGATGAAGGAACAGAGCGAATCCTCCTCAAAGCGGTCCGAATCCTCGAAAGAGAAGCGCTCTCCGTCCTCCCACTCGGCGAACATCAGCTCCATGGGGCCCGCACCCCCCGGAGCCGGGTCTCCCCCCGCGGATCCGGGGCCTGGGCCGCCGGCCGGGGACTGTGGGGAGGCCCGGGGCCTGAGGGGCGAGCCGGGGCTGGGGGTGGCCGGGGCGCTCAGGGCGGCCGTGCCGGGCGAAGATCTCAGGCCTGGAAGAGATACGGGACGGGGCCTTGCCCAACTGCTAGGTGTAAACCGGGATCGCGGCCAGACTCGGAGACTCAGGGCCCGGACGAAGCGCTCGGCAGCCGGGGCCTCCTAGAGGCTGCGGCGCCGCCTCCCCCATCAGCTGATCTGAACTTCCGGCCGCGCCGGCCACCACCACTTCCGCCCTCGCGCGCCCAGGAACCCGACCCGGTGCGCGCGGACAGAAGGGAGAGGTTTAAATGCTACTTTTTGTTTTTCTTTCTGGAGCTCACCTCCAGTACCGTTAAGAGAAAGCCAACCCCCAAAAGTATACGAAATGACTAGAGATCCCAGCAATAAGTCGGCGCCTGTAACACTCCCAAGGAATAAACAGCCGCCACGCATGTCGGGAATTGTAGGCTGTCAAGAGACAAACACAGGAACCATTGGGTGGGGTTATTGTCCTAACTCTGGATAGGCCCAGGGCCGCACCACCTTCTGGGAATTGTAGTTCAGAAGCCTGCATTCCAGAAGACTTTTTATGGGGTCTAATTGGCGAAGCACCAGGAAAAGAAGGCGTTTGATTTCGGGAGGTGGTAGTCCTGTTGTCAGTGGGGCCTTTGAGTCTAGATGTTCCTAACCTCTTTTATGTGTGTGCCATAGCAACCTGGTGAAGACCCGGGGACCCGCCCCCCCCCCCCCCCCCCCGCAATAGTTTTTTTTAAAGTATTTATTTGTATTTTGGGGGCCACATGTGGAATCTTAGTTTCCTGAACAGGGGTTGAACCTGCGCCCCCTGCACTGGAAGCAGAGTATTAATCACTGGACCACCTGGGAGGTCCCTCAGATTGTTTATAAATAGACTAAATCAAAGAATTATAAAGAAAATATTTTATGTTGAAATACAATTAATAAAATCTAGCTGCAAGTTTAACTACCATAATTTTGAAGTTCAGTTCAGTCGCTCAGTCGTGTCTGACTCTTTGCCACCCCATGGACTGCAGCACTCCAGGTTTCCCTGTGATGAGTATAAATATTGAGACATCTGTAACTGTAATGTATAAAATATTGTGGTTTCATATAGGTATTGCTAATAATACTGTTGTTTCCCAGTGCTAACTGAAATACTCAATTTCAGTTGTGGTTAAAGATAACTTTTTCTCTTCTTATTCATATTCACAGACCTCTTACTGGGAGTCTATTGACCAAAGGTTAAGAACTTCAAGGCTAGTCCACAGTACCTAAGCACTGAACTTCTTCCTAACAGCCTCAGCTGGCAGAATAGGCAGTTGTCCAGTGCTCCATCAATGGGGTGTGTGGGGGGGGCGCGTTAAAGAAGGCTCGGCCCTTTCTTTTATCTTAATAATTATCCCACTGTAGTTTTAAAACCCCCACTGATCCCTTTGTATATTTAATGGGGATATATGTGCTGTAAAGTACATAGAAAAAGTTAACTCAGTATGTCTGAAAGGGCAGGCTATAGAATATCAAGAGGTCACAAAAGTAAATGCCTTCAGCAACTAGGCAGATAACTTAATGACACTACTGAACAGGTGATACATAAAGATGATAATTGCCAATTAAGTCTCAGTCTCACCACTTGGGGGAGTCCCACGGCCAGATCTCTGGAGAATGGAGATAATCAACACTTTTGATTAATCTTTATTTCCATGTGGGGATAAGAAACTAGGGTTGTCAGGTCTTTTTTTTTTTTTTTTAAGGGAAGCTAAAAAGTGGACTTTTTATGACATTTTTTCTATTATGGTCAGCTAATTTAAATTTTAACTGTGTGGGCCAAATAAAATTCATCTGCAGTAACTGTGGATTATTAATCTGTGAACCTCTGATTATTCCAGCAGCACCTTACAGAGGCTATGCACAAAAATAGGTTGTCTCTAAATATACTTACAGATGATGGCAAAAAAACGGCATATATGGATAACAACCTTAATGCATCCAAAGGCAAGGGCACTAAATGGTATAAAGGACCTCAATTGCAGGACAACACAAAGGTTTTTGTCCTGCTCCTGCTGCAAATCAGGGAGCAAAGACCTTTCAGAATGTAGGGGAGGACACAAGGTTCAACTATGGTGGGAGTACCTAATCCACGACAAAAGGCCAAGTTCTCTTCAGAAAATTTTATTTCAAAATAAAGCAAAATTTCCATTCACGTAATGTTTCCAAAGTGTAAAAAAAAAAAAAAAAAGACAGGTGTTTTGCCTCCTTCTACTCTTCAAAGAGAGCATGGCAGTGCAAATATCTCTAAAATGCCTCTATTTAGTTCTCAGAAGCTAAGTCCAGTCATTGAAAATGCTTCTCCATTTTCAGCTGACGTGAGGTTTGTTAGGAAACCTCTGTAGCAGCTTATTCAATTTCTTGGGGGGTAAACTCCCCAACTCTCCCAGATCCTCCTGGATTGATCTCATTTTTCGGGCTGCCTGAAAACACAGAACAAAAATTAAAATGACAGTCCTGAAGTAGGCCTGGACCTAAGCTAAGACTTCTCACACAACCCAAATTACACTAAGGTGTTAACCAGGCTGGAGATCTGTGTCATCTTCCCAGTTCCCTTTCATTCATAGGACTTGGGATCCACGAATGATTGTAAAATCTGAATTATACAATTTAGTATACAATTGCCAGCCAGCAATTTAGTCTGGAAACCAAACCACCTGTCCTTTACTGTCTCTAGTTTACGTTAAACAATAATGTCTATTTGATCAGCAATTTAAACTTTAAAAAGTGGCTTTCCCATGCATGTCTTCGCTTGATAAAAAAAATTCTGTAAAACGAATATTAATGATGAACCTCATTTTGCACCCGGTAAAGCTGAAAGCAATGAAACAAATCGCTCAGCATTACAGAGATTTCAAAACAGTACCCTGAACCATTACTGTATGCCCCCTATTTTCCTCCCAAAACGGCACCCCAGAAGCCTCCTGTCACCTCAGCCCGCGAAGCACAATCGAAGAAGTCCCGGATCTCTTTTTTGCACGCTTCGTCGCGGAATTCATTCTGCTTCCAGCAGGCCATCATTATCGACATCTCCGTGATACAGGTCGCCTCTGGAGGGGCAGAACGGGAGGATCCTCAGTCACAAAGAAACCCTTACTTTCCGACCCTCCCACCCAGTAGCCTCCAGCACTACTCCGGCTTCCGCACTGGGGCCTCCGAGGCTCCGAAGACTCACCGCCCTTCTCCCGGCGCCGTTCCCCGACATGGTCAGCTAGGATGAGGGGCTTATTGGGCTTCAGTATAGGCTTCCGCGGGTTCCCAAGCCGTGCTAGCCGACCGCGGAGGCTTGGCGTCGCCATTGCACATCGAGCTCCCGGCAGGCTCTGCGGCGCCGTGCGTGACCCTGCGTGACCCCTACCAGCTCGCTAAGGCTCGGCTGCAACCCACCCAACTCCCGCCCCAGGATGCTGTTCATTCTTTTCTTGGCGGGGTCGCCTTGATTCCGGTTTCGGAACTTGTGTGGACACTTGTGCAGGTTAGGAAGAGAATCTTTGGGGCTGTTTTGTGGGTCCACGCTGACTCTTTTGTGAACTCTGGGCCCTAAAGTCTTGGGCAGTACTGGGGCCAGGAACACCCAGGAAAGAGCGCACGTTTCCGGTGGTAAAGTCTGCATTAGAGAGTGATTGACATAGGCAAGGACAGAGAGGATGGGAGCGGATCAAAATGTGAGACTTTAAGATGCTAAATTGGGAATGGTTTAATTTTAATAAACTTTAAAGAACCGATGGTTTTGATTACCTTTAGAGCCACTTCGAAGCCGCGAAGAAAAATAGGTTCGTATATTTGAACAACTGCTGCGGCTTAAAGAATTGTTTTTGTAGGAGACAGGCCTACTAAAAGGCCTGACAAAAGAATTAAACAATCTTGCTGAGAGGACATGATTCAGTCCTCTGATTCAGTGTGTGACTCCTGAAGGAATCCAAGAAGGAACAGAAAACATCTTGAAAGCAGGATGTACGCCTGCGGATGGAAAGCCATCAACAGACTGTTCCTATCCTTGGTGCCTGGGAGGCACATAAAGATTACCTGGGTCTCTGTCCTTGAGGCAGAAAAAGGGGGATACAAAAATATTAAATGTTAACTGCGCAGGATTATGACTGAAGGCCACCTGGCCCGCTGTGCTCATGTACACACATACAAGCAAGTCTCAAAAAGTATAATAAAGCAGACTTGAGATCAGTTTGGGTACCTTCACCTCGTGGGGCTGTTGGTCCCCTGATCCCTGCTGTAACTTTCTTGAGTGTTTCTCATTCTTTCGCCATGGTGGCACTTTGGAGAACCTGTGTTGTCGAGCTGGACTTGACAAGTGGCGCCCCATCAGGGACCTGAAAGTGAAACCAGCTTTGGAAGCTTCTCCTTAGGAGGCAAGGAACACGGGGAATTCTGACTGAAGAGGTGGACCTGGAAAGTACCTGGTGAGTACACCCCATGGATAATTCAGTCAGGGTAACAATGGGGCATGGGTTGCCATTTCCTTTTCTAGAGGATCTTCCCGACCTAGGGATTGAACCCTGGTCTCCCGCATTGTAGGCAGACTCTTTACCATCTGAGCCACAAGGGAAGCCCTAAGCATACCGGGTATATGCAAGTCTTGAAGACTTCGTTGAAAAACTCGGGAGTGCAAGTTTCTCATTCTACTTTAAAAGACTTACTTTCTGCTATTGAAAAACATTGCTATTGACTTGATCCAGGTAGAGGGACTTTAAGGTATAAAGAGTAGCAAGAAATTATGTGTTGCCTGCGCAGAGCTTATCATAGTGGGGTATCATAGTGGGGAACGTATTCATTTGGTCACTGGGGAATCTTATTAGCACTGCACTAGGACTTTTACATTCAGAAGCCTCCGATTCTGAAGATTCTATAGAGACAATACATGAACAGTCAGAGAATGAATCTCGTTTATATGAGAATAGTGATTCTGAAGGGGAAAAAGCACCTCTGCACCACAAACGAAAAGGGCGAAAGAAAATAAAATCATATGGTAGTAATGATCATTTCCCCATGGTTAATGTGGCTCATCCTTCAGCACCCTTAAGGGAGCCACCCCCTTTAGATCCGGAAACTCCATGGGATGACATTTTGAAACCTCCTCTGACAGTGCCCAACCATATTTCTCCCTTTCAAAGGGGAATTAGACAGGCACAACTACAAGGGGATGAAGATGCCCTAGCCCTCCCTGTGGTAGTCACTCAGGTTTCCCCTGGTCCACAAGATCCACAAGGTGCTATTACTTACGATTATCATCCTCTTCCTTTTAAGACAGTCAAAGAGATAAAACAAGCATGTACACAATATGGTACTAACTCTCCATATACTATGGGTTTAATTCAAGGACTTTGACAAGCTGAAATGCTGATCCCTTTTGACTGAGATATGGTTGCAAGAACTTGTTTATCATCCTCTGAATTTTTACAGTTTAAAACCTGGTGGCAAGATGAAACAAATCAACAAGCTCATAAAAATGCTGCTTCAAATCCACCTATTAACATTTCCTTGGAACAGCTGATGGGGTCAGGAGGATATTTTGGAATACAGGCTCAATTACAATTTGATGATCAGGTCCTCTCCCAAGTACGATTTGTATGTTTAAGAGCTTGGGAAAAACTTAATCCTCCTGGACATACTACTCCATCATTTACACAAGTTAGTCTAATGGAGACCCTTATGTTGACTTTATAGCCAGACTTTGACAAAATTTAATGAGCACGGTAGCTCAGCCTAATCTAAGGGACATTCTTTTACAGCTGTTGGCTTATGGCAATGCTAACTCTCAATGCCAAAAGGCTCTCCAACCTTTAAAAGGTCAGGGAAGCAACTTGGAAGATTATATAAAGGTGTGTCATGATATTGGATCAGAACCCTATAAGATGCAATTATTGGCACAGACCCTTTCAAAAGGAAAAAAGGACAATAAAATTAAATGTCATGGATGCAGAAAACTGGGACATATGAAAAAAGATTGTAAAATAAAAAATAATAATGATTAAAAAAGGGAAGCTAAGTCCCCTGGATTATGTTCTAAATGTCAAAAAGGAAATCATTGGGCTAATCAATGCCATTCCAAATTTCATAAAGATAGGACTCCTCTGTTGGGAGACGCCTTTTGGGGCCCAGCTGGGGCTCCCCAAACAATCCAAGTTCATGGAATGCAGTCCCATTCACATGTCCCACTCAAATATTAGAAAACAATCAATCTATGATTTACTTCCAGCAACCTCAGGCAGCGCAACAATAGATATTCCTGCCCTAGATAATCAATTATTGATGCCATCTATGGGAATATGTAAAATTCCTACAGGAATATGGGGTCCTCTTCCCAAAAACACTGTTGGACTTATGGTTGGTAGAAGTAGTCTAACTATAAAGGGCATTCAAATACACATTGGAATCACTGAAGATTTTGAAGGGGAAATTCATGTTATGAAGAGCACTAATATACCATATCAAATAAAAGAGAGACCGAATTATACAACTCCTTCTCTTTCCTTACATAAAGATTAATAATTCCCCTAGAAAAAGAGAAGGAGGATTTGGAAGTATAGGAAAACAAGTATATTGGCCGACCTGTGTTACTGATGAGAGACCAAAACTAGATATAGAAATAATGGGAAAGAGATTCTCTGGGCTCATGGATACAGGAGCTGATGTTTCAATAATAGCTATAAAACATTGGCCTCACTCCTGACCATTAAAATCAGTTCCTACTGTTATAACAGGAATAGGGACTATGAATAATACCTCTCAAAGCTCTCAACCTATGCTCTGTAAAGGCCCAGAACAACAAACTGCCACTTTGCAACCTCTGATTGCAGATATTCCAATCAATTTTGGGGGCGAGATTTATGAATGCAATGGGGAGCATATGTAACCATACCCACTATATCCCCACAAGCTAAACAAATTATGGCCAATATGGGATATAACCCTTTGCAAAATCCAAATTTATCCTAGGGCCACTGCTTCAAAAAAAACTGCATTGAAACTGACTTGGCTTTCAGAAAAAACCATGTAGATGGAGCAGTGGCCCTTAACCAGAGAAAAATTGGAAGCATTATATGAGCTAATAATAGAACATAAAGAACAAGGACATATAATTGAATCTACTAGCCCCTGGAACTCCCCAGTTTTTGTTATAAAAAAAAAATCAGGTAAATGGAGAATATTAACAGACCTAAGAAAAATTAATGTTGTAATCGAACGCATGGGAGCCTTATAGCCAGGTATTCTCTTACCATCTATGATTCCTAAAAAATGACATCTTACAATAATAGACTTAAAAGATTGTTTTTTTTACTATTCCTTTAGACCCTCCTGATGCTCCTAAGTTTGCTTTTACTGTCCCTAGCATTAATACCAGTCAGAGATATCAATGGACTGTCTTACCCCAAGGAATGATGAACAGTCCTACTTTATGTCAAATTTTTATTAATCAGCCCTTATCTATCATTAGACAAAAATATCCCCAAGCTTATGTTATACATTATATGAATGATATTTTATTGGCTCATCCAGATAATCAGTTATTGCACCATATATTTTTAGACACTCAAAATATAGTAAAAGAATTTGGTTTAATAATTGCCCCAGATAAAATACAGAAAATAATTATTTGGGATACATTCTTAATCATTATACAGTATCCCCTCAAAAGATACAAATTAGAACTGATCACCTTAATATTCTGAACAACTTTCAAAAATTAGTAGGAGATATTAATTGGTTACGACCTAAACTGGGTATCCCTAATTATGCTTTGACAAATTTATTTAATACTCTAAAAGGAGATACAGATCTCAACAGTCCACGAACACTTACAGCTGAAGCCAATCGAGAATTATAAGAAATTAATCAAGGCATACAAGAAAAACAGTTATCTCGAATTAATATTCAACAACCTTTAACTGCTTTAATTATGCCTACACCTCATTCTCCTATAGGAATAATAGGGCAAAATGAATTTATAATTAGAATGGGTATTTTTACCCTATAAACAAACAAAATTATTGACTACCTATGTAGACCTTATTAGTAAATTGCTTTTTAAATTGAGGACTCGTATTTGACAAATTTCAGGATATGATCCCAAATATATAATAGTTCCTTTAGCTAAAGATCAGATAGAATGACTTTTTGCACAAAACATGGAATGGCAGATAGCATTATCTGATTTTATTGGTACAATTGATTGTCACTATCCATCTTCTAAATTAATTAATTTTCTTAAAAAACATGTTTTACATTGCCTAGAATAACTAAAACAGAACCGATCAAGTGTGCTCCTATCTTTTTTACAGATGCAAATAAAGAATGTAAAGCTGGATATTATGGTCCAACCACCAAAATTTGGCAGTCATCATATTCATCAATAAAACAAGCTGAACTAGATGCCATAATTACTGTCCTGTCAGACATTCTAGTACCCATTAATATTATCTCAGATTCTCAATATGTTGTTAAGGTAACTTTCCAGATAGAGACTATTCATATTCCTGTCTCGGACCCTCCCATTCATCAGTTATTTTTGAAATTACAAGATATAGTTGGGAATCGACAATTTCCATTTCATATTACTCATATCCGCTCTCAATCTCAATTACCAGGACCTTTATCAGAAGGTAATGACCAGATTGATGTTAAATTAACTACATTCCTTACTCCCACTCAGTTTCATGACTTAACTTACTTTAACGTCAGAGGATTACAACATCGATTTCAATTATCCTGACAACAAGCTAAAAATACTGTTTCTCGATGCCCTACATGTCAGACTTCCACAATAGTGCCCATAAATCAGGAAGGCGTAATTCCTCGTAGATTATATCCTAATGACTTATGGCAAACTGATGTTACTCATATGCCCTCTTTTGGTAATTTAGGTTTAATACATGTTTCCGTTGACACATATTCTGGAATGATTTTTGCTTCAGTTCATAATGGAGAATCAACTACTCAATGTATCCCTCATTTACAACAAGCTTTTGCCTATATGGGCCTACCAGAAACTATAAAAACTAACAATGGGCCTTCTTATAAAGGTCATATCTTTCAAACATTTTTAGCTAACTGGTCTATTAAACATATTACAGGCATTCCTTATAATCCTCAAGGACAAGCCATCATCAAACGTGCCCACCTAACTTTAGAACTTATACTACCAAAACAAAAAGGGGGAGAACAGTATGGCTTGGGACCTCTTTCCCCTATTAAAGGATAAAATAGCTCTAGCTGTTTTTACACTAAATTTTTTGGACATAAGAGGGCTATATTAAAAAAAAAAAAAGAGGGGTATATGAGAAACCAGCAGCTGAGGTTCACTGGAACTTTTCACAACAGACTAAAGATACTTCCCTTAAAGTTTCTCCCTTACAGGAGGTTTGGCAAAAAATAATGTGGAGAGGACAGGGAATGGAAGCAGGGTATCATGCTTAAACAAGGAAGAGGGTATGCTCTTATCTTAATAGAGGAAAATGAACACCAATGGATCCTGAGGAGGAGAATCTGGTACTGGAGGGGAAAAAACATGATTTGATATAGACCCACTTTCCAGACCTCTGACGCATGCCCTATCACACCTTACATTAGAACCTGGGCCTGCCAAGACCAAGCGAATGTGAACTGCTACAATACCCACTTGGGGGCAGATAAAAAAGTTATCACAGGAAGCTGAGAGCCTAGTTCATCATCGTGGCCTTCCAAAAACATCTGCCAATCTACTACTGGCTATGGTAACCCTTATCACAATGTCGGTAAGTGTTCAAGCTGATTCCAGTCGTCATTATTGGGCATATATTCCCAATCCTCCTTTATTAAGACCCATTACATAGGAAGATTCAGTATTCCCATATTTATCAATGATTCAGCCTGGCTTCCTGGTCCTTATGATCAAAGCCTTCCTTTAAAAAAGGAAGAAGGATGATCTCTAAAAAATTATACAGTAAGAACAAACAGCACATCCATTTGTATAGGATTTGGAGAATTCTGTTTAAAGACAGGATTCCAGGGATGGCTTTCTATTGTAGAAAAGCCTGGAGAGAATAAGAACACTTTTTTTTTTCTTATTAACAGCACTTACTTTTAAAGAAAGAGAAAATTCCACCATACATCATAGTGGTCCTAATCTTCCAGGCTGTGCTTTAAGAACAGGATGTGGTATGGATGGAGGACAGGATCCAGTGGGAAAATTTTAGAGGGTCTGAAGGTCATCTGTTACCAAATACTCCTGAGGGACAGATATAGTTTGGGGCCCTAGAAGAACACCTGAGATTAAAGGAACAAATATTTCTAGTCCACGGCTGTATCATCATGAGGCATGTGGGACTGCATCTTTGACATGGCATAGAGAGGGATTTGCCCCCCGAGCCGTTCCTCACCTCATCCATCACCCAGGACAGAATGCGATTTGGGAGGCGCCTATGGCCTCCAAAACCCTTAAGGCTTGCAATGGCCGTTACACTGAATGTCTTAAATGATCCTATGGCAACTTTTTTTTTTTTTTTTTTCTAAGGCAACTTTTAATTTTACTAAAAATTCTACTCATACTATTCAGGCCTGTGTAAGATTACCTTTTGTGTTTCTGTTAGGGCCAGCGATATATAACATTTCTACTGGTCTTATAAATTGTATAAATTGTTCTTTTTATACATGTTTAAACAATACCATTCCTTTCAGTGAATCTTGGCAAAGTATTTATGTTTTAAAAACTCGGACAGGTATTTGGATACCAGTGGATTTGCAAAGAGGCTGGCAAAAAAGCCCTACTCTTTATGCCATAGAAGAAATTATAAAAGCAACTTTAAAAAGAACAAAAAGATTTATTGGTATGTTAATAGCAGCTATTCTGGGAATTATAGCAATCACCACCACTACAGCAGTGCCCAGAATAGCATTGCATCAATCTGTTCATTTTGTACAAGAATGGCATAAGGATGCAGACGTTCTTTGGTCCACTCAACAAAAAATAGATGAAAAATTGGCTTCACAAGTGGCTGACTTACAACAATCTGTTATTTTATTGGGAGGTCAATTGGTAAGTCTACAAAAACAATTAAGACTAAAGTGTGACTGGAATTACACATCATTCTGTGTGACTGCACATAAATGTGATCAATTGACTTTTAACTGGGATAAAGTTAAACTACACTTACTAAATCAAGGAAATATTACATTAGATATACAAGAGTTACAATGTGACATTCTAGACACCTTTAATAAAAAACTTGATGTGATTACTGGCTCTTCTTTGTTTAATGCTATAGCTGAAGGAGTGCCTTAAATCCTCTCAAACAAATCAAATCCTATGGTTATGGACTTATAAGTAGTTGCAGTGTTTTATTAATCATTCTGTTTTGTCTCTGTGTAGTCTGGAGAAGAACAAGAAAGAAGCAGCAGCAACAGTTAGCCTTCTTGACTATATTCAGTTATCTACAAAAACAAAAAGGGGGAGATGTAGGAGACAGGCCTACTAAAAGGCCTGACAAAAGAATTAAACAATCTTGCTGAGAGGACATGATTCAGTATGTGACTCCTGAAGGAATCCAAGAAGGAACAGAAAACATCTTGAAAGCAGGATGTACGCCTGCAGATGGAAAGCCATCAACAGACTGTTCCTATCCTTGGTGCCTGGGAGGCACATAAAGATTACCTGGGTCTCTGTCCTTGAGGCAGAAAAAGGGGGATACAAAGATATTAAATGTTAACTGCGCAGGATTATGACTGAAGGCCACCTGGCCCGCTGTGCTCATGTACACACATACAAGCAAGTCTCAAAAAGTATAATAAAGCAGACTTGAGATCAGTTTGGGTACCTTCACCTTGTGGGGCTGTTGGTTCCCTGATCCCCACTGTAACTTTGTTTCTCATTCTTTCGCCATGGTGGCACTTTGGGAACCTGTGCTGTCGAGCTGGACTCGACAGTTTTCTCATTTGTAGTGATGTCATTGGATAAGGTGAGGTTTAAGCACTTTCTCACATTCGTCATTTTATTTAATCTTCTCGCCAATCCTGCGAAGATACTTTGCAGTATCATTTCTATTTATACATTTGGCCCTTGGATTGTAATGCCTAGCTTTAACTAGACTTGGTGCTAAGTGACCTTTTTTTCCCCCTGCCCCTCTGAAGTGACTTAGCTGTTTACAAAACTCAGTCCAAAGAGGTACCACTGATGCTCAAGGCATTTACACATGATCTCCAAGAAATGTTTCTGGTAATGGAAGCATAACTTGGACAGCCTTATAGTTCATAAGATGATTACTTTGGAGGAGCAGTATTTATTTGGTTATGTAAATTGAGTGTGTGCTAATCACTTGTCACAGATACTTAAAATCTTCCCATTTATCTCTGCATGACTGGTTCTTTTTGCTCTGTTGGGTCTCACTTCATGTCAAAGACGAGTTCCCTGACTTCCATGCAAACCACCATCAACATGTTTTATTTTCTTCATAGTACCTATCATCGTCTGGATTATCTTGTCCATTTATTGTTTGTTTACGGCCTTAACCCCAACGCCCATTTAAAATGTACCCATAATGAGAGAAGGGACCTTGTCAATCTTGTTTAGTGCTGTATCCTAGGGCCTAGAGTAGTGCCAATACATACTTGTTTTTTTAATTTTTTTTATTTTTTTTTATACATACTTGTTAAATGAACAAATGTTTGAAATATTTTTGCAAGTCTCCAACTTTACCATGTTCACCCCAGAAATAAAGTCAAGCAGAAGACACTGTTTAAAAAGAAGCCATTTATTATACAAAATTAAACCTGAGACAATAGAAAATAGCAACGCTTGGGAATTATAAAGGCATCAGCCCCATGCTCCACCCCCACTCCAGCAACACAAATAAAGTTGATTCCTATCGGACACTTCTACCACTAATAACCTCAAGCCTGCTGTGGTCTACACAGCAGGCTGGGCCCCAAACCACAGAAAGTTCACATTGCTTGCTTTCTCCACAGAGAAAGTGAAGCCGTTGGATAGCCGTGTGGCTACTTCTGGTTCTGCTTTCCCTTGTGGAAAGGTAGCACCTGGTTTACCCTGCTCTTTTGTGGAATAATTTTGTGGTAAGAGGAATAAAGAAGAAAGTCTCGGAAGCACTGACCACAAACCAGGGAGGAGTCTCCATCCACAATCATTCATAAACAACTGGCCTACTTTGTACATAAAAGTGCTAAGGTAGTGCCAGTTTAACTGGTGTAATTAAACACGAGAAGTAAGAATGATTCTACACCTTGCATAACCATTGCCTACCCATTTTATTGCACATAATGAAATTTGAGTCCTAACCTTAGTTTGCACTTGGGTAATACTGTATTTTGTATACGGTATAAACTGGTGTCTGCATTTAAATAGCTTGCATACTTAGAAATCAGAGTCCCGAATTTGGCTTTTGTAAGAGTCTGTACTATATCAAATTTTAACATAAGTATTTTCAAAGGTCTGTCTTTCTTGTTCTTTTCTGCAAAAGTCCAAACAGAAAACTTCCCATGCTGTTATGAAGGGCCCTTTTTTTTCTTGGCTGCTCCTTGGGGTATGTGGGATCTTAGTTCGGGACCAGGGAACTAAGGATCAAATTTACCCCGCTGCATTGGAAGGCAGAATCTTAAACACTGGACTGCTAAGGAAGTCCTGAAGGGCATTTTTTATTAAATGAGAAAAGGGAGTTCCCTGGTGGTCCAGTGGTTGGGACTCTGCTCTTTCACTGCCACGGGCCCAGATTCAGTCCCAGGTCAGGGAACTGATGTCCCACAAGCTGTGTGGCACAGTCAAAAAAAGAAAAAAAGAATCACCCTGGCAGTGAAATCCAGCCTAAATTATAACTTCCGTTGGCTACATCTTCAAAGGTCACAATAAGTATGGGGCCCTAGTGGAAGCATCACATATGTATATATGAAAGTGAAAATCCAACTGTGACCCCATGAACTATACACAGTCCATGGAATTCTCCAGGCCAGAATACTGGAGTGGGTAGCCTTTCCCTTCTCCAGGGGATTTTCCCAACACAGGGATCGAACCCAGGTCTCCCACACTGCAGGCGGATCCTTTACCAGCTGAGCCACAAGGGAAGCCCAATATACATATGAGCACCCCACATATATAAATTTTTATTGTGAGGTCTGTTGGAGCATTTCCATTTTGTGGGATATTGTATAGTTTCATGTCAGCCAGAAATTGTAAAGTCTCTGATCTTTACCCCATTCAAAGGAAGTGCCATTATGTTTTAAAATAAACACTTGATGTTAGCTTTGATGTAAATAAAGAGCTAGATTTTTTAAATTTAAAAACAAACTGGTATATCACACATGGAACAGCTTAGCAGGCTGTTCAATATTAAAACCTTGTAGATACCCAAGGTTCTATTATACATAGTCTATACTGAAGTCATAAGCATCATCTTCCTCTTCAGTCTTTACAACCACATATATATGTCTGTATATAATGTGTGTGTATATACACATGCATACACACTAATTTAAACCAGATATATTGATAAGCTATGGGATTTCTCTAGTGATAATTCATTAATATATTACAACCAGTGTAGTTCTAAGATCCAAGGTGTTCTTCCTTGTTCCACTGCCCCAGAAAAAGCAGACGATCTCCCTCTCCATTAAGCTGTATGTTTAAACCACAGTAATAGAAGTGTTTGGCTACCTCCCCAAATCTAACAACTTTTTATTTAGCCAGCCAGTCATGATGGCTTAAATGTCTTGCTTCACCTCTCAACCCCTTGGGTTTAGGGCCTTGGGTGGACTTCATCAAAATATGGTCTCAGTAAGTACTATAAAGTTATGCACTGTAACAGTAATAGAATGAAGTTGGAATGTTTATCCCACTTAAAAGTGCCACAGAATATGAGATAATATGAGATGATTACTAGAGCTATATTGCTGGGCTGTTTCTTCCACCGTAGTTTTCATGAGTTTTGGGGGGAAATGGACTTTTGTAGCATATAAAGATAATAAAATAGAAGAGTTCATTAGGCAGACAGAAAAAGACCAAAGACCTATAAAAATCTGCACTTTGATTCATATTGACCTATTTTTAACCTTCTGAAATGACGACTTTTTCTGCTATCATTTCCAGCCTGAGTCTCCATCTCTAATAAAGCAGGATGATTCCTTAAGTTGACATGGTATTTATTAGCCTCTGAATCTTGATATTCATGAGGTGAGAAGGAATTTCAGATATGCCCTAGATGTGAAGCAAATCAGCAGTAAGAAAAGGTGTCCGATCTATAGCCAGTTTAATGCAGGTGGAAATGAGTGTGGGAATGGTGGCAAGGCTACCCCATCTCCAACAGAAATTGTGGAAAATCAGGCAAGAAAAGCCATTCAAAATAAAAAGGCTGACATGAAAGGCAAAGTAAGTGATATAAAAAAAATACAACTCGAGAGAGCCAGGATACAACCCACCAGGAGTTTTGCTTCACCACCAACATAAACAGTTTATAAAGCTAGAGACAGGAATAGAAATTAGGAAAAGGTACTGAATAATGAGTAGTTTAAAGAATACAGGAGAGGTTTTCATACTTTAAACCTGGCCCATCTTACCTCATTCACAGCCAAGTACTAACATGTCCCAATCACGATTGAGAGGCAGAAAGAGCTAGAAAAATAAGAAGTTCTTTAAAAATTCTGTTGATCAGCACCTTGAATCAAATGGGGGTGTTTCAGGCTTCTGGTTTCCATTGAATCAAAAACTGGATGCCTTCATCTCTCCTTGAGAAGAGGCTCTATTATCATAGGCTGAGACCCTGGCTACACATGATTAGAATAAAATATCAGTGGATATAACTTACTCCTGGGATTCATGGTAAGATAGTGTTCATTAAGGACTTGTGCATCGGATATCCTTCATGTCCCATGGTTGAAGGACTTCCATCTCCTTAGCTCTGTCAAGTTAAATACTTGTATGAGCAATTAGAGATTTTGGTTCCTTTTCATGAAGATCTCTGTTAGGTAATCCCAAAATTTCCCCTGAAGTGTCTCATTGTTGTGGATCATGGCAGTGAGAGCTTCCCCCTGGTCCAGACCTTGCCAATAATCTTGGAGCCACATCTCCTTCCAGCTGAAACATCAAAGTGAGAGTTGGATTATGGAACCTCAAGACAACTATGAATCCTACCTTCCTCCCAATGGCCAAAGAAATCTTCAGCAGATACAGTGGCTTCTGGTTAGGACCAAGGATCTGCTTTGAGGGAAGGAAATGTGAAGTAAATCCAGTACTAATCCAAGTGACAGGCAGTGAGCCAAAAACACAAATTCATTATCCAAGCCCCCCCCCCACACATACACACATATCCCAGTTGAGTTAAATTTCCTGACTTGCCTGCTCTTGGTCTCCAAATGTGGAGGGAATTAAGAGGCAGGCAGAGCAGGGGCGAAACTATGGAAACAGTAATCTTCCTAAGAAAAGCAAGGGAGTGTATTTAGATGGTTACTTTTTATGTTACACCTGTTTCAGTAATCAAGAAGTGCAACAGTATCCAGTGTCTAGATGAGCCATAACCTGAATGTTTCTCTTTTTTTAATGTTACACTTTTCCTCTGATAAATCATATGTTCTGCACAAACTAGATACAAACTACCTGATGTAAATTACTGGATACAAATCCACTCCACTCCCAGGACCAAACTGTGCCAGCGCTCTGCCGCCATCCACTGTCCAAGGTGATCTCTGCAGGTTATTCCAGCAGTCTCAAACATCATCTTTTTTTCACCCCTCCCCTTACAGGTGTGGTTTGCTGCAAGTGGCTTCAACGTTTTTTTACCCCATCTCCTATGCTGGCCTTGTTTCCCAATGCCACCATCTTCTGCTGCCTACTTCAGTAGCCTCCTCACTTCCCTTCCAACCCACCATTGGCCACAATCATTAATCATCTTTTGAAAGCATCCCTTCTATTCTGTCTAGGACAAACATAATTTATCATCCAAATCAGGGTAATTTTAAGAGTGAAAGGAGATGCTGTTAATAGTTACACCAAGTTAACAGGTATAAACCCTGATTACTGCAGACAAACCTCCCTGGAAACACTTCTGTATTTCTCATCCACAGCCCCACCGTGTTGAAGATGCTCAATAAATAGCTGAGCTGATTTTCAGGACAGTCCAGCTCCAGAGCCTGGTATTCAGAATATGTATAACCTGGCCCAACTTTGTCCCTCATCACTTCCCTAAACAGGCTTTCTGCTCTAGTTGAAGCCTTTTTTGAAGCACTACTACAAACACTGTTTATAAAAGCTGATTTTCCTATGTTGTTGCTCTCAATTACCTCTCACATTTTCTACTGCTCTTGTGCAATTTGTCTTCTCTTAGACTCTTGATACCTTAAAGGCATAGTGACCTCATGTCATAATTTCCTTATACAACATCCCCTCAGCACCCAGGGCTAGTTTATTGCCTGCAGGAAGCAAGTCTGTAAATTTGACAGCCCCAGGGGACCCCAGCTATGCTTACCTGTCATTCTCAGGAATCTCTTCCACACTGCCAAAGCCAGGTGTGGGCACCGGGCAGTCCATGTGTGAAGGCTGGGCAATATGAGGCTCAGGGACCGGGCTGTTCCCAGGAGAGGCTGCATGGGCCTTCTCGGTATCCAGCCGCGCCAGTTCGTGGTCACAGACAAAACACTCAAAGCCATTAAGGTAGTTAGGCAGTAAGGGGTCATTCACTCCCCATTCGCGCTGCTTCAAACTATCCAGAAGGAACTGGTTAGTGACGCCCCCAGGTTGCTTGTATGCCAAGTATTTCATATATTCTTCATCATTTTTGTCCAGGAAGTCAATAAACTCTGCCAGCTTCTGCGGCGACTCAAAGTCGTCAATGAGGATGATGGAGTGGTTGTTCGGCATCCAGTCCCTCACAGAGGGAGAGCCGCGGTACACGGGTACAGCGCCGAGGTGCATGGGGCGCCACAGTTTTTCTGTCATGTAGTCGTCGCAGATGGCATTTTCGAGGGCCAAATGGAATTTATAGCGGGACAAGAAGGCCAAGAGCTCTGGATCCTCGGTGGTGGCTGTGGCTGTGTCCCGTAACCGCGGCGCGGGCAGCTCCCGATTCTGCAGGCACTTCCCATAGGAGTCCACCTGAGTGGGGTAGAGCACGGCCGTCAAGACGCACGGCCGTCAGGAGTCCCAGCCTCAGCCCCACGCGCCACCCTCCCCTTCCCGCCCTGCCCGGCCTTCACCCACCGGAATGTAGCGCATGAGCTCGCGCACGTAGCGGTCCCGGTCCGCAGGCACGTCGCAGTGGGACTGCAGATAGAGCAGCGGCGCGTAGCCGCGGCGGCGCCACTGTGCGCGCTCCTCGAGCGGAGGTGCCGCGCGGCGCAGGTAAGCGATCCCCGGCAGCCACTGCAGCGGCAGCGGGTAGTCCGAGTAGCGACTGAAGGTGGCGGTAAGGTTGAAGAGGCGGATGCCCGGACCGTGACTCAGCAAGAAGTTGTTCAGGGGCGACTCCTCGTGCAGAAGCGCCCAGCTCTGGTGCGCCAGGCGCGGAAGCGGCGCCTCGGACGCGCGGAAGTCGGTGCCGTAGAAGAGCAGCGCGCGCGTCCGCGAGTCTCCCCGCACCCGTCGGTCCCGGGACGCCACGCACGCGCCGCGCGCGCACTCGATGCGCTCCGAGTCTCCCTGGAAGTGAGGAAACAGCCCCGGACTCCACCACAGCAGCACCGGCAAGTCCACCGGTTCCTCCCTCCCGGGCCGCGGGGCCCCCGGACTGCGAGCCACCCCCACTGCGCCCAGCGCCGAAGGAGGCCGGAAAACCGCGCCATCCCACGGCTCCGCCCACCCCGCCTCCCCGCCGGTCTGCCCCTCCGCCGCGGGTCCTGGGCCTTTGGCCGCACAGATACCAAGCACTCCCAGGACAGCAAGCACAGACCCCGTGCGGCCGGCCCCCATGTCTACCCTGGCGGCCGACGCCCGCAGCACCGGTCCCCGCCTGGCTCTGAGTAGCGGTGGGACGAGGTCCTACGCCACAGGGACATGTAGCGCATGCGCGGCTTAGCGGCCAGCTCAGCCGGCCACTTCCCCAGAGCCGCTAGTCCTGGCAGGAAGGACTGGAGGGAAAGTGATATGTGGCAGATTAAATGAGGCTACTGGATACATCTTAATTTATTTTTATTTTATTTCTTTACAAATTAAAGATGCATTGAAAAATAAACCAATGAAGAGAAATGAGAGGTCCAGAGCAGGGGCACCCCAGGCTGGGAGCAGGCAAGCCTGGCCACCATCAAGCCTAGCCCTTGTCCTGCCTCAGCCAGGTCGGGTTGGAAGATAACTGTCAGCCACTCTGTCAATATCAAAGCCTGAGTGGTGTCCTAGCAGGAGAGACTTGCCACTTCTGCCTCTCTCGCCAACAGCTTGGAGAGCAGTGTTTCCAGCGGAAGCTCAGAGTGGTATGTAGGCTGGCTCTGTGAGGTATTGCAAGTTGATGACCAGGCTCCCTACAGAACCATCCAGTGTTGGGGCCGCTCTGGCTGGAAAGGAGGCTGATACCTCTCCTAGGTCTCAATATACTTTGCAACTGTTCCCAGGCTCATTCATTTCTGATAATGTGTCTCTGTCCACCAAGGGATCATCAGTCATTGCAGGAGAAGCATCAGTGGAAGCCGGGCAAGAGAGCTAATCAACCACCCTCAGTCACTGTGAGTTGGCTGCTGACTTCCAGGCCCAAGAAGACTGACCACTTCTCTACCATCTACGGCCTACAGCCCAGCTCTTGTGCACCTGTATGTATGTTTTCCCTAATATAGGAAGTTGTTGATGACAATGAGCTGAATCAGCGGCCCCTCCCCCCTGTAGTAACCCACTGGGATCTCCATGCCTTCCCACCTGCCCTTCTCTTCTTGGAGGCTGGTCCAAAGGGACACATAATATTGCCAGGGTCTGGGTGGCTTCAGATCCCCCAACACCAAATCATATACAGTGAACTGAGAAACTACATTCATTACGACAGGATTAGCAGGAAAAGGAGGATAAAGTGAGGGGAAAGGGGCACCTTCCAACAGCAGGACATGACAGAGTGGTAGGATACTTGAGCCCAGAAAGAAGGTGTCTCCTTATACCTCCCCCTCCCCCCGAAGAGACTGAGGTCAGCTTACATGACTTATAAGATATGGAACTGTCCCAGTTTCTCGGCTCCTGGGTACTTTCTGGAAGCTGGCCTGGACCCTGTGCTGTCTACCCCTGTGCTCTAGCTCAGTAGCTGTCGAATCTCCTTGTGCATGTGACAGAGAAAGTCCACATAGGATGCTCCCCCGCTCAGGCTCTTGTCTTCCACCAGGAAGTGTTTGAACAGCATCTCCAGCTTGTCCTCTTGTTTCACCACAATAAGCTACAGTCAGAATACAGGGTCATGAGGCAGGGCTGAAGAGAATTAACCACATGCCCCGAAATCCCATCATCTAGCGCTCACTCTCCCACCCCGCCTTCAGAGTGAGGACTTGACAAGGTAAGAAATCCAGGTTCAGATCACTGTTACCTTCATGTACCGCGATCTCTGTGCCCTCAAACTATCAATGAGGCTTCGAACCTTCTTAGACAGCAGATTATCCAGAACTGGCAGAACACTCTGAAACACAAAATTCATTTACCCTTATGGTAAGGTATGCTGAATCCAGCAGACAAGATGAGGCAGCAGATTTATGCATTATCTGAAATATGGAAGCCTGTGAAGAATGACAGCACCCTCCCTCTCAGCGTCCCCTGCTATTTAAGAGAATAAGCACACTAACTTTACTGGCTTCTACTCTTATCATGAAGCCTACTTTCACACCCACATTCTCATTGATGCCCTGCCCTCACCAGGCCACTGGTGATCTGACTGAAGGAGGAGACACCGAAGAGGCTCTGGACAACACCCTGCTGGACACTCGCTCCCACCCAGAGGAAGAGGTTGAGCCCGTTCTCCAGCAAATATATATCCCCGTTGCTTAGACGCTCTTCAGATGCTCGAACTGCTGGTGGTTCAGTGGTATTCTCAATGGGAGACTTTGTCTGGACAAAAGGAAGAGGGCAAAAGGTTACCAATGACTGTAAGACTTGTTTGCCCACCTGCATCTTCCCATCCTGCACCCCCATACACACAAAATTAAAAACTAAGCCCCTGAGTAGCTCTCAGTATGAAAATATTACATCAGATAATATAGGTAAAAAATGTATTAGTGTCAGATACAGACAATATTAATCCTTCCCTTCCTCCTCCTATGACGCCCCTTTCTCAGTACAGTGTCTCATACTCCAGCATTCAGTCGCACCAATGGTAGGAGCCGAGGATAGAAGAAGACATTGGTCTCAGCCACGTCCATGGAGGTAACCAGCTGCCGGACATAGGCACGGTCATCAGTAGTGACTTCAGCTCCAGGCTGCAGGACCTCACTCTTCAATACACAGTTCAGATAAACTGGGAGGAGCTTCATGCACTCAGGAAGGATCAACTAAGGGAGTTATCAAAACAAAGTCAGTGATCATGATCATGAGAAATCCCTCCCAATGCAAAGGTGTATCCCAACACCTTCTCCACCAACAAGCTCGCCCCACCTGTCCCGCAGAGGAGGGGCTGGCACAGTTCTTTCTGTAACAGGCCAAGATCTGGGCACACTGTGTGATGAGAGTGTCACGAACAGTCTTCACAGGGCTGCTCAGGACCCCCCGGTATGCTGGACAGGAAAGGAGACAGCGTGCTCACTGGTCAGCCACTCCATCACAGGTGCCTTCCCACCATCACACCCACCCAGGAGTGCTCAACTGCTGTCATCCTCTTAGCCCCGAGCCCTCTGCCCGGCCTTTGCCCTCACCAAACTTGGCCATGTAGTTGATGAGCGTGTCAGTCTCACAGTTTCGGTACAGATCAGCCAGCTGAGTGCAGCAGTTGAGAGCCAGGTTGTGGATGCGGAGCCGTCGCTGCCCCGCACAGCTGGTGTAGAGCAGGGCACACTAGGGGGAGAGTGAGAGGGGTAATTCACACCCCTCCCTCACCAAGACCCTCCCGACACCTCCTCTTTGCTATATTATGAAGCTAGAAGAAAGATAGGAGCTATCCCTTCTCCAGCCTCTTCCAGTCCTCTCTGCGCACCCCTCACCCCCTTCCCTACAGCCTACTTAAATCCAATGAAGTGACCGCTGACACTTCTTCCCCAGCCCCTGCCTCCTGTCCATCACCTGCAGGAGGGCTCCGTTCTCTTCGTTGAGCCGATCGTCATGCTTGAACTCCACAGTCACCGTCTTGTCCCCATCCAGCCCAGCCAGCTCCACATCTGTGGTGTTGCTCATGTAGAAAGCCCCAAAGAAATCTACAGCACGGATTCCTGAGGCCACATGGACAGAGACATGGTTAATGGTAGGACAGGTGCCCAGACTGAGGGCCCCCGCTCAGCTGTTCGACTCCAACCAGAACTGACCAGTGCTTGTCCGGACCCGCATCACAGCATCAAAGCCAACGACCTTCTGGACGTCCCGACGCAAGTCACTCAGGAACCGTTCCTGGTCGTTCTCCACCTGTATCCCCAGGCCCAGAGTCACATCACCTACTACATACAATCCACCAACAATCCCTGTACCCTCTCCACTCTACAAGCCTGCAGAATCATAATGACACTAAGGTAAAGGTAATAATAACGATGTTATTATTTAAGCTTTTAAGCACTTATTACATGCCCAGTACTACATTAAGTGCTTTACATGTACTCACTTAATCCTAACGACAAACCCTACTTAAAAACTATTTAAAAATCCCATTTTATAGATGAAGAAACAAAGGAGAAAATAAGTAATTTATCCTAGGTCATATAGCGGGTAAGTGGTAGAGCCATAATATCAACCCGGGGCTAATTTCAAGCCCCGTGTTCCTGTTCGCTACACTCTTTTCTTTATATTGTGTGGTCTTCTCAATGATATTCCTATCAATGAGTCAGCAGCTAAGGAGCCACTCCACTTGTAGGCAGGCATTCCAGTCCTGCCTCCACCTGCCACCCAGAGTCCCATGCCGTACCTGAAAGCAAGCGTATTTATAGACAGAGCCACCAGTGAGCTGGGGTACAACAGAGAGGGTGGCCACATCCACATACTGGTTAGGGAAGAGGAAGAGGTCTACGCAGCAGCCTTGGGCCACACACTCTTTGGCCAGGGTCTGATAGGCACCTGACTGAGGCTGGAACAGAGTCTAGGGAGGAAGACAAAATGATGTTCAGAGACCTGAGTTCCACCCTCTTTGAGACCTATGTATGTAATGTGGGCTATTATTCAAGGACACCTGAGACTTCAGAGCTATCTTACAGTTTGCAATAGCAGTAGAACATTCTCTTTAAAAAGTCTACCAAGGGCTTTGGGATGAGATGGGGTAGAGAGGTGTGGGAGTGGTGGAGAAGGCTGGCAGTCACAGATATGAAAGGGCAAAGGATCTAGTCCCAGTTCCCCCTCAAGAAAGTTAAGAGTATTGCACTGTAAAGAGACTCTGTGATGGGAAGTCCTCCCCCCGGTTCCCAGTCCCTCACCTTCTCCTTGTCTGTGTTGATCAACTTCCTGTCGTCTCTGTTCTTCAGCTTCCCTGGGGCCTCTGCAATGGGCAGGGAGGTGTGGAACAGAAAGAGCTTCCCTGCACACTCAGCAGCCTAGAAGAGGAGAGAGATCTACTGGTCCATTCTTTCCATTATTCATCCATTATTCATTCATCCCTTCCCTCAGTGCCAACTATGTCAGACACGCTGACTCACTGGACAGTCACCAGTCACTAAAGAAACAGGGATTGTATCCCAGAGGTAAGATGCTCAGAAGAAAGTGTCACAGAGTCGGCTGCCCAGGACTCTTGCCTTACCTTCAGAGCCTCCATCCCAGCCTGAATCACTGGGGCAAATACTGTCTCCGTCTCCCTTGTGTCTGCAAACATTTCTGGAATCTGATCCAATAAGCTGAAGAGATAGGTGATGGGAGGCAATCAAAACTGCTATCCGAATTTCAGAGCCCTCAATTCCCCCAAAAAGTCATCTGGCCCCAGACTCTGAGAACTCCTGAGGCATAGCCTCTGTCCATCTGCTGAGCCCTCTACTCAACACTGGATTTCTGTGGTTGTACCCTGCCCTCCATCTCACTTTACCCCCCACAATCTGACTCTTACCTGGTGATGACGGCCCGAGACTCATTGACATTGACCAGGAAGCCATCCAGCAGTGGTACAAACATGTCACCCACATCAGATACAACCATCATCTGTGGCTGGGCCAATGAGCTCTTCACATTGTAGAAGTGGAGCACTTTATTATAGGTGACAAAGCCAACTCGGATTGCTGACTCTTCTGCCCCGCCCTCCCTGCAGAGATGGACATTGTTACCCAGACTTGCCACCTTCTCCACCAGCCAACTTTATGACATCAGGATTCATGTGCTGAGTTATCCCAACCACCTACCCCTGCACTCCCTCCCCAGCCATCATCATCCACAGGAAGTACCTTGGCTCCTAACTCTCACCTAGGCAAAAAGTCTAACAGTGACTTGAGCTCCTCACAGAGGAGCCTGACAAGACCACTCCTGACGGCATTGTAGGAGACATCAATCATAAAGATGAAGGCAGGAGGGACGGGGAACTTATTGTTCTGCAAAAGAAGGAAATGTTGGAGGGGAGAGGGGTATCGGTGAGCAGGTCAGTTGACTAGAGATAAGTCAGCATCCAAGGGGACAATGACAGGGTGAGGGAAATGACCACAGCAAGTCTCAGCTGTCTCATTGTCCTTCACCCACTGCTCCTCCCCATGCTACCCTCCCTCACCTTGCAGTAATCTACAGTGGCCAAGAATTCATAAGAGCCCAGAGACAGCTCAGGACGGTCATAAGCATCCACACGCTTGCCGGTATGATCCAGGTGTTGAAAATACTGGGGAGGAACTGTGGGGAGTAGGGCAGAGTGTTACTCATGGGTCCGCTCTCAGTCCTAATCTGGTCCTGGCTGAGCTCACTCTAATGCCCCACAGCCTCGAGGCACCTTCACATCCCCATCTCCTAAACAATGAAGCCTCATCTATCTAACTAGAAAGAGACTAATGAAGATGCAATCCAGATCCCCCAGCCCCAGCCTCTGTGAACGTACCATCGTTGATACAGCTGCAGAAGCAGCACTGGAAGCGTCTCCCTCCCTCAACGAACTGCATAAAGGGGCACATGTATGCTTTGCAACGATTGCAGCGCAGAGGGCCAGATTCCCCATGGTCGACAACATACGGTGAAGCCTAAGGAGCAAAGGAGAGGGGTTCAGACACAGAAGGAAACTACAGTGATGTGTGGCAACAGATGAGGAGGAACAACCTGGAGGGAGGAGGACATGGCTCAGACAGTCTGCCTGAGGAGGGAGCAGAGAGAAGGGGAATGAGGACAAATGTCCCTAAGGGTCTAAATACTATAGTCTCTCTCCTTACTCCTTGTCTGTAGAATTTCACTTCTTGAAAGAGAAGAGCAACAGTGGAACTGGCCCAGACAAACCAGGGGCTGACATGGGCGCATGAGGCGAAAGTTGGAGATTACCCAGGATTCTCATTTCTGGCCCAATCTTCAATCCCCTTCCTTCCTGCCCTAGGATCTTGACTCCTGCTCCCTTTCCCACCCAAGTATCTGTGACACTTGTCCTCCCCAATCCCTGGATTTCCGTGACACCTACTGACACCTCAGGCAGATGTTACCCTACAGATAAGAGACCAGCGGGCAAGTGTCCAGCCATCCTCACTGAGACCCAGGAAAAGAGAAAGAGAAAAAGACAGAACAAGACAAAGAAGCAGGATGTAAGGTGAGCCCTGAATGTCCAGTTATAGAGAAATCCCCCCCAAGTTCATTAAGGCATGAACACAAGGGCACCTACACCACGGCATGGCGCAGCAGATCCAAGCACTCTCTCTTTTCACCCTGATTCCAGGTATTGGGTGACAGATTATAGATTATAGCCCAAACCAGGTAAAAGAAGGACCCCTGGATTCTGTTTCTTAATATGCTGTCCTAATATTTCTAACCTACCTGGGATGACAGGACAGAGTACAAGAAAAACCAGAGCGATGTGCCTCTCATCACCTGGTGATGACCATGCTACAGGAGGCTCCTGCCTTCAGCTGTCTTCTCCCCTACAAGATGGCCTTGACTCTTCAAAATGTGTTTCACGTGTGAACTCTGCTCCCATCCAACAATTTCTTGGGCTTTTGTTTTCCTCCCTATCACCCTCTTCAGGCATGGGCCCTGGGATAGAAAGCTATTGACGGTACGCTCCCCTCCCGACCAACCAAGCCTTTATCCACTGTGACTGGCAGAATCACATCTAGGAAGAAGTCTTATCCTCGCTCCCCCTCACTTCCTCCCTCTTATTATACTCTAGTCCGTCCCTGACTCACCTCCTCTGGGGGCAGCCTTGCCAGCGGCTTGATGACAGCTGCCAGGGGCACCTGAGCCTGCTTAGCCATGTCAGAGGTGCAAGGGATGTTATAGGATGTGCATCGAATGTACCGGGGACTTGCATTTCCTGAAGGAGGAGATGGAAAAGCTGAGTCAGATCACAGAATCACTCCAGACAACAGCTGGCCATTGTTTACCCACCCCATCACCCCAACAGATGCTAGAAGTGATGGTAGCTTTTCCCCCCTAGAGACCAATGAGGGACTGGTCTCTGACCAAAGACTGACAAAAGCCCCATCCATAAGCTGATAATGCTGGAGAAAAAGTCCTGCAGGGAGAAGTTATTGCCCTTCTCACCTTGGTCTTTCACCAGGAAGTTGGTGGTGACTAAGGGTGGCACCTGGCCCCGTAATCCAGTAACAAATGGTTCTGAACCCCGGTTGTTCCTGTCATCTTCAATAACCTGAATCTGTAGGGAAGAAGTGAAATGAATGAAGTTGACAGATGAAAAGGGAGAAGGGAGTACCACATCCCAGAGGCAGGAGAAAGAAAGGCTGGAGCTGCAGCACAGAAACTAAGAATTTGCCAAGGAACACACCTCATGCACCAGGCCTGCTCTCCTTTTGGAGACCACATAAAATGCTGTAATGCCAATCTTCCACTCTATAGTCAGCAGCAACATGCTGCATGGGCAACACTGAGAAAGGGCTTCTGTATGAATCGCCCTGACCCCCAATAAATAGTGATCACCCTATTACAATACCTACTCCAGGAAAGCTCCAGCTCTAATCACAAACCTTCAGACATGGTCAGATTCCACTTCCCTCCCCCATCAAGGCTTCCCCTCCCCTTCTCTCCCCAAGAGCAGGAAAACAGACAACAGTAACCATGTAAAAATGAAATCTACCTGGAATGACTCTACACTCAATGAGAGTAGAAGGGACAGGGTGAGGAGAGGATTACACAGCCAGAAATGATCAGGTAAGGTGAGGAAGCAGATGCTGCCTTATTTTCAGGTAAGCATCAGTGTGTAAATATGGGAGAAGAGGATCTTATAGCCCAATCCTCAGTCCCCCACATTTTGACAGACCCAGCGAAGGAAAAAAAAGAGATATTGCAAAGCTGGTGATCAGATCTTCGTGCAGACTGATAACCTTTGTCAGTTACTTCAAGATGGGTTTGGTAAAACCAGAAAAGTAAAGGGAGAATAAGATTCTGTGTCCCACAGAATAAAGAGCTGAAGCTTAGAAATATATCAAACAGACTCTCCAGATAAGAAAGTCACCCACACTTTCCCAAACCAGCAGTCCCTTTCCCTGTAAGAAATGCCAGTTTCCCAAACTTGTACATTAGTAGCTACCTACCCATGTTTCTCCACAACAAGCTGTAGACAAATCAAACCCAAAAGGGAAGGATCTACTGTTCTGTTCTGTTCCATCATATGTCACAGGCAGGCTCCTGGAGGAGCCAGCAGGACTAAAACCAAAGCTTAACAAGCTACTTGATCCCACCCTTCGAGCCTGACCTTCTACCATCCCATACTTAAAGGCACTGCTAACAGCTTGCTACTTCATTATATGGTGACTTGAGGCATGCATATCCTTCTAGCTTGTAAAAGCAAGGGTCTAGAAGGACTACGGGAAGAGGATGGAGAGGGATGGATATGGTGGATGAGGTGAAGACGAGGTCATAGGCATGCATGGGTGATTTAACACAGGGATGACACACACACCCACCCCCTGCACTTACTGGACTAGGAATGGCATCAGGGTCTATTCTGTGCCTGGTTTTCTGCTGAGGAGGCAGCTCATTGAGTTGCTTTTAGTGTTTTAATAATAAAGGCAGCAGGGAAATACAGGGAGGGAGACAAAAGAACAAGAAGCAGATGTTACTTCTCTCAGCCCTGATGAGTTAGACATGAACAGCTGGAACCCAGCTCCTACTGCTGAAATCAGGCCCCCTCTCGATCAGAAATTCCAAATTTTTCTAGGCCAAAAAAGAGCCTTTAATGGCTTAGACTATGATGTAGAAAGATAAGGAAGGGGGCAAACAGGAGGCAAGAGGGGTTATATGGAGGGGCTGAATGGGAGAAATTTTAAGAAGGAAGAAGAGGGATGTTCCCTCCAAAAGGCCAAGCCTCCCATGTAAGAACTACTCTTACACTGAAAGAAGCCTCACCTCACATCCAACCAAACTCTCCTTCTCACTAAAGAAGGAAAAAGGAAGGAGGCACTGCTCCATCCTCTAGGGTCCCCCTTAGCCAGCTGGGTCCCTCACCAGGATGGTTCCCCAAAGGAAGAGGGAAGAGAACAGGATGGATATGACAATGGCTAAGCATGGTGGGGCAGCTGACAGCAAACGGTGCAGACGAAACTGTAAAGTGGCCCCCGCTTAGGAGCACAGTACCAGCCTCTACTCGAGTATGACGAGGAAGGTCTGAGCACTCTGACGGCTCTAAGGGTGAGAGTCACCCTCTCACTGGGAGAAGGAACTTCCCCACATTGCCCTTGAAACTGTAGATCACTTTTCTCCATCCACACAGCAGAAGACTAGCAAACAAAAGTATTGAAGGCTTTCTCCTAAAACACTATCCAGGTAGAGGCAGAAAGAGTCCAGAGAGGCTTTCCTTTCCTCACCAATAACACCAGAGATTCCCCACCAGCTCTAACCATTAAGAAGACTGCTATCCTATCCTACTAGATCTAAGAGGACAAGACCTAGACACAGCCAGTACTCCAGAGAAGAGCAGAGGCTACCAGGCTTTGTCCAGTGGTGACAGAACACTGCACTCAACCCAGAGCTCTATGACACTGCTGATCACTCCTGGCTTCCCTTCCTTTCCTGTCCAGCTATGAGGTAAAAATACCCCTAAAATACTTCTGGGACGTCAAGTTCTGTTTAAAGAGTCAAAAATTACATGTAGGCTCTACACCTGCAAGATGACGAACAAAAGGGAAAAATAATCAGAAAAGGCTAGGCAGACATCTCATCTAGGTTGACTCACTTATCTGGTAGCCACAAGCTGCTTCCCCAGGACCACATAAGTATCTACTTACAGGGCTCGGGATGGCATCAGGGTCCAGGCGCTTAGGAGGCAATGGTTGAGGAGGCCCAGGCTGACTGCCAAAAGTGGCTGCTCCTGGGTAGGGACTTCCATAATTGGACTGAGGGCCCCGGGCTGGTCCAAAGGAACCTGAGAGACAAGGGCAAGGTTGATGAACAAAATATTCCTTCCCTATCTCTTCTTAAGGCCTCACAGAAATGACTAGACTCCTATTATAAACACAGAATTGAGAGGTACAGTAATAACCATTCAGAGAAAGCCTATGTTAACTGAACTATGAGAAAAAACAAATCTTATAAATCCCACATCTTAGTAATAATACCCTGAAGCTGTCTATCTAGTTCACCACTTAGCAAGTAACACTAGAAACAAATAACAACAACAACAATGAAAACACCCGAATAGCTGAAGCTTTTGGCTCCTAGGTAGTCCTTGGGAAAAACTCACCATTTTGCTGCAGCTGATAGCCCGGCTGCTGGGCGGAGTGCATAGGTGGTGGTGGTCCTGGGGGCCCAGTCATTTGGGTACCAGGGGGCAGAGTTTGAGGAGGAGGTGAGGACACATGGTTGGGCTGGCTCACTGGGGGCCCCCCAAAACTCTGTCCAGGCAAGAGTGGACCAGTCATCGGAGGCATCCGAGGACCCCCTGAGACAGAGGGTGTGAAGCTGGAGGCCTGTGGTGGGACAGATCGCGGGGGAGGCTGGGCCCCCGGATGACCCTGGCCAAGGGGAGGAGCTTGGCCCTGAGGATAGGAGCCATACAGACCAGAATTAGGGAAACTTCCTGAGGCTGAGGCCAGTGATGTTGGTGGGCCTGAGAAGTAGAAGAAGTAGAGTCAGGACCCCATTCTGCCTCCCTGTTCAGTAAACCACTTTCCTTTCCACCCGAGGGTCAGGAATGACTTGTCCCATCTGCTGGGGCTCAGAGGAATAAATAAAAGAAATAAAAGGGATCCAGGTATACCCCAGAGACAGATGCCTCTAAAAAGGAGACAGTATTCCTGTGGTCATAGGTACTCACCATAGCCCAGCCCCGAAGGAGGAGGGGCCGGGGCCACAGCACCACTGATCTGCATTCCGGCCAGCTGAGCAGTCACCTGAGCGCTTGTCGGGGGAGGCCCATAGGGCTGAAGCACAGCTGGCTGACTGACCACAGGGGCCAATGGGGCAGACGCAAATGGCTGAGACCCAGGAAGCCTGTGAAGAGACGGAAGGCAGAAGCTTCTAGTGGGCCAGGAAACCCTTCAGGGTTGACAGGAGCCCCACATTATATGGGAAACAATACTGTTTTACAGCATCTTACTCTCATCTGGGCTCTTATATGGCTTCATATTTTTATATATTTGTGAATAAATCACATTCCTCATAATCTACACTGTGATTATTCAGGGCAAACCTTGTTTTCCATTAGGCTCACTCCAAAAACATGTGCCAAGCACCCTCAGATCAAACAGTATTTACTCTGGTAGTTAGATTATCACCTCCTCTGCCTTAATCCTTTGTTGACAAACCACTTGGGTTCTGTATTCAAAAGCACTGAAGAAGTAGAAATGAAAGGCGCACAGAAGCATTAACACAACAGAGGCTTAATATATGTGGGCTTCAACAAATGCAGTTTGATTGTTTAACTTTTAAACCAAAGGATCACTCAATCCTGAGAAAGGTATTAGAAAACTCTTAATATCAGAAGAGCTGGTGAGCTAAGTTTGGCATTCTGTACTAAGGAGAAAGATGATGCTAGCTCACCAGAGTTAAGGACCAGACACAGAGGATATAAGTCAGGCAGCCTGCTAGCTAAGTCTATCCAGCAGTCTCATTACTTGAATAGCTGCGCTGGACACTCCCATGGTACCAGCTGACACATTAAAAGACAAATACAGAATCAATGCAATATCACTGCATACCAACTAGCCATTGCACCAGTGGTTTACAGTAATATTACTGCAGAAATCTACAGCATAGATTATTGTACATAACAAGCTCCTTCTGGGATTTCAAGAATGAATAAAATTCTTCACCATAGTAGCCTGTTACACTGAAATCCTGATTTATCCTTCCTGTTTATTTTGTCTCCACTAAATAACTGGAACTTTTATTATGTTTGGTCAGCTTCTACTGGTCCTGCAGTTTCACACTTTTCATTTATTCATTTCAGGGCATTATGCTAGTGAAACTTACCTCCCTAAGCTCTTTGCCGGGTTTTGCAGTTTTTGTCTTCTATAGAAACAAACTACTGTTAGCCCATGGCAGATGCTTATAAATCCTTGTCAGATCAATTGTATTCCATGGTACTACTCTATTAACATGGATAATACTCTCAACTGCCTACTGGTATTCTATCATATAAAGCAACACCTTATCTGCACATAGCTTTATAATTTACAAAGCGTCTCTAAATGCTTTAATTCTCACACCAAATTAATGAAGGGAAGAGAGCAGATGGAAAACTAAAACACTTAGGGTAAAAGTAGCAGGCTAAACTAGAACTAGAACCCAGGTCCAGGCCCAATTCTTACTCCAATGTACTTTAAAATTGTGAGATGTAACAAATAGAAAAAAAATACTTAAAACATGTGTAGTGCTGAATAACACAAACACCCATGTAACCAAAAGGCAAGTCAAGAAATAGAATACACCAAAGGCCCTGTGTGCCTCTCCTCCATTACAACACTTTCCTTTCTCCCAAAAGTCAAAATGAAAGTCACGCAGTCATGTCCCTGACTCTGTGCGACCCCATGGGCTGTACAGTCCACAGAATTCTCCAGGCCAGAGTATTGGAGTGGGTAGCTGTTCCCTTCTCCAGGGGATGTTCCCAACCCAGGGATCAAACCCAGGTATCCCACATTGCAGGGGGATACTTTACCAGCTGAGCTACTAGGGAAGCCCCCTTTCTTCCAAAGATAACTACTTTCCCAACTTTCTAAAAATTGTTCCCTTGTCTTTAAAACAATTCAAAAAAAAAAAAAAACCAATATAATTCAGTTATGTCAGGTTTTCAAACTTTTGTAAACAGTATCACATCATACATTGAGTTTTGCTCATAATTAAGCTATGAGTTTAATTACTGGTTTATATGATACGATATCTTTAATTTTAACAGATAATTCCAAGTTATTTTCTCACGGTAGTTGTACTGATTTGCATCTGACCACCAGTGGATGAGAGTTCCTGATAATCCATATGGTTAGCAATATTCAGTACTATTAGCTTTTTAATTTTGCCAAGCTGATCGATACATAGGAGAATTCTGTTGTGGTTTTTAACGTTTACTTTTTTCTTCATTTATGAGGTTGAACCGCTTTTTAATTTGTTCTTTGGCCATTAGTATCCCTTCTTTCATAAAATACTATTCCGGATTTTGTTTATTATTTTTTCTACTGAACTGACTTTTTCTTATTGACTAGTAGGAGTTCTTTACATATTCTGGACACTATTTTATGTTTTTATCTACTTAGTATGTAAATATCTTTTTCCATTCTGGAACTTTTCTTTCCAAAGTACTTCCCATTCAATGTCTTTCTCCTTGATCATTCTGATCAGCACAAAAACATACAAATATCTCAAAAAATAACCAACTATCAGTGAAAACAACCCACATGTCCATCAACAGATAAATGGATAAAGAACATGTAGTAGCATAATCATACTGTGAAATACTGTTATAAAAAGAATGAAGTACTGATACATGCTACAACATAAATGAACACTGGAAATATTATGCTAAGTGAAAGAAATCAGTTACAAATTATATATGATTCTATTAATATGAAATATCCGGGGGGAGCGGGGGAAAAAAAAAAGAAATATCCGGAATAGGGAAGTCTATAGGCACAGAAAGTAGATTAGTGGTTGTTTACAGTTGGGGGAGTGAGGGATTTAAGGACAAGCTGAATAGGGATAGCTCCTCAGATAAAGAATACTGTGTGTCTTCTTGAGGTGATGAAAATGTACTAAAATGGACAATAGTGATGGTTGCACATATCTGTGAATATACTTAAAATCGTTAAATTTGTGCACTTTAAATGGGTAAACTGCATGGTATATGAATTACATCTCAATTCAATTGGATTGGATTTTAATCAAATAAAATTGCCCTAAAACCTCACATCCCCCTCAAGCTTTTATATTTTAGCCAAACATTAGGAAAAAATTGGTCTACACATTTTTTTTTTACTTTGGCCACACCATGTAGCTTGTGGAATCTTAGTTCTCCCTTCAGGGATCAAACCCGAGTTCTCTGCAGTGGAAATGAGGAGTCCTAACCACTGGACCGCTAGGGAAGTCTCTATCTCTACTTCTTTAATTACTATTCCTATCTCTTTTAAAAGATCTTTCTTTCTAGGTTCATCTTCCTTTTTTTCACCTAGTCTATTCCCTGGTACTTTTCTCAGCCAGGGCCCATACAGGGTAAACTCTGTCTCTGAAAACGTCTTTATTTGCCCTCTCTTAGGTAGTTACATAATCCTATGTTGACAGTTACAGTCCTTTTATCAATGTACTAGTCTACTATCTGCTCTCCTTTCATAGTCCAATCTTTTTTTTCCTTTGAGAAATCCCTGAATTGAGGGAGAGTGGTTGTTTAGCATTTGATTTGCTTCTGGAGGGTACTCCAATGATACTGCTGTCCAGTATCAAAGTTTTATTTAAAGTTTAAGTTATAATTTCCATATCATTAAATTCACTCCTTTCAAATGTACAATTCAATGATTTTTAGTAAATTTAGAGAGTTGTGCAACCATCACCAGAATCCAATTTTACAACATTTTCACCACCCCAAATGACCCCTGGTATTCACATGCAGTTCCAAGACACCCCACCCCCCCCATCCCCTTACAACTTATCCTCAGCCAGCCTGGGAGAATCAGGACTCCTTATTATCTCCCTCTGCCAGTGTATAGATTTTTTTTTTCTAGTTTACCTGTTTACTGAAGTGTAGCCTAAGTCTAGATTTCATAAACAAGATTTCAGGTCTAAACCTCAGCTCAGAAATGCCCCAGGTACCTGCTTAAACTAAGTCCCCAGGTTCTCAAGATAATTTCCACCCTTTGCACAGGCAGCCACAGTGCCAACTTACCACTCTGATTTTCAGTTCCCACTTGTTATCTGGCACTTGAGGATTTCACTTTCCTTGAAGCTTGGTTATGCATTTGAAAAAAAAAAATTTGTTTCTATTTCCTCTCCCCTTTCTAGACATTTGTAGCAGAAGGGTTTTAGGTTACACTAATCCACTTCCCAGCTGAAATTCTTTCACCTGCTCCAACTAGACAGCTGCCTTCTTATCTCCACTGAAACTACATTTGTCAATGATGTCAAACCTTGCCAGACCCAACAATCAATTCTTAGTCTACATCTCACCTTTCAGCAGCAAGTGACACACCTGATTACTCTTGTGACTTCCTCAAATACTTTATTTGCCTAATTTCAAGATGCTATGACACCCTGGCTAACCTACCTCACTACTGGTCTTTCTCATTGCATTTTGATGGTCCCTACTCTGAATGCCCTTTATAATTTGGTAAGCTCCAAGTCTCAGTCCTCTGGGCTTACATTCAATGCTAAAAAATGTATATTCTGGACACCTAATAGAAATGTCAGAAAGCAACTCTTCCACTACTACATACCCTACAGCAGTTATACTTTATTCTTTGTTTACCAAAAAACAAACAGCATTCCAACAGAGATGACTGTCCTCCTTTAATGGACTTCCACACAGAGACAGGAGTTTATTGGGTCACACACCACCAAAGTTTTCATCATTTATGTAGTTTTCCTTTGAGGATCTTTCCTTTCATGACTGGTCACACCCAAACTTAACCAATAAGTCCTACTAAGTGCCTGTTCTAGAGGAAAAGTGGAAGTCAAAAGAGACATAAATAATCCTAAGTTTCCTTCTTCCTGTTTCTTCCTTAGGGCAGGTTCTGAAGGACCATAACAATTATTTAAGATATATGTCTAGTCAAGGAAAAAACTCAAGTTCACAGAAATAGAAAGAATATGCCAAAGAACACAGGTACTTAAATGAGTCAATAACCCATAGAGCCACAGCAGCAGCACCTATAATCTGGAAAAATGAAAACAAAGAAAGATGAAGGGAAGAACAAAAGGAATCTAAGAGAAAAACAAAGGGGAAAAAAAAAGACGAAAAAAGGAAAATAGGCCCTCATACATTCCTAATCCTTCCAGTCTCATCAGACCAATTTTCGGTTGACCCAAGTACATACCTCTGCATCTGAACACCGGAGCTTGGTCCATTCTGCACATCTCCTTGACCAAACTGGCCATATGCAGTCTGGCCACAAGGGCCCTGTGCTGTCGAGGTTGGAGGTGCCCCTGAAGAAGCTGGGGCTCTTGAAACACCTGAGGGTGATGAAGATAAGCTAAGAAATTAGGAAATTTCTCCTCCACCATGAGCAAGGAATGCAAAGCAAGGATCAATAAGCTCAGACCTTCACTGCAATATCACAAGTGTAATATCATAGCTTGGCAATGAAAAGGACACCATTAGTATGCAACTCCAGTTACAGGAGATTCTGAACATGGATGCCTAGCCAGAGAGTTTCCACTCTCTTAAACAGGTATTCTAGGCATACTACTAGTGAAGCTGTAGCCAGAGCCACAAAAATGTACAGCCTTCCTGTGATCACTATACACTCTCACTCAATCCAGGATGGTCTAATATTCTTACCCTAGACAAAACATCAACTCTTTTAAGGAAAAGATCTCACCCTAGAACTCAGAAACTTAGAACACATGCAAGGAAGGTGGCTTAGATGACCAAGCAACATGCTGAACTAAGTTGTAAAGAGATACCCATTGAGACTTCCCTGGTGGTCCAGTGGGTAAGAATACACCTTGCAATGCAGGGGATGGAGGTTCAATCCCTGGTGGAGGAACTAAGACCCCACATGCCACAGAGCAACTAAGCCCCTGCATCACAACTAGAGAAATCCATGTGCTGCAATGAAAGATCCCGCATGATGCAATGAAAACCCAAGGTAGCCAAGTAAATAAATAATTTGAAAAAAAAATTTTTTTTTAAAAGAAAGAGGCCCCTTAGAGAGACTATTCTTCCAACCTCTTCTTCATATATTCTACAGATCCTAACTAGCTTCTTCTCATCCACTTCTAAGTGTTGACACTCCCAATAGTTCATGGCTCAGGGAAACGTTCCCATGGGTTGGAGACTTTGTTTCTGCCCAGTGATTCAGTCAAGACAGGGTGTACATGTGTGCTAAGTCAATTCAGTTGTTGCTGACTCTAGGCGACCCTATGGACCATAATCCGGCAGGCTCCTCTGTCCATGAGGATTCTCCAGGCACGAATACTGGAGTGGGTTGCCATGTCCTTCTCCAGGGGATCTTCCTGACCTAGGGATCGAACCCATATCTCTTACGTTTCCTGCACTGGCAGGCAGGTTCTTTACCACGAGCACACCTGGGAAGCCCCCAGGACAGGTCTCCCGCCCTCCAGTTAACTGCTATCGCTTATGTCTTCACAAAAGCTGCACTACGCGTGTTCTGCTCACCAGAGGTGCCATCAAAGCTACTTCTATGACTGCTAATCATCCTTCCCACATGAAATGCAGGAAGAAAGCAATTAGTTACTTGGCATATCACTTTGGAAATGCTGCCAACCCGTGTTCAAACTACTGTTTTTCTTTTGCTCTCAGTAGAGATTAGACACTACAGAACCTGCCTGCAAGAATATGATTAATCTGAATTCACTAGCCATTCACTAGCCTGCTCACTAGCCATCACAGAGCCAGATATGTTTTCCTCTCAGTAACAGAGCTTCCTCTTGGGGCAATGCCAGCTCCATCTTGATAAGCCACAACTCGGCAAATCAGACGTGGACTCTGTCCTGCCAAAGTCCCAACCCAGAGTAAGGCTCTTCCAAAGCCCTGAGACCTAATCTCATCACTCCGAATTTTTTTTTTTTTCCCCAAAGTCATAATTAAAATGGTAATAACTTTGGGACTTCCCTGGTGGTCCAGTAGTTAAGACTCTGAGCTTCCATTGCAGGGAGCATGGGTTTGATTCCTAGTTGGGGTACCAAGATCTCAAATGCCACATGGCAAAATAAAAAAAGGTAATAACCTCATTCAGTTCTCAAATTTTACCTATGCCTCTTTAGTGCCTTCTTTTTCACATATCTCTTTATGGAATTAACTCTCTTAAAAAGCATAAAGCATTTGGCATACCCTAAGGCCCTGACCCTAACCCTGGCTTCTCTGGTAGCTCAGATGGTAAAGAGTCTGCCTGCAATGCAGGAGGCCTGGGTTCGATCCCTGGGTCAGGAAGATCCCCTGGAGAAGGAAATGGCAACCTACTCCAGTATTCTTGCTTGGAAAATCCTAAGGATGGAGGAGCCTGACGGGCTTGGCAGGCTACAGTCCATGGGGTCGCAAAGAGCAACTAACATGCTGAGCAACTAACACTTTCAATTTCAGCCTAACCAAAGATCTATTGTCAACCATATTCTTTTGCCCCTATGAATAACACACAGGTTTCGAGCTCCTCTTCATGAAAAATGTAATATAAAAGCCAAACACTGACACTAAGGACAACTTGTCTTCTTTAATTTCCCTAATATTAGACAACATCTAAGAAGCTGAAGAAACTCAAAGGAAAAGGAATGATATCACCAAAAAAGATATGAGAAGCACCAAAACCCAGGCATACAAGTATCATACTTTTCATCCATGAACCAATTCCCTATGTCTCACAGTCATGTATAGATAGAACCACGAGTCCAATGAGAGAAATTATCACTGGCTCTGGAGGACCCATGACCACAGTCCTTCCATCCAGCTGTAAACAATTCAGCCAGGTGAGGCTGCACAGGGTGACACCCACATGAAGTGAACTGCCATTGAACCTGGAAGATGGGCTCCCTACTCGAAGTTTTAAAGACACACTCACCTTATACAAAAACAGGAAAGGGCAGACTGCCCATAGGACTCTCAGTGACCGAGAGCCAGATTCATGTTCCTCAATCCCAGTCACCACAACCCTTAGGCAGCTTAAGTAGGGTAATACCACCCAACCTGAAGATGACTAATCCCTTCCTTAGCTCAAAGGAAGCTTGGACACATACCTGGGGGAGGGGTTTGCTGATAGCCTGGTACTGGGCCATTGTAGGCTCCATAGGGAGTGGGGGCGGCTGTGGACCCTGGTTGGCCACCATAGCTGGATTGATGATACCCTGGGTAGACGGGCTGGGGCTGCCCAAATGGCGGCACAGGTGGAGCTGACTGGTTAACGTTCATTATGAGAGCATCCCCGACTTGGTCTCACCTATTAGATGAGAGAGAAGACAGAAATTAGTCAAAATCAACTTTCTAAAGTGAGAGCACTATTCACGGTAGGAAGCAGAGCTAGAAAAGTACTGACCTTATCAGGCAATGATCAGCCTAATCATCCCCACACTATTACAGTGTCTTTGTAATTTTCTTCCCCAGACAGTAGACAGACTGCCTCCTCAAAGTAAGGATTTTGTTACTCTGAACCCTATGCTTTGTCACTGCCAAGAGGGTATAAATTTCAACTTCGGATAGGCCCAGTGGAATGGAGCAGCAGCCTCCATTCCCTAGTGGTATGATTTCTAGTGTCTAGTCATACAAGGAGTCCTCCCACTGATGAACTATTGTGATATTACAAGTAAATGAAACAATGTTCCTACTTTCTGTTCATTCACTCTAGCATCCATTCATTACACAAGACTGAATACCCTCCAGTGTGCCAGTCATTTTTAATCATTCAAAGTGCATGTCTAAAACAGATCAATTAAATCCCCTCCCCTGCAAAAGACAAATTTTAGAGTGACTGTTTAGAAAAATGACATTCTTAGGCTAAACTGCAGTAAATCAAGTGCTTACTCCATCCTTAGTCTTCCCACCAAAAGAGTGTATGGACCTTAGTACTGAAGCATTAAAATCACTAAATGTAAAGGACAGCTGAAAACTAGCAAGGTACCAGATTAGAACTGAGTGCAAGTTTGGCACAAAAACCTCACACAAGAACCCAGGGAAACACTTCAAAGATCAATAACAAAGTTAGATTTCACGGGAAAAGATCATTCACCTTATCCTTCAAGCAGAGTGACTGTAATTATTCCAAATCTCAAGGCACTTCTCCAACACTGTTTCTGCTCTCCTTATAGGCTTGTCATGAATCTAGGCCACATCCAAAATTATTACAATCTTGCCCAACAACAGAGGAATGAATTGGAGGGTCTTTCCAGGATCCTTCCAAGAACAGGACTATCTGATCACATCTACTCTACACAACCTGATCATTCCAACTATCCTACAGAAGAAGGAACCCAGGAAGCAAAAGAGCTCATAGCTGCTGCAGTGGAACAACGGGCCTCTCACCTGTGCTAGGAAGGGCCATCTTAACTACAGAAAAGCTAAGCTGCTCTTGCACTAGAACTTTTTAAATTCAAAGCTATCTCAGGAGCTATTCTTCCAAATCCTGAACCTTGCACAGGTCACAACATTAAGCTTGACGGATGTCCCCCTCCCGTTTATTTTCCTGAAGTCGGTGTGGGGGTGGGGATGGGAAGAAAGGAGAAAAGAGTTCCCTCAAACACACACAAGAGTTTGGAATCAGGCTCAAGTTTCGACTCCACTCTGCCTGGACAGTCAAGGGTGACAACCCAGGGGGCGGGGCAAGCTTCCCTAGAACTCTGAAAGTAGTCGAGCTGTGGAGGCTGGGAGTGCCGGGGATCAAGACCAAGAAGCCAAGCCAGCTTCTCGGGCCACGACGAGAAGACTGTTGCTCTAAGTAGAAGATCGAGCGTCTTGCGCCCTTCAACAGGCTCCGGACAGGAAGCGGGAGCCGGAATCTGGGCCAGGAGGAAAGAAGGGAGGGTCTAAGACTGATTCTGGATTGTGGATGCATGAGGTGAGGGTCTCTCCCCGGGCTCCGCCCCCGAACCTCTCTCTTCCTTCGCAAACAGGACGCCGACCTGGCCAGTGATACCCCGGCATCTCCTCTGCTTTCCTACCCACCAATCTCCCGAAGCCACTCCTCACCCGGCTCCAGATCCAGGTTCGACTTCGTTCCTAACGTCAAGGCTCCCAGGCTCCACTTCCGGTTCCGAGGGGGCCGGCGCGTCGCCCCCGGAAGTTCCACCCCCACGTTCCAAGGCCACGCCTTCTGCCACGTCTACAGTAGGCACGCGCCGAGGAACGTGTATTCCGCGCATGCGCTAGTTTCTTTTCTATGATGGCCGTCTGCAGGGGATGCTGTGGATTCTTATGTATTTCCTTTTTTTTTCTTTTCCGAGACTTCGTGGTAACTTTATGCTCCCACCCCAAACCGAGATGCGATTGAACTATCTTTAGTAACTCTCCTTCCAATGACATATTAGACAAAGTCTTGTAGCGACTTCCTGCTGACCCCTGGCCCCTTTGATTTCCATCTTGGAGGTTCTCTCACCCATGACCTTTGCCGGTCATAAGACTTGCGGAACGGAAAGTATAATGTTTTTTGGTTTGGGGATTTTAAAAAATTATGATTATTATGATGTAGTATACTTTTTGTACATTTACTTATTCTGGCCGGTCCATGTGGCTGGCGGGATGTTAGTTCCCTGACCAGGCATCCAACCTCGTGCCCTTGGCTGTGAAAACTCAAGAGTTCTAATCACTGAACCCCCAGGGAATTGCTGCAGCACTTAGAATTTAAAGGGGAGCAGTTTTGCTTTTAGGCAGCGTGTGTTCGAGTTCTGTCCCTGCAGTTCCCTAAGTTGGGTAATTTAATCTCGGTCTCAGTTTCTTTCATTTGTAAAATGGAGAAAACAGGAATGCCATTGTAATAACTTGTTGAGAGGATGGAATTAAGTCACACAGATTGCCTGACACCATAGTAAGTGCTCAGTAAAGGGAAGCCGTTATTAACCTTTTTTTTTCATTATTAGTTAACCACTTTTATATAGCGCCTTGGTTTAGATGCAGAGCTCTGCCAGAGGCTGATGATTTGTAACAATGCCCCCAGCCTATAGGAAGAGCTATAGTTCGTGAAATGATTATTATTACCCCATTTAATGAATAACAGTAATTGTAGATAATATTTGTGGGAGTTTTAAAACTATACATAACTACATTTAATCCTTTCAATAATCTTTTCATTTCATAATTATTTTTTAAGCATTGTTGTGTACCAAGCCATGTTCTTGGTTCTGGGAATACAGTAGTGAAGAAACAAAAGCTTTTGGCCAATTTAAACTATCATTTTGTAATTATATACACATGATAAAGCTATAAAGAAAAAGTGAGAATTCTCTGGTGGTCTAGCGGTTAGGACGCGCTCTTTCACAAATTTCAGTCTGTTGGTTACCTCTGGGGAAGGAAAAAGTATAATTTGGAGGAACATAATGGAGCATCAATAATATTAACAGTGTTCTATTTCTTAACATTCACATGGATATTTATTGTTATTTTAAAATAGTGCATATGTATTATGTACAATTCATTTCAGAATAAAAATTTTTAATAAGAAAAGAAATGAGGGAAAAGAGCACTGGTGGAATGGAAGCATTTAAAAGGGAAAAAAATGTTCAATTAAGAGTTTTATGACCAATGGGGTAGAAAAGTTCTTGCTATCATATTGTTCATTAATCTTTCATTTAAAAGGGGAAAAAATTATTAAGTGAAGACTTTTATGACCAATATGGAGGGGGGGAGTTCTTGCTCTCATATTGTGCACAGTAAATATTAGTTATTCTGAGGCACAAAATGGTTCAGTCATTTTAAAAATTGCACTTTTAGTGTTTGCTGGAAGCTGTATTAGTCGTTGAGCATATTTTAGAAAACAGCAAGATTTTTCCTGTCCTCAGGAGTTTATAGTGGAGTCAGATCACATTCTCCATCTGTGATCCTGGTGTCAACAGTGTCACTTTCACCTGGGACCCTGTTAGAAACACAAATTTCAGGCCCATCCAAGGCATACTGAATCAGAAATTCTGCAAGTGGGGCCCAGCAAGCCTTGACCCTCTAGATAATTCCATTGCACACTGAAGATTTAAGACCCACTAGTCTGGATTAGTAATTTGTGAAATTTAGCTAACATTTGTTGAGCAATTGCCACATTATTTATCCCACTGAACCCATGGGTTCATTAACCCGGCATTCGGTTCATCCCACAGCACCAGTTGTTTACCAGCGCCACTGTTTACTAAAAGTGGCCCACTAGGCACTCACATTCCATGCCAGCGAGCCAGGCTTCTTACGCATTTAAAGTTCGAGAATGGGTTGGGATGGTTCGGCTCCAAGACCTCTAATCATTTGCTTTATCGGATAAAACTGCGTGGTTTGTGCAAGAGTGCCAGCTATTGCCGAGCCTGCCGGCAAACGAACAGGTCGAGGACGCAATCACCAGAGCACCTGAGAAATAAAAGACTCGGAAAGATGGGGTTGAGAGGGACGGAGTCAGCTTGTGACTGATTCCGACGACTTTATTGAGGGGTAACATACATATATATGCTAAGAGGACTCACTAAATTTTAGATCAAAGACATGCATACGTGCAGAACTGCAGACACTAGTTTTAGCTCATGAATGTTATCTCAACTCTTTAAGGCTAGCAGAGCACGGCACTGGCGTCTTACAATCAGTTAAAGACTACCTAGACATAAACCATTCACAGGAGCCTGACAATCTTATCAGAGTCAGGAGAATGGGCAAAAGGTGGCTGCAGCAATTTCCTTGAGGGAGGTGAGAAAGGCCAATTTGCACTTTAATAAATCAGGGGTGGCGGGACAGAGAGGGACCTCTTGATCTCTCAGGGCCAAGGAGCCTGAGCAGTCAGGCCGGCTCCCCGCATCCTATCCTGAGGGAAACTTAAGAGGGAGCCAGCTACTGGATGGTTCAATTAGGCTTTCCCCCTTATACCCAGGTCAGAAGACTGATTTGCACGTCAGGACCACTAAAGACTTCCACCAGAGTTTCCTCTGGCTTTGCCCTTCCCAGGCATAGTTCACCATCTTTCTGGTCCTAACATGTGTGCTCATGCATAGGAAAGTAGGTATCCTCTGTCTTAATGCACTTCTAGTAAGTAGTAGAGTTTAAATTCATAGTTTCTCTCTCTTTTTAAAATTAATTTTATTTGGCTATGCCAGGTCTTCGTTGTGGCATGTGGGATCTTTAGCTGTGGCATGTGGGATCTAGTTCCCTGACCAGGGATCGAAGCGGGCACCCTGCATTGGGAGCACAGAGTCATACCCACTGGACCACCAGGGAAGTCCTAAACTCAGTTTTTTGAGAATACAGACTGATATGTTGCATTTTATTGGTTTCTGTATCCCTACTCTGGTTCTCAGTCTTGGCTGCACATTAGAATCACCTGCAGTGATTTTAAAACTGGCCAGTAAAATTAGAATCCCTAAGGTTGAGGAGCCTGACTCTGTGTGTGTGTGTGTGTGTGTGTGTGTGTGTGTGTGTAATATATAAATTTATATAATATGTAAAATGCCATTAAACATCACCTAATCCTATACACAGTTCTATTTTAAGAAACCAGTAGCTTTAAAAGTTTTCCAGGTGATTCCAATGTGCAGAGGTAATTGAAAGCCACTGGCACAGTGGCTTACATGTATTACTAGCTGCTGCTGCTAAGTCGCTTCAGTTGTGTCCGACTCTGTGCAACCCCATAGACAGCAGCCCACCAGGCTGCCCCATCCCTGGGATTCTCCAGGCAGGAACACTGGAGTGGGTTGCCATTTCCTTCTCCAATGCGTGAAAGTGAAAAGTGAAAGTGAAGTCGCTCAGTCGTGTCCGACTCTGTGCGACCCCGTAGACGGCAACCCACCAGGCTTCTCTGTCCATCGGATTTTCCAGGCAAGAGTATTGGAGTGGGGTGCCATTGCCTTCTCCCATTACTAGCTAGTACTCAATAAATGTTTGAATAGTGAATGAATGGATATTTAGGTACTCTTTACTGATGAGGTCAAGTGACTGCCCAAGGGCACGCAGCTAAAGAATAATATAACAAGAATCCAAGTCCAATTCTGACTCTAAATTCCAAGAGCTTTCCACGACTACATCATACACCAAGGCAAACAGCATTTAGCAGGCTAGGAGAGCACCTATTCCAGGAAACAGCTTTTAATAATTACAGCACCATAATATTAATATAGGGATATTAATGTAATGGAAACCTAAAAATAAGTAAATATTGTATTACTAACATGGGTTGGCATGTTTAGGCACAGCTATCGATACCCACCTTTCCATGACCAACCATGTATTGTAAAAGGTAATTTATTTCAGCAAACATTGAGCACCTGTTACATCAGTCATTGCTCTCTGGGCTATTGATTGGCTGTTGCACACAGTCCTTGCCTTCAAGATTCGCACAATCTAGGAGGGAGACAGGTGTATAAACAAACTAACATTGTCTGAAAACTACAGTAACAGACATATAAACAAGCTACATATTTTGCCCAGAGGAAGGAAGGATTAATTCTATAGGTAGGGAGTTGGGAGACAGTCAGGAAAAACTTTATGAAACAGGCAGTGCTTCAGCTGGAGCGGGCTCATCAGAATTTCTCTACATTGTACCCAGTACTGCAAGTGGGATATGGATATCCACTTTGATTAACTGGTTAATTCATACAGCAAAGGGGCACTCTTTCTGGAGACCTTGCCAACCTGTGGGACAAACCCAGCCATTCCTTGCTTGGGAATTGAGGCCCCTGCTGCTGCCATTTTGGAATCAGCTTTGGAGGAAAGCAGCTGGGATTAGTCCATGACCCCAAGAGGGAAGGCACCATCCCTGAAAGGATGTACATTAGTGATAGAGCCCACAGAGCTAGTACTCTGAGTCCTGAATAAAAAGTCCATGAAGAATGGGGGACGGGGAGGGCAGAAATTTTCACTATAATTAGCTCTGGGAGTAACACAGCTGGGGGAGGAAGGGGAGTACAGCCGGTAACTATTTTGAGCACAGCTCCGATTGACAGGACACGTGTGTGGACTGTACTGATCTCAGGGCCAGGCTGCCTGCCTGTGGTGTGTGGCGTGGGGGGGAAGGCCTAGGGCAGCAGAAGCAGGACAGCCAGACAGGCCGGACGGGGTACCAGCGCCTCGACTTCTCTCCTTGGGACGCTGTCCAAACTCCGAGGGCCATAGGCCAAGCTGAGCGATGGGTGCTGAGGAGGAGGTGCTGGTCACACTGTCAGGGGGAGCCCCCTGGGGCTTCCGACTTCAGGGGGGGGCCGAGCAGAGGAAACCTTTACAGGTGTCCAAGGTAAGGGAGCCTACATTGAGGTTTCAGGGAAAGGGGAACCCAAGGGAACTTGGGAAAAGTCATGTGATGGCCTATAGGGAAGAAGTGGGAGGCTGTGCAGAAGTGGAGTGGGAGTGGGCAGGTGGTTGAGGAAGCATGCTCAAATCTGATGGGGTGGCGGAAGTAGCATCTGAGCAGTGGCTTCTTGTGGGGGGCTATAGAAAAGGGAATCCCTGGTTTCTGGGAGCAGAGAAAAAGAAAGACTGGCTCGGTTCCCTGTGGCACCATAGGGCTGAGGCCCAGGGCTGGCCCTCCAATCCCTTGGGCCTGTACTTCTCTACTCTAAACTCCAGGAATGTAGGGGAGGTTCTCATTTCTAACTAAATTGGTGTGTGATGAGCTGAAGCTGTCTCATCCAGCTCAGCCCAGCCCTACCCCTGCCTTCAGTCCTCTTTCCTACGCCAGATCCCTTCTCTCACTAGGCAAGACTTTTTTTAGGTACTAGGAGGGTTATGGCAAGATCTGACCTGTCAGATGAAGTTGTTACCATTTTGGTTTCATAGCACAAGCTTATTTTTCTCAACTGTAAAATGTAGATAATAATAGTACCTACTCCATGGATACTAAGTTATGAAGGATGAAATTCAGTAAAACATGTTGAGTGCTTGGCACTGTGCCTAACATTTAGTAAGCACTCAGTAAATGATAGCCACTACTACTATTATTACTTTAACATATGTGTGTGTGTGCACACACCACACACACACACACACACACACAATCATAATCTCAGAATCTGCTGGACTCCCTCCAGTCTGGAATACTGTTCTAAAATCTTGACTGTATAGATAATGGTGCCTAGGATTCCAAGGACTAGAAGAGAAAGAATATTGGCTAGTATAGCTATTTCCTTTGGAGGAAAGCCTTGAGGGGATAACCACCATTTCCAGAACATCTCTCCCAGGCATTTTTCCCCAAGCCTCTTTGATTTAGCGGTTACCCTACCTCCCTTCATACGATGTTATTTTCTCCAGTTAGCACCTTCTTCCCTTTAGATTGACCCCCTTAACTGTCACCCCTTGCCCTTCCCCATCCTTTCTTACCCTCTAAAGTACTGGGTTGGCCAAAAAAGTTCGTTTGGGTTTTTCAGTATGATCGTATGAAAAAACCTGAGCAAACTTTTTGGCTAACCCAATAAAATCCCCTCCACATATGGTTCCTTCCTGTCCTAACTCCTTTCATTCTATTCCCCCTTGGAGCCCTCCCTCACCTACAGTCTCTCCTCCAACACCTTCTCAGATCCGAAGACGGAGCCAGGCGGGCAGAGCAGGACTCCGAGAGAGGGATCAGCTTTTGGCCATCAATGGGGTCTCCTGCACCAGCCTCTCTCATGCCAGTGCCATGAGCCTTATCGATGCCTCAGGGAATCAGCTGGTTCTCACCGTGCGGCGGTATGGATCCCTCCACCCCAGCCTATCCCCAGCCTCCTAGTCCAGGGCTTCCGTTGCCTGTCTCAGCTCTATGTCTCACTGACCTGACTTCAGCTGCTAACAAGTACCTATTTCTGCTTGTGTATTTTGCTGGAGTATGGATGTTTGTGTATGCCTCCCAGAGCACTTGAATGTGGGTACGTGGGCCTGTTTTAGACCCCTTGCCTGTCTCCTCATCATCACATCGCTCTTTAAGCCCATGTCCACTCAAAGCCTGCCAAGCAGATTTGCCTCCCAGTTCATCTTCAAATTTCTACTCTATCCAGCCCATCTATTTCACCCAAATGCCAGTCCCCTCTCTCCCCATACAGTCTTCTCCCATCTTCTCCAGCTCTCTCTAGCTATCAGTCATCCAGCTCATTTCTCAAGTTCTGTCATCTTTCCCATCCAGGGTAGAGGACGAGGGACCTGTGCGATCTCCATCCCCGGGTGAGATGCTTCAGGCACTGTCACCCTTGTCTCCACTGAGTCCTGAGCCCCCAGGAGCTCCAGTTTCCCAGCCTCTCCAGCCCGGGAGCCTCCTCTCGCCCCCTGACAGTGAGGCTTACTATGGAGAGACAGACAGTGATGCTGATGGCCCAGCCACCCAGGAAAAGCCCCGCCGACCCCGCCGCCGAGGCCCTGCAAGGCCCACCCCTCCAGGAGCCCCACCGGATGAGGTCTACCTGTCTGACAGCCCTGCAGAGCCAGCACCTGCTGCCCTTGGCCCTCCCAGCCAGGGTGACAGTCGTGTGAGCTCCCCATCTTGGGAGGATGGGGCAACTCTTCAGCCACCCCCCGCCGAGGCCCTGCTGTTGCCCCATGGCCCCCTCCGGCCTGGCCCTCATCTCATCCCTATGGTGGGGCCTGTTCCCCACCCAGTGGCAGAAGATCTTACCACCACCTATACCCAGAAGGCCAAACAAGCCAGTGAGTGCATGAACTCTTTTTCATTATTCAGGATACTTCAGTTTGAGTCCTAAATCTAACCCCCCTTAACAATACATTCTATCAATATCTACCTTATTCTTCCCTTGAATACAGTCTTGGGAATAGGTGGAGAAGAAGAGGGGAAAATAATTAGTCTCACGATCCCCATTATTTTTGCCGTTTGAACCAGTGGGATAAAAAGATACAGGGGGTTCCTTCAGCCTAACCCAGGAAAGGCCTAGGTAGGGAAGCTGGAAAGGGACATGAACTGATGAAGAGTCTGCCTATTGGTGCTGTGACATTGCTAGATGGCGACGGGGGAGGGGAGCACAGACATGGGGCAGGGGAGAATTTAGAAGCAGGACAGGGACATAGGGACTCTTCAGTGTTACTGCAGGCATAACATCAGAGCTGCCTTTGGCATTGCTAGTTCCATGAAGACTCCTGGGGACTGGGAGGCTATGGAATAGTCATGAGATCCCTAGGAAGTGGTGGAGGGAGAGATCTTTGGCTTCTTATCTCAAGCGATAATGTAGGCCTAGGTAGAAGAAGCCTATTCCACTTATCTCAGGTTCTTTACTATTTTTGATGTGAGCTACAGTACAAGGTTAAAGAGTGAAGTTTCTCCCTGTCTTATGCCTCCCATAGCACTCCTTTCTCGTCACCTTGGAAATCTCAGGATTACCCCTCTAGTTCTCATCTCTTGCTCCTCTCCCCCATCACTCTGATTCCTGATCCATAGAATTTTGTGCCTCTGAGTCTGGAATAGAGGCTAAAGACGTGACAGTTCACCCTCTGACATTCCTGAGAGTGTCCCATGTCCCACAAAGAAATTCCAGATATACACTTAGGATCCCATACTTATCCCCAGTTCTCATTTTAGCACCCTCTCCCTTCCCCATCATGCTGGATGAGACTGTAGTTAGTGGCTCAGGGATATTTTTAGCCAAGCAGACCTCATTGTTCAGTGCACTGGGGTTAGGGGGGAGGGGTAGGCAGGTGCCCATGTCCATCACACCGGGGCTTGTGGGGCAGCTGAGAGGAGGGAAGGGGCCAGGCTCCAAAAATAGCACAGTGAGCTCATTCAGCTGCCAGCTCTGGGGCCAAGACAAAGGGGCTTTAAAAGGCTTGGGGGGTGGCTCAAGCTGGTCCTGCTCCAGCCAACACTGCCTTTCTCGGCATGGACACTTTTGAGCCCATCGGCCAAGAGCCCCTCAGCCAAGCCAGCTGCGAAAAAGCCCCAAACCCAGTTCCTGAGCTCCAGGACTCATTCTATGCAGGTACTACCCTCCCATAGCCAAGAGAGTTCTGGAATCTAGAATGAAAGGGACTATATCAACAGTATAGGAAGGGAGGTCTTTGGGAAAGATCTTACTCCCTTACCCCCTTCTCCTTTTTGCCTTCCTGTTCCTTCTTTTCTCAGGAGTTTCACTGCCCTTTTCTCAGAATGGGCTAATGCTATGGCCACATGTCACAGGGGTTTGTGACAACATGAGCTATGGAAAACTCATGGAGAGAGGGTGTGTGTGAGAGAGAGAAGTGTGAGTACTCTATGAATATATGGAAGCATGTGTGTAGGTGTCTCTGGGGGAAGATATGAGTGAACAAGACATTTGTGTGCAGCTAGTATCAAGAAAACTTTGATAGTAAAGATTACTCATAGTGGACCTTAGGTTAAATGCTAAATTGACCTACATTATCTCATTGAATCCTCATAGCAACTCTGTGAGGTAGCCGTTATCTTCATTTACAGATGAGGAAACTGAACTTCATTGAGATGAAGTAACTCTCCCAGGAAACAAAGTCTGAACTAAGCTATGAGTCCAGTGCCTATCTCTAGTACTACTGTGTGGTACAAATGTTGGAATGGGCGGAATGACAGCCCAAATTAGAAAGGAGCTTGATATCTTGAGTGGAAAGTAGGTGGAATTTCAAGAATTTTTCAGGAGGAACTGGGGATCACGGATTAGAGAGTAACTGTGTCCAAGTCAGGGTCCTAGCAGCAGGGCAGCCTCTCCCGTTTCCTGGCCCCACCTCCCAGGCCCCACATGGCCTGGGAGGCCCTGTCCTGGCTCCCCTTAGCACACAGTCCTTTTGTGCCTGCCTGGTGGTGGTGCCTGAGCACCCCACTTAGAAGGTTTGAAATATAGGGGGCAGCTTTGACTCTAAAAGAAGCCCACCTCCCCTCCCACCCTCAGCTTGGGGGAAAGGAGACTGTATCAACTGGTGATCTTGAGATATCCTAAAGGTTTGGAAGTTCGCCTTGGAGAGCAGCACTCTGGCTTTTCCTGCATCTCGGATCTGAGGCCATCCCTGGCTGTGAGTAGCAGGGGTTTAAGGCACAGAGGCGTGCCTTGGAGGTCAGAAGGCACGGAATTTTGTCCCAACTGTTAGTGACAGTGTCTCTGCTAGGGGAATTCTGGGAAGAAGAGCTACCTGGGCTACGCGTGTATGTTTTTGTGTGGGCACATGGATTTACACATGTGTCTATTAACTGGGGTGTATATAAGCTAGAGTATATGGGAATGAGGGAGAAAAATACATCTGAGAACGTAAGCTCATAGGTGCCTTTCTCTAGAGCCATATTCTTGTTGAAATGATGTGTGGTGGGAGTTATTTCTGTGAATGTACATGTGGCTGTATATGTAGATGTGGCTTACATGATGGTAGTGGAATTATGAATGAAGAGTCCCACTGCTAAGGATCCTTTTATCCTTAGTATAGGGTAAGGGGTAGGAAGAGGGGAAGTCCCAAATTTTCCGAGAAGCCTCTAACGTGGTCTATGGTGGGAGAAGTGTCCCTTCTCATCTTTTCTTACCCTAGGACCTGCTTCATGTCCTTGCCTGCCATGCAAAGTGACCTCCCCCGCATCTCTCACCCTCACATTGCCAGCCAGAAATGGAGGGGAGAGGGGGGACAAATGCGTGGCGTGAATAAAAGTGATTTCCAGAAAGACAAGAGCAGAGTAGAGGAGAGCTGTGTGGTCAGTGGTGTCAGAGCAGCCAACTAGGCTCTGCCTTCCCTTCCATTGTCCTTGGTTTCACCTTTCACCTCCACTCTGCCCCCAAGTCAGAGGACTTTGCCACAGGCAGGAGAGCCCTTGTGGGTTAGGCCAGTGAAAAGGCCAGAGGTAGAGGCTTAAGGGAACTGGGAGGAGCGGGAGAGCCTTGGGGCTCACAGATGCATACTGACCACCCCCCTTCTCCTCTCCGCAGAGCTACAAAGGGCAGAGAGCCTCCAAGAGAGGAGTGTGAAGGAGGCCAAGACCAAATGCCGGACGATTGCATCCCTGCTCACCGCAGCCCCCAACCCCCACTCCAAGGGGGTACTGATGTTTAAGAAACGTCGGCAGAGAGCCAAGAAGTACACCCTAGTGAGCTTTGGGGCTGCCGCGGGGACCGGCGCTGAGGAGGAGGACGGCTTGCCTCCAACCAGTGAGTCCGAGCTGGACGAAGAGGCTTTCTCCGACGCCCGCAGCCTCACCAATCAGACCGACTGGGACAGCCCCTACCTGGACATGGAGTTAGCCAGGCCGAGCTCAGGCACAGCAGAGGGCCCGGGGCTGGGAGGGCAGCTGAGTGAGGCCTCCGGGCGAGGGGCCCAACTCTTTGAACAGCAGCGCCAGCGCACAGCCTCCATCACCCAGCAGCTGGCCCAGGAAGGTCCAGCGGCCACGCTCAACGGGCAGGGCCTGCAGTCTCCACCTCGGCCACAAAGCGCTCCGCCAGAGGCGGCTGTGCTCCCACCCAGCCCTTCGCCAGCCCCTGTAGCCAGCCCCAGACCTTTCCTCGCTGGCTGTGGAACCTCTAGCTCAGCTCCAAGCATCTTTAACCGTTCAGCTAGGCCCTTTACTCCCGGCTTACAAGGGCAGCGGTCAGGTACCACCTCGGTTATTTTCCGGCCCCTAGCTCCCAAGAGGGCAAATGAGAGCCTGGGAGGCCTCAGCTCCGCCCCACCGCCTTTCCAGTCTCCTCCGCAGGGTACCACTCCTGTGCCCAGCTTCACTTCAGGGGTTCCCAGCCACGTGCCAGTCCCCGCTTCCCCCAGCACCCCACGCCCCTCCGGCCCCGTGACGGCCACCAGCTCCCTATACATCCCAGCCCCTAATCGTCCTGTTACACCAGGCGGGGCCCCAGAGCCCCCCGCCCCCGCTAGCGGAGCTGCCATGACCTCCACCGCTTCTATCTTCCTGTCGTCGCCTCTGCGACCTGCTGCGCGCCCAGAAGCGCCTGCCCTTAGCTCCGCGGCCCCTGAGCCCCCCAGCGCTCGGGAGCAACGCATCTCCGTGCCAGCTGCTCGCACGGGCATCCTCCAGGAGGCCCGGCGTCGGGGAACCAGAAGGCAGATGTTCCGGTCGGGAAATGAGGAGACGAAGAACTCGCCCAACCCCGAGCTGCTATCGTTGGTGCAAAACCTGGATGAAAAACCCCGGGCTGGGGGCGCGGAATCTGGGCCAGAGGAGGATGCTCTGAGCCTCGGGGCTGAAGCCTGCAACTTCATGCAGCCACCAGGGGGCAGGAGTTACAAGACGTTGCCTCACGTGACAGCTAAAACCCCGCCTCCAATGGCCCCCAAGACCCCACCCCCTACGGCTCCTAAGACTCCACCCCCAGTGGCTCCTAAGCCCCCTTCTCGAGGGTTCCTCGATGGGTTAGTGAACGGGGCGGCCCCTTCGGCTGGAATCCCTGAAACACCAAGGCTTCAGGGGAGGGGAGGGGAGCTGTTTGCCAAACGTCAGAGCCGAGCGGACAGGTATGTGGTGGAAGCTCCACCTGGTCCTGGCCTTGGCCCTCGGCCCAGAAGCCCTTCTCCTACCCCCTCACTGCCCTCTTCCTGGAAATATTCACCCAATATACGTGCCCCACCTCCAATTGCTTACAACCCACTGCTCTCACCCTTTTTCCCTCAAGCTGCCCGAACTCTCCCTAGTAAGACCCAATCCCAAGGGCCTCGGGCAGCCCCTAAACAGGGCATTAAGGCTCTGGATTTCATGCGGCACCAGCCCTACCAACTTAAAACTGCCATGTTCTGTTTTGATGAGGTTCCCCCGACTCCTGGACCCACCTCCTCAGGGCCTCCCAAAACTGCCAGAGTCCAGGAGATCCGCCGATTTTCAACTCCAGCGCCGCAGCCCACTGCGGAACCCCTGGCCCCCACTGTGCTCGCCCCCAGAGCAGCCACTACATTGGATGAGCCCATCTGGAGGACAGAGCTGGCCTCAGCCCCTGTCCTTAGCCCACCCCCTCCTCCAGAGTCTCCCAGAGGTCTTGGGACCTCCCCCAGCTCCTGTGGCTTCCAAGTAGCCAGGCCCCGGTTCTCAGCTACCAGAACAGGGTTGCAGGCTCATGTGTGGAGGCCTGGGGCAGGCCACCACTGAACAGGGCACAGCTCCCAGGACCAAGGGGAGGTGGAACATTCAGTTCCTAAAATTGCTTCTCCTTCCCAACGCTCTCCCTGCCCGCCCCCCCCCCCCCAAGCAGGCTAAATTCCCCCCCTGCCAGAGATAGTTTTGGAGTTGGTGTCCTGTTCCCCAGTTTCCTCCTGGCTCCCAACCTCCCTGCTGCTTTCCGCCTACTATCTCTGCTTTGGTGTCTGTGCTTCTCTGTAGTTCCTTGCCTGGATCTCCGTCTTTAGGTCTCTTCACCTACACTCCTCTGCTGGTCTCTATTTCTCTACATTTGTGCCTTTTTCTGTGGGCCTTGTTTTAACATTCAATGAGAAACACACAGGGAAGTTACTACTAAGACCTCAGGCGAGAAGCTCACCACCAGACAGGCAGCAAAGGGACTGTACTGACCCCTATTTGCATTAAGTTACTCACTGTTCCTCACTCTTCTTTCCCAGCTTGGCTGGTATATTCCTAGGCATGTGTACGTCTGTGAGTGTGTGTGTGTATGTGTAAGTGTGTGCATGAACACAGATGTGCTCTTCTGTCTGAGGCAAGAATAAGAGAAGAGACTAAATAAAGACCCAATCTGGGTCTCACCTTTGCTCTGATAAAGGAAGAGTCAGCTGTCCTCACATAGAATGTCTGGAGGAGAGAAAGAGATTGACTAGAGTTAAAGATCATCATCTGCAGCAAATGTTGAGCACCTTGTGAAATTCACAGGGTGTGAGGAGACACGAAGGACCAGGGCAGTTTGTATGGGTTGAGTTACATCAGTTAGACCAGGAATAGAACTAAGAATTCTGTTCCTCAGGATTTCAGAAAGCTAACAACTTGAGAGGCCCATACTGAGCAACAGAGCATCCAGGAAATGAAAGAAAATGTCCTCTGAGAATGACCAAATCTTTGGCTTCATGGCCTCATGAACCTAAGACAGAAAGGAAGGGGAAAAGAACCTTAATGTGGCAAATAAGGTAGAAGCCAGAAGCAGAACAGAAATGAATGAAATTGAGCCTTAGAGAGGAGCATGGTTAGGGTGAGTGCAGTGTTGGTGGAGTAAAATTGGATAATAAGAAACCAGTCACATACAAAAGGGGGACTGGGAGAAAATATGAGGAAGAAGTATGTATATGTTAGAGAGAAGGGGGATGATAGTAGAGGGATGCGAGAACGTGTGCTGACTGTTGAAAAAACAGGTATATCTGTGTTCTTCCTGTGAATCTGTTCCTCTGTCTTCTGCAGCTTGTCATAACTACCTGGGAAAGGGTAAGGAAACATCCAGAGCCAAAACCGCTTTTTAGTTCTACCCCATCTCTCAAATTGTAGCTCCTATTCCTTTCCAGCTTGAGGTCCTGATCTCTGTCCTAGAGAGATACAGACTCCCCTCTCACCATGACCACCAGTCACTTTTGCTGCTTGACCTGGAAACTGATCATTTCCTTTGCATATTGAGTGTGAACCACAGTGCTTTGGTTTGTGCACAAGAATAAACTTATGCCCTGTATCTTCTGTTGTCATCTTGTCTAGTTTCTTGCCTAAATCCTGGTCACCCCTTCATCCTATCTAATTCATTTTCCCGATCTCCTGATTCCTGATTTTTTTCTCAGCTCCTGCCCTCCAATTTTTACTGTTTTGCCCTTCACCCCCATGCCTTTTGCTCTTCTCTGCCAATTCTGTCCTGCCCCCAAGTAGCCACCTCCATCTGGTTCCCTCTGTCCAGATTCTCCCCTTCTTCATCCCCTGCTCCATACTTCTCAAATGAGGCCTCAGCTTACAGAACCAAGACAATTTGAAAAGGCCCTCCAACCCTTTTGCTGTCAACATTTCCCAACTGCCTGGAGGAAATGAAGGGAAAGTAGTGGCTGAAGGTGAAGGTGGAGTGAGAGAAGGAAGAGGGAGAGAGAGGGTGAATCAGCCTGGACTGAGACTAATAAAAGAGAAGGCACTGGAAAGCAGGCTTGACTAGACTTGAGAAGGGAAGTTCTATTACCCCAGTTTTACCAGCAGGGGGCAGATTTGTGCCAATAACCAAGCTTATGACTCTGATCCTGTCACAAGTAAGCAGCCTCAGAAAATTCCGCTGGAGGAGGGCATGATGACCCACTTCAATACTCTTGCTGGGAAAATCCCATGGACAGAAGAGCCTGGAGGGGTACAGTGCATGGGGTTGCAAAGAGTCGCACACAACTGAAGGGACTGAGCGTAAATGCATGCTCACACACAGAATTACACAGGGAGGGCTCAGAAAGCCTACAATGCACATTCTGTCTTCATTCACATAGTAGTTTTAGGTGCTCAATCATAGAACACCAAAATTTTGGTTGGTTTTTGTGGGTTTTGAGGGGAGGATGGTAATGATGACAAAATCACTCTTTGCTACTTATGTTTTTTCATCTAACTGCTTTTTTGGGTTAGGAGAGAACAGAGAAAAAGGGCCAAAGATGAGGTATCTGGAGGCTAAATTGGTTTGGTCAGAGGCCAAGTAGAGTGGAGCAGGGTGACCTTTTGGCCCCTAACCTGAACCTATGAAGTTCAGGATGGGAAAAGGACGTGGTCAGGAAAAGTGGATAGCTCACAGAGAGACAAAATGGTATTCTGGGAGCTACAGAAGCCACTTCCTAAGGCAGCCACAGCTTGGTGGTGGATACAGCAGAGGTGAAGCATCTGGTTGCAAAACCTGAGCAGAAGACGGAGGAGGATCCAGGATGTTCTTGCAGCTATTGAGAAAGGGCTCAGGCAAATGGCAGACTTCCCTCCAGGGGGCTCTCAAGCTTGTGCCCCAGCCCAGAGGCTTCTCTAGACCAGTGTGAATGGGATAGTCCAGATCCCATGGGGTGTGTGTTCCCTTTGAAGAAAATTCCAAGTAGGAACCTCAGAGAGTAAAGCCCTGGCAGGTCAGAAGCCTCCATGTCCTTCTCAGGAAGAAGGCTATCTATCCAGGGAAAAGTGACATCTGTCCTCTGAGCAGGCTGAGTTGAGCACCCCAACAGCAAATGGGGATAAAAAATGAGGAAACTGGCTCAAGTTTTGCCCCACATCATCCCTGATAGCCTAAGCACTGTATTTGGTTAATTTGGTCCCTTATCCTGCTAAGATCTGGCCCTCCCAGAAGAAAGACCAGCTTATCCAGGAACTTTCAAAGGGCACTTACATTGTGAACAGAAATTCCCTTCTCCAGACATAGCATCTTAAGCCTTCCCACCCCCAAAATGCATCCACATGTCCCTCCAGCCCCGGCCTACATTGGCTCTGCATGGCTCTCCAGACACGTTCTCCTGGTTCTCACTCTCCCACTCCGAATTCCTATCCACCACTTGCTGCCTGCTTCCTCTCTCCCTCTCAGTTTTCAGTTTCTCCCTGAGTGCCTCTCTGGATCTGAGCCTCTAGGTGCCAAGAAAGGGGAGTCCCTGGGCAGAGTGATCCTTGGCTCAGACAGCTTAGTGGGAGAATTCCAAAGGCTTTTCCTACCCTTCCTGAGCCTCTGGGCAAGGAGGGCGGGATCTTGGTTCCAGGGTCTCAGTACCCCCTGTGCCATTTGAGCTGCTTGCGCTCATCAACTCTATTAATAACCACGCTCCCTCCCCCACTGCCAGTGCTGCCCCCACGCCTGCCCAGCTCGGGTTCTCTAGTCACAGCAGCCCAGTCCTCCAGAGCTGCTGGACCCCAGGGAGAGCTGACCACCGCCTGAACAGCCGGTAAGTCTCCGGCTAATGGCCCAAGGGGCTGGAGCGCCTTCTGTTCACTGCTGTGTCTGTGTCTGTAATAGTGACCCTTGATCCCAGGGGAGCTGCCCCCCTCCTCCATCTATACTCATTCCCCACTTGTCCAGTTCAGGGGAGCCACAGAGAGTTGGAGGGAGAAGGCCTCCAGAGGGTGGGGGGACTGGAGATGTTGGGGGAGGCACTGAAGAAATGGGCAGGGGGGTGGAGAGTGAGAGGCTGGATGGAAAATGAGAACCTGGTTGGGGCTGAGAGGAGGACAGGGAAAGTCCATTTAGCAGTTCCTGGGCTCCAGCTGCAGCAGACCCCACTAAGCGAGTAGGATTGCAGGTGTGTTGTGAGATAGGACTCAGCAGAAGACAGCATTTTGCTGAGACCCAGCTTCTGTGAAGGAGGGGCTGGAATTTCTATCTTTTTCCAGCTTGTCCCCATCTACTGCCAGGTCCTATGATTATGTTTCTGTCCTCCCTGAATTTCCTGCTGCTGTGATATTGCTGAATTGATATGCATCAAGGTTCAAATGTCCCCTGACCTCCCTCTGTACTCTGCTTCTAGGGTCCAGTCAGGGCTGGGGGGTGGGGGGAGTGACTGGGAGAGCAGGAGCAGTGCTGTGACCTCCCAGGCCATGATCCAGCTGGCCCAAGGGAGGGGCAGTAACCTCTTCATCCTATGGAGAATGTTTTTGGCTGGATCTCCTCAATGCTGGCAGAACATTTTTTCTGCTCCACCCCCACCTCCCCACCCCTGCCCTGGGGCTTGGGGGAAACTGAGAGACCAGAGCTTGGAATGACAGCCCCAAGCTGAGAGCCCCATGCAAATAAAAACTTCATATCATGCCAAACCAGTGAAATCTGAATGCATTGCCCTACCTGTAATTTGTTTGTTTTATTCCCAACATACGTTGTGTTCCTATACCCTGCACCATCTCTGTGTAAAACAGCTGAACAGAGTGGTTGGTAGAAGGTAGGAAGAGGGGGTGCATCTATACTTTCTGCTCTGCTTCCTAAGAAGAGAAGACATAAAGCAATGGGTTTTCACTTTGTGTGTGTGTGTGTTAGTTGCTCGGTCGTGTCCAACTCTTTGCGACCCCATGGGGTGTTGCATGCCAGGCTCCTCTGTCCATGGTCCATGTGATTTTCCAGGCAAGAAAACTGGAGTGGGTTGCCATTTCCTTCTCCAGGGGATCTTCCTGACCCAGGGATCGAACCCAGGTCTCCTGCATTGCAGACAGACTGTTTACTCTCTGAGCTACCAGGGAAGCCTTTTTCTCTGAAAAATCTAATGAAATGTTTTTCCTGAAGTCCATAAGCAGTACCTTACTGGAGACACTCACTCTAGACCCTGTGCATCCTTCAGCTTCCCCTTCCCACCCTGTCCAGGCTCCATCCACCTCCACAATGCCACTCTCAGGGACCCCGGCCCCCAATAAGAAGAGGAAATCCAGCAAGCTGATCATGGAACTCACTGGAGGTATGGCATGTTCGCATCTACCTAGTATGGGACTTCTTAGTAACAATACCTCTGGCCCAAGAGTTCCAGAAATATCATAAGGTTGTATATGTCTTAAGGTGAAGAGATAGGAAGAGACAAGAGGAATTTGGGGTGGTGGTGGGGTTTGCGGGGGTGGGGGGAGAAGAAAGAACAAGAAAGAATTCAATACTGACTACTCCCCCTTCCACCCTTTTCACCTTGTAATCTGAGACAGTAATATCCCTGCCATGTTACCCAGCACAGGTCCAAGACAACAGGACCCACAGGTCAATGAGGTGTGTTTGAGGAGAAAATATATATGATGCAGACTGGCACAGAGTAAGGTCTCAATAAGTGCTTAATTTCCTTCTTTCCCCAGAACTAAAGAGCTTTGTCTGAGCACTTAAAACGGGAAATTCCTTGGGCATTTTTCCTGGGGGTAGATGAGCTCTCCTAATACCGAGAGGCTGTTTGCAGCCAGAGTTTATGAGAGGAAGAGAAGGGAAAGGAGTTGAGACAGGAGTCTATATTTAGAGGTGGCCTTTGGGCTTCCCCCCATGCTATGGCTTCCTCAGTGTTCTCCACCTATGATGTTTCTTTACTCTTTTGCCGTATACCCCATACTTCTGTTACACCATGTACCCTCTCCAGGCCACTTTAGTATTCCCCGTCTTCCCCTCTGCGCCCCATTTCCCATGCATTCTCTCCCAACTCCAAACCCAGGAAATCAAAATCCCTCATAAACTAGACAGAATTGAACCAGACATCAGAGGCAGCATCTGCTTCCCTCAGTGGTCTCTACTGGGACACACACACACGCCTAGTTGTGGATGGCAGCTGCATTTGGAACTAGAAAACCCCACTTTCCTCTTTCCCTTGTCTCTGCCTCCCCACCTCCCTGAAAGGTGGACAAGAGAGCTCGGGCCTGAACCTGGGCAAGAAGATCAGTGTCCCAAGGGATGTGATGCTGGAGGAGCTGTCGCTGCTCACTAACCGGGGCTCCAAGATGTTCAAACTGAGGCAGTTGCGTGTGGAGAAGTTTATCTATGAAAACCACCCTGATGTCTTCTCTGACAGCTCAATGGTGAGTTCAGAACTCTACAGCTCTCGAAGCCTAGTGCCTCTTCTGACAGCTTCTTGGCAGGCCCAGAGTTTCCAAAATATTATCAACTTCCCCTCCCTGCAAATTTATAAACTCATTAACCCCTCTGATATAGCATGCCTCCAATAGATGCAGGGTGAATTACGACCCACCCCTGAAACTAAATTTGTATCTTAGAACTGGTGAAGCAGGGTGAGGAGTACCACACCTTCAGGGAGAAAATTCCTTCCCAGTATGGTTAAGTATTAAAGATAGGATTGCCAGATAAAACACAGGATGCCCAGTCCTATGTTTTAAATTTGAGATACACACTAAACAAGCTATAGAGATATATTTATAGCACAGGAAATAAAGGCAGTATTTTATAATGCCTTTAAATGGTGTATAATCTATACATAAATCAACTCTACTTCAATTACAAAAATAAAGTTGAGATACACACAGATAGTTTTTTTGTAACATATATCTCACAATATTTGGGATGTAACTTTTTTTTTAAATTGAAGACACTTAGGGAATTCCCTGGTGGTCCAGTAGTTAGGACTTGGTGCTTTCACTGCCAGGGGCCTGGATTCCCTTCTTGGTTGGGGAACTAAGATCCCACAAGCCACGCAGCACAGTCAAAAATTGAAGATATTTAAATTTGAATTTCAGATACACAATAATTTTCTAGTATAAGTGTGTCCCATGAAATATTTGGGACATAAAAATTAAATTAGAAAATAAAGGATACCCAGTTAAAAATTTTTTTTTTAACCGAGTTAAATTTGAATTTCAGATACACGATGGATACTTTCTTATATCTAAATATGTCCCACGTAATACGTAGGCATATTTGTACTAAAAAACTATTGTTGTGTATCTGAAATTCAAATTTAACTGGTGTCCTGTGATTCTTGTGTATGTGCAAAAATCTGGCAACCCTAGAAAGAGGTAAGTGAATTTTTATAGCCATCTCTTCTTGAGCCATTTGTATATTTAAAGTGTCAGTCTAAGGGCCAGAGATGCAGGGACTGAAACCATCCATTAAGGCCCAACATCCCTTAGTCAGGGTCATTATCCAAAAAGAAGTAGGGATTGGAGAGGGGCCAGGCACAAGATGTTACAGCTGAGGAGGAGGGGATCTTCTCCATTTCCTTTCTTCCCCCTCCATCTTTCCCAAGCAGCCAGGGGAGAGTGAAAATAGATGCCTACATGGGGCCAGGGGCAGGAGTGTCTGCCATTGGCCCATACGTATGAGCAGAACAAAATTGCTGAGCTGACCATGTCTAACTTTAGGAGGCCAGAAGCCCTCCTCCCTGCCTGTGTCTGGTTACACTGGGTGGAGCGTGGGGGTGTGCGTGGTGGGTGGCCAGGAGAGCCTCCTGAAGGAGTTGGCAGGGTTATTTTTAGGCTTTGGGGATGAATCCAGTGTTGCCCTTTGGGCCACCCTTCCCCCTACCCACTACAGTTTCACTGTCAGGAAGTCCTGGTTCGCTATGCACCAAAAGGAGGAAGGGAGAGGAAGAGACACACTTTTCATCTGTTAGACAAGAAGGTGGGAGAGAGGCAGGGATCTCCTTAGTTCCTCAAATTAAGGCTGGGTTCTCCATGCCAAACCCAATCTCTCAAATTGTAGTGGAACAGAAATCTCGATCCTTTTTGCATTGGTAAGGATGGGAAAGGGGAGTTTGGACAGTAACTTGCCTCTATCCTAGATGTAATTCAAAGAACTGAGCCAAAGGCATTGTATCCCTTTAGGAGAGTTCAATTTCTGTCGGTCAGGTTTATCCACTAACGTCTAGCGGATGGGGGTGTCTCAGAGGATTCGGCGTCTTTGAGTTGCCCATTGTCTCTGATCACTTCATACTTGGTATGGTATTCTCTGTGCCCACTGCTAACCTTCCCCTCGCTCTGTCCTTTCTTTTCAGGATCACTTCCAGAAGTTCATTCCCACAGTGGGGGGACAGCTGGGGACGGCCGGCCAGGGATTCTCCTATAGCAAGAGCAGTGCCGGAGGCCAGGCAGGGAGAAGTGGCTCTGCCGGCCAGTTTGGCTCTGACCAGCAACACCATCGTCAGGGCTCTGGGTCTGGCTCTGGCCCTGGATCTGGGGGTGCAGGTGGTCCTGGGGGCCATGCAGGCAGAGGAGGTGCTGCTGGCACAGCAGGGGTTGGCGAGACAGGAACAGGCAAGTATCCTCACCCAAGAGTCAAGTGTCTGGTCCCTAAAGCAGAGAAATCCCCAGGAATGAGGCCTGGACTGGGTGTTGGATGCAGGAGAGGCCTGTTGAGATATCTTGATGGGTCTTCTGGGTCCAGAAGGATACAGAGACATGTCTATTCCACCCAGAAGTCCTATCCCTCAGTCAGCATTCTCTCATTCATCACATATCTGACTCCAGGCTATCATGGTTTCGCAAACCATAAACAATTACTAGCATGTTTTACCTTTGGTCCCCAGCCCCTAGTGACTTCTTTAGTACAGAGTTCTAGACTAATTTCCATTTCCTCCTAACTGCTATCATTTGACTATTATTTCTCTCCCTCGGCTGCCAGACAACCAGGCAGGTGGAGATGGAAAACATGTCACTGTGTTTAAGACCTATATTTCCCCATGGGAGAAAGCCATGGGCGTTGACCCCCAGCAGAAAGTGGAACTTGGCATCGACCTTCTGGCCTACGGGGCCAAAGCTGAACTCCCTAAGTATAAGTCCTTCAACAGGTAAGGGGGATGAGAAAGGAACCTGATGCATTCCAGTGTATGGCAACATGTCCTTAGTTGGAATGGAGACTTTGGTTCAGATGTTTCAGAAGGAGACTGAGGAGGCATAGGAGTAATATGGGGGCCCTAATTGAAGGCTTTTGCTCTTTTCAGTCTAGCTCAGAGAAACAGCATGGTATGATGAAGGAAAAATTCGCTAGGAGGCAGGAACTGAATTTTGGTTCATTGTTATTAGCTGTGTGGGAAAGTAACCCTACTTCTGAAACTTCGTTGCCTTGACTGTGAAATGGGAATAATATATTACACACATGTAAAGGGCTCTTGGCGGGGGGGTCCCTTCATTCAAAGTTATAATTTTCATTACTGTCCTTATAGTAGAATTCTATTTCTCTTTTCTTTTTCCATTGAAGTATAGTTGACTTACAACATTATATTGTCTTCAGGTGTACAACAGTGACACAGTATTTTTATAGATTACGTACCACACAAAGTTATTATAATGTTATTGAAGATTCTGTTTCTTTATTCCCTACTTTGAAGTAAAACGTGAAGTGAAAGTGTTAGTTGTTCAGTTGTGTCCAACTCTTTGTGACTCCGTGGACTGTAGCCTGCCATGCTCCTCTGTCCATGGAATTCTCCAGGCAAGAATACTGGAGTGGGTTGCCATTCCCTAGTTCACCTAGTCCAGGGGATCTTCCCCACCTGGGGATCAAACCCAGATCTCCTGCATTGCAGGCAGATTCTTTACGGTCTGAGTCACCAGGGAAGCCCCTACTTTAATAAGGCTCAAATACCGATCCTTTTGGAGCTAAGCCTCTCTAGACTGTGTGAAAACAGGACAGGGAAGCACTAGAGAAATGCTTTTGCTTTTGGTCCTAAGTGAGTGAGTGAGTGAGTGAAAGTTGCTCAGTCATGCCCGATTCTTTGGGACCCCATGGACTGTAGTCCATGGAATTCCCCAGGCCAAAATACTGGAGTGGGTAGCCATTCCCTTCTCCAGGGGATCTTCCCAACCCAGGGATCAAACCAGGGTCTCCTGCATTGCAGGCGGATTCTTTACCAGTTGAGCTACCAGGGAAGCTCTTTGGTCCTGAGGTGCCTGGATTTGCCAGGAAATGTTAATTCTTCTCATTTAGGGCACACATTATCTGCTGGAGGTGGGGTAGGGGTTTTGAGGGAGGTCTCTACACTATAATTTAAGGTGATCTCAGACCCATGGGCCTGTAGTGTTTGGTGTCCATTTTTCTGAAATGTGACTGGTTTGGATCACAGCTATCCATGAGACTGGTTAGTACCCTCTAGACTACTTTTCTCTTTATTAGCCTTGGGGAAGCAAGCAAACCAGAAGGTGGAATGGATTACTAAGGGAGAAGAAGAAAAAGCAGTGCAGAAGTGATCTTAAACTGGAATTCACAGACTTCTCCATCCTTCAAACAGGGTAACATTTCACTGACAAACTTTTTCTTTTGTTCTGGTTTTTAATGAAATCATGTTTCTCCTTTTCAGGACAGCAATGCCTTATGGTGGATATGAGAAGGCCTCCAAACGCATGACCTTCCAGATGCCCAAGTTTGACTTGGGGCCCTTGCTGAGCGAACCCCTAGTTCTCTACAACCAGAACCTCTCCAACAGGCCTTCTTTCAATCGAACCCCTATTCCCTGGCTGAGCTCCGGGGAGCCTGTAGACTACAATGTGGATATTAGCATCCCCTTGGATGGAGAAACCGAGGAGCTGTGAGGTGTTTCCACCTCTACTTTGTATCAAGTTTCCCCTCTCTGGTTCCATTTTGGAGAGGGAATGCTGAGCAGGATACCCCCACTGAAAATCCAGGATCCTTGTGGGACTGGAGGGAAAAAGAAAGGAAAGATCTTTCTTTTCACTTTTCACTCAAAGTCCCCACTCCAAGCATCTTTTCTTACCAACTCAGAGCTCCCCTTCCACTGCTCTGTATGGAACCTGCTCTTTTATGGAATTTGCTCTGCCTTCAGTAACAGTTAATAAACTTCAAGGAAATGAACTCATTCTTCCTCTGATATTTGAGGGCAGACAAAAACTGAGGCTAACAATGCACAGGGACTAATTAAAGTAAAATACCATACATTCATTATTCAGACTTCAAGACCAGACCTGAGTTCTGATTACATATCCACACTCATATCCACACCCACCAAACCACATTCATAGGTGTATACAAAGACAAATTTATTCAGTAGTACATAAGACAGTCAGCACAAACACACGTCCTGGCCCCTGAGTGGGCAAAGCTAAGAAGTAATTGTGTGCTGTGTTTAGGAAATTAGGCGTTGGTGACCCTGGTGTTAATTCTGTTTATGTAGCTGATTAGAAACTGGGATAATCAAGATTATCCAATTATCACAGAATGACAGAATGCCATAAGACTTCCAGATGACACCAGGGTGAATTTAGGAATATCTGTCAAAGGTTACAGGTTCCTGAAAGGATGGAGTAGAATAGGGAGCCATGTTGGAATTGAGAAGGAAGTGGGAGAAGCCAGCTGCAGTTATGGTATGCCTGGCTCTGTGTGAAAACATCAAGAAAAGATCTAAGGGTCATAGGGGCAAGTGCAATCATGTCCAGAAAGCAGTATAATTGGGAAGAAACCATCAAAGTCCAATAGGAATGAGTAACAATACTCTTTTTATTGATTCAAGCATGGGGTTTCTTTCAAGTTTTATTGTATTTTTTTAAGATTTATTTATTTATTACTATTATTTTTTAGACTGTTGTGGGTCATTGTTGCTATGCTTGGCCCTTCTCTAGTTGCAGCAAGCGGGGACTATTCTTAATTGCTGTGTGTGGGCTTCTCATTGAGGCGGCTTCTGTTGCAGAACACAGGCTTGAGGCACTTGGGCTTCAGCAGTTGCAGCGTGTAGACTCTGTAGTTGTGGCTCACGGGCTCTAGAGCACTGGCTCATCAGTTGTGGTGCATGGGCTTACTTGCTCCCTGGCATATGTATCTTCCCAAACCAGGGATCAAACTGGTGTCCCTTGCATTGCAAGGCAGATTCTTAACCACTGGACCACCAGGGAAGCCAGCATGGGTTTTCTTTAGAGTCCCAGATTTACTCTTACGTTTCACAAAATAAAGAGTTTGATGCAGACCAGGAAAAATAGATGACTTACTAGGATCTGGGGAAGTAACTTCTAAGGAGAGCTGGCTGAATTCAGTTCATTCCATGAGCCATTAAGGATTATAATAAGTTCCTAGACTCTACCTAGACTCATTCAGTTTTCATGGACATAGAGTCACATGATACTTACTCTGGTCACTTTCCTTTACAACCTAAATAAATTTCAGAGGATTCATACTTCTAAAGTGAAGTGAAAGTGAAAGTTGCTCAATTGTGTCTGACTCTGCCACCCCATGGGCTATACAGTCCATGGAATTCTCCAGGCCAGAATACTGGAGTGGGTAGCCTTTCCTTTCTCCAGGGGATCTTCCCAACCCAGGGATCGAACCCAGGTCTCCCGCATTGCAGGCGGATTCTTTACCAGCTGAGTCACAAGGGAAGTCATACTTCTAAGTAATACACAAAACTATGTCTATATGCATTTTTCTAAGAAGAGTTGTCATAGTTTGGATTTCCCCCCAGTAGATGCTGAAACAGAAATTTGGATACAAGTAGTAAATTTGGGAGGTGATCCAAGAATCTAAGCAGTGTAAGGGAGTGAGAAGAAGGCCAATAAATTTTTGGGCAAATGGGGCTGATTCTCACTGGCAACTCTCTGAGAAAAAATGTTAAAGTGTGGTCCATGGACTGGCAGTATCATTTTCTCCTAGAAGTTTGATTAAAATCACAAATTCAAGGGAATTCCCTGGCTGTCTAGAGGTTAAGATTTGATGCTCTCACTGCCAGGGACCTGGGTTCGAACCCTGGTTGGGTAACTAAGATCCTGCAAACTCTGGCCAAAAAATATGGAAATTCAAGAATTTATGTTTTATTAATCTCTCTGGGTGATTTTTATGTGTTAGTAAATTTTGAGAAACTCTATTGTAAAACATACTTTAGAATTGCCTCACTGAGGAGGGGTAGAAATTGGAATATTTAGCTATCAAATCCCATCTCTCATTGGTTATAGATTGCTATGGGGAATATTAACTCTGCTGACATTTCCAGGCAAGGAGAATACTCAGGTGTTTAAAGTAGAGAGCTATGGGCTTGTATAGGATTTGCCTGTCAAAGCTTTAGTGAACTCCAGGATAGGCTGAGGGAATATGGGCAGGGCACAGACAGGACCTGAATAAAGGTTCATAACTTTTATCAGATTCTCATGTTTGAAAGTCTGTAAAGGACTTTCCTGGTGGTCCAGTGCTTAAAATACTCTGCACTTCCAATGCAGGGGGCCCAGGTTCAATCCCTGGTCAGGGAACTAGACCCCACATACCACAACTAAGACCTGGCACAGCCAATAAATAAAATAAATTTAAAAATAAAATTTTTAAAGAAGTTTGTGAGCCCTCCCTAAAAGTTAAGGACTATATTCCTTCAGCAGATGTTTCTTGAATGCCTACTATATACCAGGTACTATTATCAGGCATCAGAGATACAAAAGCAAATAGGAACTTTCAGGTGACAAAGAGATTTCCCTGTCAACTATAAAATAACTATTAAATGCCTATCCTTAAAGTTGAGGTAAAAAAAAATGCCCAGGCCTAATAGTCCACAGCTCTGAAAACCTAGAAATTTAATTTTTCCAATCTCAGAATATTTGAAATATTGATGTAAACCTATTAATTTACAGGGAGCCCAGGTTGGTTGAGACATTATCTTAGTTCAGCTCAGGTGAGTTGCCCAGTTGTGTCCAACTCTTTGCAACCCCATGGACCACAGCACGCCAGACCTCCCTGTCCATCACCAAATCCTGGAGTTTACTCAAACTCATCTCCACTGTGTCGGTGATGCCACCCAACCATCTCATCCTCTGTCGTCCCCTTCTCCTCCTACCTTCATCTTTCTCAGCATCAGGATCTTTTCAAATGAATCAGCTCTTTGCATCAGGTGGCCAAAGTACTGGAGTTTCAGCTTCAACATCAGTCCTTCCAATGAACACCCAGGACTGACCTCCTTTAGGATGGACTGGTTGGATCTCCTTACAGTCCAAGGGACTCTCAAGAGTCTTCTCCAATACCACACAGTTCAAAAGCATCAGTTCTTCGGCACTCAGCTTTCTTTATAGTCCAACTCTCACATCCATATGACTACTGGAAAAACCATAGCCTTGCCTAGATGGACCTTTATTGGCAAAGTAATGTGTCTGCTTTTTAATATGCTGTCTAGGTTGGTCATAACTTTCCTTCCAAAGAGTAAGTGTCTTTTAATTTCATGGCTTCAGTTACCATCTGCAGTGATTTTGGAGCTCAAAAAAATAAAGTCTGTCACTGTTTCCCCATCTATTTGCCATCTTCTTAGTAGAAAAGTCTATATAGAAATCAAATTATTATTAGAAGTTGCAGTGGTGGTTCAATGTATTAGAGTGCACACTTGTATAGTATCTAGCCAGAAATCTAGTCAAATCCTCAATTTTGGTTTCGCTATCTCTTTGCTTGGACATCATTGTGTTAAAACATCTTTTCTTCAAAAATGTTTCATTCATATGAATGCCACAGTTCACAGAGGCCACATTCTGGTAGAAGATCTAGCTGTCCATGTTGCTTATAGACATCTTCTGCTTGCCATCATTGTGTTTTAAAATTCAGGAGAGTTTTGAACTCCTTTATTTTTATTAAAAAATTTTTTTCCTTATGATCAGAACTCATAGGATTTGTTTTCTTTTTCTTTTCTTTTAGGATTTGTTTTCTTAACCACTTCCATATATAACATACATCAGTGTTAATCATTTATCAGGTTGCACATATTCCTCTTACAACTGGGAGTCTAAATCTTTTGATTACCTTTATCCAATTCCCCACTCCTGTCAACTCCCCACCTCTGGTAACTACAAATCTGATCTCTTTTTTTAGGAGTTTATCTTTGAAGTATAATTAACCCACAACACTATTAGTTCCTGTTACACAACATAGTGATTTGATATTTCTATACATTTCAAAATTATCACTACAATAAGTTGTTACGATGTCACCATAAAAAGATATTACACAATTATTGACTATATTCCATATGTTGTACATTTCATACCAGTGACATTAATTTTGCAACTGGAAGTTTATATCTCTTAGTTTCCCTCACCTGTGTCTTTCTTCTCCCCACCACCCTTCTGTCAGGCAACCACTTGTTTTTTTCTCTGTACCTGTAACTGTTTCTAGTTTATGTTTGCTCATTTGTTGTTTTTTAGACTTCACACATAAGTGAAATCATACAGTATTTGTCTTTCTGTCTGACTTATTTCACTTAGTGTAATGCCTTCTGGGTCTATCCAAGTTGTTACAAATTACAAGATCTCATTCTTTTTTATGTCTGAGTAATATTCCATTATATATACATTATATATATAATATTTATGTATCACATTCTTTATCCATTCATCTATTGATGGGAACTTTGGTTGCTTTAAATTTTAACTACTGTAATAATGCTGTCAAGAACATAGGGGTGCATATATCTTTTCTAGTTAGCATTTTCATTTTCTTCAGATAAATTCCCAGGAGTGGAATTGTTGGATCATATAGTAGCTCTATTTTAATTTTTTGAGGAATTTCCATGCTGTTTTCCATATGGCTTCAGGAAACCTCACTTTCAAATAGAAGCTTGTACTCTTTAGTGGGCTCTAAGTCTCCACTACCATCTATTGTTTCACACAAGGTCATCTTTTATTGTCACCTAGGCTCTGTAGTCATTTGAATTAGCAACTTCAAGGGTTCTTTTACATAAACCACAGGCCCATAATACTGTGCTCCTAAAGTCACTCAGATAATGCTTTATCTAGTACAGGGTTTAGAGCTTTCCAATAGACACTTCTTCCACTGCAGGGGACTCCAGTTGGATCCCTAGTTGGGGAACTAAGATCCCACATGCTGCAGGACTACTGAGCCCACTTGCTCTGGAGCTGGTGGGCCACAACTAGAGACAATCCCTCATGCAGAAAAGTACTAAGCTTGTCCACAGGCAACTACTGAGCCTGTGTGCTCCTGTACCTGGGCAGCATCACAACTAGAGAGAAGCCCAGGCGCTGAGACAAAGAATCTGCACATCACAACAAAAACTCCTGCATGCTGCAAGGAAGATCCTATGTGCTGCAACTAAGAACCAATGCAGCCAAAAATAAAGATATTTTTAGAAATTTCATAATATTGATTACATGTAGAAATATTTTTAATATATTGGATTATGTGGATTACTAAATTTCATTTTTCTTACTTTTAAAAACATGTGGCTACTACAAATTTTAAATTGCATGTTATGGCTCATAGTATGTTTCTACTGCACAGCACTGGTCTAGACTATGAGAGCTATTCAGGGGCTTGGAGAGAAGAAAATGAATTCTCCATTTATTACTTTTATTCTTTTTATTCTCACTGAACAACGTTCTTTATATATCCATCTTCTGTTCCAGATCCTACTCAGTCTGCATTTACAGCTTTCTGAGAGCAGAGAAAGAACAGGAAAGTGAAGTTGCTCAGTCGAGTCCGACTCTTTGCGACCCCATGGACTGTAGTGTATCAGGCTCCTCCATCCATGGGATCTTCCAGGCAAGGGAACTGGCGTGGGTTGCCATCTTCCTGACCCAGAGATCGAACCCGGGTCTCCCATATTGCAGGCAGACGCTTTATCGTCTGAGCCACCAGGAGAGAAAGCCCTTAAAACTGTGTTGAGAGTCATCAACCAAGGATTGCCTACAGGGTGGCAAGAAATAACTGCAAAGTTCAGATCACACACCAACGCGGCCCCCTTTCGCATCCAAACACCTGTGCTTATGCTCGATTAAAAACAACAACAGCAAACTTTTATTTCCTATTTTGGTAGGGAGAGTTGATCGGGGCGGGACACCAATATATAAACATAAACATTTCTGTTAAGTCAAATGTCCTTCACAAACCAGCGTAGGGGAAGAACGGATGAATTTCCTGAAGAAAGGTTAACGAAGCTATGGAAAGGTCAATTTCTGGCTTGCTCGCTCCATCTCTACTGGGCACGCAAAAAGAAAATACCAGGAAGACGGAACTTCAGCTAAAGGCGACACTGTTCCAAGTCTGAGGCACTGGGAAATGACGGCCACATCCCTAAAGTTATTCCAGTGTAAGGTTCGCCATACTAACTTCCCTCAGATGGGACCGTTCCTGCGTGCTGCCTACAACAGTTTTCCGACTCTCCCGCCAGTTCAAGATCCTTCCCCGCCCTTGCCCACCTCCAAACCTTTCCGGGCCACCCCTGTAGCGCCTTACAGCCGCCATTTTACACAACACTATCGCGAGATATACTTAGCCGTCTCGAGCCTGACTCATTTACTTTCTTGCGAGAGGCTCTTCCCGGCTGTTCTCGCTGTAGCTGTGGAAACTGTCGCGAGAGCTGGTTGCCTTGGCTCCCTGTAGCTATAGCAGCCGCGGCGGTTAAGGATGCGGCGGCAGAAGCGGTGAGTGCGACACCCTCAGGGGGGCGGGGCCGGAGGTAACAGGGTGCTGGGGGGTAGCGCCTAGGGAGGGGGTGGGGAAGGTCGGGTCGCGGGAGAAATGGGCCCTCGTGTGACGTGTTGGGTGGGACTCAGGTCCAGTGGTTATAAGGACAGGTCGCCGGTCTGCACCAGGGCACGCGGGAAGGGCTGGAGCTGCCGCGAGGTCCAAGGGGGAGGGACCCGGGTGTAGAAGGGTTCAAGGGGCAGGGGCCGGAGTATAGAAGGGTGTGTGTGTTGGGAGCAGGATGGTTATGGGGAGTCAGAATTGGAAAAAGAGACCGGGCTACGCCGAGGAATAAGTGGGAAGAAATGGGGTACAGCGAGGAGGAGGGTATGTTGAATGGGAGCCCAGAGATTGGGCCCGGTTTGCTTTGCCCTGGCGGAGATGGCGGGGGCGAGGGGGTGCGGTGTCAGACCTTCGCAGTTTACTGGGGTCCGCCTGAGACTGGTCCGGGACTGCGCGCTAAGACCTGGTTCCTAAAGGGCTTGGCGGGAATGGTGGCGTCCCGGAACTTCACCGCCCCCCGCCCCTTCCAAAGAAATCACCCACGGACTCTGAGATGTGAATGGAGGGTCCGGGTGAAATAGTATTAGTTGGAAAGGTCCTTTCGGTGGAGAGACTATGCGTGGGGTAATGAATGATTGCTGCTCTGAAATAACGTGTGGGATGGGGGCGGGAGAGAGAAATTCTTGAGAAAAAAAACTAAGATGTGCGTATTGAGTTGGAAGAAGGGGGTGTGTGCAAAGCTCACGTTTCTTTCCAGATTCATTCAAGTGTAGAATTTCTTTACGGTGTACTTATGAAATTATATATGCGGTGTAAACTCAGTTTAGATCATACAGTGAAAGAATGTGTAGTACGACTTTTAAACCTTCCATGAATATGATTTAAAAACTGAGAAAATGTTTCTGTTGCAGAAGCACCAGGCTGAGCACTAGGGATAGTTTTAGTTACTTGAATATAAAACCTTGTGTCTGTTCAGGTTCTTTGCCTTTTAAGAAATGAATGAATTTTTATTTTAGGAGACAGAGTTTTGAATATCCGTCAGTCTGGAAATAAAAGGAGTCTTCTAGGACTTAAAATCACTGCGAGGGCAAAGCATTTACACTGAGTCTCAAGGACTGTTTTCTAGAGAAAGGTTTGGACCAGTTTTCTTATTTCTAGTGAAAACAGTGGTTTCAATTCAGTCATGAAAAATAATTTGTTCATTTCTATCTACAGATGCAAGCTTTCTGATAATTTTTTTCTCACTATTTTTGGTAGGTTTAAATTTGCAAAAGCATAACCTCCCTTTTGATTATGTAACTGGATTTTTCCATGTTGAGGTTCACAAATTCATTAATTAGAATAATGGATTTTAATCCTTCTAGAGCTAGCCTTGTTGTGGTTAGTCATTGAACCTATTTGATATACGTTACTAAAACTTTTAATTTGTAATGTTAGTTGTTAATCTTTAAAGTTGAAATGATTTTCTGAGGCAAGATAAAGCTTTATGTGGTTGAGTCCAAAAGACTTCTTCATGAATCCATTAAGAAGCTTTACTGAGTTCCTATTATGTATAGAGTACTGTGCAAGGCATTGCAGGGGTTGGGGGAAAAGATAAATTCATTCATTTATCCTTTCAACAAACGTTTATTGAGACCTCTCTGTGTCTGATAACTAAGCCTTCTGGATACAAATACAAGTAAGCCTTGCTCCTTGCCTTGAAATTGCTCAGAGAGCAAAATAGAGTAACAAATCATTACAGTGTAGTAAACACAATACATTTGTGAACACAGGCTTATGAAACAAAATTCTGGCCCTAGGGAGTACTTGTCAACAATAGTTGACAAGAATAAAGTGGAAAAAACTATTTAAAAAATTACAAAATATTAAGTAAATTCTAAATTATGATGCATTAATAAAACATGTTTTTCAGAAGAGATAAAATTAGAATGGAAGCTTGAGAAAATTAAGGGGTCAGTGCATAATTTAATAGTCTTTTAAAAGTATTCTTAAACATCACTGAACATTCTTAAGTCAATAATAGTAATAAGAAGCATAAATGCTAATATTCATTGAGATTATTAATGTCCTAGGCACATTATCTCATTTTATTTATTTACTTTCCACCCCTCTTCCTGCCTCAGTTTTCTCATTTTATGTTAACAACACTCTGCTCCTCAGCTGGTACTAATACTTCAATTTTAAAGATAAGAAAATTGAAGCTTAAAACATTAAGGCAGCTGCCTAAGATCACGGAGCTAGTAAATGGCAGATTAGGGACTGGAGTTGGAAATCTAGGCAACTGAAAACCTAAGCAGGATTCCTTTCTTTTTGCAGTAAAGGAGCCTTGGAATGGGGATAGGGGACCAGACATGGAACATGGAATTGGCCAGAAGACTAAAATTCAGTCTCTCTTTATTCATAGATTTTGCTCCCTCAAATATTTACACTATGAGGGAACTAATTTGAATATTAGCATGATGCTAAATATGAGGTTTGTATTATACAGAGAATTGAGTAAATTACCATATTCATGTTGTGTATAATTGTATAGGGAGCTTTGCTTGGGGAAATAGTTATAATAAGCAATTGTTAACATCTGTAAGCTTCCAGAAACTGATGATTTTAACAGTGGAAATGGTTATCTATATTCATATATAGGGCAACTGTTATTACAGCAGACTAAGGGATTTAGGCAAACATTTTTGTAGACTGCTGCAGTTTGGGGCTTTTTTTTTTTTGGTGGATTTGCTTTCTAGTTTTGCTAGTGGTATAGAACCCGCCTGCCAATGCAGGAGACGTAAGAGATGTGGGTTTGATCCCTGGATTGGGAAGATCCCCTAGAGGAGCTCATGGCAGCCCATTCTTGCCTGGAGAATCCTGTGGACAGAGGAGCATGGCGGGCTACATACAGTCCAAAGTGTCATCAAGAGTCGGACATGACTGAAGCGATTTTGCGCGTGTGCACACACACACACACACACACACACACACAAATATTTGCTTTCAGATTTTTAAAACTATATTCCAAAGTCCAAAGTCTGATTTCCTGGTTGAAATTCAAATTTTATGTCTCCCTTTTATATTGAGGAAACTGAGAACTTTTAAATGACTTTCCCAGAGTCACACAGCTGCAGTGTCCCAGGTGTTTTTAAGAAATACATGCAGATTTGAAGGTGAGTCAGTGTTTTTTTTTTTTCCCCATTGAGTTGACTTTCTGCATCAGTCCCTCTATATAGATTTTAGCTGGAATAGCACGTGGGTGTGAATGAGATTCTCATGTTTTCTAACACCTTTTAACTAAGTGGGCTGTGTGCCTATGTTTTTATGTGAGTTATTTTTGAGGCATTGAGACGTTTTTCCAAGAAAGGTTTAGAGCAAGACAATGAGATGAGAAAGAGCCTTGAGGGGTGAGAAGGGGAACTTCTCCAGAAGGGTTGAAAACTGAAAGCATTTGGTGATGTGTAAGGAGGATGATGATCTAAAAGCTTTTCTTTAACTCCACCCACCACAGGAGAGCCTGGAGACTTTTTCTACACACACTCTCTGGAAAGGTTTTATCCACTGGAAAAAAGTATTTCTTTCTCAACATTTATATTAGCAATAGTAAATAGACAATGAACAAACCAGAAACGATTTACTCTCATGATAGGTGAAAAGTGATATCTCACTTTAGATTTCTGTCTCTTTGATTACCTGTGAGGCTGAACATTTTCCTGTATTTATTTATTTTTTTATTAGGCAAACTCCAGGAGATAGTGAAGGACAAGAAAGCCTGGTGTGTTGCAGTCCGTGGTGTCAAAGAGTCAGACACGACTTAGTGACTGAATGACAAATTAGGCAAAGAGTAGAATAAGCAGTTTCACAGAGAGAAATAAAATATCCAATAAAGAAATAAAAAACAGACTCACAGATGTAAAAAACTAGCTTATGGTCAACAAAGGGAGAAGGCAGAGTGGAGGGAGTTTGGAATTAACAGATACACGCTACTATATATGAAATAGATAAAACAAGGACCTACTGTACAGCACAGGAAACTATATACAAAATCTTGGAATAAAACCTATAATGGAAAAGAATCTGAAAAATAGTCTGATATATGCTTCCCTCTCTACCTATATTTGAGTCACTTTGCTGAAATTAGCACATCATTGTAAAATAACTACTTCAATTTAAAAAAAAAAGATGCGCACACTCCTGTGATCTGAAAACTGCAAATTAAACATTTTTTTGTTGACTTCCTTGTTTGTCTTTTTAAAAACATTTAAAAACTCTTCCAGATGTTTAAACTATATACTTAATTTGAAGAAAGAGAAAAAAAGAATACATTCCTTAAAAATAATAACTTTATATGGAGGCTAAGAAGCAAAGGTTCCACTTCCAGAACTATCCTGTTTGTTGAATTTTCCAGTTCTTTTTCTATGCATTATATGCAATTTCTATTTATAATTTCTAGTCTACATATATCTTTTTAAAGTCAGTGGAATGATATTTTTTCTGCAGCTTTTTTTTTAAAGTTAGCAATATGCTTTTGAAATCTCATCCTGTCAGTACATACTTTTTAACAGCTGATTGTATTTCAGTTTGAATGTATGTAATCTATTTAACTGTTTCTTTATCTATGAACATTTAAGTTGTCTCAGATTTTTGCAGTTATTGGGAACACTGAAATGAACAGCTCATATTCTTGTCTCTTGTGCAAATGTTCTATAATACCTCTAGAATAGGTGCCTAGAGTTGTTGTTTAAAAGGTTTACATGTTTTTAGTTTTGAAATATACAGCCAGTTTGCCTTTCAGACAGCCTATGTGCCATTCTTTATTCCACCAGCAGTTTATGAAAGTGCCTCTGACACTGGATATCAGTCTTGTACATTTTTACTAATATAACAGGCAGATTTTTACATTTTAATTTGTAGTTTTCAGATTACTTTTTAGTTTGAGCATCTTCTTGTTTGATGGGCTGTTTATATTTCTTTCTTTTGAAATTGCTTATTCTTTATTTTTTAATTGGGTTGTTTGCTTTTACCTATTAATTAGCAAGAACTAAGAACTCTATATGTATATAGATACAGATATGTATTTTAGTATCTATTATGCATATTTTCTCCAGTGTGTTGCATTATCTATAGTGCCTATTGATATACTAAATTTTTTGTATTTTACACAAAAAATACAAATCACATCTTTTTCATAATGGCCTCTGGACTTTGAGGACTTGCTTAAGAAGGCTCTTGGGACTTCCCTAGCAGTCCAGTGGTTAATACTCTACATTTCCACTGCAGGAGACATGGTTTTAATCCCTGGTCAGGAACTAAGATCCCACGTGCCACTCGGCCAAAACAAAAAAGTTGGGGAGAGGATAGCTAAGTAAAATTGATCGGGTTGAAAATCTACAATAGAATGTATAAATAATAATGATGTTTGATATTTAATCATACATATGGAAGAAGCTGGTTTTTCTGATTATTATTATGCCTGGGGAGAAGAAATAACTTTTCAGGAGCAATGTTCTTTCACGACTATCTTCTGAAGGGAAATCCCAACATGTGGACATTCCTGAGTTAAGCACTGAGGAGGAGGTTGGCATAGCAGAAAGAACATGAACTTTGGAATCAAGCAAACCTTGGTTCCCTTTCCAGTTCAGTTATTAGAATTGTGATCTCTAGCTCTGTCGTAGCCGCCTCTGTAAAAGAGTGTGCTCAAAAAAAACGTATATCACATCAAATAACATCAACTGCTCAGAATTGATACTTTTGTGCAGCTGTATTACATGGTACAAATATTTGATGACTGAAGAGCATACTATTACATTTAGGAGATCTGAATTAATGTTTGCTGCTGACCCATCAGTAACACCATTCAAATCAGAGGGTAGGAGAACCAAGAACCTAGGGTTAAGACCATATAGAAGCACCTTGAAGCATGTTAGAAATGCCAAATTAGAACCTACATCTTAACCAAATCCCGAGGTGATTCATAAATACCTTAAAGTCTGAGAAACAGTGATCGAATGCGCAGTATCTGAAGGAAGGTGGTAACTCCAAGCTCAAAGCTGCAGGAGTTGAGGTGGTAGGAGCTATAGAAAATTAGGCAGATACTCATACTGTGGTTCTAGATGATTCATTTATTCATTATGTAGGGTCATCTCATCAAGTTGGGGGATGCAGGGAAAATCTTCCAGGAGACACAACTAGCAGGATCCTGATTGGGTGTCTGGACACCAGCTAACGGGTTTGGCATTACAGCAATAGCTTTAGTCTCTGCAGGAATCTAGGCTAGCTGTGCTGTTCAGTATGCAGACCACTAGCCACATGTGGCTTTTAAAATTAAAGTAAAAATTCAGTCCTTCAGTTGTACCAGCCACCTTTCAAGTACACAATAGTCACATGTGTCTACTATATTAGACAGTGAAGATACTGAACGTTTCCATTAGTGCAGAAAGTTCTGTTGGGCACCACTTAAGAGGAATAGGTAGAGATACCAAGGTTAAATATCTGCCTTAAAGACTGTGTCAAAATGGCCAAGTTCAGAAGGTAGAGAAAAACCTAGGAACTGCTGCTCACATATAACTTACCATCCCATTCTAGAACCTTTCCATTACTGATAGCTGCAGATAATTCCCTGTCCTGTTAAAGTTTGGGTGTACCTGCAAGTGAAGACATCAAATAAAAGGGTAGAAGCTGAGGAAAATGTTCCGGGAATTGTGAATGTTAAGTAAAGGGATTTTCCAGACATACATTGCTGAGCATTGGAAAGAGGAGGAATGGCTGGGTATGGAGTTAGGAAAATCATATAAACTATTTAAGTATTTAGCTGCTAGTAAAACAGTATCGTTCCCAGAAGAAATAATACTGAAAATAAATTCTAATGTCCAGGTTAATGCCGAGTTGGTCACCGATTTGATCACATCTTCACTCAAGTGTTTAGGTTGAAAAAAAAAAGTGTTTAGGTTGGTTTATCAATATTAAAAATATGAACACTTTTTTTTTTTTTTTTATGTTTAATGAGAATTAGTCGGAAAGCAGAGTTCAGTTTAAGGTTCAGTTTTCAGTCTTTCCCCTTAGAGAATACATCTATAGAAAAGGCTATCCAAATTCTATTTATTTTTGTTTTGGAGACAGTGCCATATAGTATATTTGTAAGTTGTTTATCTTTTTTTTATTGATGGTTTATAGCAGACGTATACATGAATATGCTTTTTAAGTAAAGACCACTGTTTAAGTCACAAATTGCCTGCTAGCAAGTTATCTTGAGTAGGAAATCTTTATGAACCAAACTCTGATTATAATTTTAATTGGGCAAAGTATTGAAGTCTGATTTAGAGTTGTTTTTCCTGTGCTTCCTCTTAACAACTCATGGAAAGAATCAACAACTGCTTTTAAAAATTCAATTTGGAGTTCTTATTTCACAATGACTTTCATCCTTTTTATGCTTTATTTCAATAGATAGTTGCTAAGCATCTGCTTTAAAAACAAATTTTATTAAGATATAATTCACATGTCATACAATTTGCTCATTTAAAGAATACAATTCAAAAGTTACTGTATGGTCAGAGTTGTACAACTGTCACTTCAATCAATTTTATTACATTTTTATCACCCCCAAAAGAAACTGTATATCCAAAAGAAACTGTATAGGCAGTCATTCTCCTTGGCAACCTCTCCCTCCCTTAGGAGCTACTAATTTACTTCTATCTCTGTAGATTTACCTATTCTGGACATTTCATATAAATGGAATCATAAAATATCAATATGTGGTCTTTTGTGACTGACTTCTCTCATTTAGCATAGTATTTTCAGGGTTCATTCATGTTGTGGCATGTATTAGTATTTCATTCTTTTTATCACCAAATATATTCTGTATTCCCTTATATGAATAAAGCACATTCTTTTTTATCCATTTGGATTGTTTCTACTTTTTGGCTATTATGAATGAGGCAAATGAGGTGCTTAGCTCACAAAATAAAAATACTGAGGGTTGTGCAAGTGCAAAATTTAAGGAGGTACTCTCTCTTAGGGTTGTGTAAGTACAACCCTACTTGAGAGTGAGGGCCTCCTTAAATTTTGTACCTGGGAGCCTCCAGTGTCCCACCAGTCTTGGCAGTGTATTGGCTTTCCTTGAGCTTCACTGAATGTCAGCCAATTAAAAAAAACTGAGTAAAACGTTGTGCTTTGCTTTTTGTCACTTTCCTGTTCAGCAGTGTTCAGTGATCTTCTATTGACTATCAAAGACTGACCTGTGATTCTAGTTTTATTTCTAGTTAGATTTCCACTGTCTTATTATTTTAGCCAGTCTAAACTACTCTGTATTCCCCAACAAGTCAAAAGCTCTTCTGTTATCCTGACTTTGCCCGGTGCAGTTTTTCACCTGTGACTGACACATTGATGGAAACCTGTTTCTAGTGGCATTGATGAGGGTGAACCTACTGTTTGAGCCTACGGCACTAAACTTGTTCAGATTCTAGTTCCCAATATTATCTAGTTCCCCTGGTTGGGGAACTAAGATCCCGCGTGTTTTATAAATAGAATCCTGTGCTGTGCTGTTTAGTCACTCAGTCATGTCTGACTCTCTGTGACCCTATGGACTGTAGCCCGCCAGGCTCTTCTGTCCATGGGGACTCTCCAGGCAAGAATACTGGAGTGGGTTGCCATGCCCTTCTCCAGGGGATCTTCCCAACCCGCAGATCGAACCCAGGTCTCCCACACTGCAGTCTAATTCTTTACTGTCTGAGCCACCAGGGAAGCCCTAAAATACTGGAGTGGATAGCCTATCCCTTCTTCAGGGCATCTTCCCAACCCAGGAATCGAACCGGGGTCTCTTGCATTGCAGGTGGGTTCTTTACCAGCTGAGCTATCCAGGAAGCCTCAGATAGAATCCTATACTATATAATTTTGGGGGCTTGCCCTTTTTTTTTTTTTTCCATTCAGCATTATTTCCTGGAGATTCATTCAGGTTGTTGCATGTATCAATATTTTTTTCCTTTTTATTGCTGAGAATTATTCTTTGATATACCTATATCACCATTTGTTTAAACATTCACCTGTTCAAAGACATCTGGGCTGATTCCAGTTTTTGGCTGTTACAAAGCTGCTGTGAACATTTGTGTACAAGTTTTATATGAACATGTTTCCATTTCTCTGGGATATATGTCCAGGAGTATAATTGTTGGATTGTATGGTAGTTGCATGATTAGTTTTTTAAGAAACTGGCTGATTGTTGTTCAGAGTGGCAGTAAAATAGATTTTACATAGTGATCCAGTTTCTTTGCACGCTTTTGGGTATTTGGTGTTCTCACTACTTTTAATTTTAACTATTTTGATAGATGGGTAGTGATACTGCTTAGTGGTTTTGATTTACATTTCCCTAGTGGCTGTTAAACATCTTTAAACATGTTAAACATCTTTTCACATGTTTATTTACCAACTGTATACCCTTTTTGGTGAAGGATCTTTTGTCTTGTACTTATTTTATAATTGTATAGTTTGATTGTTTTTTTATAGTTGTATAAATTGTATAGTTTACTGTTGGGTTTTGATAGGTCTTTGTATATTCCGAGTACTAGTTCTTTGTTGAATATTGGTTTGCAAATAATTTCTCCTAGTCTGTAAGCTTTTCTTTTCATTCTTTCCCCTGGGCTTTTATTGTACAAAAGTTTTTAATTTCAATGAGGTCCAATTTATTGATTTTTCCTTTATGAATCAAGGTTTTGGTGTCAAGTCTAAGAACTCTTTGCCTGACTCTAGATCACAAAGATTTTCTTCTGTATTTTTTTCTCAGAGTTTTATATTTTACATTTAAGTTCTTGATAATTTTGACTTAATATTCGTATTAGGTATGAAGTTCAAGCTGAATTAATTTCTTTGCAATGGAATTTTAGTTGCTCCAGCAACTAAAAAGGTTGAAAAGGTTTTCCTTTTTCCTTTAAATTGTTTTTTCAGTTTTGTCAAAAATCAAAGTCTGTCTCCTTCATTGACAGGTGTATTCTCTGACCACTGAGCCACTGGGAAGCCCTAAGAATATTTATGTAGGTCCTAAATTTGGGGTTCTCTATTCTGTTCCATTAATCTATGTATCAGTATCACACTCTTTTGATGACTAGAGCTTTGTAATAAACTTGATATTGGGTAGAATAATTCCTTCCACTGATTATTCTTTATCAAGATTGTTTCAGCTGTTTTAGAGTCTACCTTTCCATGTAAATTTTAGAATAAACTTGTTTAAGTCTTAAAGCCTTACTAGGATTTTGATAGGAATTGCATTAATCTTATTGATTAATTTGGGGGAGAATTGACATTTTTATCATGTTGAGTCTTCCAGTCAGTGAACAAGCCTGTTTATTTATGTCTTCTTTGATCTCTTTCTTTCAGCATTTTTTAACTTTCAGCGTATAGACCCTGTACATGTTTTTGGTAAGTGTATATACTTAAGTATTGAATCTTTTAGAGTAATTGTAAATGGTAATATGTTTTTAATTTTGATTTCTGCACATCTTTTGTTAGTACAATTGACCCTTAAACAACACAGGTTTGAACGATGCAGGTCCACTTATATATGCATTTTTATAAATAAATACATGCTGTAATACTACATACTCTTCCTTCAGTTGGATTGGAGAGTGTGAAGCCATGGATACTGGCGGGCGACTGTAAAGTATGTAGGGATTTTCCACTGCTCAGGGTGTCTGCTTCCCTAACCCCTGTGTTGATCAAGGGTCAACTGTATATAGAAATCGATTGATTTTTGTGTGCTGATCTTATATCCTGTGACCTTATTATTACTTCTAGGAGTGTTTTTGTATATCCCTTGGGATTGTCTATATTAGACATTATGTCATTTGCAAATAGAGTTTTATTTCTCCCTTTCCAATCTGTATGTGTTTTATTTCTCTTTCTTGCTAATTACAGTGCCTAGAACTGCTGATATTAAGTATAGCGACAGCAGACCTCCTTGCTTTGTTCCTGTTTGTTGTTGTTCAGTCACTAAGCTATGTCTGACTCTCTGTGATCCCATAGACTGCAGCATTCCAGGCTTCCCTGTCCTTTGCTGTCTCCTGGAGTTTGCTCAAGTTCATGTCCATTGGGTTGGTGATGCTATTTAATCTTTTCATCCTCTGCTGCCCTCTTCTTTTGCCTTCAGTCTTTCCAAGCATCAGGGTCTTTTCCAATGAGTCTGCTCTTCGTATCAGATGGTCAGTATATTGGAGTTTCATCTTCAGTATCAGTCCTTCCAAAGAATATTCAGTTGGTTTCCTTCAGGATTGACTGGTTTGATCTCCTTGCAGTACAAGGAACTCTCAAGAGTCTTCTCTAGCACTACAGTTCAAAAGCATCATTTCTTCAGCACTCAGCCAACTCTCACATCTGTACATGACTACTGGGAAAACCATAGCTTTGACTATATGGACCTTTGTTGGCAAAGTCTCTGCTTTTTAATACACTGTCTAGGTTTGTCATAGTTTTCTTTTCAAGGAGCAAGCATCTTTTAATTTCACGGCTGTAGTCACTGTCTGCAGTGATTTGGGAATCCAAGAAAATAAAATCTGTCACTGTTTCCACTTTTTGTCCTTCTATTTGCCATGAAGTGATGTGACTAAATGCCATGATCTTAGTTCTTTTTGAATGTTGATTTTAAAGCCAGCTTTTTTACTTTCCTCTTTCATTGTCACCAAGAGTTTCTTTAGTTCCTCTTCACTTTTTGCCATTAGGGTGGTATCATCTGCATATCTGAGGTTGTTGATATTTCTCCTGGTAATCTTGATTCCAGCTTGTGATTCATCCAGCCCGGCATTTCCCATGCTGTACTCTGCATATATGTTAAATAAGCAGGGTGACAATATACAGCCTTGTATATTTCCTAACCTTAGGGGGAAAGTATTATTTCACCTTTAAGTGTGATGTTAGCTGCAGGCTTTTGTGTAGATGCTCTTTATCAAGTTGTAATCACATATTTTAAAAATTTCAGGTGAAACTGTTTCTTCTATGGTACTTTTTCTTACTCTCCCAAGCTAGTATTTACTCTCCATATTTCAGTAGCATTTGGCTTATATTACTATTATTGAATTCTTACTTAATTGTATTCTGGTTGATTTGTGTTCATCCATCCCTCCTCCAGACATATACACCCTCTAGGCTATGAGGGCAGATGCCGTTTTATTAATTTTTATATCAGTAGCTTACAGCAGTGTGCTGGTTGAATTGTTTGATTGAGTGAAGGAGTGAATGAAGGAATAATTGAATAAGAGAATGGGAGACTCTTAGAGGGCTGAAAATAGTTTTTAGTGATAAAAGTATGAACTTTGGAGCCAGACAGAATTCATATCTCAGCCCTTCAATTTAATGCTACTCTGTGAAGTTGGTCAAATTACTAAATATTTCTGAACTTTAATTCTCTTATCTGTGAAATTAGGATAATAATAACCTACCTGAACAAATTAAGTGAAATAGTACATGTTAATTCTCAGTATAGTAGCTGTCATGTAATAAGCACTCAAATTTTAGTTTTCCTTTGTTTCTTCATTGAACTGTTGTAAGTATTAAGTTATAGTGATTGTAAAATCACTTTGTGAACTGCATTATTTAAATTTTGTACATTTGTGTTAAATACATCAAACTAATTTTGATGATGTTGGCTTAAGAGGGAAAAATAGGGACATGAGAAAATGGAGGTTTTCTCCAACAATAACTTCTGTTGAGCAATACCATATACTAGCCACTTTGCTCAGAAGTTTACGTTCAGTGATTCATTTAATCTTTACAATAACCCTATGAAGCACATACTTCCTCTGAAGGACTTTGTCTTAGTTTTTTAATGATAGTTTCCTTATCTCCACGCTTTCTAAATAAACCTCAGGAATTGGGCTAATACAATTTAATGCAGATCTCAAACTTTGTATTAAATATGAAGAATAATAATTCTTTTTTAAGCTCTCATCTTAGTATTGGGGACAGCATACCTTTAGGTTAAATCTTCATTTTTTTCAGTAAATCTTAGTAATGACATTTACAGGCAGTTTGGTTCCAGAGCACCACAATAAAGAGAATACTGCAATAAAGTGGGTCAACTGAATTTGTGTATGCCATTGGATATAAGAGTAAATATAATTTACTATATAATATATTGTATAATATACTGTAAATATACACAGTATACTGTGGTCTACTAAGTATGAAATAGCATTATATCTAAAGAATACACTTCTTTTAACTGTACTCTCAGGCTTGTGGAATCTTAGTTCCCTGACCAGGGATTGAATCAGGACCATGGCAGTGAAAGTCCTAACCCTGGACCACCAAGAAACTCCCCAAAATATACATATCTTAGTTAAAAAATACTTTATCACTAAAAAATGCTAACCAACATCTGAGCCTTCAGCGAGTTGTAATCTTTCTGCTGTTGGAGGGTCTGCTGCAGACTGAGCCATCAGGCCATCAAGGTGATGGTTGCTGAAGCTTAGGGGTGGTAGTGATAGCTTCTTAAAATAAGAGAACAATGAAGTTTGCCACATCAAGTGACTATTCCTTTTACAAATGACTTCTCTGTACTATGCAATGCTGTTTTGATAGCATTTTACCCACAGAAGAATTTCTTTCAAAATCGGAGTCAATCCTCTCAAAACCTGCCACTGTTTTATCAACTAAGTTTATGCAGTATTCTAAATCTTTTGTCATTTCAGCAGTCTTCATAGCATGTTCACCAGGAGTAGATTCCATCTCAAAAAACCACATTCCTTGCTCGTCTGTAGAAGTAACTCCTTTTCTGTTCAAGTTTTATCATGAACCCCTCAAAGTCATCCATGAAGGTTGGAATAAACCTCTTCCAAACTCCTGATATTTGACCTGTTCTCATGAATCACAAATATTATTATTATTATTATTTTTTTTTTTATCACTCCTCATGGCAGTACTCTTGCCTGGAAAATCCCATGGATGGAGGAGCCTACCGGCTGTGGTCCATGGGGTTGCGAAGAGTCGGACATGACCGAGCGCCTTCACTTTCACTTTTCACTTTCATGCGTTGGAGAAAGAAATGGCAATCCACTCCAGTGTTCTTGCCTGGAGAATCCCAGGGACGGCAGAGCCTGGTGGGCTATCGTCTATGGGGTCGCACAGAGTCAGACACAACTGAAGCGAGTTAGCAGCAGCATGACTTGTGGATTTTAGTACCCCGACCAGGGATCGAACCCAGGCCCTTGGCAATGAGACTGCTAACCAGTGGACCACCGAAGAATTCCTCACAAATATTCTTAATGACATTTAGAATGATGAGTGTGCTTTCCAGAAGGTTTCCACTTGACTTTGTCCAGATCCATTAGAGGAATTACTGTCTATGGCAGCTGTGTGTGTCCATGCTCAGTCGTGTCTGGCTCTTTGCGACTCTTTGGACTGTAGCTTGCCAGGCTCCTCTGTTCATGGGAGTTTTCAGGCAAGAATACTGGAGTGGGTTGCTATTTCCTCCTCCAGGGGCTTTTCCCGACCCAGAGACTAAACCTGCATCTCTTGCATTGCGGGTGGATTCTTTACTGCTGAGCCATCGGTGAAGCCCTAAACGGATGTGCAGTACATTCTGAATCAAACCTGGGCCTCCCTCGTGACAGAAATTCTATCACTTAACCAGCAATGCAAGCAGCATGGCACCTATGGCTTTACAAAATGTGTTTCTTAAATAATAATGAAACTGCACACCCAGATTGAGACCTGATCCCCCTGTCTTTTAATTGAGATCACACAGCTGGTCTCAGAACTTAATGAAGCTCAGGTTCTCTATGTCTCATTGTAGAAAGAATTCAGTGAGGGACAGAGTGATAGATAAGAAGTGGATTTATCTAGATACACATTCCATAGACAGAATGCAATCCATGTCAAAAGGTGAGAATGGCCTTGGGAGAAACACTCTCCACAGATAGAGTGTGTGGTTAGTTTTAAGGAGTGGGAGGGTTTTGGGGAAGGGGTAGAGATTTCCAGGAATTGGGCCACTGCTTACTTTTTGACCTTTTATGGTTAGCCTCCAAAGTGTCATGACACCAATGACACTGTAGGTGTGTCATTTAGATGCTAATGTGTTAATATTGCAGTGAGCATATAATGAGGCTCAAGATTCATGAAAATCAAATCGTCTGCATCTTGGACCTAGCTGGTTCTGACCAGTTTGTGTCTTATCCTTAAGGGCTATATCATTCTTTTAGATGTTATTTCCTTCTGTCCTGTTTTAATAAGACCTGAAAGTCAAAATTTCTCCTTGATCCATGAACTACAGAATGGATGTTGTGTTCGCAAGCATGAAAACAACATTAATTTGGTATATCTCCATCAGAACTCTTAGCTGACCAGCTACATTGTCAATGAACAGCAATATTTTGAAAAGAATCTTTTTTTTCCGAGTTACAGGTCTCAACACAGGATTTAAAATATTCAGTAAACCATGTAAACAGATGTGCTGTCATCCCGGTTTTGTTGTTCCATTTACAGAGCACAGACGGAGTACTGTTGTTCAGTTGCTCAGTTGTGTCCAGCTCTTTGCGACTCCGTGGACTGCAACACGCCAGGCTTCCCTGTCCTTTACCATCTTCTGGAGTTTGCTCAAACTCATGTCTGTTGAGTTGGTAATACAGTCCCATCTCATCCTCTCTTGTTCCCTCCTCTTCCTGCCTTCAATCTTTCCTAATCAGGGTCTTTTTCAGTGAGTCAGCTCTTCGCATCAGGTGGCCAAAGTATTAGAGCTTCAGCTTCAGCATCAGTCCTTCCAATGATATTCAGGGTTGATTTCCTTTAAGATGGACTGGTTTGATCTCCTTGCTGTCCAAGGGACTCTCAAGAGTCTTTTCCAACACCACAGTTCGAAAGCATCAATTTTTCGGCACTTGGTCTTCTTTATGATCTGGCTCTCACATCTGTATGTGACTACTGGAAAAACCATAGCTTTGACTATACGAACCTTTGTTGCCAAAGTAATGTCTCTGCTTTTCAATATGCTGTCTAGGTTTGTCTTAGCTTTTCTTCTAAGGAGCAAGCATCTTTTAATTTCATGGCTGCTGTAACATCCACAGTGATTTTGTTGAAGCCCAAGAAAATAAAGTCTGTCACTGTTTCCATTGTTTCCCCATCTATTTGCCATGAAGTGATGGGACTAGATGCCATGATCTTAGTTTTTTGAATGTTGAGTTTTAAGCCAGCTTTTTTGCTCTCCTGTTTCACACTCATCAAGAGGCTCTTTGGTTCCTCTTTGCTTTCTGCCATAAGGGTGGTGTCATCTGCATATCTGAGGTTATTGATATTTCTCGTGGCAATCTTGATTCCAGCTTGTGCTTCATCCAGCCCAGGATTTTGCATGATGTACTCTGCTATAAGTTAAATAAACAGGGTGACAATATACAGCCTTGATGTACTCCTTTCTCAATTTTGAACCAGTCCATTGTTCCATGTCCAGTTCTAATTGTTGCTTCTTGACCTGCGTACAGGTTTCTTGGGAGACAGGTAAGGTGGTCTGGTATTCCCATCCCTTTAAGTATTTTCCACAGTTTGTTGTGATCCACACAGTCAAAGGCTTTAGTGTAGTCAGTGAAGCGGAAGTGTATGTTTTCTTGGAACTCTCATTTTCTGTGATCCAGCAGATGTTGGCACTTTGATTTCTGGTTCCTCTGCCTTTTTCACTTCCAGCTTGTACATCTGGAAGTTCTCAGTTTGCATACTGTTGAAGCCTGGCTTGAAGGATTTTGAGCATTACCTTGCTAGCATGTGAAATGAGTGCAATTGTGTGGTAGTTTGAACATTCTTTGGCATTGCCCTTCTTTGGGATTGGAATGAAAATTGACCTTTCCCAGTCCTGTGGCCACTGTTGAGTTTTCCAAATTTGCTGACATATTGACTGTAGCACTTTAACAGCATCATCTTTCAGGATTTGAAATAGCTGAAATTCCATCACCTCTACTAGCTTTGTTTGTTGTGATGCTTCTAAAGGCCCACTTGACTTTGCACTCTAGGATGTCTGGCTCTAAGTGAGTGATCACACCATTGAATTTATCCTGGCCATTAAGATCTTTTTTTGTATAGTTCTTCTTTGTATTCTTCTTAATATCTTCTCTTTCTGTTAGGTCCCTACCATTTCTGTCCATTTGTTGTTCCATTTATATAATACAGACTGAGTAGACAGCATTACTCATAAGGGCCCTAAGATTTTTGAAACAGTAAGTGATTGTTGGTTTTGACTTAAAGTCACCGACCACACTGAAACCGAGCAGGACCCTGTGGGGCCTCACCAGGTACAAAAGCCCCTCTATAACCCCTGTTTCTTGTTTGTAGAAAATGTTTTAGTCTCTTAGGCCTTCCCTAGGAGGCAGAATTCCACAGAGCTGACTCAAGTAGTTACTAATTAGAGAAGTGAGGAAATGCAGAAGCAAAGGAAAAGCAGTCAAGCAAAAAAAGTAATGATAGCTTAAACTATAATTCATTGATAAAACAGAATCAGAGGACTCTTAGTTCCTCCTGAAGGGATATACGTAACAATATGACACATATCTTTGAGTTGTTCTGTAGAAACTAAAATCCCCACCCAGATGTAGGATGGTGACTGTATACTAAACATAAGCACTAGACCTTAGATTCAGTTCAGTTCTGTTGCTCAGTCATGTCTGACTGTTTGCACCCACATGGACTGCAGCACACCAGGCTTGCCTGTCCATCACCAGCTCCCAGACCTTACTCAAACTCATGTCCATTGAGTCGGTGATGCCATTCAACCATCTCATCCTTTGTCATCCCCTTCTTCTCTTGCCCTCAATATTTCCTAGTGTCAGAGTCTTTTCCAATGAGTCAGTTCTTTGCATCAGGTGGCCAAAGTATTGGAGTTTCAGCTTCAGCATCAGTCCTTCCAATGAATATTCAGGACTGATTTCCTTCAGGATTGACTGGTTTGATCTCCTTGCAGTCCAAGGGACTCTTAAGAGTCTTCTCCAAAACCACAGTTCAAAAACATCCATTCTTTGTCCCTCAGCTTTCTTTATAGTCCAACTCTCACATATATACATGACTACTGGAAAAACCATAGCTTTGACAAGACGGATCTCTGTTGGCAAAGTAATGTCTCTGCTTTTTAATATGCTGTCTAGGTTTGTCATAGCTTTTCTTCCAGGGAAGTGTCTTTTGATTTTATGGCTGCAGTCACCATCTGTGGTGATTTTGGAGCCCAAGAAAATAAAGTCTGTTACTGTTTCCATTGTTTCCCCATCTATTTGCCATGAAGTGATGAGACCGGATGCCATGATCTTAGCTTTTTGAATATTGAGTTTTAAGTCAGCTTTTTCACTCCTCTCACTTTCATCAGAGGCTCTTTAGTTCTTCTTTGCTTTCTGCTGTAAGAGTGGTGTCATCTGCGTATCTGAGGTTATTGGTATTTCTCCCGGCAATCTTGATTTCAGCTTGCGCTTCATCCTGCCCGGTATTTCACACTGTGTACTCTGCATGTAAGTTACATAAGCAGGGTGACAATATAAAGCCTTGACGTCCTCCTTTCCCAATTTGGAACCAGTCTGTTGTTCCATGTCCAGTTCTAACTGTTGCTTCCTGACCTGCATACAGATTTCTCAGGAGGCAGGTAAGGTTGTCTGGTAGTCCCATCATTTTAAGAATTTTCCACAGACCCTAGACTGGTTGGAACCAGAAGGTTGACGATTAAGATTTCTAAAATGTCATCCTGTTACCTCGTCATCGACCAGTCGGAAGAAAGTCCATAAGCTGATCACGTACTCTGCAACCCTCAATTCTGATGCTGCCTTTAAAAACCCTTGCCTGAAAGCCATCAGGGAGTTTTGGTCTTTTGAGCATGAGTTACCTGTTCTTGCTTGGTGCCATGTGACAAATGCTGTACTTTCCTTCACCACAGCTTGGTGTCAGTAGATTGGCTTTGCTGTCTGTTAGACAGGTTGTCCTGAATTTGGTTTGATAACAGCATTTAGCCCCTAACAAAGTCAGGCTGTGTTTTGAAGCTTTGAAGCTGGACTTTGACTTCTCTCCAGCTATGAAAGTCCTAGATGTTATTTTCTTCTAATAGTAGGCTATTTTGTCTACATTGAAAATCTGTTGTTTAGTGTAGCCACCTTTATTAATTGTCTGGATAACCTGCTGTACCTCCTACCTAAGCACTTGCTACTTCCCCTTGAGCTTCTGTCTTACGGAGATGACTTCTTGTGAACCAACCTCTGTTAGCTTCAAACTTTTCTTCTACAGCTTCCTTACTTCTCTCGGCCTTCACAGTTGTCTGAAACTGATCAGAGCAATAAATTTGTGTATTGTCTATGGCGCATCAGTTTTTTTCAACAGAGATCACCAATAAAGCTTGAATTAGTTTTGGAAAAAAAGAGAAAAGCAGCAGACTGTTTGAGTTCAATATATTTAGCAGGTTAAGATCTATTTTGATCAGTTCTCTCTTTTTTTATTTGTGGTTAAATACACAAAGAATAATTTATCTCATTAACATTTTATGAGTGTACAGTAGTTCTAAACATATTCACATTGTTGTGCAACCAATCTCTAGAACTCTTCTTATCTTGCAAAGCTGAAACTCAATGCCCATTAAACAACTCCTCCCCATTCCTCCCTTCCCAGGGTGCTTGGCAACCACAATTCTACTTTTTGTTTCTAAATTTGACTCTTCTAGGTACCTAACATAAATAAATTAGAGAGTATTTGTCCTTTTGTGCATAGCTTATTTCGCTTAGCATAAGGATCATATGTATTGTAGCATGTATCAGAATTTTGTTCTTTTCAAGGCTGAATAATACTCCACTGTATGTATATTTCACATTTTGCTTATTGGTTCACTTGGGTTGCTTCCATCTTCTGGCTGTTGTGAATAATGCTGCTATGAATATGGGTGTACAATGGTCTCTTTGAGACCTTGCTTTCGTTTCTTTTTTTCTTCAGTTTTATTGAGATATAACTGTAGTATAGCACTGTGTAAGTTTAAGGTGCACAGCATAATGATTTGATTTACATACATCATGAAATGATTATCACAGTAAGTTTAGTGAACACCCATTATCTCATGGTTGGTTTGGGCTTCCTTGGTGGCTCGCATGGTAAAGAATCAGCCTGCAATGCAGCTAGCTTTTGCTTGTCAGTAAAACTTCATATTTCTCTATCAAATATGAATGAAAGCCTTGGGAGGTAAAGTATTCTTGGTTATAGGTTTTTCCGTTTCATCATTTTAAATATATTGTGCCACTCCCTCTGGCCTTCAGAGTTCTACTGAACAACCTGATGGGAGTTCATCTGTAACTTTTTGCTTTTACATTGCTTATTTTTAATACTCTCTTTTCTTTATCTTTAGTTTTTGCCATTTTAATTACAATGTGTTTCCTTGTCATCCTCTTTGGATTGATCCTTTTGGGATCTCTCTGTTTCTGGGGCCTGAATGTTTGTTTTCTTGTCCAGGTTAGCTAAGTTTTCTGGGATTAATATCTTGAAATATGTTCTTTGTCTCTTTTTTCCCACTTTTCTTTCTGGGACCCCTACAATGCGAATGTTAGTATGCTTGATATTGTCTGAGAGGTCTTGCAAGCTGTCTTCATTTCTTTCTTTTTTTTTTTTTTTCTTTTTAGCTTCAGTGATTTTCACTACTCTGTCTTCTAGCTTGCTGATCCATCCCTTTGTATCATCTAATCTACTGTTGCTGCCTTCTAGTGTATTTTTTATTTCATTTACTGTATTTTTCAACTCTGTTTGGTTCTTTTTTGTATTCTCCAACTCTTTGTTAAAAACCTGTAACTTCTGACTCTCTTCATCCAGTCTTCTCTTGAGTTTGTTGAACATTTTTATTATCATTATCTTGAACTCTTTATTGAGTAGAATTGCTTATCTCCACTCACTTAGTTCTTCTGGAGATTTAATCTTGTTCCTTCATTTGGAGCATATTCTTCTGTCATCTCATTTTGCCTGATTTGCTGTTTTTATTTTCGAATATTTGGTAGATTGGTTTCTTTCCTGATCTTAGAGAAGTGGTCTTTTTTAGGAGACGTCCTATGACAGTAGTGTACTTACCTCTGGTCACCAGAGCTATGTATGTGGATCCTTCTGGTGTGGTAGGCTGTATTACTGTGAGTGGTCTGGTAGGTGTCACTGGCCACCTGTCCAGTTGCTTGCCTGGCCCTGACTTGTGCAGAGGCTATCAGCTGCTGGTGGATAGGGCTGGGTCGTAAGGGGGCTGGCTGTGGGGCTCCAGGGGTCCTGGGGCACACTGATGGGCAGAGCCATATTCCAGGGTGGGTGGTTGCAGAGCAGGGAGTCCTGGATCTAGTGTTGGCCTGCTAGTGGGTAGGGTCAAGGCCCCAGGGGTCGTGGGCCTAGTGCCAGCTCACTGATGGGTGGGGGCAGGTTTCTGATATGACTGTCTGTGGGGTCCTGGGTTTCTTGAAGCTGGTGTCAGCCTACTGGTATTGGATTCCTGGGCTGGTGCCTGCCCACTGGTGGGTGAGGCTGTGTCCCAGACTCTGGCTAGTCTGCTGGTAGATGGGGCTATGTCCCAGCTTGGCTAGCTGCTTGACCTAAGGTGTCCCAGTACTGGTGTGGATAGGCTGGTAGGTGGGGCTGGGTTCCAGTATTAATAAGCTTAAAGGCAGGATTCCAAATTGGCATTTGTCAGCACCAGTGTCCACATGTTAGGACAAGTGCCTCAAAAATGGCTTCTGCCAGTGTCTTTGTCCCTAGAATGAGCTCCAGTTACCTCCTGCCTCTCCAGCAGACTCTCCAAGACCAGCAGTGGATTTTGACCCAGGCTTTTTTTAAAATTACTGCTTCTGCTCTGAGTCCCAGAGTGTGTGAGATTTTGTGTGTGCCCTTTAAGAGTGGAATCCCACACTTAAAGGGCTCCCACAGCCTGCTGTCTCTCCCAGATGTAAGCCCCACTGGCTTTCAAAGCCAAATGTTGTGGGGCTTGTTGTCCTGGTGCAGGAATCAGGGTTAGGAACCTGGATGTGAGGCATGGACTCCTCATTCCTTGAGGAGAACCATGGCAATTGTAATTGTCTTCCCATTTAGGCAATTGTAATTGCCTACCTGGGGATGTGAGTCTTGACTACACCGTATCACCACCCCTCCTACCCATCATTCCTTCTTTATATCTTTAGCTGTAGAAGAAATCTGTTCTGCTGGTCTTCCAGTTTTTCTCATCAGTATTTCCTCTATAAATAATTGTGATTTGGGTCTACCCATTGGAGGAGGTGAGCTCAAGGTCTTTCAAGTCCATCCTCTTGGCCACTTCTCTTGGATACCCAGAAGTGGAGTCGCTGGATTGTATGATAGTTCCATTTTTAATTTTTTTTTGAGAAATTGCCACACTATTGTCTACAGTGGCTGCACCATTGTAAATTCCCACTAGCAGTTCCCATCTATTCATGTCCTCAGTAACAACTAATTTTCTGGGTTTTTTTTTTATCGTAGCCATCCTAGTGGGTGTTTTCGATTTTTATTATTTTTGTGCTTCACATTTTCCTAAAGGCCCATGATTTTGAGCATCTTTCCATGTGCTTATTACCCATTTGTATATCTTCTTTGCAGCAATGTCTATTTGAGTCCTTTGTGCACTTCTATATCGATTGTTGTTAAGTTTTAAGGAGTTCTTTATATATTCTAGATATTAGCTCCATATCAGAGAAATGATTTGCAGATATTTTCTCCCTTTGTGTGGGTTGCCTTTCACCCTTCTGACTATGTCTTTTGATGCTCAGAATTTCTCTGTTTTAAAATATTTTATTATTTATTACTTAAGACATTTAAAAAGAACAATACAGTAAGTACCCTTGTCTACTATCCAGCAAATTAAATATTACTAAATAAGTTGAAGGCCCCTGGGTTTCTCCTTCTTGATCACAAGTCCCTTGCCATCTCTCAAAGGTAACCAATAGTGAATTTGATGTTTTGCTGACTAATTTATATTCCAAAGTCAGCCTCTTAGTGTATTAGAAGCTTACCATGACAGAGAATACTGCAGAAGTCCTTGGAAGGCTGAGATGAGAAGGGTTAATTCTTAGATTTTCTTTCTTTTTCTTTTTTTTTTAAGTTGAAAGCCCAGTTTGGCACCCTGTCAAATAGTTTTATGTAACAGGTACACAGACATATTTTTTGAATGACCATTTGGTACCCACGTACTTTTGATTGAAAATAATTAAAATACCACCATTACATCATGTTGATGTGAGTTCTATATATCTTTTGAGTTAGGATTATTATTTGCTTTGCTAGTAAATAGCCAGCTATGGCAAAGTCAATGTTTTCTTAGAGGTAGTGAAACTGAGGGGCAAACTTGAGTTTGGAGCATCATCTATAACTGCATACAGTCCGTGTAGCTGCCTTTGTTAACTGAGGCTTGTAGACAGGACGAGCAGAATAAGAGAGATGTTGAAGCATTACATTCCTAGTTTAAAAAATGAGTTGCAAGTTCTGAAAAAGAGGAGTTATTCTTGTCAGGTCTGACTCTGGTCAAGGACCTGTTGAAACAAATAGTGTGATGTTCACAGGATCGTAGTGAAGGACCAGACCTCCATTGTAAAGTGAAAATAAGATTCTTCTCTAGTGAGGCCATAATGAGAGCAACAGCAGCTGTTACTTCTGCCGTGACTGCCTAAACTTGGTGGCTGTGTGAGGTGGCCGGAGCAGGAAATGATTCCGTGACAGTAGGCGTGTACAGGGAAGGACTTGTTCTGGCTCTGGCCAAGTGGTTACACAGGTGAGGGTGTCACTTTAAACATACAAAGGCCGGCTGGCTGGAGGAGGAGCAGCTTCCTGAGGATCAGGTGCGCATCTGAAGGGATGAGCTCATTCTTCTAACCAGACCTGCTCTAGATGCTGAGTGAATGTTTCCCTAATTGCAAGTCCTGCAGCTGGGAGAATCAGGAAATGGTTGAAGCTTTAGCCACTTTGTAAGTAGCAAAAAAAAAAAAAAAATAGAAGCAGTTTTGAGACTCTTTTGAAATGTGTGGTTGTGAATATCAAGTTGAAGGTGACACATGTGCACATTCAGTTTTTCTCTAAGTTGAGGATTGCAGTAAAGTGTGTCATGGGTTGAGGAAAGCTCTGGTGGTTCTGGCTTTATTCCAGTGATTCTGTTTGAGGTGATTTAATAATTTATTTCCTAGACTGTCTTGTTTTCTTTTTCTTCTTTAGGAAATAAAAATCCTGAGGGATCCCTTTTAATTAACAAAGATCTTTATGTTTAAAGCTTTAGTTAGTGGGACTTATTTCGCTTTTTAAGTCCACTCTGCTTACTTTCAGAGCTCTATGCATGATTCTGTTTTGCTTTAATTTACCTATTCAGTTTAAGTAAGCTTCTTTAAAATTAAGTTGGCTTAAAAGAGAAATATCAATTATTAATTAGTTTTTCTTAAACTTCTTTTCTTTTGAGATATTTCTCAAAATTCACTCAGAATTAGGTCTGATATATTCTTTACCCAGTTTCCCCCAGTGGTAACATCTTGAAAAACTGTAGTGCAGAATCACAACCAGCATATTGACATTGATACAGTGAAGGTACAGAATATTTTCACCACCATAGGATACATCATATTTCCCTTTTATGGCTACACCCACTTCCTTTACACTCACCTGATCCTTAACTCTTGTCAACCAGTAACTGAAAAATCAGTTTTTAAGCAAGAAGTTTTGTGTGCTGTCTTAAGTAGTTTTGTGTTAGAGATCTACATAGCCTTATGAAAAAGAGCCCTAGATAGACTGCAATAGATTTTGATTCATTGTAGCTCTTTGACCTTGGGTAAATAATTTAAATTTCTCTGTGCTTCAATTCCCCTATATATAGAATAGGATAATGGTATATTAATTTCTTTATAACCTGTTTAAAGGGTTTTGAGAAATTCTAAACGTCTGTTAAAAATAAGTACTGTATCAGTTCAGTTCAGTTCAGTCATTCCATCATTTCCGACTCTTTGCAACCCCATGGACTGCCTGCAGCATGCAGGCCTCCCTGTCCATCACCAACTCTCGGAGTTTACTCAACGCATGTCCATCGAGTCGGTGATACCATCCAACCATCTCATCCTCTGTCATCCCCTTCTTCTCCTGCCTCCAATCTTTCCCAGCATCAGGGTCTTTTCAGATGAGTCAGTTCTTCGAATAAGGTGGCCAGCGTACTGGAGTTTCAGCTTCAGCATCAGTCCTTCCAATGAATATTCAGGACTGATTTCCTTTAGGATGGACTGGTTGGATCTTCTTGCAGTCCAAGGGACTCTCAAGAGTCTTCTCCAACACCCAGTTCAAAAGCATCAATTCTTCGGTGCTCAGCTTTCTTTATAGTCCAACTCTCACATCCATACATGACTACTGGAAAAACCATAGCTTTGATTAGATGGACCTTTGTTGGCAAAATAATGTCTCTGCTTTTTAATATGCTGTCTAGGTTGCTCATAACTTTTCTTCCAAGGAGCAGGCGTGTTTGAATTTCATGGCTGCAGTCACCATCTGCAGTGATTTTGGAGCGCAAAAAGATAGTCTGTCACTGTTTCCCCATCTATTTGCCTTGAAGTGATGGGACCAGATGCCATGATCTTAGTTTTCTGAATGTTGAGTTTTAAGCCAACTTTTTCACTCTTCTCTTGCACTTTCATCAAGAGGCTCTTTAGTTCTTCTTCGCTTTCTGCCATAAGGGTGGTGAGAAATTCTAAATATCTTTTATTTTATTTTATTTTTTTAGTTCTACCACTTTATTGCTACCAACCCATTTCCCTCCACCCTCGTGCACACATGCTCAGTCATGTAATCCCATGGACTTCAGCCCACCAGACTCCTCTGTCCATGGACTTTTCCAGGCAAGAATACTGGAGTGGGTTGCCATTTCCTTCTCCTAAATATCTTTTAAAGAGAAGTACTGTATAGATTATTATTAACAACAAGGACATTAGTTTTCAAACTGGAAAGTATATAGCAAATTCTAAACTAGAAAGTAGCCCAGAATGGTAAGTAAGAATGATCATTTTAAAGTGAATTAAAACTTTAAGGTTCAATTGAGTTTCAAATTACTGAATTAACTGGCTGATGATCTCAGAGTCACCATTGTTAATCTTTGAGAAATCATAAAAACCAGAAAGAGACAACTATCCTGATATCCAAGAAAAAAAAAAAAGGAAAGTAGTTGGAAAACTGCAGACCTGTAAAATTAATGTTAATCCATAAAAATTACATAAGTGATCAAACAGATGATACGGAGCATTAACCAAAAAGATTTAGTATAGGTTTGATTATTATAAATAATTTCTTCTTATTTCTATTCTTAAATTCTGTTACTTCTATTTAGAACCACTAGGTTATTAGATCAAGAGATTGTTCTAGTTATAGTCATAATCCCAGTTTTCCAGTCTTTCCTGATACATTTGTAGCTGTTATGTAGTAAAATATAGTTTGGTTGATTGACTGAATGTGTAGAAAGACTGAATAACTGTACCCAGTTAGACTCTTGATTTCATCAGGAAAAGTCTCTGGTGAGTTTTCTTTGGACCTTGGATAGAGTAAAAAAAATTTAAAACATGTTAATCAGATATGTAAGTATCACAAAGATGCAGGAATAGTTAATTTGACAGATGATGAATATAGCTTGAAAAATCCTGCCCATAAGGTGAAATCATGGGGTCAAACTGAAATTAAATTTAGCAGGTATAAGTCCTGTGTTTAAATTCAAAACCTCAAATGCACAGTAACAGGATGAGGAAAGAGCTGGTTGGGCAGTGGTTCATGTGAAAAATAACTGGGAATTTTGGTTAATCACAAATGTAGCAGTAACTGCCTAGGTAATATGGCTGCTAAAAACGCCTTTAGCTATGTTACAAGTTTATCCAGGTCACAAAACTGTTGATTTCCATATATTTTTGTACTAGTTTGGAAACACATTTTGCATATTGGTTTAAGTGTACACTGACAAAGTTGAGAGCATTCTAAGGAAGGCAGACTAGACCAAAAATGGTCTGAATTCCATTTATGTAGGAAACTGTTGGGATTTGGGTATTGAGAAATTGTAAAATAATTTAAAATAGTTATTTAAATTTTATACCATTTAAAATGGAAAAAATATATAATACCATGTTCCCACCTTTCAGAATTAACTACTATTAACATTTATTTTTCTTCTTTCCCTCTTAGAAATAAAACAATAGAGATAAACCCAAAGTCCCTTTCCTCTCTCTCCCTACAAGGAAGTTTATCTTATTTTTTATCAAAGTAACCTATGTGCATGGTTAAAAATATTTGAATAGTTTATATGCATAGAAGAAAGCATAGCAGTTATCCCCTCTCACAGTGGCAGCCACAATCAACTGTCTTAAATATTTCTAATAGTATACTTATAGAAATTACTTTTAAAAGCTATTAAATCTATAAGAAGTGTTTAATATGAGGTACATGAGGTGTTGGCACTTTTAAACACATAGATGTCTTCTCCCTTATATTTTTAACATAGTTACATATTTTGTGGGTGAAATCATTGTTGTTTATATTATACACGTATTGAATCTGGGCTACATACTATGATGATAATATGGCTTTTAATTTTCCTAGGACTTAATGGCCTAGCTTTTTTGTTTTTCTTTGTGACTGCACTGGATCTTCATTGCTTTGTCCAGTTGCAGTGAGCAGGGGCTTCCCTATAGTTGTGAAGCGTGGGCTTCTCACTGCAGTGACTTCTCTGTTCCTGAGCACGGGCTCGGTAGTTGTGGTACACGAGCTTAGTTGCTCCGCAGCATGTAGAATCTTCCTGGACGGGGATCTAACCCGTGTCCGTTGCATTGGCAGGCGGATTCTTATCCACTGCGCCACCAGGGAAGTCCTGCCTTGCTTTTTCCATTTGATTGGTTTTCAAAGTTCTGATCACTATTATCTCATGCCAAGACTTGTAGAGGACTTCCCTGGTGGCTCAGATGGTAAAGCATCTGCCTACAATGCGGGAGACGTGGGTTCAATCCCTGGGTTGGGAAGATCTCCTGAAGAAGGAAATGGCAACCCACTCCATTATTCTTGCCTGGAAAATCCCACAAACAGAGGAACCTGGTAGGCTACAGTCCATGGGGTCGCAAAGAGTTGGAAACAATTGAGCTGGTAGGCTAAGACTCATAGATAGAATCTAAAACTTGACTCCATTCATTCAAATTCAGTAAATAAGTTATCAATCTTTTTTCCCCCTTAGAAATCTACCTTGTCTATTCCATTTTAAAAATGATACATAGCATTAAATCTTAAGACTATATCACATTGTATTTATCCATTCTCTTTTGCTGCTGCTGCTGCTAAGTCGCTTCAGTCGTGTCCCACTCTCTGTGACCCCATAGACAGCAGCCCATCAGGCTTACCTATCCCTGGGATTCTCCAGGCAAGAACACTGGAGCCGGTTGACATTTCCTTCTCCAATGCGTGAAAGTGAAAAGTGAAAGTGAAGTCACTCAGTTGTGTCCGACTCTTAGAGATCCCATGGACTGCAGCCTACCAGGCTCCTCCGTCCATGGGATTTTCCAGGCAAGAGTACTGGAGTGGGTTGCCATTGCCTTCCCCGTGTTCTCCTTTGGTGAACATTTAAATTGTTTTCAGTTTTCCTCTATTTAAAAAAGATACATGTATGGGAATTTCCCCAGGCTACAATGAGATGTGAAATTGCTAGTTATCTATTGCTGCATAACAAATTACCTCAAAATTTTGCAACTTAAAACAACACATATTTGTTACCTCTGTTTCTGTGAGTCAGGTATCAAGGTGTATCTCTCATAGGCTGTCATCAGGTTGTTAACAGGGGCTTTGATTTCATGTGAAGATTCAACTGGCGGAGGATCACTTTCCAGGTTCTGCCTCTCGTGTGGCATGATTCAGTTGCTCACAGGTTGATTGATTGAGGACCTTAGTTCTTTACTAGCTTGTTGGCTGAAGCATCCTTCAGTTCCTTGCCTTGTGGGAGTCTCCATACAACACGGCAGCTGACTTCCATGACAGTGAAGAAGATGGAAGCCAGAGTCTGTAACCTAACCTTAGAAATGACATCCCATCACCTTTGCTGTATTGTGTTCATTAGAAGCAAGTTACCAGATCCAGCCCGTAGACTAAGCGTGGGGATTATGTGAGGGGATGAATAAAGTTGTATACTGTTTGAGTCATGGCTGAAGTAGAGTGTTTAGCTTGGAAAGAGATGATTAAGGGAACGCACGAGTTTTGTCTTCTGAATTTGAAAGGCTTGCATGTGTGCATGCTAGTAAGTCTCTTCAGTCGTGTCTGACTCTTTCTGAAGCCCACAAGGCTCGTCTGTCCATGGGGATTCTCCAGGCAAGAATATTAGAATGGATTGCAATGCCTCTTTCAGGGGATCGTCTCGACCCAGGATTGAACCTGCGTCTCTTATGTCTCCCACGTTGGCAGGAGGGTTTTTTACCAGTTGCGCCACCTGGGAAGCCCAAAAGGCTTACATTTATGTATAAAGAGGAAATAGTAGATCTGTATTTGATCAGAGATTAAACTAAGAGCAGTGGTTGGGAATTAAAATGTATGGCCGTATAGGATAATGTGATTTCCGTTCTTGAACATATTCTGATAGGAGGTGGGTGACCACTTAGTAAAAAGGATTATAAAAAAGTTTCTTGCATTAGGTTAGAAACTTAACTGTATGCTCTCTAAAGATTATTTCCACTCTAAGATTTTGTGATTATAAACGGGTGAGTTTCAAACTGTTAGTATTTGAGTAGTCTATTAATCACTACTTAGGAAGAAGTGTATAGGATTACATGTGTATTTGCATATATGAGGCTTCATTTAGAAGATCTAGGTTAAAAAGTTCAGAGGAGAGCTATAAATTTACACTTTTAATTATTGATTATTACTGTTCTTATCCTGTTTTTATATTCCTTTGGCTACCATGAAATGTTTACTGATACAATTTTTATTTTAAAATATTAGCAGTGACTCAGTTTTTTTCTTCTAACAAAAATCTTTTTATTGTAAAAAAATAGAAAATACAAATAAGGAAAAAATTAAGAAGTAAATACCTTATAATCTTCACATCCAAAGATTATACTAGCAATAACTATATTAACACCATGGTATAATGGTATATGGGGCTTCCCTGGTGGCTCAGCGGTGAAGAATCTGCCTGCAGTGCAGAAGAAGCACGAAGCTCGGGTTTGATCCCTGGGTCAGGAAGATCCCCTGGAGGTAGAAATGGCAACCCACTTCAGTATTCTTGCCTGGAGAATCCCGTGAACAGAGGAGCCTGGCAGGTTACAGTCCATGGGGTTGCAAAGAGTTGGATGTTACTGAAACGACTGAGCACGCACACATAATGATATATAATCTCTGTGCCCTTTTAATTTTGCATACACAAATACACACACACTTTCCTTATTTGTGGTAATATGTTCTATAGTATCACTGCAAATGCTGAATTAATGAATACTGAATTATTGCTCCTAGGGGAAATACAGGGTTAGAGTCCTATGAGCTGCTGGTTGCATTTTTGTTAACTAATCAACATGTAACCTTGTTTTATGTGTGTTTTTGTTAAGACACATTATTTAATATATATTATTGATTCATTAACATTGAACTCATGGTAAATAGCACTGTAATTTATGCCTGAATGAACCTTATCTAACACATGTATTCTTTAGAAGGCCCATCACAGCATTCTTGCACTTAGAAACACTAGTCAGCACTTCTGCACTACACTTGGGAGTCATTTTAAACAGTGAAAAAAAAAAAAAAAAAGATAAACAGTGAGATCACCGACCAAAAGCACAAAAATGTGAAAAATATTGCACTAAATAAGCCACTAAAAGGACACTTGTTTATAGTTTGAAATCTGAAGCCAGAAGGCTGCATATCTCCCTAGCCTTGGACCTCAACTGGTAATGTACACATCAGGCAACTCAAATTTTTCACCATCTGTGCATTCACATGTCCATGAATGACCGTGAAAATGTTGCAGATCTTGATTTTGAGGTTACACATGAATTTTAGTGAGTAGGAAAATTTACCTATGAGGAATCCATGTAATAAGGATTGACTCTCTGTGTGTAGTAGCTTTTCTTTTCCATTTTGCTTAATTTTATAAAAATGAACAGTTCTGAAAATCCTGTTATAACCTGTCCTTTTCACCTAACATTCTAACCATTTATTCATTCAGCAAGTTATTTATGGTTATTTATTTACTTATGTTATGCCCACTATGTGTCTACATAGTGTACTAGACTGAAGATTTGTTGTTGTTGTTCAGTCACCAAGTTGTATCCGACTCTTTGTGACCCTATGGACTGCAGCATTACAGACTTCCCTGTCCCACCGTCTCCTGGAGTTTGCCCAGGTTCATATCCATTGAGTTAGTGATGCCATCCAACCATCTCATCCTCTGTTGCCCCCTTCTCCTTCTACCTTCAATCTTTCCCAGCATCAGGGTCTTTTCCAATGAATCAGCTGTTCACAACAGGTGGCCAAAGTATTGGAGCTTCGGCTTCAGCATCAGTCCTTCCAATGAGTATTCAGGGTTGATTTCCTTTAAGACTGAGTTGTTTGATCTCCTTGCTGTCCAAGGGACTCTCTGAAGATACAGTGGCAAGTAAGATAAACAAAGTCCCTGCCTTATGGAGCTTATGTTCTAATGGGAAAGGCAGATAATGAGAAATGCCTGATAGTGATAAATACAATTAAAAAAAAAAATAAAGCAGGGTAAGGAGATAGGTGTTTGATAATTTTATTTCATTATTTTAATTTAATACACTTTTTAACAGTAAATACTGATTTTATTGGTAGTTGGCAATTTTAATTAATTTTACTGAAGTATAGTTCAATAAATTGATTTATAATGTGTTTCTGGTGTACAGCAAAGTAATTCAGTTATATATCATTTATACATATGAAGTATATAGTTATATACAATTATAAATGTAATAACTATATTTAAATATACATAAAATATATAATTATTAACATTAAAAATTTTTATTTATTTATTTTTGTCTGTGCTAGGTCCTGGTTGCCACATGTGGGCTTTTTCTAGTTGCAGTGAGTGGAGGCTAGTCTCTAGTTGTGGTGCACTGGCTTCTCTTGTTGCAGAGCACAGGCTCTAGGGCGTGCTGGCTTCAATAGATGCAGCGCACAGGCTCCAGAGTTTGGGCTCAGTAGTTGTGGCCTACAGGCTTAGCTGCCCCGAGGCATGTGGGGGTCTTTCTAGACCAGGGATCGAAGCCATGTCTCCTGAACTAGCAGGTAAATGCTTATAGTCACTGGACCACCAGGGAAGCCCGAGTAGAGAGAGACCTGATTGAAGTAAAATAGTAGCCTATGCAAAGAGCTGGGGAGTGGGCATTCAATGGAGAGAGATTTCGCAGTGGAAAAGCCTTGAGATGGGAACTAGCTTGTCATTTTCTGAGAAATGATGGGGTTTGACAGAGAGCAGTAAAGATGAAATTGTTGAGAAAAGTAGGGACTAAATCATGAGGGATTTAAGATTGAGGATCCATGGGCTTCCCTGGTGGTCCAGTGGTTAAGAGTCCCTTGAAATGCAGGGAATGCTGATTGGATCTCTAATTGGGGATCTAAGATCCCACATGCTGCCACTATAGAGTCTTCCTCAGACCATAACAAAAGATCCCACATGCTGCAACTAAGACTGGAAGCAGCCAAATAAATAAGTAAATAAATAAATAAGATTAGAAATCTGGATTTCATTCAGAGTGTAATGGGAACTCATTGGAGTGTTTTATGTGGAATAATAATATTGATTTTTTTAAAAAGATTATTCTGGTTGCTGTGTGAAGAAGTGATTGTAATGGAAGCAAGGACAGTACATACAGGCTATTGCAGTATTCTATGCAATAAACATAGCTGACTTTGTCTAGGATGATAGCAGTGTAGGTGGTAAGAAGGGATATGTTTTGAGAGTAACATCAATAAGATTTGCTGATGGACTAGTGAGGGGATCCCCTGGAGAAGGAAATGGCCACCCATTCCAGTACTCTTGCTTGGAAAATCCCATGGACAGAGGAGCCTCGTAGACTACAGTCCATGGACACGACTGAGCAACTAAACTGAAAAAGAGAGGTGTCAGGAAAGAAAGGAGTCAAGCATGACTCCAGTTTTGCCCTAAACAAGTGAGTGAATGGTAGAGCTTTTTACTATGATAGGGAAGAATGTGGAGGAGCTGATTGGTAAGAATCAAGATTTTTTTCTTTGGGGTGTGTTAGGTTTGAAATACCTAGTAGACATCCAGGGGCTTATGTTCAGTAGGAAGTTGAACATACAAGTCTGAACCTCAGGGGAAGAGATTGGAGCTGGAGATAAAAAGAATGGTGATTATGGGGTGGGGGGGAAAAAAAAAAAAGAATGGTGATTATATCTCCATTTTAATAAATATTTATCTACAATATGATTTTTTCGTGGTTGATTCATGTTCCATTCTATTGATGTGTGCTATCCTTTGTGATGAATAACTTTGTAAATTCTTATTTTAAGTGAATTCCTCTTGGGTATTTGCAATACAGTTCTAACATTAACTAACCAGAATTAGCTTAATGTTCTCATGTTAAGGGCACAGTTTCTCACAAGACTATCTGAACTTTGGACTCCAAGTGCAAATTCAGGAGTCTCCAGGATATGTGCATCTCTGATCAATCAACTATAAATTCAGGAGTTCCCCTGATTCTCTCAGGTTTGATCATTTGGTGGAGCAACTCACAGAACTCATGAAAATGCTGTACCTATGATTACAGTTTGTTTTTGTCTTGGCTGTGCCATGCAGCTTGTAGGATCTTAGTTCCCCAACTAGGGATTGATCCTGGGCTCTGGCAGTGAAAGTGCTGAGTCCTAACCACTGGACCACCAGGGAATTCCTGATTACAGTTTTATTATAGTGAAAAGTTACAAATTTGAAGCAAAAGGAAGAGATACATAGGATAAGTGTGGGAGGATCCCCAAAGCAAAGCTTCTGTATCCTCAGGATGTGTCACCCTTCTCACACATGGATGAGTGTTATCAACCAGGGAAGCTCACCAACTCAGTGTTCAGAGTTCTTACTGGGACTCCGTCATGTAGATATGATTGATCGAATCATTGGCCTGTGTGATTCAACTCAGTCTCCAGCCTCCCTCTATTTTCCAGAGGTCTGTCTGAGATCATGTGACTCAAAGCCCCAACCTCCTAGCCACACAGTACTTGGGCTTTCTAGTACTGCCAGTCCCTATCCTGAAACTATCAAGGGCCCCACTGTGAGTCACCTGGTTAGTATCAATTCAGTGTGACTGGAAGGGCCCAACATGAATAGCAGAGATACTCAGATCATTTGAGAAATTCCGAAGGTTTAGAAGCTTCCCTGTCAAGAACCAGAGACAAAAATTAGATTCTTATTATACAACTGTATTAAAACCCAGTTCAGATATTACTTTCCAAGGTTATAGTTCTTTTTTTCTCTCATTAGACAGTGATCATTTAGAAGGTCCTCTGATTTTAGTCATATTTGCATTTCTAACATTAGCACTATATCTGGCTTGGAATTTCCAGGCCAGAATACTGAGTGGGTAGCCTTTCCCTTCTCCAGGGGATCTTCCCAACCTGGGTATTGAACCTAGGTCTCCAAATTGCAGGTGGATTCTTTACCAGCTGAGCTGTAAGTGAAGACCATGAATACTGGAGTGGGTAGCCTATCCCTTCTCCAGGGGATCTTCTCGACCCAGGAATTGGAACCGGGGTCTCCTGCATTGCAGGTGGATTCTTTACCAACTGTGCTATCAGGGAAGCCTGTAATAGATGCTCAGTAAGTATTTAATGAACTAAAATATTTAAGAAATAACTCATAAGTAGATGGGAGGTTCAAAATTTCTTTTTTTTTTTTCAAAATTTCTTTGTAGAGTTGCTTTGAGATCAAATAAATAGTCTTCCTTTCTTTTTGCTTCATTCATCTTCATTTGCTCTTATTTGAATATTTTATACTTTTATGTAAATATCAAATTTACATAATAAATAAAAAAGGAAATTTCTCTTTTTAAAGTAAATTCATCAGGGACTTCCCTGGTGGTCCAGTGCTAAGATTGCATGCTTGTAATGCAGGGGGCAGTGGTTTGATCCCTGGTTGGGGAATTAAAATCCCACATGCCATGTGGCCAAAAATAAATAAATAAATATTTTAAAAAAGAAAGAAAAATGAAATTTGCAATTTAAAAAAATAAATTCAGCAGTTCCTCAGATAGCAACCTTTTCTTTTCTTTAATTGAAGTATAGTTGACTTACAATGTTGTGTTAATTTTACTGTACAACAAAGTGATTCAGTTATATATATACTTAAAAAATTCTTTTCCATTATGGTTTATCTCAGGATATTGAATATAGTTCCCTGTGCTATACAGTAGGACCTTGTTGTTTTTCTATCCTATATGTAATAACTTGTATCTACTAACCCCAAACTCCCAGTTCATTCTTCCACCACCCCTCCACCCCCTTGCCAACCATAGTCTGTACTCTATGTCTGTGAGTCCCATTTTATAGATGGGTTCATTTGTGTCATATTTTATTTTACTTATGTATTTTTAAAAATTGAGCTTTCCTGGAATTCTTCCTTCCTTCATTTCTGGCTGCATCGGGTCTTAGTTGCAGCATGCAGGATCTTTGTTGCTGCACCCAGGATCTTTTGTTGCATTTCACAGTTTTCTAACTGTGGGCTCATGGAGGCTAAGTTGCCCCACAGCCTGAGGGTTCCTAGTTCCCCAACCAGGGATTTAACCCTCGCCCCCTGGTTGGAAGCACAGTGTCTTAACCACTGGACCACCAGAGAAGTCCCTTCCTTGATTTCTTAGGTGACCCATGGGTTTTTTGGGCTTCCCAGGTGGCTCAGAGGTAAAGAAACTGCCTTCCAATGCAGGAGACTTGAGTTTGATCCCTGGGTTGGGAAAATCCCCTGGAGAAGGAAATGGCAATGCACTCCAGTATTCTTGTCTGGGAATTCTCATGGACAGAGGAGTCTATTGTTTAGCCTCCACATGTTTGTATGTGTTCCCCTCACCCCACCCTTAGTTAATTTCTAGTCTCATTGTGGTCTGTAAAGATGCTTGATATGTTTTGAATCTTTTAAGTTTGTTGAGATTTGTTTTGATCTTTACCTGGAACTCTTTATTGGGTAGATTGCTTATCTCTGCTCCATTTAGTTCCTTTTCTGAGGTTTTATCTTGTTCCTTGTTTAGAACACATTCCTCTGTCTTCTTATTTTGCCTAATTCTCTGTTTATTTCTGTTATTAGGTAGGTTGTTTAAGTTTCCTGACCTTGGAGAAATGACCTTATATAGGAGACTTCCTATGAGGCCCAGCAGCAAACTCCTCTCGGTCACTGGGCTGTATGCCCTAGGGGTATCCCCTGTGTGGGCTGCATGGGGCCATTGTATAGTTGTGGCTGGCTGACTGCTGTAGCCAGTAGGTGGGTCTGGCTCCAGGCTTAGTTGGCTGCCAGCCCAGTGGTGGACAGGACTGAATCCTGGCGTGGCTGCCTACATGGTCCAGGGTTCCCTTGTCTGGTGCTGGCCTGCTGGTATGGGCAGGGCTGTGTCTTGAAAGGACTGGCCGTGTGGCTCAGGGTGTCCCAGTGCTGCTTTTGGCTCACTGGTGGGCGAGGCTGGGTTCTGGGGCTGGTGTCAGTCTGCTGGTGGGTAAGTAAGCCTCCAATGCTAAAGGATAGAGTGAAGTGAAGTGAAAGTTGCTCAGTTGTGTCTGACTCTTTGCAACCCCATGGCCTATACAGTCCATGGAATTCTCCAGGCCAAAATACTGGAGTGGGTAGCCTTTCTGTTCTTCAGGGGATCTTCCCAACCCAGGGATCGAACTCAGGTCTCTGCATTGCAGGAAGCTTCTTTACCAGCTGAGTTGTAAGGGAAGCCCGAGAATCCTGGAGTGGATAGCCTATCCCTTCTCCAGTGGACTTCTCAACCCAGGAATTGAACCGGGGTCTCCTGCATTGCAGGTGGATTCTTTACCAATTGAGCTATCAGGGAAGCCCAAAGGATAGAGGGAGGACTCCAAAATGATAATTGTTAACACTAGTATCCTTGTGGTAGAAAAAACTCCAAAAAAATGGCTATTGCCAGTGTTTGTGTTTCCAGGATGAGCTCCAGTTATCTTCCGACCTTTGCAGAAGGCTCTCCAGGATCAGCAAGTTGTCTGACCCAGGCTTCCTTCAAATTACTGCCCCTGTACTGGAATTCAGAGCATGTGAGATTTTTTTTGCATGTCAAGAGTAGAATCTCTGTTTCTACAACTTCTGGCTCTTTCCTTTGCATGCTCCTCTAGCCTTCACAGCCAGATGTTCTGGGGACTCATCTTCCTGGTGCAGGACCCCAACTGAGGAGCCCGATGTGGGGCTCAGAACTCTCGTTCCTTAGGGAAAACCTCCGCAACTGTGATTATCCTCCGGTTTGTGTGTTGCCCACCAAAGAGAGTGTCTTTACTGCATCTCTGCACCTTCTACCCATCTGTTGTGGTTACTTAGTTATACTTTTAGTTATGGAAGATATTTTTGCCAGTATTCAGGTCACTCTCATAGATACTCTGTAAATTGTTGTAATTTTGATGGTGCCTGTGGGAGAAGGGGGCTTCCCTGATAGCTCAGTTGGTAAAGAATCTGCCTTCAATGCAGGAGACCTGGGTTTGATCCCTGGGTTGGGAAGATCCCTTGGAGAAAGGAAAGGCTACCCATTCCAATATTCTGGTGGGAGAATGTGAGCTCAGGGTCTCCCTGCTTCAGCATCACACCTCCATACTGTACTCTTTGGAGTACATTTTTTTCTTTTTAAAATTTCTTTTTTCATTTTTTTTTCCTAGTCTCGGTAGGTGAGGTCTTAGTTTCCTGACCAGGGATTGAACCCAGGCCCTCAACAGTAAAAGCATGGAGTTCTAACCACTGGACCACCAGGAATTCCCCAGGAGTACTTTTCTTTATATCAGTGTGGACTCATAGGTGTTTATTTTATACTTTGGGTTAATCCAGTACTAATTTTTCCCACCCTCAAATTGTTTCAGATTTGGCCATTGGGAACTCCTTTGGTTGTCTCCTATGTCCCTTTGATATGCCTCTGTCAATTTAGGATTTTTGTTTTCTTTTTGTATTTAGCATTTCCTTACTTTTGGACATTACAAGATGCTCCAGGCTCATCTCATGTGTTTCCTCTTCCAGACCTAAAATCAGTCATTTCTCCAAGGAACCTTGGATTCTTTTATTGGAGAACGGTTTTTGAAACCAAGGTATCAAGTCTGTAGGACTTCCCTAGTGGTCCAGTGGTTAAGGCTCTGAGCTTCCACTGCAGGGAGCATTGCTTTGATTCCTAGTTGGGGAACCAAGATCACACATCCTGCCCATGGCGTGGCCAAAAAGTTAAGAGAGAGAAAAAAAAAAATGACGACTAAGGTCTAGATGTGCTTGTTGCACCTGGGATGTCATTGATTCTAAGCATTCTCAGCTGATAGAGCAAATAAATATATGGGTATATGTGCTTGTGCTCAGTTGAGTTTGATTCTTTGCGACCCCATGGACTATAGCCCACCAGGCTTCTCTGTCCATGGAATTTTCCAGGCAAGAATACTGGAATGGGTTGCCATTTCCTACTCCAGGGGATGTTCACAACCCAGGGGTTTAACTCTTGTCTCTTGTGTCTCCTGCATTGGCAGGTGGATTCTTTTGCTGGGAAGCCCATATGGGTGTATACATATATACATATCTATAAATATTTCTAGATGTAACCATCTGTATCTTTATTTTATTTAAAAAGTTTCTTGGCCATGCCACTCGGCAGATGGGATCTTAGTTCCCCTACCAGGGATCAAACCCCATCCTCTGCTTTGGAAGCACAGAATCTTAGTCACTGGATTGCCAGGGGAGTCCCGCATCTGTGTTTTTTTTTTTTTTTTTCTACCTGCACTATAAGCACTTTACCCATCTGTGTCTTTAATAAGCTAATCACAAGTTCATTCTTCAGCTCTAATCCATTACCACATGGATAATTTTAGCCTTTTCCCCCTTATCTGTATCTTCCCATTCCAAAAGTGGGAAAACTTATACCATCTTCCATTCATTTACTTACTTATTCAACTCCAGTATACATGTATAGTGTCTTCAGAATTGTTAACCTGTATACCTGTGGGAATGTACTCTACTAGCTGGAATGTAGTGGTAATATACAGTTCCTTATGCCTTTAGGCTTACAAACTCTAGTCATTTTCAGGGTTATTTAGATCAGTACTTTTATCCACTACCCCTTCAGTGAGATTGTTTAATATGTTTGTATAATTTTATTATGCAAAATTTTGAACATATATAGAAGTAAGGAGAAGAGTGTTGAGTCCACCTGTACCCATCACCAGCTTTGTGAACTATTAAGTACATGGTCAGTTGTGGTTTTGTTTATTCTTCCCCTGCTTTTTTTTTTTCTTCAGCTAAGACAGCAAAAGAGATGATTTGTTGTACACGTTACATTCAGCCACAACTGAGAAGAGAACTAGTCCATAGTTGTCACAGGTCCAGGGCAAAGGACCAAAAGGGACGGCTTTGATACGAGCAAGGTAGGTCTCTCAAAGGTGGTCAAAGTGATCAGAATGGCCATAGATGTTCCAGATCCATTGAGAAGTTCTAGATAGTAGGCATGCAGTCCACAATTTGTACCAGCGTCCCTGGCCTCTGGCTTCCCTTGTTTCTGCTTCTGTGGCTTCCATGGGTGTACAAGTTTACCTGGACCTCTGCCTCATCTTCCTTCTTTCGCGCTTCAGCCTGCGCATTCGCTTCTTCCTCCACTTCGCTCTCATGGCGCAGAGGTTTCTCGAAAGATGGCGCTAAGGCCAAGAGCTCTTCCTCTGCTTCTCCCAAGACAACCTATAATTATTTTGAAGTAAATTCCATACATATTATTTCATCTGTAAGTATTTCCAAATGAGACTTACCATAATTTAACCAGTCCCCTAATGACAGACCTTTAGTTTTTACTCATTACAAACAGTGTAGCTGTAATATATTTTTATATTATCTTTGCAAACTATAGGATAAGTTTTTAGAATTTGAATTGCTGAAACAAAGGGTATAAGCATTTTAAATTAAGAAATACCACCAAATTAATTTTATTTCCACCAGGAGTGAATAAGAATTTATCCTTCTTCTCACCCTCACTTGGATTCACCCAAGTTTTAAATATTTGGCGTTGTGAGATATGAAAGGTGATAGTATTTTTATTTTGCATTTCCTTAATTATGGATCCCGGAGAAGGAAATGGCAACCCACTCCAGTATTCTTGCCTGGAGAAATCCCATGGACGGAGGAGCTACAGTCCATGGGGTCGCAAAGAGGCGGACACGACTGGGCGACTTCACTTTCTTTCTAATTATGAATGAGATAGGACATTTTTCCTATCTTTATTGATCATCTGTTTTTTTTTCTGTGAACTGGATATTTAAACTCTTTGTTTAAGGAAAGAAAATAAATTGGTACAAGGATTATATCCTTTCTCAAAACGTTAGTACTGTGCTGTCATGTTTCCCGTTTCCCCTGTTCATAGTTCAGGTCACCGACTCAGGAGTCGCACTTAAGTCTCTTTAATGAAGGTAAATACTTGCCCATTCTTCCCCTTTCCTCTGTCCCCCTTTTCACTTACCAAAAGTTCATTAGTAGTTTGCTTTCTTTGCACCCTGAGCACAGTCAAAATTGTTTATCAAACAGATGATTTTAAGTCAGCTTTTGAGTGAGTACTCTGGGGAAATTTGCCCAAAAAGCAACAGGAAGGATTTCTACAGACGTGTGGGGGAATGTTTGTAGTTGTTTAGCAAAGGGTGTGCCCAGCAAGTATCATTTCAGGCTGCCTCTTCATCTGTTCTGTCTTTCTACCCAATCATAAAACTTGTACTCTGACTTTTGTGGATGTGCCATTTCAGTGGCATTTTCAGCCTTATTTTTGTCAAAGTGAGTTATCTTGTCCATTCACTTTGAACATTTGTATTATCAGTGGTATTACTGTTGGCTTCTTGATTAGAGAAATGATTGTTGCATTCTGTCCTGAATTAAATGACAGTGTCAGGACTAAGAATGCCTTGATAGCCTGATTTTCATGCTTATATACTTTAAAAACAGCTATTCAAAATCTCATACACACAGAAGTTGTTTGCCAAGCATTTGAAGCCATCTAGTTTTACCAGGTGACAGCTGCTGTTGTTGATGGGAACCTAATTTAAACCACAGACATGAAACAAAGAGTGCCCTTGTTTTGCAAAGAGGAAAACTGTGATTTAAAAAAAAAAAATAACAAAAAAAACCCAATAAAAATTTATTGACATATAATTCATATAACACACAATTTAAAGTTTTATAATTCAGTGGTTTTTAGTATTTTTAGAGTTGAACAACCATCACCACAGTCAATTTTAGAACATTTTTGTCACCTCCAAAAGAAATGGTTTATCTCTTAGCAGTCACTTTCTATTTCTTTCACACCTCCTCTCAGCCCTAGGCAACCACTAATCTACTTTCTATCTCTGTAATTTGCCTATTATGGGTGTTTCATATAATTGGGATCATGCAATAGGAGATCCTTATTACTGGCCTTTTCACTTACTGTTTTCAATATTTACATGTTGTAGCATGTATTAGTACTTCATTCTTATAATGACTGAATACTATTCTGTGCAGTGAATATGTCGCATTTATTTGTTCATTCATCTGTTGATGTATGTTTTGGTTGTTTCTGAAACTGTTGCCATTCCCCTCTCCAGGGAATCTTCCTGACCCAGGGATCGAACCCATGTCTCTTGAGTCCTCTGCATTGGCAGGTGGGTTCTTAACCAGCTGAGCCACCAGGGAAGCCCAATGAGTGGGAGGAGTATTCCAGTTATTTTGGAGAAGGAGCAAAGATTTAACAGAATGAATTGGACTGTTGCCTACTTTTTGGTCTTTGATGGCTGGCCTCAGAATTGTTGTAGCACTGGTGGGTGTGTCACTTAGACGGCTGATGTGTTACAATGAGTAAACTGAGGCTCAAGGTCTTGTGGAAGTTGACTGGTTCACCATCTTGGACCTGTTTGGCTCTAATCAGTTTATGTTGTGTCCTCAGGCTATGTCATTCTTTTAAAGGTTGTGCCCTGCCCCCTTCCCTCCTGTTTCACCACCAGGAAGAAACTTAAGTCAGACCAAATATGGGCCAAACAAGATTGTCAGAGACAACCCCAAAACTAACCTTCTTAGCGTAAAACCTAAGACAGTGAGCCATGTGGCAGAGCGGTTCTCCTGGGTTCCCTTACCCTCCTGCTCTCCACCCCGGCGCCCCTTCCCAATAAAGTCTTTTGCTTTGTCAGTACATGTGTCTCCTTGGACAATTCGTTTTCAAGCCTTTGGAAGGGGTCTCCTGGCAACATCTTGACCTAGTAATCATGCCACAAAAACACTCCTACAAGCAATTTGGCACTCATCTAGCACAAAGCTGTAGTTACTTAATTTATTTTTGGTTGAGAGGCCCAGTGGTTGACATAGGGTTCTCTTTATGAGATAGACTCTCCTATGCAATCTAATCTCCTCCTATGAAAAAGAAATAAGAAAAGTCCAAAAATAACTTTTACAAGGCAGAATGTGAGTACACAGGAGAGTTTTGTGTGAAGTATTTTCTAATGGGCTTCAAAAAAGATTATAGTCCATTAATGTGAGATTGCCTATGGATCACCTCCCTTACCTGACTGAGATGAGAAGTCATGTTAATTTAGTTGCATTGTAACCAGGGTTGAAGCTCTGTAACTCTGCCCCAGTACGCTAGTTTTATTTGATTAATTCCACAGTGAATATGTCGACTTAAAAATATTCACAACCTAAAGGTTGAGAATTATATCTGGTGGAAATTTTTAGGACCTAAGTCCAAGAGGCAGCATCTCAAGTAACTCTGAGAGATCACTCGGAGCTGAGGGAAGGAGCCAGGTTATATAGAAGTTTTTCAACAAAGTGCAGGTAGTCTGAACATCAAAAAATTGTTAACTGAAGAAAGCCAGATATCCCAAGTTAAGAAATTTAGCGCTTTTCTCTGTATGGGAAGATGCAAGAATGTGGGCTCACTGTAATCATTCCTTACTTATGTAACTCACTTATCTGGAGCTGGGCTTCCTTGGTTGCTCAGGTGGTAAAGAATCTGCCTGCAATGCAGGAGGCCCCAGGTTCAATCCCTGGATTGGGAAGATTCCCTGACAAAATGGCAACCACTCCGGTATTCTTGCCTGGGAAATCCCATGGACAGAGGAACCCAGTGGGCTACAGTCCATGGGTTGCAGAGAGTTGGACACAAGTTAGCAACTAGTGCTTATCTGGGGTCAGTATCCTATGTTTTTATATCCTGAGCTTCTTTTCCTCAGGGCTCATCATAGGAAATAGTTGTAGTCTGATGGCTACAGGTACACACACACACACACACACACACACACACACACACGTATATAAATGAAAGTGAAAGTGTTAGTCACTCAGTTGTGTCTGACTCTTTATAACTCCATGGACTGTAGTCCACCCGGCTCCCACCCGGCTCCTCTGTTGATGGAATTCTCCTGGCAAGAATATTGGAGTGGGTAGCCATTCCCTTCTCCAGGGGATCTTCCTGAACCAGGGATCGATTCCAGGTTGTCTGAGCTACCAGGAAAAACATATATGTGTGTGTGTGTGTGTGTATACACATAGGAGGGCTGCAATTGCTGATGACTGTGACATCCTTGTTTATTGATATGGCAGGAAATAGTCCTTTTCTGGAATATATAACCATCTCTTAAGGACTTGATTGGAGAGCTTGACCCTGATATTTGTACATTCTTTTTTTGTATTTAGCACTGATCATAGAAATTTTGTGCCTCACATTTTGAAGTGACACTAACATCCCCATCTTCCACCAAGCACTAGGAGACCTGAATTAGAATACTAATGATGAGCAAAAGAGAAGCAACAGTATTTTTTTTTTTTTTTTAATTTGGGTACTTTCCTTATTGCAGAAGGACTACTTTAGTATATTGTTAAACTATAAGAGCTTAATTAGTTTTGGGCAGTGCCTGCATTTGTTTAGCTTTACCAATAAATCTTAATTAAATCTTTAAAGAAATCAACTCATACATTTTATCTCAACCTGTGAAAATAGAACAGACCTTCCTTCCTATTTGGCGAGGGTTCTGCTGGTGAGTTTTTTCATCAGTATGCTTATAAAACAACTCCTTTCAATAAAACTGGTTTCTAACAGGGAGTAAGTAGTACATAGAAGGGTGTGTGTTGGTCCTCTGGGGCCTTTGAGCCCTGCCTGCAAATGTAAGTTCTGGGTGGACTGATCACATGTTTGGGGATAGGACTCTGCCTGCTGATTGTTCTTGATGATATAATTTGTTTGGCCTCTTCCCTGAGAGAAGTAGGGAAGCTCTTTCACTGTCTTTACTTTTCAGGTTGGGACCCTTTGAGATTTCAAGCTTTTACAAATTGATTCTTGAATCTAACAGCTCAGTTCACACAAAAATTTTCTTTAAGAGTATCTTTTTTTAAGGTAGTTGAAATAGTTTTGCCTCTTAAAATGATTTAATTCAATTTAAGTCTAGATAGTCTTAGAATTGTGAATTAAGCATTTAAAGATTCACACTGTTATGTGTCTCCTAGTGCTCCTTTGACTGTTAGTGCAAAGGACTGTTTTTTAGTGCTAGCCCTCCATTTGAAAGCAGCTGCCAGTCTGCAGACCTTATTGTTATACTGCTGACCTTTGTCATCAGGAATGCTCCTGGAGGAAACTGACTCCTAAATGTTTTTCTTAAGCCTCTATGAAGTTTGTGATATGTCCTTTCAAGTTACTTTTGGTTAGTTTCTTAAGTTTACTTTGTGTTTAGTTGGAAGCTCCATCTTTTTAGCTTTATCATGAGTTATCAGTGCTGAGCTCCTGGTTGGTGGTAAAAAGAACTGTCCTTTCCCTGTTACCCTGTTCTGTGGGAAGCCTTTGTGGTTTGGAGTCACAGTTTCCCATTGTTGTTGGCTGCAGTCGTCTCCTCCCTCCGTACCCTTCCCTCCCCAGAGCTCCAGCTCTTCCCTTGCCCCTCCCCATTCCTGTATCTCTTGTCCCACAAATGCCCTTGTGATTGCTGAAGGCCTTTTGCTGGGAGTTGAGTCTGCGCTCTGGTAAGTGTGTGCTTCTGGTAAAACTGGATGGATGGAGGGATGTAGGGAACTGATCAGTCTTTGTGAAGTGTCACTTTTAACAGCAAAAGTTTAAACTTTGAAATTGAGGTTATAGGACTCTTAACTTTCAGAAGGCTTTTTTAAAGAAGCTGACCGTTGTTTCTGTTCTTCCCTCCTCTGATTCAATTATTAAGGCTTTAGAAAATTGATTTTTATTATTGGTTTAAAAACCCATTCTCATAGATTTTCTTGAGCTTATAGAATTAAAGATAAGGGATGTAGATTTAAATTTCCTTCAGATAGAAGATTATTTGTGATTTCTTTATATTTATTTTCAGTATTAACATATTGATGAAAGTAATAACAGAGAAAAGACCTTATTTTGTGGCTAAACTGAAAAGTAGCACTTATTTCAAGAACCGGAATGATTCTTTTTTCCTCTCAGCAGAATGTTGGCAAAATTCACTAAGATTTTGGCAATATATTGTCAGTTCTGGGAAATGGTTTGCTGAGTACTTGAGGATAACAGATGCTTCTGGGAATTATTTTTGGGAAGTTAGATTTGTTCATTAGCACCTTCTCTCTTGAGATGTGAGATCTATGATATTTTTGTAAGTAAAATATTTAATATTTTGGTGTTCAGCGTAAGGCAAATATCAGTTTCATAACGGGCTTTCTATTTCCTTGGGTTATACATTTTGATTCTCAACTTAAAAACAGTATGTGTGTGTGTATGTGTGTGTGTGTGTATTGACATTGAATGGATGATCCTGTGGTATTTTAAACAGTTATAAAGTTGTAAACCTTGGGTTCTTAAGAAGTACTGCTGATTAAAAGTTGCTTTTTATGGAAGACGATATGAAGGAAAACTTATTTGTGGGATTTCATTGAAGTTCAGTTGAGTCACTTATTCAAGTGATAGGTGCACTTGTATAATAATGAATTCCTGAGCTCCTACTATGTGACAAGTGCTAGTTCCTATGGCAAGTGCTTTGCATTTACTTCTAATTTCACAACCTTGTTAAGTAGGCAGTATTATCCCCCCGGGAAAGAGTTGTGCATGAGTAGAACATGGGTTTTACTTTTCTGGAAAATGAGAGAAATAATGCCTATTTGGTAGATTAATCATGAGAATTAAAGGATGTGCCATGTGTCTGGTGCCTAGCACGGAGTTGGTGTTCACTAAGTGATGGCTTCCCAAGTGGCACTGGTGGTAAAGAACCTATCTGTCAATGCAGGAGACACAGGGATGGGGGTTTGGTCCTTGCACTCAGAAGATCCTCTGGAGAAGGAAATGGCAACCCACTCCAGTGTCCCTGCCTGGAAAATTCCATGGACAGAGGAGCCTGACAGGCTATAGTTCGTGAGCTCGCAGAGAGTCGGACACAACTGAGGAATGGAGCACGTGGCACAAGAGGTGGCTAGTGTTATTATAATTTTACAGCTGGGAGAGTTGCTGAAGGTCTCTCAGTTGTCAGTGTTAGAAGTAAGATCTGAACTGGCTTAAAACCGGGAGTCTGGCAGCATGTTTTTGCTTGAGTATTGGGAAGGCTTCTAGAGTAAATTTCGGGGGACTCCTGCCCACCCCTCCACTCCTTTCCGTGGTGTCCTCCGTCGCCTTGCCAGTCACGCGCTCAGCACCTCACACTGGGCTTGCTTGTGCCTCTCAGTGCCAGTGCTCTCCCGGCAGAGATGAGTCAGGTCAGTGCGGTCAGTGGCTTTTGACAGAGCCATCATGCTTTCATTATTGTTTGTGCTGAAATAATTCGGGTAATGGTAAGTTTATAATGATTCATAAAGAGTGAATGGTTGTAACTGAGCATTTAAGTTAAAGAAAAAACCTCAGTGGTTTAAAAAATTAGAAAAAAACTTTGATTCTAAGATATTGAGCTAAAGGATAGTATAAGGCAACTTTATTTAATGCATAGTTATCATTTTGCTGTCTTGGTGCCTATAATTGCTGTTGATTCTCTTTCCTTTATCTGCCATTGTTACTAGTTTGGATATTAGCTGTATATGAGTAGAATGTTGTATTTGTCCTGCTGGCTATTAGGTAAAGTATCTTTCTTCTGTAGACTTTTGGGAAACAGAAGATGTGATTTAGGTATGATATGATTTAGGAAGTAGATTCAAGGAAGAAATAAAGAGGTGACTGATTATGCTTATAACTGAGTTATCTCTAAATTGAAAAATGTGTTTTAAAAAATGTAGTTCTTCATTTATTTATTTAACAATCATTGAACATTTGTTTAAGGTAAGGGAATGTAACTTTCTACTTTGTATTCTAATAAAGTACTTATGTATTGGGTAAGCACTGATTAATAAAGTTCCTGAGACAGAGTAAGTCCCAGTTGGTGGAGAACAGTATTTAGAAAATCTTTTGGGAAATGAACTAATTATAAATGACTACTCCTTTCTAATAGGGTGTGACTGTCATTAGTCATCATTACTATAACTTACCAGCTGAGTGACTTCTTCAAACAGGTTTGTTGAGTGGAGTGGATTTCTAGTATTAGGAAGTACCAGGAAGATGAGGCTGGGGAAGGATAATACAGATGACTCTTGGACAACAGGGGATGGAACTTCATGGGTCCACTTATATGCAGACTTTCTTCAATGAATGTACATATTCCTTATTAAGTAAAATGCTGGGCATATATGGAGAACAAATCTTCTATTCTGTTTTAAGGGGAACAGTGATACTTGAGGTTGGAAATATGCATGGGTTAAGACTGTGGAAGACCATTTAAGTCCTAGGAATTTTGACTCTAAGTATTTTGTCACTGAAGTTTTTTGAGCTAAATATTGATAGTGATTGTTCAGTTGGTTAGTCATGTCTGACTCTAGGACCCCTATGACTCTGTGAGCTGCAGCACTCCAGGCTTCGCTGTCCTTCACTATCTCAGAGTTTGCTCAAACACATGTCCATTGAATCCGTGATGCCATCCAGCCATCTCATCCACTGTCGTCCTTTTCTCCTGCCTTCAACCTTTTCCAACATCAGGGTCTTTTCCAGTGAGTTGACTCTTTACATCATGTGGCTAAAATATTGGAGCTTCAACTTTAGCATCAGTCCTTCCAGTGAGTATTCAGGACTGATTTCCTTTAGGATTGACTGGTTTGATCTCTTTGCTGTCCAAGGGACTCTGAAGAGTCTTCTCCAACGCCACAGTTCGAAGCATCAATTCTTTGGCACTCAGCCATCTTTATGGTCCAACTGTCACATCCGTACATGGCTACTAGAAAAACCAATAGTTGAATTGTATTGAGAATGCATTATTTTTAGAATACATTTTCCTTCATTTTGATATGGCTTTCTGTTTGTGCTATCAATTATAGTTTAATCTCATAGAATTTTTATAGTAAGTGTATGTGTGCCTGTGTTTGTGTGTATAAGAGAGAGAGGGAAAAGGAAAGAGAGACGATTGGTATGGGGATGCAGTTTTCATAATCATAGTTACTACTTGTGAAACTTCTCTTTTGTATCTGGCCCTGAGTATTAGAATTTTGTTACAGTACTCTCAATAAATCACGTTTATTACAGGTGGTAAATGACCAGAACGTGATGGAACAGGATTGGAATGTAGGTTCACCTTATTCTTCTTTATGATAATTATCATCAAAACATTTATTTATTTTGTCATCAAAACATTTATGCCTCATTTACTAAGTACTAGATACTGGGCTAATTTTACACACACACACATGTACACACACACACACAGAGTTTCATTTAATCCTTATAAGAGTTCTATGGGAGACATGTTATTTTTTAATCCCACCTCATTATCAGAGACTTCAATAATTGATTCAATAAGTTGGTCAAGATGATACAAATGTTAGGTGATAGAGTCTAAAGCTGTTCTGCTCTGTGAACTCTAGCTCCGTAACTTTTATAATTCACGTTGTATTCTCTTAGAATGGTACCTCCTGGATCTCCACTATGAGTATGGTGTTTCCTGAGGTTATGTAACGCAGTTGCTTTTAACATGTTCTTTCTACTGTCTTGCTGCCTCTCTTATGTTCATGTGTGCTCAGTTGCTTCAGTCATGTCTGACTCTTTGCGACCCCATGGACTGTAGCCTACCAGGCTGCTCTGTCCATGGGATTCTCCAGACAAGTATACTGGAATGGGTTGCCATGCCCTCCTCCAGGGGATCTTCCCAACCCAGGGATCGAACCCTCGTCCCCTGTGTCTCCGGCATTGCAGGTGGATTCTTTATCCACTGAGCCGCCTGGGAAGCCCACTGCCTCCCTTACAAGTCAGTAAATTATCTATATAGCTTTGGATCTTTGTAAGGTGGGGCTAAGTAGTGTGCAACTGTCATTTCTTAGTTATTTAGTTTGTCAGTTATAACAAAGTGAAACTTGCCTTGGTTTTTTTTTTTCTAGCTGGTTTTGGATGGATTTGTGGTAAATGACAGTTTTCCAAGTTCTCACATGAGAAAAAAATAAAGCTTTCTGTCCTTTATCAGCATAGAGTTTTTCTTGTTGTACATGATGTAATAATTTGAGGCTGCCAAAGTCCAACCCACAGGAAATTGTTTGAGTTGGGTAGCAGTATTCACTGGGGAGTTTGCAATAATCAGCCCATAAATCAACAAATAGTGTAGCCTTTTTTTATGGTTGTAGATGCTATCTCTGTTTATTTTTAAGCTTGAATCAAAAGCAAATATTGATTCACTTATATAGTCTTCATTAGACAAAAATGTCTGCAATATCTCAAGCTAGATATGGAGATTTGGGGGACTCATTTAAGGAGAGTCAGAGTTTATCAGAATGTTGGAATTGATTGTTCTAGGTACTTATCCCTTCAAACAGAGAGTTTCCTCTTTAAATAAACGTTCAGTGATTCAGTGCCTGTTATATTCAACTTCTCTGTGGAATGAAAGAGACCCTTTAGGAATATATGAGGTAGTCCTTGTACACAGGTAACTGTAATATGAGAGAGGATGGGAATGCTCATCTTGGAGTGGAGGATGAGTGAGGGGCACTTCACAGGGGCTCAGACATCTGATCAATTGATCCAGTTACATCTTCTACAAATTCATTTGTGAATGAGTGAGTAGAAGATGTAACTGGAAAATGGTGGTAAGGTCTAATGACTCAAAGTTTGTGTAAGTGCCAGACATGTTTAATTCAATTTTATAAGTTAGTAGAAGTTAGTAGTTAATTTTACTAGCAGAATATGTGAATATAAAAACATGCAAAATAGAAAAAACAAAATAAAAACATGCAATAAAAAGAAACGCAAACACAGTCATGAACATGAGTCACTAACAAAAACTGTCAAAGTAGGTCCTGCTGACTGCTTTGGTTTTCTTTAAGTTTACTATTTGTTCATGTTTTTGCCCTGATAGTGGAATAAGTGGACTGGAAAAAATTATGGGAGAGAAACTTGTGGAAATGCCATCCATTAATTTCTCCCCTTGTGAATTATAAAAATGCCATTTATTTTTTTTTAAGTACCATTTTTCTCTAGCCAAAAGACTCTTCATCACTAGAAGCCATTGAAAAGGGGAGTGGTTGGACATGACTGGGCGACTGAACTGAACTGAACTCAACTCTAATGAAACTCTCCATTAAAAAAAAAATTGTTCCTATTAAAAAAAAAAAAAAAGAAAAGAAAAGGGGAGTGGTATGGTATTTTAGGAGTCCTCTGGTGGTTACATATACAGCAATGGAGGTCTGGCAATGAGTCAGTGATGTGGTATAGTAGTCCAGTGGGGAGAGGATCTGAACTTAGCAGCAGTAGCAATGAGAACGGAATGAAAAGAAATAGAAATTGAAATCTAGCCTCCTGTTTTTAAATAGGAAATAGTTACCAATTATTAAACAGCTTTCATATTGTTAGGATCTTAGGTGTCTCAATGATTGGTTACCTCTGATCCAGAGTCCTTTCATTCTATTATAGGGAAAATGAGTTTAAATTCCAATTTTAGTTTTACTTTAAGGAAATTGTAAACTAAATATAATTTATCCATGGATTATAGATAATTTAGAAAATAGAGAAAAGAGGGGAAAAAAATGCATCACCCTAACAAGACCCCTGGCCTTTTACATTTACTTTTTCTTGATCTCACAGATTTAAAAACTTTTCTAATAGTTCATTCCAGGTAAATCAAGCTCTGAGAAACAGACTTCTGAACTTAACCCATTAACTGCTGAACTGTGAGGGTAAACATGATAAACCTGTAGATTTCAAACAAGTCTTCATTGAACTCTTAAGTTTCCCATGATCACAAACTATTAGTCCACCTACACTTGTAAGTGTAGAAAGTTAATCCTCCAAATACCTCTGTTCCCCACTGGGGCCAAGCTGTCATCTCCCTCAGTGAAGTATTTGCATAGTTAAAAAGTTTTTTGTTTTGAACCAATTTGGGACTTACAGAAACGTTGTAAAGATAGTAGAGTGTTTTTAGATATCTCTTACTCAGCTTCCTTTAATATTACCATCTTGTATAACCATAGTACAATGATTAGAACCAGGAAATTAGCATTGGTTCAATACTATTAAGGAAAAACCTTCAAGCTTCACTAGTTTGTTCATCATTGTTCCTTACTGAGGATTCTATCTAGGATCTCATATTGCATTTCACGCTGTTTTCTTCGTTAGTCTCCTATGTTCTGTAAAAGTTTCTCAGTCTTTCTTGTCTTTTATACCTCTGACATTTTGGGAGAGTATTAGTCAGTTATTTGGTCAAATGTCTGTCAATTTAAATTTGTCTTATTTTTTTTTTTCCCTCTCATGATTGAACTGAGATGATAAGGTTTAGGCAAGACTATCACAGAAATGTGTTTTCAATGCATTATTACCATGGAATTCATAATATTATTATTTATTTTTGCTGGTGATGTTTGACCTGATCACTTGGTTAAGGGCCTTTCTGTCTGGTTTCTCTACAGTAAAGTTAAAATCTTTCCCTTAGTGCTTAATAAATATCTGGTTGGAGATATTTTGATACTGTCATTTGCATGAACATCATGGAATTCTCTATGCATGGAATTAGTAGTATTACTTAGGGACCTCACTGAACTTCATTTAATGATCATGAAATGAATTTCCTTAAGAGACCTATCCCCTTCCAGGGTACTTGAACCTTATTCCTGGTTTCATCAAAGGACCCTCAGGTTCTGCAGGAACAAATCCCTTTTAGTCTTTACTGGTGTCAGTCACACTTGTATCCCATTCATAATGAAGTCTCTAGTGCTAATAAGCTGTATGTCTCTGAACCCCCTTCACCCCACTGTCTCTTAGGGTGATGGGCTCTTCCTGTGGCCCAGTGTCCTTTCAGGCCTCATTTCTCTTTAGGCATAAGCCAGTTTCATTTCACCAAACATTTGAATGACTACTTAGGGTTTTTTCAGAAATAGAGGCTAAGAGCAGCTTAGCTGTTTGGCGTGGAGTACAGTAGTGGATAGTCAGGTAGCTGCGTCTGTAGCCTGGTTTAATACTTTGGCCTGAGAAATATGGCAGCACATTATGATGTATTGTGTATGCTCATTGTGAAGTAATCATTCTCTGTGTTTCGTTAATACAGAGAAATAAAATGATTTCTTTTCCTGAAGGTCATCAGCTTCTAGAGCTTTATTGCTCTAATGCTGTCAGTCTTGAGCCTTTTAATTTAGCCCTGCCATTTCTACTCTGTCAACTCTGGGTCTGTAGTAGAAATTATCACAGTCTGCCTAAGAATGAAAAATCCAAATGTAAACCAGACAGTACAATTTAGGTCTATTTAGTGCTAAGAAAACTGGAAACAGTGAATAACGTATTAGAAGTTTGATTAGTAAAATACAATTTTATTAGTATTACTAAATTCAAAGTAGTTTTTTGAATTAAATATTTTTTCAAGTAACATGTACGATAGAAGTCCATTTTCTGTAATGTGATTCAGATTCTATGGGTCCTGGAGCTTATATGATTGAGGGGACCCACTTTAAGGAAAACATTTTTTAAAACAGAAAATTGAATATTGGGCCTGAGGGCCTGTGCAAGAGAGGGCCTTGAAATTTAATCTTCATGGTTTCTTAAGTCTGCTTCTGGATGTGGGAATCTGCAAAAAGCTTGGGACCCACTGTTTTCTGTCATTTCACACAAGGGAAAGGTTTTTACCCTGTCTGCAGGAAGTTAGTGTGTTCAGATTGGGAACAATATGGGACATAAAGCTTAATAACTGTATTTCACTAATAGGTAATAAGATGACACACTTCCTTCCCAATTTTGGCTTCTAAGCTTCCTAGGAGTTTACTTGATGTTAGAGACAACAAAGTGAGGCAGGCTGTTTTGACTTAGTAAATGCCAGTAGTGATGATTAAATAAGTCTAAAGTAGATTACTTTAAAGTAGATTAAAGGTTAAATAAATATAAGAATTTATGCTCAGATTTTTAATTTCTTCATGATTCAGCCTTGGTTGTTGTTGTTAAGTAGCTCAGTCGTGTCCGACTCTTTGCAACCCTGTGAATTGCAGCCCTTCAGACTTTCCTGTCCTTCACTATCTCTTGGGGTTTGCTCCAACTCATGTCCATTGAGTCAGTGATGCCATCCAACCATCTCATCGTCTGTCATCCCTTTCTCCTCCTGCCTTCAGTCTTTCCCAGAATCAGGATCTTTTCCAATGAGTCAGCTCTTTGCATCAGGTGGCCAAAGTATTGGAGCTTCAGCTTCAGCGTCAGTCCTTCCAATAAATATTCAGGGTTGATTTCCTTTAGGATTGACTGGTTTGATCTCTTTGCAGCACAGGGGACTCTCAAGTGTCTTCTCCAACACCACAGTTCAGAAGCATCAATTTTTTGGCGCTCAGCCTTCTTTATGGTCCAACTCTTACATCCATACACAACTACTGGAAAAACCACAGCTTTGACTATATAGACTTTTGTCGGCAAATATAGATTCTTCAGTAAATTATAAGTAAACTGCTCCACAAATGAACAGAAACCAGAAATGTGAGCAAATTTTCTGGTTACTGTTTGTATATCTCAGTGTAGTCCAGTTTGACTTCCTATTGTTTGGGTTACTTTTGGCTTTAATCGCTAGTAATGGGGCTACTGTTCCTTCATTAGAAACTGAGATACTTTTCATGGTTTTCTTGTCATTCTTTAGACCTTCTAAAATGTTACCCTGTTTCTTGTAACAGATTGAGTTGTTTACCTTTTCATGTTAATCTTTGTATTTTTAAAATAATTGTAAAATTTAAATGTTTCTTCAAGCACATGGCTCAATAGTACTGATATGTACCTTGCTCTGTGTGAGGCCTCTTATTGTTCTTTTTGTACAATTAGAAGACTTATTCCTGTTGGCTTGCAACTTTCTCATATCCTGAGGTGCCCAAAAAGAAATTTACTTCTCTATTTTTAGGCCCAGCAGTTCACTCATAATTTATTCTTTGTTTTGAAAACTTGCTTGGACATACCTATCATGTTAAATCTCAGTCATTGTGTGAAATAGGTATTGTAAAGCTGTTTTATAGACCCAGAAAACAAAGTTCAGGACAGCTACGTTGTTTGGGATTACAGAAAGTAATAAAAATGTGGAAATTGAGCCCATATTTTCCAACTGCAAGTCTTGTCCCAGTCCTCTTAATAACATCATAGTTGTTGTGTGTGTGTGTGTGCACTCGCTCAGTCATGTCCGACTCTTTGGACCCCACCGACTCCAACCCACCAGACTCCTCTGTCCATGGAATTTTCCAGACAAGAATACTGGAGTGGGTTGCCATTTCCAGCTCCAGGGGATCTTCCTGACCCAGGGATGGAACCCTTGTCTCTTATGTGTCCTGCATTGGCAAGCAGATTCTTCACCACTGCACCACCTGGGAAGCCCCAATATCATAATTACTTTACATCATTTACTCCTTACAACTTGACCTTACATTGTATTTCATACTCTCCTTTTCATAGAAATAGTATTCCAGCCTTGTTTTCTTTTTGGAGAAGGAAATAGCAGCCCACTCCAGTATTCTTGCCTGGAGAATTCCATGGATGAGGAGCCTGGTGGGCTACAGTCCATGGGGTCACAAACAGTTGGATACAACTAAGTGACTAATACTTATTTCCTTTTAATTTGACCTCATGAGTGAGTGAGTGAAGTAGCTCAGTCGTGTCCTACTCTTCGACCCCATAGACTGTAGCCTACCAGGCTCCTCTGTCCATGGGATTTTCTAGGCAAGGGTACTGGAGTGGGTTGCCATTTCCTTCTCCAGAATTTGACCTCATAGCTCTACATTTTTTATATTTTCTTATGTAATTTTAAATTGTTTTATTATTTGCAGATATCAGTTCCTTTTCAACTTAAGAAAATAATTAAAAACTTATAAACAAGTTCTACAAAATGGAACAAAGAATTTCCGTATACCCTTCAGCCCGATTTATTTATTGGTAACATTTTGCTGTTTTCAATTTATTGTTTTCTCTCTCCTCCTGGGTATACATAAGTATGCACACATACAAGTCTTCTTTTCTGAATAATTTCAGAGTAAGTTGCAGACATTATGCTCTTTTTTTTTTTTTTTTGACATTATGTTCTTTTACCCCTAAAATACTTCAGTATTGCCTAGGAAGTTCTTTTTCTTTTAAAAATTGGTTGTTAGGGACTTCCCTGGTAGTACAGTGGATAGGAATCTGCCTGTCAACCCAGAGCACATGGGTTCAATCCCTGGTCCGGGAAGATTCCACATGCCGCAGAGCAACTAAGCCTGTGTGCTTCAACTACTGAGCCCACAGGCTGCAGCTACTGAAGCCCATGTGCCTAAAGCCTGTGTTCTACAATAAGAGAAGCCACTGCAGTGAGAAGTTCCAGCACTGCAACTAGAGCGTAGACGCTGCTTGCCACAACTAGAGAAAAGCCCCTGCACAGCAACGAAGGCCCAGTGCAAACAAAAATAATAAAAATAAATAGGCGGCGGTTTCTGTTCTGTCTGTTGAGCAGTGCTTCTTCCCTCCTGGAGCGCCTGTATAGACGACGGAGCCATGGTCGAGGTAAAAAAATAAAATAAAATAAAATAAAAAAATAAAAAAAAATAAACTGCTAAAAAAAAAAAAAAAAAGAAGGTTGTTAGATAAATCCAAGGCTTCCTGGTGGTCTGGTGGTTAAGACTGCGTGGGCGAGCACAGGTTCCATCCCTGGCCCAGGAACTGAGATTCCTCATGCAGTGCAGTGTGTCTCCCACTCCCCAGAATAGGTTGTTAGGGCTTTGTGGGTAGAATTCTTTATTTACTTTCTCATGTATGTTTTGTAGATGGATTATATTGTTTGGAGCGAGACCTGCAATTTAATTGAAATATTTTGTCATTAGTGTTTCTTTGGACCATTTGTTACTGCCCTTCTTAGCTTTGTTCTTTTTGGCTCTGACCTCTGGTTTCTGACACCTAATTCAAGTGTGAGAGCTTTTGCCTTACCCTACACAGTGCTGCCCTTCAGAGCCTGAGAATCTTTTTCTGCTACTGCCTTTTTTCCCTTTGCTCCCTGAACTCTGGGGTGTGTATCCTCGGGCAGGCTGAGTTTCAGTGAGCTTCACGTGGATACTGCTGCCAAGTTCTTTTGGCTTTGAGCTGAGTGGAGGCTTGGTACTTGTCATTCCTTTGCAGCAGTTAAGCTGAAGGAATGCTGCATGGCTTGTTGGAAATTGCTCAGTGGCCTCCGGTGGGGTGTGTATGAGGGTGTGTGTAGAGAGTGGAGGGTCTTGTAGTCTGTGTGGGAGACGTGGGATCTTTCCTGGTGCTGTGTGCTAATCATCAGGCAGTATTTATTGAGCGCTTCATTATGACTAGCACTGTGTTAGGAGCTTTTGGAATAGTATAATAAAATGCATAGTTAAGTCACAGTGAGTAGTCAAACAATTCTGTCTCCCACGTACCAACTTTGATTTGAGCAAGTTAATGTCTTTAAGCTTCCCCTTACACTTCTGTAAAATGGAACTATTAATACCTACTGATTGGGCTGTCATGAAGATTGAATAAAGAATGTGGTATTGTTTAGCACATGTCTGACACTAGCTAGTATTCCATTTCATACAGTCATGGTCAGGATATATGACTGACACCATATAAAACAAAGAGTAATACAAACAAATAGAGAATAATATGACACTATAATGTATAATCAAATACTTTGATTGTGACCTGTAGATTATAAATAGTCTGGGAATTTAGAGAAGGGAAAGAACATTCTTGTGCAACCATTTAATGTTCCTGTGCCTCAGCTTTTCCACTGAACACACTATAGATAGTGCTAGGTGATCCGAGAAGGATTAAGCTATTACAGCATTTTTGGTTTTTTAGGTCATCCATATGATGGTGTGAAGGAAAGGAGAAGCCTGGGCAACTGTTAGAAACCAAATTTAATATTTAACATTCTTAATTTTTTCCTTATGTGGACCTGGCGGCCTTATAGGAAAACTTAAAGGTGAATATTAGAAGCATTTTCTTCCAAGGAAATTTTTGCCTCTTGCTTCTTTGGCATTTTAATTAGTTGAAGATTATTGTTGGTCAATGGATGGCCTCTGATGGTGACTGCCTTGGATATAATCTGAGGATTAAGTGATTTGGAACCCAAATTATCTCTCTGATCCTCTGGCAAAAAAAATGTAACATACAAACAGGGCAGAAGAAGATTTCGTTTTTTTTTGGACTGAATATTAAGGACATATGGTTTACTCACCATGAGGGTTTCTCTGGGATGGGACATCTTTACTCAGTAAAGTGATAACATGCCCCTCCCACCTTTAAATAGGCTGTTATAGCCATGGGCATGTAAAACACCTTTAAAATTTTCTGTACTCAAAACATCCAAAAGAAACTGTTTTAATTTCCCAGTTTGGTATGTGTTTACTTGGTAATTTTTTTCTTAGCCTGGTTGTGGAAAGTTCGCATTGGAGTTTTATTTTTGTCCAGATCAACTTTCTTCTCCTAGAAAATTTGAGAAAAGTCTCCTATGAAAGTAGGGCTGCTCACACCTTTTCCCCCTGCCTGTTGAGTGTTTCTCCTTTTTGTTGTTGTTGGGCTTTTTTTTTTGGTTGGGGGGAGGGCTGTGTATTGTTTGCGAAGGTTTCAAGTTTATAGTGTGAGGTGAGGCAACGTTGATCTTGGCAGAACTGCACAAAGCTAGTAGAGTCATTAAGTGACGCAAGCTTTTGATTTTTTTTTTTTTTTTTTTCTTTCTGTTAAAGCTCTCTGGCACAGCTGGCTAGTCTAGTCACGGAGGAAAAGAGAAGAGATTTTCTGAAGTTGTGGATGGAATAATAGAAGATGTTTGGGACACATTAAAGAACGGCAGCAGAGCAACAACAGCAGAAACTCCATGTTTTTCAAACAAACTTCTTAGCTTTCTGAAATCTATGCCAATTGCTTAGAACCTGGGTTTTTATTTCAGAGGATGATGGGACAATGGGACAGGGCAGTAGAAGGCGAGGAGAGTTGTGCTGGATTCTTGGTTGTCTGTCTGCCTCTCCTTCCAGTTGGGAAAATCTTCAATCCACAGGAAGCATTATAAACAAGCCTAAAGAACACACTCTACCCTGATCCTGGGTTCTGTTGGAGTTGAGGATTACAGCCACTTCACCAGGATTTTATGGAGGCAGTTCAAGAAAAATAGAAGGAAGCAATACTTAAGGATTTCTCTGTTTGAATTTGTCCTGTGCCATGTTAAATTTTAGGCATTGTTTGGAACAAGTTGAGGACAGCTCTGGCTTGTGGATCTAAGGATGCCTGAGTTTCTTGAGCTACCTATATGATGTTGGAAAGGTTGTAAATTCAAAGTCCTTCAACATAAATTTGTTACATTCTGGATTCTTTTTATATAAATAGGACTTCAACAAAGACTAAGGACTCCCCCAAAGATACAAAATTTTCTCTTATTTTCAGGCTAAATGTGAACAGTAATGTCTTGGAAGAGAAATTATTTTTCAGGGGGCCGTGGTAGTGTCCAGGGGATGTTTGCTCCTCGAAGCTCAACCTCCATAGCTCCCAGCAAAGGCCTCAGCAATGAGCCAGGACAAAACAGCTGCTTCCTCAACAGTGCCTTGCAGGTAAGGATAATTTCTTTTTGGTGAACTTCGACTTTCAGTTGCTGGTGCTGTATTTCTGATTACTTTTTAAAATCTAATACTTGATAGTCTCTGTTTGAAGTCAGCAGCCTAAGATCATTTTTTAAGTTCATCTCTGTGATCATAGGCAAGTCACTTTATCTCTTTGAGTCTCAATTACCTGATTTGTAAAGGAGATTAATAATGATAATAGAAATAATAACTAACTACTACTACTTCCCTGCCTAAAGGGAGGTACATAGACTAGATCATACTACTTGCTTAGTGACTTTTTCCCTGAACAGTCTCTGGTGTTTCTTTTTTTTCCATTTGAGACTAAGGTGTCTCATCACTCTAGTTGCTTTCCTCCAGTCTAGAAAGCAAAACTCTTTCCATAAGTCAAAGATTTCCAGGTATGTTATTCTTGTCTCATAATATTCAGGCTCTCAGCACACTCAAATTGGAGTCCAGTCTTTGTCCACTTCTTTGTCTCCTTCCTCTGAATTCTCCTGTAGTATCTGATTAGATATGCTTGCACAGAGCTGGTAGAAAATAAATTCCTCTAAGTTGATTATCTAGTTTAAATTTTCCCCTTTGGTCTTGCTTGCCACGTTAGCCTTCTCAAAACTCGAGTGCTTTCTGTCTGCCTGCCTGCCCTGCCCAATCAGGGCCATAGTGTGATAGGTTCATCCCTCTCAGTCTGAGTTTCAAGTGATAACTTTCCCCTTTCTCTCCTCTTCAGAGTAAAAGTAAATCTTAAGATAATTATGCTTGGGTAAAGTACTAGCTTTACACCTCAGATATATGAGAAAATAAGTTGTTATGAGAGAAAAAAAGACATGACATTGTATTTGGTATAAAAAGCACTAGACTTAGGAATTGGGAGACCTGAGTCCTAGTTTTAGCCTTTCTTTAGACTTAGTTCATTCATTGCCATGACTCAATTATAGAACACATAATTTATCCACATATATTTCTGTATTTATATATTTATTTCTATATTTATACTTGAAGACATTGATAGTTTTGGAGTGCCTATTATAATCATGTTACAAGTTAAAAACAATTGTTTCTATGAGCTAATGTTCTAACTTATGGTATGAAAGCTATGTTCACCACAGGTGTATTGAACCCATTACATTTATTATAAAAAGGTATACTTATTTGGGAGTGTAGCATGTTTCAACAAACTTTTGGAAATATATACCTATAGATACCTAGTATCAATGCGAAGATGGCCCAGAGGTGTCTATTATCTGGTGCACCTAAAGTGTAGTGCCTTTTCAGATATGATGCTTTTTAAGTGTTTTCCAGATAAGAGAAGCTTCCTAGGGCATTTATGCTGTATATTAATTGCACTGTTTCTTTCTTTTTTTTTTTTTACACTGTTTCTTTTTTAACTAAAGGTCAAAGTTTATTCAGATTTCCTGAGTTTTTACATAGTGTCTTTTTGTATTCCAGAATCCAATTCAAGAGCTGTATTTACTTGTTTTATCTCTTTAGGCTCCTATTGGATGTGATAGTTTCTCACAGTTTCCTTGTTTTGACAATCTTGACAGTTTTGAATAGTAATAGTCAAGTATTTTGTAGGATGTCCCATTATTGGAATTTGATGTGATTCTCATGTTAAAACTGGGGTTATGAATTTTTGAGGGAAATACCATAAAAGTAAAGTGCTGTTCTTATCACTTTCTGTCAAAGTTACATTCTAGGAACAGATTTGTCACTGTTGATTTTACTGTTTTTTTTTTTTTTTTAATTTTACTGTTATTTTTTAAATTCTGTTGACTTAAGGAGGTCACACCTCTCTCAGAAAGGTCCAAAAATGGAGAAATCTAACAAAGACAAAATCCCACACTATGATTCAAGCTTTTAAATAAGTTTTTAAATATTCTTGCTTTTCTTGTGTGGACAATTAAAATAAATCCTTAGTCTGCAGTTTTTAACCCACAAAATAACTCTTTAGGATCACATTTGATGTATGTCATATCACATTTTCTCTATGTGATCTACTTTATGTTGAATTAGTGTTTTCTCCATAGAATGGTCATCTGTGCCTCTGATTGGATACTCCACTTTATTTGGACTTTTTTTAATACGTTAGAATGAACTTTTCCCTTGAGAGTAATGATGTCTTCTGTGATCATTACCTATGTTTGCTTGACTTCTTGATTTAAATGGGGAGTTTTTGTAGCGTAATGAAGTATCTTCCCTTTTCCTCAGGTTTTATGGCACTTGGACATCTTCCGACGTAGCTTTAGGCAGCTTACAACTCACAAATGCATGGGAGATTCCTGCATCTTTTGTGCTCTCAAGGTAAAAACTTCAAACCTGTTTCTTCTCACTGTCATTAGGTTGCCAAATGATCAATATTGAGGTGGTTTGATTATTCAGATTGATGCTAAAGAATTTGTTGCTACATTATCTGCCTATGGTTTAGTGCAAAGGATAAGTATGATTAATTTTGCTTGCTGCAAAGAAATACTACTTGGTATTCTGTTTCTCTGAACCTTTTGCCCATACAACTCTATTTAATGTGATAGGGTACTATTTACATGTGCTTAGACTTTGAGTATTTGAAAAGCTAATACTAAATTTTCATTTTGAAAAAACAAACAACTAGCTGTTTTCATGGAATTATTTATTGTCTATTAAAGCTAAATTTAGCAACAAACTATTTCTATGAGGAAAAATCAGTACTAAAATTTTCCCATTTTCCCATTTCATAATAATATTTCCTATTATCGCATGTAATAGATTCTTTATATTGGTTCTATTTTAATCTGACTCCAATTTTTTCATTTCTGAATAAAGTGAAACTGAGGATTCATTTAGAGACAAATAAAATGGTGTAATGCGAGAGAGTTCTGACTCAGAGATTTTAGGTAAGTTGCTAAAGAGAAAGAACTAGGATGTATAAAAGGCCCATTCTCCATCAGTTTTCCAGCCTGTATCCTCTCTGTTTTCTTGGTCCAGATATACAGTGCATTATTTGTGGTTGGATGATGACACTTCTAGGGTCATTTTTCAGTCTCATGAAGTCTGAGTCCTTAGTTTTGTCACAAGGATGCTTAGTTGTGATCATTATTAACTTAGTTGTTTTTACATTTGAGAACAGGAATTATAACCAAAAAACTCCAGGATTATATCCTAGTTAAATTTGCAACAGCTGAGTCAAAACAATTTTTTGGCCAACATCAGTTTGAAGTTTTAGTCCATGGTAGGCTGATATCTCTGGAAAGAGATAACTGAGACTTCTGAACTTTTTGCCGTTAGGATCACAAATATCTTTTTTTTTCAACTCTTTGTTTGCAACCATTATAGCTTAGCAAAATATAGAATATAAATTATTGAGGACTTCCCTGGCAGTCTAGTGGTTAAGATTACATGCTTCCACCATAGGGACATGGGTTCGATCCCTGGTTGGGGAACTAAGATTCTCTGTGCCTCTTAGTGCAGCAAAAAACCAAAAAGAATAAATTAAGAAAATAAATTATTGGTTAATTGAGGAGTTTAAATATGAAATTTTAATGAAACAAGATTTTTTACAAGTTGTAACATTTCTGACTATACCCATTCAGACAGAAGTCCATTCAGAAGAGCATTTGGCTTGATCTTCTGAAAGGTACATTGACATTAAGTATGTAATTTTAGATAGACAAGAAACATAGTGGTCCTTTGGTCATCAAGTCCAAGGGAAGTCTGGTTCATGACATTAAAACCAAAAAAACAGGGCAAGTTACTTGCTAGAGAGATCTAAATCCTGGGGAAATACCTGGTAGGAGAATCTCCTACAGATAGAATTTCTACAGATTCTACAGATAGACACTTTTGCTATATAAAGTGAAAGTTGCTCAGTCGCATCTGGCTCTTTGTGACCCCATGGACTATATAGTCTATGGAATTCTCCAGGCCAGAATACTGAAGTGGGTAGCCTTTTCCTTCTCCAGGGGATCTTCCTAACCCAGGGATCGAACCCAGGTCTCCTACATTGTACGTGGATTCTTTACCAGCTGAGCCACAAGGGAAGCCCAAGAATACTGGAGTGGGTAGCCTATCCCTTCTCCAGGGGATCTTCCCAACCCAGGAATCAAACTGGGGTCTCCTGCATTGAAGGCAGATTCTTTACCAACTGAGCTATCAAATTTGCTATATTGGAAGATTAAAAACTTGATTTTTTCCCCCTAAAATGCTTTTCAATCCCTCAGTGCTAAATAAATGTTAAATAATTAAGCCTTAGTTTGCACATACTTTGTTTTAGATGGCATTATTTGCATTCTTTTAATTGTTGTGCACTTAATTTGAAAATTATAGTCTCATATTTTCCAATAAATGTGCTTAGATAATTGGTTATTTGTATAGACAAAAAGGAAATTAGATCCCTACTTCATATTATACCAAAAGTAAGAATTTCAGATGAATTAAGGACTAAAATGTGAAAAACAAAGTTTTTTAAGTTTTAGAAGAAACTATGAGGGAGTACCTTGGCCTAAGTGATAAAGAGGATTTAATAAGTAAGTCATGGAAAATACAAAGCTAAAAGGTTTGACATATTTTACTATAGAAAATTCAAGAACTTCTGTTCATCAGAAGATTCCATAAAGACAGTAAATATACAGGGCTACAAATTGTGAGAAAGTGTCTGTATTATATATAATCAACAAGGATTGGTATCTAGCATAGCACTTAGAGAAGAACTCCCATGAAGAATAAGTAAAAAGTAAGATGAGTCAACAGAAAAACTAACAAAAGACATAAATAGGCATTTCTCAGAATGGGAAAGCCAATTAACTTTTAAGGATATGAAAGAGGCTTACCCTCTTTAGTAATCTAAGAAATATTAATTAAACCATACCCTTCAGATTAGTAGAAATTTAAAAGTTGGATAAAATTGTTACCTAAAAGGTAGAATAATGAGAATTTATGTACATTGTTGATTGGAATATAAATTGATACCACTATTTAGGAAACCAATTTGTCATTGCATTTGTCAAACAAAATTGAAGTAACAGGTATCCTACTACTCAGTAATTCTACTCTTAGATATTCCCCGTAGAAAACTTCCTGTACATACACACCAGAAGATACATCAGAGGATATTTAAGGTAGTATTTGTCTATGATTACAGAAAAATGGAAGCAACCCATTCCAACTATAGGGTAATGGATTAAAAATTATGGTTTATTCCCAGAGTAAAATACTATATAGTAGTGATAATGAATTCCTGGAGAAGGAAATGGCAACCCACTCCAGTATTCTTGCCTGGAAAATCCCATGGATGGAGAAGCCTGGTAGGCTACCGACCATGGGGTCGCAAAGAGTCGGACACGACTGAGTGACTTCACTTAGTGATAATGAATAGTTGGCAGCTACATATATCAACTTAATCACAGAAAGATTACAGACAGTCCTCGATTTATGATGGTTTGACTTATGATTGTTTTGACTTTATGATGATACGAAAGCGATATGCATTCAGTAGGAACCTTACTTTGCATTTTGATTTTTTCTTGGGCTGGTGATATGATACTTTATTGTGTTGCTGGGCAGCTATAATGAGCTGTCAGTCAGCCACAGTCAGTCATTCCCTGTCAGCCACAAAATCATAAGGTTAAACCAACCAATACGGTTATAACCATTCTGTACCCATACAACCATTCTATTTTTCACTTTAAGTATTCAGTAAATTAGATCAGATATTCACTTTACAATAGAGTAGGCTTTGTATTAGATTATTTTGCCCAACTGTATGCTAATGTAAGTGTTCGGAGCATGTTTAAGGTAGGCTAGGCTATGATATTTGGTGGATAAGTTACATATGTTTTCGGTGGGTTTATTGGGATGTAATTCCATTGGTTTCCTAAGATGATTGGTTTCCTATCATCTCTAAGAGCAGTAGAGATGTAATCCCATTGAATGAAAAAAGCAAGTCACTGAAGACTGCTAAACTATGATTCCACTTATATACAAAGCAAAAACAGGCAGAACTAAATAACATATTGTTCAGGGATACATACATATGATAAAACTGTAGAGAAAAAAGGAATGATTTTCACAATATTTGGGATAATCGTTACCTCTGGAAGGTGGAATGGGGAGGATATAATCAATTGGGGAGTCTCAAACTCAATTTTTCCATTTTTTTAAGTTGTGTGGTAAGCACATGGGCATTTATTTATTATTCTTTGGTTGTATATACCCATCATGTTTGTTCTTTATTTGAATGATGATTTTTATTATAAAAAAATACAGCAATCTGGGAAACCTAAAGTGTAAAGAGGGAAACAAAATAGTTTGTATTCCCTCACAGAGATCGTCATTTTGCTTTATGCCTCCTCTCTGGTCTATGATATTTCTAGTAATAAGTCTTTTTGCCCACCATTTTAGTAAAAAGAGTACTCCCACCCCATCCTTATATTGCCTTTCCATCTCTAATATCTTCCTATTTGTTCGAACCTAAGACTGCCCTGGAGTGATATTTTGAAGTTACTCCCTTCTTATATCCCTGGAGTGGCTTCCAATGGTCTTTTAAAAATCACTTTAAAAAGCAAGATTATAGACATTTAAAAAACTAATTTCACACTTCTTTTCCCTTCCTCTCCTTCCCAAGACTGTGTTTCAGCTATGGCAGTAGATATTGCACATAGTATGCCTGCTTCTTAGATACCACATTGCAGACATCATTCACTCTGTCTGGATCCCTTGGCACCCCAAACAATAACATAACAATAAATAAAACAATAACACATCCCTTTTAAATCAAACCACATCTACCTGTCAGAACTCTTTTAAGAATTTATCTTCTTTACGAAGTTTTGAAAATACTCTCTCTGTGTAGATCTGTGATTGACTTAACAATGTTTGGCATGGCTGAGTGGGTTTTGGGGAAGGTGGCCCAGCTTTTCTTCTCTCTTGGTGTTAGGCTCAGTGCCTGGACCTTAACCTAAACACAGCTTTTCTGGGTTCATATAGTCTTTTTAGTTGCCATGCCTTCCTCCAGGTGATCTTCCCAATCTAGGGATCAAACTCAGGTTTCCCGCATTGCAGGCAGATTCTTTACTATCTGAGCCACTAGGGAAGCCTGAGTCTTTTAGTAGTTTTTGGTGTTTTTGTTACGGAGTTTGGGTATTGCCTTTTTCTTTGTGTCTTATATTCTCTCTCACTTTGTCCTGTTTAACAGATTTTCATATTGTGACATTTAGCCTCATATTTTTTTTAGTAGATCCACTAATCTAAGCCTTCATGCCTCATTTAGTAAGGGAAGAGTGAGATAATGCAGGGGTGGGAGTGGGGACAGGGAGGGGAGTCGATAATGGTAAAGGTCGGCTGATGAAAGAGTGAAAGGCTAGGGTTCTGTCAGCAGAGCAGTTATATGGTATCCTGTGGTTAAGTTACATGTTAACTTTGTGGTGACCAGTGTGGGCATAATTTTATATTTTTTTTCCTCTGTGAGTATAATTGTAAATATTTTTCTATTTAAAAATTAGGGGAATATTTGATGAGGCCAGTAAGGATTCCTTTTTGCTGATACTTCATGATCTGTTTGCATTCTTTTTTTTTTTTTAAATAAAAAATTTTACTGGAGAAAAATAGAACCACCACATACACAGGGAAAAGAGCACAAAAATTCAACTGATACAGAACTGAAAGTCACAACTACCCAATGTTGTTTGCGATTACTTTTCAATTTCTTAAATGGCTTCCCTCAATTTTTTAAATAGCCTTGTCAATTTTTTTCAGCTGAAATAGCATCAAGTTTTCAAAAAATTAAGAGCCTCAGCAAAGGGACCAGCTTTTAAGATAACAAAGGTGACACCAAGAGTCTCCTAATAGGACCAATTCTACCGAAAAATTCCTGAAGCACATAACTACTGAGTCTGGTAGAACAGTGGCTCAGAGACCATCAGGGATTAGTTAGAACACTGACTCAGATGGTCCAGTATGCAGAGAGGGCAAACAAAAAAGCTGCATTTCCCTGTGAGATGAGTTCAGGTGCTAAGAAAATACAGGCAATGGCTGCTGAAAATAATTAAGAAGGCATTCTAAATACCACATATTATTAGACAACAGTGTATAAAGTGATGCAATTAGAAAACAGGCAACTTAAAAAAAAATATGGTCACAGGTCTTTGAGAACTCAAGAAAACAATCAATAGCAAACACAAGAGCTGAAAGTCTCAGCTGAGGGTTGAAAGTGAAAGTGAAAGTGAAGTCACTCAGTCCTATCCGACTCCTTGCAACCCTGTGGCTGTAGCCCACCAGGCTCCTCCGTCCATGGGATTCTCCAGGCAAGAATACTGGAGTGGGTTGCCATTTCCTTCTCCAGGTGTTTGCATTCTTTAGTGCAAGTTTTATACATAAAATTCTTATTTCTTAGATTTTTTTTAAAACAAGAGACTCCAGGATCGCTGAATTTGAAATAGTCTGTAAAACTTGCCAGTTCTATAAAGTCAGAATTCTTTATGTTACAGCATAATTGCTTATCTCTAGAACCTACTATTAAGGGCACAAAGAAACACAAACATGTTCCTTGATGAGTCAGAAGTTAGCCAACTTTCTCTTAATCTGATGTTTGGATGAAGGATTTGCCCTTCCAAGTCTGGCTGAAAGATATGTATCCCTGCTCTTTCTCCAGTTGTTTACTTTACCTAGCACCTTAAATATACATTTACTATTGGCCTTATGTGGATACATTTGGATCATGTCTGTATTTTGTTTTTTCTTTTGGTCTATGAACGTCTGTCAATAGTCCTGTGTCTTATAATCTTCACTGGTACAATAGAATATGTTGTGTCCAGTACTTTTTGGTGGTTTGTACATAAAACCACAGAAATGGACTATTTTTGTATAGTCCATTTCTTTTGGTCCTGTAAAATATACTGTTGGCTTTTTTTTCTGTGTTACTTGACACTAAGTCCCTAAAGTAATTGCAGCCTCAAAATCTTGCATTCAAATTATTAATGAAGAATTTGTTAGTCTTTCTGCTTATTTTGAACCACGGTTTCTTTCAACTCTGATTTAGCAAATAGAAGGGACTTGTGTCCTAATTACCCTGTCCCTTCTAAAACAGCAAATTTATTCCCATCTAGTATTACTGACCTAAACCGTTGTCATGCCTATAGCCCAGAGCTCTTACTCATATCTGTTCCTACACCCTGGCCCCCAGGGTATGACTTTACTTTGGTGTTGGTTTATTTATTTATCTCTATCCAGAGGAGGAAATCCGTCCTCTGTACTTAGTATGCCACAAAGATTTTGTTCTCCTTCCAGGGATTGTACTAGAGGCTTTGCAGTGCCAGGATGTAGGACAGAGTGTTTTTTGTTATAGGCAAAGAATAATGCTGCATTGATTGATTAAATCCAATAAATCTTCTCAATTAGTGATTTCTTTTTTTTTTTTAAGGCCTAAATGCCTCGGAGTGGTGGTGATGATGGAGGTAGGGATGGAGGAAATAGGTTTTTGTATATTAAGGTGTTCTGGAATGTATAAGTCTGTATGTGTAGAGCAGTAAGACTATTGTGAAGGAGCAGTAAAGTCTATGTTCTTCTGATTGCTCCATTGTTAACTGGGGAGAAATTTGAGGGTTAAGGGAATAAATCTCAATATTTTTTGATTTTGTACCATGTAGCTGTTCCTATACTAGGGACTGAAACATACACATATGGAGTAATGTGATGTAAGGAATAACAGTCTGGTAATTTTTTTTTGTTTGTTTTTCCTGTAGATTTTAGGAATAGAAAGTTCTTCATTGTCTTATAGTCCTTGCCACTGTCAGAAAACAATAAATCCATTATCCTGGACTGACTATGTAAACCAGGAAATTAGATTTCTAGTATGTTACCCAGAAATTTTAGCTCGTAATAAACAGCCCTCACATAAGAAAGGTCCTATGTCTAAGGCACGTGTCTAAGTTGAACTTGATTGTTTTGCCTATTTATGGAATATGACCATATTTTTGTGATCTTTCGGTTAACCTTTCTTAGGCTTTTCTTTTTTCTTTTTTTTTACTTTTTGGCCACACTGCACACATGGAATGCAAGCTCCCTGATCAGGGATGGAACCTATGCCCCTACAGTGGAAGCACAGATTCTTAACCACTGGACCAGTGGGGGAGTCCCTAACTTTTCTTAGTTTTAAAGTTGTATTAGGCTGTCCCTAAGTTTTCTGAGTTAATTTAACAGTTGACATAACTTGGATAGTATAAAACTTAAGCTCTTATCCTTTTAAAAATTATATGTGTGTGGCTGAGTCTCATTGCTGTCCATCTGAAACTATCACAGCATTGTTCATTGGCTATGCTGCTACTCCTAAGTCGCTTCAGTCATGTCCAACTCTTTGCGACCCTATGGAACATAGCCCATCAGGCTCCTCTGTCCATGGGATTCTCCAGGCAAGAATACTGGAGTGGATTGCCATGCCCTCCTCTAGGGGATCTTCCTGACCCAGGAATTGAACCTGCATCTCTTATGTCTCCTGCACTGGCAGGCAGGTTTTACCACTAGCATTACCTGTTAATTGGCTATACTCCAATATGAAGTTTAAAAAAAAAAAGCAAAAATGAAATTATAGAATTCAGAATTTTACATGATATTTCAAATAGAGGATATGACTTCAGGGAAAAATATATTAGATCACCATGATTCTTTCCTTTCCAGAGTTTATCGCAGAACCTGAAACTTTTACAATCTCACAAGCCTTGTGCTTGTCCATAAGGGTTCCATTTTTTATTTCCCTATGGGGTAAATGGTTATGATATTGATTCTCAAAATTTAATTTGAATACTGTTGGTAATCTATATGGTCCTACATTTTTGATCTTGGCAAAAATTAGCAGATGGACTTATATTTTAGTTTAGTTTAGCTTAATATTAGTTTATGATTTCCCACTGAAAGCAGTACTATTCCATGGTGAATCTGGCCTATTTGTGCCTCTGTGTCTATCTGTCCAGTGTCTTGAGGTCTTGGTATTTCTATCTGTGTCTCTACCTTTGTGTGTGTGTGGGTGTCTTTTTTGTATGAGTGGCAGGAATGAGTGTGAAAGGTAGTTTATGATAGTCTTTTACTTCACCACTGCAAGTCCAAGGTTTTAGGTTATGAACTGAGTGCAAATAAAGCCCTAAACTCATTGGGAGATAATGGTATTGATAACTGAATTTAATTTGAAGGAACTGATATAGGATATGTGGGTAATTTTCTAATTAGGAAGTTCAGAGGCTATTTTAAGACATAAGGTTAAAGAATCCCAGGAGAGAAACTGGCCAGCTGTTCTCTGCCTCCCCCAAAGTTTGAGCAAGCATTTCTGTTGAACTGACTGAATACCTTTTTCTAAGAGTGTGGTAATGGTATTATGGTTATGTTTTAAACTAGAAGTGTTCTTATTTTTTGGAGGCATCTCCTGAAATATTTGTCTGGTATTTGCTTCAAAATGATCTGGGAAAGGGGTGAGTGGGTGGGTGGTATATATGGAATAAGCTTGGACGCAGGCCAATAATTGTTGAGGATGGATAAAGAGTACAAAGAAATTTATTGTGCTGTTTTGTCTAACCTGATATGTTTGAAATTCTTTGCAATAAATGTTAAAAATCCAGTGTTACTGTTTTGGGTGCCAGAATGGTAAACATTTAAACATTCTTTCTCTCTTGAAAGAAAACGTTCAGCTTTCTTTTGAACACGCAAAACTAGGGTGAAATTTCTCTCTTCCAGCAGTCAGTGACCCACTAGGAGTAGTTCCTTTATCTTCTTTTCAAAGGATTGTGTTTACAAACAGGCTCAATTGGCCACATCTAGGTTTATGATTTATTTAGGTGTATGATTTCCAGGAGGTGTGGGGAAAAAAAGGATAGTTATAAGAGCCAAAATTATAGATTTGGGAAGCTCAGATCAAGAAGAGAAATCCTGAGAATTGAGTTAGTAGCAGTGTGTAACATGCGTCATGCCTTTGTAGAACACATTGCTGGACACCTCTCAGAGGTGAGTCGGATTGCCGACTAGGGCACTTTCCAAAAACCTTGGGCCCATAAAGCATCAAATTTAGTGACAGCCCTTTTCCTTGACCTGTATCTTCTCTACTCATGACTTCTTTTTGATACAAAGCTAGAAAGTTCTGAGAGAGAAATAATCAGCTATTCCTTGCTTAAAGACAAAGTCTGTGTTTTAGGGGAAAGAAAAAAAAAAATCTCAAGCAACAGCTGCATTTGTACATGCCAAAGTACAAAGACTTTCTGTCTTTATGGCGCTTTTATCTTATTTACATGGTTTTTACTAATCCAAATAATTATATGCTCATGTGAGTAGAATTGTTTTGCTACTTGATCCAAGAGAGATGGGTGGGGAAGCACCTGCTTTTAGTCATTAAAGTCTTGTTGCTTTTGCACTGCATCCAAGAAAATAGTTAATAAACAAAAAGTAATTTGCCTTTTCCTGAGAATGAAAAGGAACACCTCTTTGGTTTCACTCTGTGAAGAAGAGCAGAGAGAAACCTCAAAGTTGGGTTTTCTATTTATTGAAATGAAACTGACATGGATCCCACAGAGGAAAATGATTCCTGGGTTTTGGTTCTTCCTGCCCTGTCTCCCTCTCTGCCATAGAACTCAGCAACTGGAAGAATACCAGTTTTTGTTCCTTATTGGTGCTACCACCTGTTCTTATTGCTGAACTAAATGTTCTTGGCTTTCTTTGGTGTGAATAGGATCTCCCTCTGGGAAAGGTGGGAGGAGGGTGAAAAAGGGAACGGGAGAAGGCGCGTTCCAGCCTGGTTCTCATGTGAGAGGGACACACAGGGGTTAGTGTGCTGCCTTAACAGAGGGGCTTTGTGCTGCGGCTTCTTCCAGGGCTGTGGCTCCACAGATGCATGCTGGGCAGGCTTAGGCTGCTTCATCCCTGATGCACATGCTTGTTTCTAACAAGACCAATAATAATTAAAATAAGAAAAGAAAGAATATGCAAGCAGAGGCTATTTTGAGAAGATATTCAGTGTGTATGGAGAAAGCTGTCTGTAATTAAGAGGTTAAAAAAGAGCAGCATGGAGATGATGCCTCTGAACGCAAGAGCCAGATCTGTTGTTGCATATGCACTGTGGATGCAGGCAGAGCTCTGACTTTAAGTCTTTCTTTCCCTTGTTATCTAGGTCATGGGAAATCAGCCTCTCTTAAATACAAGCGGCAGAATAGAGAAGAGTTTCAACCTTCATACCCAGATCTCAGAGGCTGAGGAGGTAGCTCAAGGTAGAAGTGTATCTGATTCAAGGCCTTTCTTCATAGGTCAGTGCAGGCAGCAACCTAAAATAACTCCCAGATAGAAAGGTGATGATAATAACAGTTAGCAGTTAGATAGCACTTTCATACTGTCAGACTGTCTAAGATATAAGTATCTGTCTAAAATATAAGTATAAAGATAGATAATTTATGTAATCCTTAAATAATCCTAGGAGGTAAATACTATTATTAATTCTCTTTTAGAAGAGGAAACTAAAGCCTAGAGAAGTTAAATAACTTGTCCAAGTTCATATAGATGATTAAATAATAGGGCTGAGATTTTGAACACAAATAATATGGTTCCAGAGTCTATACTATTATGCTATTATGCTATGCCATCTCTCCATGGAGCTCTGTCCTTTCTCAAACAGGGTCATCGGAGCCATGAAGTATTTTGAGACTATTTTCTTAATTCTCTCTAGGATGGTAACATAACTAGTACTATGTGTAGGAGAGAAGTTAATTCATTAGGAGCTGTTGATGCCTTCGAGTATTAAGACTTAATTCTTGAGGAAACCCAGTTGAGAAAGACTAAAGGGGCTATAATTTGCATTCGTTGTGTTTGTACAGAACTGTCCTGAAACTAATTTTTTATTGGTTTGTTTTGGAACTGATTGTGGGCTCTGAACAAAGGACCAAACTTTATCCGTCCCTTGCCCAAGAGGTAGAGCTTTTGCCAGCATTGATACCTTACCATTAATGATTGAGAAGAATGACAGGTGGGAATATAATAGTGGTTACCAAGTTTGGCCATGCTAAAGTGACTCTCTTTCATTATATCATCAAGTGTTCAGATCACCATACATAGAAGCAGTCACTACTTCTTTTCCTACTTTGCTTTTCCTTTTTTCTTCACGTTTTCCCAAGTTTCAAAATTCCATTGGTCACTTGGTCTATCCAGTTGCCCTCTGGGAGTGTTTAACCATGGACCTAGACCTTTCCTTTTGGTCTAGTTTAAGGGGTCACTGATAGATCTTCTTTCACTTCCAGCAACAAATTATGGAAGATCTTGCTCTGCCTTTACCTGATCTTATAATAGACTTTTTAAAACTTTCTAGGTCAATCCAAAATAACTTAAAAGTAATTATAAGAGACCTCTGCCCCCAACTCCATACTTGTTAAATAATACTAAATATGATTTGCTGGTACTGCCTCCTCCATATCATAGACTTGTTTATAGGCAAATAATAGCCAGGTACATGGTAAATTGTTCTCAAGTTGCTATAGGAATAGATGTTCAATGTATATGAGGTAGAATGATGATATTAAGAAAATAGTGTGAAGAAAACAGTTCCTACTTGAAATTAGAAGGATGAGGTTTAGTCCCATTTTGCTTGAGCTGGTTGTGTTACCTTAAACATTTTCACTCAGAAAGTTGATTCTTCATCTGCTTAAAAAGAGTAGGGACTTAATATTTTCCCTTAATAAGATCTACCCGTATAAAATCATTCATTCATTTAAAACTAGATTGTAAAACATTAAAAAAAATTTTAACTTTATTTATATACTGTTTTGGCTGTGCTGGGTCTTCGTTGTGTGGTTCTCTGTCCAGTTGCGGCGAGAGGGGCCCCTCTCCAGCTGCAGTGTGAGGGCTTCTCACCATGGTGTCCTCGCTTGTTGCGGAGCCCAGGCTCTAGGGAGTGTGGGCTTCAGTAGCTGTGGCACTCAGGCTCAGCAGTTGCGGTTTCCTGGCTACAGAGCCAGCCTCCGTAGCTGCAGTGCACAAGCTTAGTTGCTTTGCACATGTGGGACCTTCCCAGGCCAGGGATCAACCCTTTGTCTCCTATATCGGCAGGTGGATTCTTTACCACTGAGCCACCAGGGAAGCCCGAAAGCTCATTGTTGATAGCCTTCTACATGCCAGTACTATTCTTGGTGCTGGAGTATAGCAACAAATTAAAGGATAAAAATTTCTGACTTCATATTCTAGGGATTGCAGTTACACAATAAATAAATAAAGTATATGGTATGACTGTTGCTAACAAGTGCCGTCGGGGAAATTAAAACAGGTAAACGTGGGAAGTTTAGAAAAAGTGGATGAGGCTTGCTGTTTTAAAGAGTGATCAAGGAATACTAGACTGAGAAAGTAATATTTGGATAAAAATCTGAAGGGAATGAGTGACTGAGCTACTGTAAGTAAAGTGTCAAGTAAAATGAGGACCAAGAATTAGCCATTCTAGGTTGGTGGGACCTCTTCTTGTTAGCTCACATAGGTAGGTTGACAAAAGTGATCTCATTTCTGGTCTCATTCGTAAGTCTGAAAATTAACCCTGGTTTTTTTTTTTTTTTTTTTTTTTAATATGAATAATTACTAACAAGGGTTTCAGGCAAGTGACCTTCTTTGTCATGTTGATATGTAACTCACTGTTGGGTGAGTAGTTTATCTGGGTGCCTTGGTGTGGATCTGGGCCATGTGATGTCAGCGAACACATTCTAACCTGAGGGCGGAGGGTCTGGTACCACTGGGGAAGGTGCCAGTTGCTGCCACTCTTTGTTTCCATTCTCTGGATATCACATTCATCATTGTTTCAAATATAGGTAAAGATGGAGAAGGCAGGTACATTTAGTTACAGCAAAATAAAAAACTGCTGGGCTCGAAAGATACCAGAAGACTAGAAGAAGGTATTTGCTATAAGTAGTACTCACAGACACAACTGAGCGACTTCACTTTCACTTTTCACTTTCATGCATTGGAGAAGGAAATGGCAACCCACTCCAGTATTCTTGCCTGGAGAATCCCAGGGACGGGGGAGCCTGGTGGGCTGCCGTCTACGGGGTCGCACAGAGTCCGACGGGACTGAAGCGACTTAGCAGCAGCAGCAGCAGCAGTACTCACAGAAGACCCAGAAAAACTAATGCAGTTAGAAAGACTAAAATTAACCAGTTTGACTATATTAATTGCTGACAAGGATACGGGGCAATTTATTTATATTCATGCCCTGGTAGAAGTTTAAGTTGCCATAATCTCTTTAGCAAAAAAGTGGAGACTGCCAAAATTTCTGTCAATTAAAAAATGATAAATAGTTGTGATAGAGTAACCTGATATAATGCCATACAGCAAGAAGAAGGGATGAAATGTATGGATAACCTCAAAAATAATGCTGAATTTTTTTTAAAAAAGTAAAATTCAGTGTGATACTTTTTACATAAAACAAAGAACATATACACACAAGCATACTATATGTTATTGAGAGATAAATACACACACACTTACAAATATATATAAAGTATTAAAAACAAAAGATTATGCTATGAACTCATGATAGTGAGTGACTGATCTTAAAGGGGACTTTAGCTTTATCTGCAGATTAGAAGTAAGCATGATAGAATGTTTATTTCTGAGTGTTAGACGTGTACGTATTTGTTATATTATTCCTTTTACTTTTGGGTAATTTTATAGTAGCTAAACAGTTTAAAGGAAGAGGGCCAGATTTCATAGGATGAGCCACCAGAGAGTAATTAACCAGTTTATTGACATATAATTTATCTTTATTTACTACAGACCATTTATTTCTCTATATATCAGAGGAAATGAGGTAACTGCATTCCTTTAACGTATGACAACAGTCTCTCCTAATGTGTCCTTAATGGTATATCACACTCGGAAAAGCAAGGATCCTTATGAGCACATGTCATGCCCGTTCTTATGAATCTTGTTTTTTACTTTTTTTATTACTTACTGCAGGCATATCAACTCCTAGAAGGTACATTTGGTTCCATAGCTATAAGCATGGAGATGCTAGCATGACAGACTGGGATGCAGAGAAGCTGAGTAACAGCATTGTGCTTTTCCCCTTGTCTAACCTCTTCTCCACAGGGGATCTTTAACCAGTTTCAGTGCAGTAGTGAAAAAGTGCTTCCATCTGACACTCTCCGCAGTGCTCTGGCAAAGACTTTTCAGGATGAACAGCGTTTCCAGCTGGGAATTATGGATGATGCCGCGGAGTGCTTTGTAAGTGCTGGCCTCTGGCCCTCTTTGATATGGGGTGAGACTGTGGATGGTCTCCGTCAGGGACTTGTTACTTTACTGTGGTACTTACTGTATTCCTCATCTCTACAGCTAGCACTAGAATTTCCCTAGTTTCTCAGAGCTCTAAGTTGTCTCTGCCGAGTACGAATTCATTCTCAGTATGAGTTGCCTAGTGGGTTTATTCTTTTTCTCTCAGGTTTAGGGTCGTTTCGTGCTTGCCATTGCACAGAACAGTAGCTCTCACCTTCGGAGGAGACAAGGCTCATTATATAAATATAAGTTGCTGGGTCCTACTCTCTTTTGAGTTTCTGATTTGGTAGGTTTGGAGTAGGGCCCAAGAATATCTGTAACAAGTTTCTAGGTGGGATAATCCTGGTACTACTGGTCTGGGGACCCACCCTTTGAGAGCTCCTGCATTACCCAAGATAATTAAATAGGTCTTCCTGAGCCAGGGATCGAACCCAGATCTCCCTCTAAGATAATCAAATAGCGAATAGCTGAGTCCTTAGCCCAAACATGATGTGCTACTTTTGGTGACTTTTAGTAGACAACCCTCACTTTTTTCAACTCCAGGTGCCACCCGTCAATCTTCAGAAGGCTCCCTTTGTGCAACTGTTAAACAATCTGAGTAATGTACATCCTATTACAGGTTAAAATGTACCCCCTGAGAAACTGGATCCCTGATTTATTGCTGGTAGGAATCTACAATGATCTAGCCACTCTTGAGAACACTTTGGCAGTTTCTTTTTTCCCTGACTGCACTGCACAGCATGTGAGATCTTAGTTCCCTGACCAGGGGTTAAATCCATGCGCCCTGCATTGGGAGTGCAGAGTCATAACCACTGGACCACCAGGCAAGTCCCCTGGCAGTTTCTTAAAAACACTAAACTTGAAAACTACCATAAGATTCAGAAGTTAGATTCCTAGGCATGAATCCCAGAGAGATGAAAACATATGTTCATATGAAAACCTATCCATGAATATTCATAGAAGCTTTATTTATAATAGCCCCAAAGTAAAAAGCCCCAAATACTTTTAATGGATAGATGGTGAAACAAACTGTGGTACTTCTATGCCACGGAATACCATGCAGCAGTAAGAGTAAATGGTTGATGTGCAACAACTTGAATGATCTAAAGGAAATTATGTTGAGTGTAAAACACAGTATCAAAAGGTTGATCCCATTTATATTGCATTCTTAAAATAATGAAATTATAGAGATAGGAAAACATATTAGTGGTTGCTAGTATGTTAAGGTTGGGATTGAATGGGTAAAGTTATAAAAGGATAGCGTAGGGAGGTTTGTGGTGATGAAACAGTTTTATATCTTGATTGTGGAGGTGTTTACATGACTATACATGTGATAAAACTGAATCGAGCTGTAGACCCACAGATGAATGTATGTAAAGCTAGTGAAATTTGAATAAACTCTGGATTGTATTAATGTCCATTTGCTGGTTTGGGTATCATACTATAGTTATGTAAGATGCCTTCTGTAATGGAAACTGGGTGAAGTGTACTTGGACTGCCTATACAATTTTTTGGGGAAACTTCCTGTGAATTGATAATTATTTCAAATTAAAAATTTTAAAAATATATCAGAGATATTCTCACCTCCCAGAAGGATTGCTGTCTCTCTGAGTAAACTGCCAACAAATTTGTGCTTTTCTTTGTTAAATGTTTTTGATACACTGCTTTTGTTCCTTCCCTGTTAGGAAAACCTCCTGATGAGAATTCACTTCCACATTGCTGATGAAACCAAAGAGGACATATGTACTGCCCAACACTGCATCTCCCACCAGAAGTTTGCGATGACACTGTTTGAGCAGGTGAACCTTATCTTTGTCCCTATCACTTCTTAGATCTTTTCTTTAAGAACACTTTATCCTAGGATGTAGAGTGTCACATGGGTGCCAAAGCAGTTAGTGACTATAGCCTGCTGTTTTCACTTTTTTCTCCCTGGGCTCAGTGTGTATGTACCAGCTGTGGCGCCACTTCTGACCCGCTGCCTTTCATCCAGATGGTGCATTATATCTCCACTACTTCCCTTTGGTGAGTCTTACAGCGTTTCGTTCTCTGTATTCTTAGGCATTCCTGGGTTTTAACCAAAGGCTCCCAGGTAGCTTGTAGCCTTATTGCTGAGTCTTTGCTATACTGTGGGATCTCAGAACAGTCATTTTGAATAACCTTTGTTCTCCTCCTTTCCTGTCCCATCTCTCGCCTTCTCTTAGTCCCAGTTCTGGCCAGCAGAATGGGAGGGGGAATGGGGATTCTATGAGCTTTGGATTTGGGGACCAGCAGGCTCACTTACTCTGTGGGACACTGAGGCTGGTCAGGACAAGGGGTTTTAGCATAGTGGGCAGAGGAAGGAAGTCAAATATGTGAGTTAGGAATCTGCATGAATGATTTATTTGATTTAGCTATAACTCTGTACAACTCCCCAAATCATCCCCCTTCAACTTCCCATCTCGAAGCAATCAGGCTATTTGTATGCTGGAAAGACGAGAAAAACCCTCACCAAGCATGTTTGGTGAGCTGCTGCAGAATGCCAGCACCATGGGGGATCTGCGGAACTGCCCGGTGAGTTGTCAGGTGTGGGGTTCAGAGTGGGGAGGAGAGCCCTTGGGTTAGTGGAATTAAGGCAGAGCCAGTGGGAAACATGTCAAACTGACCTTATATGTGTATTTCAGAGCAACTGTGGAGAAAGGATTCGGATTCGCCGTGTGTTGATGAATGCGCCACAGATTATCACAATTGGGCTGGTATGGGACTCGGACCACTCAGATTTGGCAGAGGATGTCATTCACAGCTTGGGCACCTGCCTTAAGCTGGGTGATGTGAGTGTTAATTACCTGTATTTCTCACTTGGAGTTCTTGTATCTTATTATTGCTCAAGGGCAATGAGCTCTAAACACAAAGGTGTATCCTAAATGACAAATATTAAAGAGTTTTGAGCAAATGCATTGTGTGTATATGTAAACATGCATATGCATGCATGTTCATGCTCACATACCTTCTTTGTATAGGTGGCAAAGGCCTTTTGGAAGATATGGAATGATCTTGGCCTTGAAAAATACAATGGGCAGAGAGTAGTTAGTGATAAAAATGAAGTAATTCAGTACTTCCCTGGTGGCCCATTGGTTAAGAATCTGCATGCCAGTGCAGGAGACATGGGTTTGATCCCTGGTCCAGGAGAGTCGCATGTGCCACAGAGCAAATAATCCCATGTGCAGCAAGTGCTGAGCCTGCAGACCCTAGAGGCTGTGCTCTGCAACAAGAGAAGCCACTGCAGTGAGAAGCTGAGCATCACAACTGGAGAGGAGCCCCTACTCACTGAATCTAGAGAAAGCCCGCACAACAATAAAGACCCAGCGTGGCCAAAAATAAATAATTAATTTTTTAAAAAATCAAATAATTCATAGAGTTATCCAGTGCTCTGCTCATTGTTAGTTAATACCAGTGTATTCATCCGTGGGAGGTAGTAAGGTCAAAGAGGGAAGCAGTCCTGACTAGTGCCGCTATGGGCGACGAAAGAGGTAGAAGTTGGTAACATGAGTCCTAGATATTAAATTCATGGTAAGGAACCAGTGTCTGTTGACATGGTAATGAATTGGCTTGGAAGAGAGTTCTAGAAGGTTTTCCATGTATCTATTCAGGGAAATAGGGAACAGACTTCAAACATGGGGTCATTGCCTTATCAGCTATATGTCCTAGTATAGGTACAGCCAGAATTTTCCTTCAGTTCAGAAGAGTCAGGAAGTTTGTAATTTCCTTTCTACTGGTTTCTCTCTCTGATGGTCCTGTGACTAAGGAGATCCTTTGTTGTATTTTAATGTCATTAAGTTATGACTGAGAATAAGTGGACTACTGGGATCTTATTTTAGATTTCCTTGCCAAAGAATCTCTGACATAATATCTATGCACAATAAAAAGCTCACTTTTTCTAAGTTTCTGTAGCATATGTTTTCTCTTCTACTTTTGTTTTGTTTTTATGATTGCTTTCTCAACCAAACAGGTTCCTTAAGGCAAGAGTCCTTGCCTTCAAACATTTTATATGTCTCTTTGTACCCAGGACAGTGCTGGACATCTTGGAATTGAAATGCTAGTAACCAGTGTGAAGCAATTGCTCCTCCTAAGGCCTTTCTTATCCTCTATTTAATGTCTCAGCAGGAACTTTGTATTTATGGCACCAGCTGATAAATAACTTTTGAAACTTAAGAATGTTTTATTTATTTATTTTTTCCAACACTCCTGGCTCCTCTTAGGATAAGACCCAGCAAGAAAGATTATTAAAATGTATGAAGAAATATCACCACCTTACCGGTTTGACCATTTTTTCTCTTTTCCTTAAATTCTGCCTTTTTAGGTTCATTATTTATGGTAATATGGACTAGCAAAACAAGAAGCAAGTCAGTATCTTAATTAAGAAATGATGGAGTCTTCTGAGAGATGATATGAGAGGGTTGAGTATGTGACTGTTCTTTCCTTTCTCCTCTTTCCCCACAGCTGTTTTTCAGAGTGACAGATGACCGGGCCAAGCAGTCTGAACTCTACTTAGTAGGAATGATCTGTTACTATGGCAAACATTACTCTACATTCTTTTTCCAAACAAAAATCCGCAAATGGATGTATTTTGATGACGCTCATGTCAAGGAGGTAGGAATATTCAGACCCTTCTTGACGTGTTTGGTGACTGGAACAAAAAATTACAGTTACTTGTCTTCAGTGTTTCATTTTCATAATTATATTGTCTAGCTGCCTGTCTGTAATTTATGAATGTCAGTCTTGCTTCCCCAACAGAACAAGTTCCTTGAAGACAGGATCAATTTATCTTCTATATTGTCTTTGAATCCCTTCACCAAGCATTCAGCACAGTTCTGTATTTATAGTTGAAAGGGCTTTTTTAATACATTCATTGGTTGATTTGAGCAAGAACAATCTACTGTCTCAAATTAGCTTATAAGCTTAGCACGGAATTCAGAATTCCAAATCTTGGAATTAACAGTGAGTAATGCTTTGTCTCAGAACTGCTATAAATTTTTCTCTAGTAGTTATCTCCCTGAAATAACTCTATCATGGATTAACATGTTTTGGGATAGTGTAAAAAAAAAACAAGGCCATGATGATATTTAAAGCTGGAAATTTGGTGCTATCTAAACCATGGAGTGTGTGGCTGAAGTAATTTAAGTGATCCATGTGAGTTAGGAAGCCTCTTGTGATAAGCTTAGCAGCTAGGAAATTGCTGAGTCTAATCTATACCAACTTGTGGACCTTTCGTAATATCTTCCACAAAGAGTAAAGTCTGTCAAATTCCCTGATTCTCTTCTTTGTCTCTTTTTTACTGTTGTAATTTTGGGCAACTTATGTAAGTTCTTTGAGCTTTAGATTTTTTTATTTGAAAAATAATACCATGCCTTATAAAATAGTAAATAAGATCTGTATGAAGAAAGCATATAAATGTGTTTCAGTTAAAATAACTCAGTTATACATTTACTGAACATCTATTATGAAAAAAGCACTGTGCTAGTTGTCTGACTGTAAGAACACACCATCTAAGAATGTCACTGGTCCAGACTTAGGAGAGGGTCAGTGTGGGGATTTGATTGGATTGTTGTTTCCATGGCTGTCCTGTCGCTTTTTCCCCACTGCTGTGGCAGCACTGAATCCAGCACAAAGCTAAAGCTGAAGGGTTCAGCTGTCCATTCTAAGCAGTTTGACATTTTATGTCCTGCCACGTGTGAACTCTGAAACGGAATGTCGCTTGTTCTAAGGCAGTCTGTGAGTTTCTGTGTGCTTTCTAGCTTCATACAAGTGATTTTAATATTTAGGAGAAAATGACAGAAATGCAGATTTCAAGCAAGGGCTTTTGTTTGATGTCTGTGAAAAGAAATTGATCCCCAAGTACAACTGAAATCGCCTCACATAGCATATTCAGCTTTGAGAACTTCTATTCATATTTTACAACTGAATTGATGTTTTACATGAATAAAAATAATTTTATTCATCATTTCTATCTGTTATAGGGTTTTAGCTAAAAGGATTTCACAAAAAAAGACTTAACAAAAAATTCATTGGCACTTTCCTGGTGGTCCATTGGTTAAGATTCTGTGCTTTCACTGTGCGGGAGGCACAGGTTTGATCCCTGGTTGGGGAACTAAGACCTGCATGCCTCATGGTGTGGCCAAAATTTTTTAAAAAAAAATTGTCTTAAATTTAGGTCTGTGATCTCTTTTGTTGTCTTTTTACCTACTTCTTGTCTTTTCATCTCTTTTTCTTTAGAAAAATAGAACAGAAAGATATATGTTGAATTATGGACATGAAGTGTAATTGTCTTGCTTCTCTGGTTCTGGTTCAGATTGGGCCCAAGTGGAAGGATGTGGTGACCAAATGCATCAAGGGGCATTATCAGCCCTTGCTGCTGCTTTATGCAGATCCCCAGGGTACCCCAGTGTCCACCCAGGACCTGCCCCCCCAAGTTGAGTTCCAGTCATACAGCAGGACGTGCTACGATAGTGAAGATTCAGGTGAGCAGCCCAGCTCTTTACTCTTCTCCCTCCCCCTGGCCATGTGGTGACTAGATAGTAGGGTCTCATAGCCATGAGCCTAGCACTGAACTTAGCTTAGAGGAAGATAAGGCAGATTTGCCGACTCGTGCTGAAGCCCAAGCTGTGCCAGGCTTGGTTTCCTTCACTGTTGTCTGAACGTGTTGTCTTGATCACCTGGCCCCAATTCAAAAGTCAGAAGGAAGTTATGTTGATTTAGACTGAGATAGTAAGTTTATGAGGGAAACCTCATTATTTCACCATCTCATATTGCTAAGGTGACTTGATTCTTACTAGCGATTTAACAGTGACGTGAGTTGTTAGGACCAAGAAAATGATCCGAGTTACTACAAAGTTAGTCACTTTGTTTGGGATGAGAGATTTTTGTTTTAAAATGCCAGGTGCAGAAGCAATATTCCTTAGCTGTTTACTTTTTTTTTTTTTTTTAGCTGTTCACTTCTAATTCAATTGTTTGGAACTTAAATCATGTTTTCCTGTGGAAACAATTTCAGCTTTGTTGCTAAGATCTCAGGCTGTCCCTCAGAAATTCATCCTATAATAGAAATACAACCTTAAGGGTTTGGCTTGATTCCTAAAGTGAGGAAAAAGTCATGTTCTTTTTCCTCTTTTGGATCTAGGGCTGGATGGCCCTGAGTATAGTTGTGAAAGAGAAGAGACTCATCTTTGGAATCTCTTCCTCTTTCTTTGTCCCTCCCTCCCACGTGGTATGTTCTTCCCACCCTTGTACCCCGCCCAAACCTGCTCTGCTGCTGCTCCCTTCAGTCAAACATCCATTCACACTGTGTGCTTATCTCAGCCAGGTGTTCAGAGGAAAGTAGTCTAAAGGAACTAAGTCACACCAAAGTATAAATAACTGCCCCTGAATGTCTCATGCATATTAAACATGCTTATAATTTATAATATCAATGGAATTTTTACAAGTGACTTTTCTGACAGTATAGGAGAAAAATTATGGGATAGGGAAACAACTTGTTATGTGTGCCAGGTCAGCCTGGGACTTGCCATCTAATTAGATTTTACTTTTCACAGCTTTTTCCTTTCTTCTTACTTTTCCCTCCTTAGACTTTCTAAAAGCCCCACAGTTTTTCACAGTGGCAGGCAAATTGAGGGCTTCAGCAAGGTAGGGGCAAGAGTGGAAGGCATTATTTGTATGTGTGTGTGTTATCTGAGGTTGGGTGTCAGAAAGAACAGCCGTGGTATATCCTTCTTATCCTTCTGTTTAGGAAGTTCCTACCTCATGGACCTTTACTGCCACCCAGCTCTTTGCCCCTCTCTCTGTCACTGTCATCTCTCTCCTCACCTCTGCCTGTCTCCTCCTTCCCTCAGGGAGGGAGCCCTCCATCTCAAGTGATACTCGAACAGATTCCTCAACGGAGAGCTATCCCTACAAACACTTCCACCATGAGTCTGTGGTCAGTCACTTCTCTTCTGATTCTCAGGGGACAGTCATCTATAATGTGGAGACTGATTCCACGTCTCAGAGCAGTCGGGACACAGGTAGGGACTTAACACAGTCAACCCTGCCTGCCTTATTCAGTTCTACATAGAGGGTCTCCCAAGAAAAGGGAAATGGGGCAAGTCAGAAATGTTTGTCATGCAAAGGGGGCAATGCAGAGAACTTGGGTAATTGAGTGGGATGAAAGGAAGCAATGCAATTCTGAATGAACAATGGTGTTCCACTGGACATGTGCCTGTCAACAGCAGCCTCTCAGTAAGGACCATTGTAATGAGATTATTTATGTGATTATAATATGATTGTTTGTCCTGAAGTCTTTTTCTAAAGAGTTTCCTCCTGCTGTGCTCTTGATCCCTCATTCTCATAGTGCCCCACTAACCCTTGTGATCCTGCACCTCATCATGTTCTCATCCCGAAGGGATTTGAGAGAAGGGATGTATTTATGGATGGGGAACCTGCTCATCTCCTTGCGAGGCTTCCTGAAGGACAGAGAACCAAAAAGATGAAAAGCTAGCCTGTTTGTTATTGTGAATTCCATGCAGAGAACGTTCTTGAATTGTTCTGTTAATCTATAGAAGATTGTGCCTGTGTCAGTAGAAGAAATCATTACAGGGTATAAAAGGAAGAACAGTGAGTGACTGCTGAGATGAGAAAAGCTCATCATTGAAAGCATAGAACAGTACCCATACTCTTAGATACTTGGGAATTAGTGTTCTCATGGCTTCAGATTGGTGGTTTACATCCTGTGCATGCCCTTAAAAAAAAAAAATAGAGACTCTCAAACATATTCAAAAGTATACAGAATAGTATGCAGCCCCTTCATGTACCTGTCACCTAGTTTCAATAATTATAACTCTTTGTCAGTCTAGTTTTATCTGTACCTCTGCCCACTTCCCCTACTCATGGATTATTTTGAAGCAAGTTCCAGACATTATATCACCTTTTCCATAAGTATTTTAGTATACATCTAAAAGAATCATTTTTAACATACCATTATCATATTTAAAATATATTAATAACTTCTTAAAACCACTAAATAACCAGTGAGTGTTCAAATATCCTATTGTCTATAAATTTCATATTTTTAATAGTTTTTTTTTGACTCAGAATCCAAATGAGGCACATTGTAATGGGTTGATAAATCTTGCATTTCTTTTAATCTGCAGCTTTCTCCTCTATTTCTTCCTTTCTATTATTGTTGTAGTACTAGATAGTTTGTGCTATAGTTTCTCCTCATTCTAAATTTTGCTGATTGTATCTATATGGTAAACTTTAGCATATTTCTTTGTCCTCTGTATTTTTTATAAATTGGTAGTTGAATATAGTGTTTTGGTCAGATTCATGTTGGATTTCTTTTGATGACTGTTGTATGAATGACTGTGGCAAAGTGTGATTTTTGTTAGATGATATTTCTGAAACTGAACCAGGGAGAAACCAAGTCACAGGATAAATGAGGAGAGTCAGGTTTATTTTAAGGGTTTGTGAATGGCTGGGGTTGGGGAAGCATGCACATTGGTTTAACATTTGTGGATTTAGTTGTTCCAGTTGATTTCCTCCTTTCTTAGATCTTTCTTATCAGCCCAGAGATTGCAAATTATTAGATAAAAGCAATAAAAGATTGTGTTGGTAAGTGATTGTAAATATGTAGCCATATCATTACATCTTTTTTTTTTTTTCATTACATCTTATACCTGAATATGTGCAAGGATTTTCATAACTAGCATATGAAAGCAGATTTCTGCTGGCTCTCAGACATTTTGAGAACCCTAGGGGGTTTCCTCTAAGCCTATATTCCAGTTTATTTCAGCTGCTTAATTCACCTTTGGCTTCCAGCAGCCAAAGGTGTATGTATATGTATATGTACATATACATATGTACATATACATACAGTATTGTACATTTACATACTGTGGTCATGAAATGTGGCAGGTTACATAAAAGAGCCCAGATCTCCTGGGTTTCCCAGAGATTAGTATTGAGGAACTATGAAGTGTAATCTCTGGGTAAAGTCAAATTTGGTAAGACTTGGGTTATGGCTGGGAATGATTTGAATTATTCAAAGTTCAAATGTCCTTTGGGATGATTCACACCTAAGGAATGTTTAGAATTGGGTCTTAAAGCCATACACAGTCAGAGCTTTTGTGGGCAAAGGCTAGGGCACCAGATGTAACAAAAATTAGCTTTCACTTCATTTGTGTTGTTAAATAAATAGACAGAAAACTCTGTCTTCTTTTGATGAGAATGAAAATATATTGATACATGACATTCTTATATAATCTTTAAAACTTTTGCTTTTTAAAAACTACCAAGTAATGTGTCCTTCTGGGTCACTGGAAAGGAATACGAGGGAGATTGAGACTGGTCATTGCTCAGGAGACACTGTAAATTTGGAAATTCCTAATAAATACTTGAGCTTTTCTGCCTTTGTCTACTAAAAGATTCCTGCTGCACTTAAATCAGATGCATAGTTTTGGGCTCTACAGCTTCTGATCCCCTAAGTCTGGTGATGCTGCCATGAATCCCAAAGGGAGAGTAGGTTCTCAAATGGATGGAGGTCAGTCTCAGGTACCAACTTACCCTCATTTCCTTGTTTCCTTCAGGACACCTGACTGATAGTGAATGTAATCAGAAACTCCCGTCCAAGAAAGGGTCACTGATAGAGCGCAAGAGGAGCTCTGGCCGGGTCAGGAGGAAAGGCGATGAGTCTCAGGCCTCAGGGTACCACAGTGAAGGCAAGCCGCCCTGCATAGCTTCTCTTTCTTTCTTTACTCTGTCTAGCTTGTGTCACACTTCAGCCTGTGGCTTCTTCTCTCTGCTCAAAAGCCTTTCTTTTTTGACTCTGGGGTCTGGGTATCCATGATGACTTTAAACATTTGTAGTTGTTTCATTCTTTGTGTTTTTAGGAGAAACACTGAAAGAGAAGCAGGCTCCTAGGAATGCCTCCAAATCATCCAGCAGCACCAACAGGCTAAGGGATTTTAAGGAGACAGTCAGCAATATGATCCATAACAGACCATCCCTGGCTTCTCAGACCACCCTAGGACCTCCTTGTGTGGGGAGGGGAGGAGAACAGACCGACAGGAAACCTGCTCGGAGCCTGCCTTTACACGCTCGTGATTGGGAAGTAGAGAGCACCAGCAGCGAGTCCAAATCCAGTTCTTCTAGCAAGTATCGTCCGACATGGAGACCCAGACGGGAGGCTCTGAATATTGACAGTATCTTTAGTAAGGACAAAAGGAAGCACAGTGGCTATACCCAGCTTAGCCCCTTTTCTGAAGATTCAGGTGAGAAGATAATTAGGGAAGAATTGAGCTTTTGAATAAAGTGGATTTATATATTAAAAAAAAAAAAGCCTGGGTTTTCTGGTAGACTTGGCAAGGTACATTTTTACGTTGAAGGGTAAAAATTTTACCCTCATCAGTGGCCTATGAGCTCAATGAATGAGTCACTAAGAGGGAGGGGTTAGTTCTGTCTTGATTTGAGGCAGATGCTAAATCTATCTCCCTTTCCACACTTGTCCTTTGATCGGTATAGCAAAAGAATTTACACCAGATGAGTCAAGCAAGCCACCTGCTCACAACATTAAAACTGGAGGACCAAGCCCTCAGTACAAGATCTGGGGCCCAGCACGGCCAGGCTGTCACCTTTTAGAGCAACACCCTCGCCTAATCCAGCGAATGGAATCTGGTTATGAGAGCAGTGAGAGGAACAGCAGCAGCCCTGTCAGCCTGGATGCAGCCCTGCCTGAGAGCTCAAGTGTCTGCAGGTATTGTTTGGCCTTTGAATAGCTGTATTGTTCCTCACAGAAATGTAAGCCACCGAGAGGCTTCTTAACTCTCGAGTGAAGAGATGCACTGTCTTACCCTCTTGCGGGCAAGCAAACGGCTCTATCAGTTTCTGTGGCAACAGCACCCTCTGCTGGGGGAAGAAGCAAAGGCATTTGAGAAAGGGGAGACAACTTTTTTAAAGTATTATATATAAAATAACTGGTAAACTTCTAATGAAAGAATGAGTTAGTGAATTAAAACTTGTATACGATCAGAGAGAAAATCCAATTGTTATTTATTCCTGCCTTTTATTTTACTACTTTTTTTTTTAGATTCACCCGGGATTCTGTGTCTTATGAAGCCAATGATATTCATCATTCCATAAGATAATGATGAGAGTTTAATAGTGGTCATTGCACCTTGTCCATAAAACCCATTTGCTTTATATATTTCAGATCTCCATACATTGTTTTTATACTGAGTTGCCTCAGAGACAAATTTGCTAACAGTATAGTTGCTTTGAAAGGAGGGACATCATCTACAAGATTGATAACTATATCATCATATTTTGCCACTGCTCTTCCCTGACCTCAGACCCTGTTCAGTTTTACACATGCGAAGATGCTATAAAAGTGTAGGAAAGAGGAAGGCAGCCTATATGAGAACATTTGTTTATTAATTCATTAAATAAATTTTGTGCCAGACACACACAAAGCATGAATGAGGTGAGATAAGATGGGGGAACAAGAGGATGTTTTGATATTCATAAATAGTTTAGCAGATATTTTAATATTAGTTTGGTGCTGTGGGTTTTTGTTGTTGCTTTTGGAGGGATTTTGGTCCTATGAATATTGCTATTTACCAGCGTTCTGATGCTTTCCCTCGCCTCTGGTTTCTGTTTTGAAGGGATCCAAGTGCTAAGAGGTCAGCAGGGTTGGCCCCCTCCTGGCGTCACATCCCGAAGTCTCACAGTAGCAGCATCCTGGAGGCAGACTCCGCCGTGTCCAGGAGTGGCTGGATGAAGAACCAGCCACTTGCAGGTAAGTGGAGGGACACTGGATTTGGAGAGCTGGATTTCACTGCCAGTTCCGTCTGGGCAACAGCCTAACCTGAGCACATTTGAAGTGAGAGGGCAGTTGCACTTTGTTCCACCAGAACGTGAATGTGAAGGCATTTGATCTGCTCTCTCTCCAGGTTTATCTTTTTCATTGTCGTTCTATCACAGCTCGCCTGCTTGCTCCTATCCTTCTGGTGGAAGCGAGAAGGAACAGAAATATGGTGAACAGTGTCAGGAACACCTGCTTTCCTCAGAAGAATAAGTCCTGGGGCTTCCCTTGGTAGAGAGCCATCCTCTTGGGAATGGACTTTTTATTGTTTAGTTCTCTGAATTGAGATAACAAGGGGGACATGTAGACGATAGACAAAATTGGGAAATGAGCATGTCAGAGCTACCCTTACCCCTGCCTCTCTATCCTGCCTAGTATCCCTGCTTTGTTTTTCCTTCTTGAACGTGCCTCTGTCCCTCCTTCAGAGAAGCTCTAGAGGGATGATCTGACTCTTTCACACTAGATGTACTGACTGGAAATGGGTGAAAATGTGCTTTCTTTAAGAGAAGCTAGTATTTTCACAAGTCAAAGCTTAAAGATAAAGGAATATTGGAATTTTAGGCATGATACACCAAGCATAGAGATTTGAGGTAGTCATAGATTTTATGTCCTATTTACTTTCTTCTCACAACACACATATATACTTAGAGTGCATATTCAAATAAGCAAAATAAATGGATCCTTACTTAGAGCAGAAAATCAAGGTAATAACTATATAGGCTTCCCAAAATGGAGACTTTTTGTGATTTTTGAGGGAAGATAATATGTATTCAGTATTGTTTAGCCAGCTGAGGATTTCTGGGATCTGCTTGTCTAACTTAGAAATCAACCTTCTCTGAAAGATGTGTTTCATCATCCCCCTTTTTTTCTGGTATGTTAGATGAATTGGGAGTCACATGTGTGGGCAGAAGTTTAATTATGGTCTGATTTAATGAGCATCTGAATATAGATTTGTGGCCAGCTCACTAGGGAGATGAGGACACAATACTACATGGCAAACTGTAGAGATGAGACCAGGAACTTTACTGGTTTGACAACCAGTTCTCTTAATGTCCACGGAAAGTTCTTAGAGGTGGCTGGAAGTGTGATATGCAGCAGAAATAAAAAGGTATGAACTCTTTCAGGTATGAGTGAGGGGCATAGATTGCTAAGCATTGTTCTGGCAAAGCAGAACAATGCATGTAGGGGCAGATAATCTCTGAAATTCTGGGCTAGAGTAGGTTACAGTTAGAAACCCATGGAAGGAATTTATTCTTCCTAATGAAATTATAGGTTGGGTTTCTTTCCCACATTTTGTCTCATACTGACTAACACGGCTTTGAGAAACCTGTGCTCTTACTTTAGCCTGTTCTCCCTTCTCTTTTCTTTAACAGCCGATAGCTTTTCAGCACACTAAAGACTGAATCTTATGACTTCACTGATAGCCCTAATTCTAGACTAGCTGTATAGAATTCACCAACTGGATTCCTCAACTTGTAAAAGATGTTTGGCAAGGAGTTAGAATAAATTCCTTATATACTGTACTACACTACCACCCTCCTTGTATAGTAAACTCTATTTTTTTTATCTGGTGACTGTAATTTTTAAAAAATTACAGAGGTTAACACAAGTCCAACAGTTTGGTAACTTGCCCTGTGCCTCTTCAGTTTGAAGGAACCAGTGTTACCATTATGGTATATATCTTTCTACATCTATTTCTATGCTTTGTATTCTATGTACAAGTATAATGATAAGTTTATTGTAGTTGTTGTTTAGTTGTTAAGTTGTGTCCAACTCTTTTGCGACCCCATGGACTGTAGCCCACTAGGCTCCTCTGGCCATGGAATTTCCCAGGCAAGAATACTGGAGTGGATTGCCATTTCCTTCTCCAGGGGATCTTTTCGACCCAGGGATCGAACCCACGTCTCCTGCATTGGCAGGTGGCTTCTTTACCACTGACCCACCTGGGAACCCCTAAATAAACTTATTACTACCATTTAAAAATAAATAAAAGGAAGTTATACTGTAGATATTGTTATGTCACTTGGCTTTTCACTTAATTTATCATGGATATCCTTTTAGATCTATTTGATTCCATCTATGAACACTGATAAAATTAAGGTTTACTACTGTGGATATTTTACAAACTCATTTGGAAGGTGGTGGAAATTTAGGGAGAGAAATTGACTTGCTTGAAACTTCCTGGTGAGTCAGTGGCAGTAGAGAATGCTCTTTAACAGTTAAAAGCTTGGATTATGATTTTAACCTATTTGACTTTAATTCAGCTTTACCATTTGCCATCTTTGTTATTTTGGGCAAGTTATTTATTGTCTTTGTGACTCAGTTTCTTCATTCTTAAAATGTGGGCAGTAATAGTATCTACCTCACATATTGTGAGAATTACATGACATAATACAGGTGAAAGTGCTTTCAACTATGCCTGTCACAGAGTAAATAGGCAACAAATGTTAGTTGCTGTGTTGTTATTTTTGTTATAAAGTGCTCAATAAATATCACTCTTGTTATTATTATTCATGGCCCAGGCCTCATCCTGAATCTGATATGGGAAACACTGTCCAAATTTGCATTCCAAACTGAAGCCAAGAGTTCCCAAGAAAAAGCAGTGTGGTGACCATGAATATAGCAGGTGCTTAGTCTTGGTTATGGGAAAGTGGCAATTTCTCTTCTCCCTTGCTTGTATTACAGGTGGGGAGATATCTTCCAAAACTGAACTGGATGAATTGCAGGAAGAAGTGGCCAGAAGGGCACAGGAGCAGGAACTTCGGAGGAAACGAGAGAAGGAATTAGAGGCAGCTAAAGGGTTTAACCCTCATCCCAGCCGCTTCATGGACTTGGATGAACTGCAGAATCAGGGTAATTGTTGTGAGCATTAGGTTGTGGGTGATGGGGACAGAGAGAGGGGGAAGGAAAAAGGTATTTGAGCTCATAAATTCTGTCTTTTCTTTAGCAGAGTTGTATTTTATCTTAATTTAGCCATTTCAGTGAGAACGAAAGTAGGAGGTAACAAGCCTGTTGGTTAGAGACAGGCACTGATTTGGGGCCTGTCTATTAAAAGCTTGTATATTAGAGATAGTATAGTGTTCATGGAAAGTATTTCTGATGAGAAGGTGTAAATTAAACTATTCACAGTTCAGAAACAGCAGAAAAAGGCAATGAGTGAACCACACTGACTGTGAGGGGAATTCTTCTTGCTCAGCAGAAAAATGCCCTTGAGATTTCCTACCTGGAGCTTCAGGGAAGTGGATCTACCAAGCAGGTTCTAAGAACAAGAGGCTGACTGCCTTTTCATCCTGTGATGGTTCATCTTCCAACCTCACACAGTTTTCCTGGCCTTTATTTCAGCTGCTCTGGCTGCCCCAAATTAGTTACTGGTTTTTTTCTTCGATTGCTTTAAGATGTCATTTTATGCCAGCAGAGACTAGCCTTCAAAATAAGGGTTTAAAAAGGCTGAGGCATCTATTTTAAATAGGCCCTGAAACCTATATCTCTGTTTGTCTATGAAATAAATTATTGTTCAGAACCTCCAGCCAGATGCAGATTGTGCTAAAGCAGTGTAAAGAACAGGAGCCTGGGCTGTTTTGGGTGGCTGCTTTCTCTTAATCACTTCTTTCTTCTTATCAACACTCAGAGAAACTTCCTGGGCTTTTTGGGGGGCTCCTTTTCTCCTCTAATTCTACATCTTTTGATTCAAGGCAATTGTTGCTTTATACTTCCCAGAATATTGTATTTGTCTCCAAATTAGCTTACCTTTCCTAATTTTTTAGATATCCCTATACTTAGATTTTTTTTTTTCTTATTTTTTTTTCCTTAAGCTATATCACGTTGGTGTCTCAACTTTATGTTGCTTCTGAAAGAGGGGTCTTGTCATCTTCCTCCCTTGCCTTTCTCCCCCCTCTGTCAGTTGGGTAGTACTTTAGAGTTGAGAGTGAGTCCCTCTGGTTGTATTTCACTGTCAGTTCTCCAGATATTCTGGTTTAGCATCTCCTGGAACAGCAAGGAATAGAGTGCTAAGAATTCTGGAGGATAAGAATTATAATTTAGTACAATGATTGGCCAGCTGTAGTTTTCCTGTGTCTCTGTAGAGAACATTTTTTTAATGCTGTAGCCACCACCTCTGATTATAAAGGTTGCATAGATTCAGTTGATTTCAGATATAATGAGAAAATTTCAGGCCTGTGTACCCCCTACCCCAGGGACCATAACTCTAGTGGTGGAGTAGAATCCAAATGCTACTTCCACTGTCTTCCCATTATTCTCCAAAAGTTATTAGTGGACTAAGGAGTGAATGTTAGGGGTATGGAAGAGCTTTCCTTACCATGTCCAGCTGGAGGTTAATGGAGGATGGGGATATTATGGGAGAAATAATATGATTTCTTTTTTCTTGTGAGCTTGTGAAACTCACCATTAATTCCAATCACAGATGAAGTTACATTACAGCTTACTACTGATTTATGGTTATGAGTGAGTAAAAGGCAGTGGGATACATAAACTTGAGGATTCTTTTACAGAAGTTACATTCATAGTAGTTTGTCACTCTTTATCTGGCACTATCCTTCAACTCCTGTCCTGCTTTGGCACATATTCACTTTTGGGGAGAAGGCAACATTTCATGGTCACTGTGTGGGAAGGTGACTCTTTTATAGTAGGTTGGGTGAGCAAGGGCAGAACAGAAGTAAATACTTAGCCTTGCTGATGAAAGATAAGTGTGTGGAAACCAAGAACAAAGATGGTTCCACTGACTTGGTAGATATATTGAAGTTAGGAACTGTAGAACACCTGTGCCCGAGAGGAGTACTGATTTTCCAGGTGCGGGTGGTATAGAGAGGACTATGAATTGGTACAGGAAAGAAGTGTTACACATGACTATCCACAGAGTCATGAGGCCACTTTTGCCTTAACACAACAGTGGAGGTCTCGGTGGAGATCTGGGGTTCTGGACACACATTGCCAAGATGTATCTTGTTGCAATCTTGTGGGGAAGCAGGTCATTTCCAGGCAAAAGAACCCACCCTTCTATTATAGACAGTACTTTGTTCTTTCTTGAGGGACGTCCTAAGAGGTCTTGGAGTTGAAATATGTGGTGGACAATGACATGCCCCTCCTTCACGGCTTTGGTAAGGTCTCAGTTAAGGCAAAGAAAAATGGATGTCCTACATGTTTCAGAGAATTCTTACTAGTAATGGTCAGTTGGAATAAAGGTGGACCAAAGACTCAGCAGTGAGAATCTATGTACACCGAAAGGAAACAATGCTACATAGGAAAAGTTGGAACAGGTTGTTATGAAAATGAAAAGTGCTGGCCCTTTCAGGGAGGAGTGACGGCTTTGAGAGGTCCCTGCAAGAGGCAGATTCAGTGTTTGAAGAGTCGCTGCATCTGGAGCAGAAGGGAGACTGTGCTGCCGCTTTGGCTCTCTGTAACGAAGCTATCTGTAAGTAACTCTAACCGCTATGGCTATGGCACTTTTGACTAACTTCATGATAGTTATTCACTCAGATAGGATAAAAAGAGCTTTTAGGTTTCATTACTTTCACTCCCCCAAACTGAGGCCCTTTAGCTATCTTTTCCATTCAGATTTCTAAATGTGCTAGGCACTGTCACTGTGGCCTGTGGGTATTTACTGGAAAAATCTCAGCAGGAGTCTACAAATGAACTATCCAGCCATACCTATCTCCTAATACCCAAATAAACTTAGGTCTCAGATGCGAGGTTAGTCTGCTCTTGTGCTAGTTACTGACTAGCGCAGTGGAGCTTAGGGCAGGAAGAAATGAATAAATTGGCTGTGACTTCCTAGGCCTGTGACTTCTTACTGCATATTTGATTCTTTACGTTTCTCCCCTGCCTTCCTGGTATGCTGCAGCATAGGGTTACAGCAAGGGACTAAGAATGTGTATCTGGTTCTTAAATATGACCCACAAGAAGCTGTGTTCTATAAAGACAGATGCAGGTTTGGATCTTAGTTCTGCTGTTGACTGTCAGGAAGGGGGAGTTGTGAACAGAGAATGAAGACCAGAGTTGGACAGGTCAGTTGCAAAGGACAATGAGAGTGGTAACATCTGAGATGGAAGCACCAATTTATCTTCTTGACTCATTTTAGTTTAGCTTTTTGTTTGTTTGATTTTTAAATTTGAATTAACCTGTTTGGCCTCCATGGCTTCCGTGAATGTTCCTTACAGCCAGAGGCAGCCCTGTGCCCTGGATACCATATGCATGGTCCATGCCTTGTAGTTCTGCTGCATATTTTCAGTTTTATTGCATAACTTTGCTCATTTTTGGTTGAATTTTATTTTTTATTTTTGTTTGTATTTTTGTGTTCTGTTTCTGCTGTATTTTCTTTTGCATTTTAGCTAAACTAAGACTTGCCCTGCATGGTGCCAGCTCTAGCACGCACAGCAGAGCCCTAGTCGATAAGAAGTTGCAAATCAGTATTCGAAAAGCACGGAGCCTGCAGGAGCGCATGCAGCAGCAGCAATCATCTCAGCCGCCGTCGCAGCCCTCAGCCTGCCTCCCCTCACAGGGGGGAGCGCTCCCTCAGCCGACAAGGTAGTGCCTGGGAACCACAGTAGTTTATGGACGCCAGGGGAGGAAGTGACCATGGGTGCTCCATAGCCAGCTCTCATTGTCTTGGCGACTCCAGGGGAGAGAGAAGAGTCCTCTGAAAAGATTTCTTCTCTCAGGTCAGATATACAGTGAAAAGCTCATCCCACTGCTGGTCCTTCTCTTAACAGTTCCTAGAAAGATACAGAAAGCATAGCATCATAAATAGACCACTTGTCCATATTTCCTGTGGGTGAGTTTGTCTCTGGACTTGTGTAATAACATGATTATTAAATTGGCACATATTATGATCTTAGACATGGCAGTCTGAGTTGCATTTCACTTTGGAGTAGAAACCATGTGATTTATTTGGGGATTTCAGTGTCTCCTGTCCCTTAGGGAAGCAGAGAAAGCAGTCTTCCTTGCTCTGACTCAGCTACTGAGAGGAGACACAAAGATTCCCTTTGTTTTTCTTCCCTATGGTCAGAAATAGGAAAAAAGTCCCCATGGACATTAGTATAGTTCCCACATTTTAGCCCTTGAAACTGGCTGTTACTTAGAATAGATAGAATTAAGTAGGAATTAATGTTGGCTGTTAATAAGCCTGAGTAGTTTTCAGAATATAAATATTATAAAGGAAGCTAACAGTTTTTGAATATTTGCCCAGGCAGTAAGCTAAATACTTTCATGTTTTATTTTACACCTTTAGGAGACAGGGATTACTATTTAGCAATGGTTTATAAATAAGGAAACTCAGGCTCAGAGAGGATTAACTAAGTATGATACCCAGGATTACTCAGCTAGTAAGTGGTAGAAGCATGGAATTTGAAATCCAGGTCTTTTGGACTCCATTATGTTTCCCTTATAAGTAATACATTCTTCACAGTGTTACAAGGGTGATAGAATTACTATATCCACAAAAGTTTATAGTATATTATCATTGAAATTTGGTGCTCCTAGCAAGGATCTTCCATTTTCTTCTTTTCTCCTATTTGCTCCACTAGTTGAATGCTGATTTGACAATCTGATCGGAGATATATTTGAGTGTAAGCAATTGAGGGAGCTAAACTCTTTTCAGAAATCTTACTTGATATATGTGAGTAATTAAGGTTATATCTAAGTGCTTCTAATGAGATTTTCAGATCAGAAATATAAAACAATTAGCAAGAAACCAATTAAGTGCATTTAATTCCTACTCCCACTCCCAGATCTCAAGAGAGTCACCATTTGTTACTTTGGGGAAGCATCTCAGTGAGTAAACACAATCAAATCCAGATTATAAGAATACACTTGAAATGGTTGATCTTTCTATTAATGCCGGGAGCCCAAATCATCCTGTACTCTGTAAATATGGCCTTTTGGTTCTTTTGGCTGATCTGCCTCTCAGGACCCTAGGTATGAGTGATCTCTAGGCTTTGCTTACCTTCTCTTGTCATCTGCATGTGGGACTAGAAATGTTTGTTTTTGAATTTTTAAGTAGAGGATGATTGGAATGGGACTTTACAGGTAATGAAGAATATTGGCAAGAGCTTTGCTTACTATCACTGTGTACAACTTTGATGAGGATATTTAATAAAGAGAATTGATATTACCCGTTACTTGGGTATGAGCTGACCACATACCTTCTCTCGCGAACCTCCAATCTGTTGACTCTACTTATGCTTGTCTTTCTATTTCTTTTCACCATTCCCTCTGTGAATAGCTAGAAATGGGAACCAAATGAACAGTTCTTTTTGTAAGTAATCTTGTCAATTAAGACAGCTTATGACTGGCTCTCTTTATTTATTTCAGTGAACAGCCTATCCCGCTCCAAGTATTGTTAAGCCAGGAGGCCCAACTGGAACCCTACACGAATACGGAGTTTGGGGCCAGTACTTTCATTTACACACCTGCTTCCTGCCATGAGTCACACTCGCCGTTATTCCCAGACTCATCCGCCCTGTCTGCTCCACAGCACAATTCCCCCCGTGGGTCTGCCTCGAACCTTCTTACTCCAGTTGAGGTGGACAGTGTTGACCCCTCTGTGTTTCACAGGCAGGGCTTACCTAGAACACCAGGGAGAACTGAGACGGACTCTCCTCATGCTTGGGAACCAGAGGATGAGCGGCAAAGCTGCAGGGGTGACGACGGTAGCTGCACCAGGTTCCCCCAACAAGAAGGAAGAGACACTGATCAAGAACAGCTATTCCAAGAAAGGAGGGATCCTGCTGACTCATCCCCGGCGATGCCTTGGTCACAGCCAATTGGAATAACAGCCACCTCTGAGAGAGGAGACACGCACAGTCTAGGCTGTGGTCCCTCAAGTTCAGCAGCTCAGCCTAGCCTTTCTCTGCACAGGGCCTGCCACCCCGTAAAGCCTGCTCCTTCCTCGTCTGTGCTTCACTCTTCTAATGCTGTACAGAAAACTGACCAATGCCTCCAAACCCAAAGCCTCAAAACTCCATTGACTTCAAATGTGGACCGAGGCAGCGAGGAGCCCTCTATGCCAGAGTTTCCTACCACCAAGGGGCTTGTCCGCTCTTTGGCAGAGCAGTTCCAGAGGATGCACAGTGCCTCCACCAGGGATGGTACAGGTGCCCAGGATAGAAGTTTGCCAAATAGTCTAAGGAAGGACTCTCCACCTTCTGACTGTAAGCCTCCTTTCCCACAGGGTCAAGGGAAAGGCCACTGGTCTTGGGCAAAACAACAACCCTCTTTGGATGGTAGGAACAAACTGCCTTCCTGGGAAGAGCCTGCTAATCATCCTTCTCTTGCCATGAACTCTGGGCCGCCTAATGGTGAAGCTTCTAGGGGAGGACATCCCAGGTTGGCAGAGTCAGGTATTTACCATGGGAAACCGTCTCAAGTGAGAGATGCTGGGCCTAAGGAGCTGGGCAGCAGTGTCGATTCAGGGACTTCCTTGCCTTTGGATTCTTGGGTGAATGTCACAAGGCTCTGTGATTCTCAGCTCAAACATGGGGTCCCTGGGCCAGGAGTGAAGTCCTCCCCTCATGATTCCCATACCTGTGTAACCTATCCAGAAAGAAACCACATCATTTTGCATCCACATTGGAACCAGGACACAGAGCAGGAGACCTCAGAATTGGAGTCTCTCTACCAAGCCAGTCTTCAGGTTTCTCAATCTGGCTGTTCTGGATGTGGGCAGCAGGAAGTAGCCTGGAACCCGCTGAGCCAAACAGGTAAGAATGCAACCAGGGGCAGGAGGTGTGGGGGACATAGAAAAGCTGAAGGCAGGAGGATAAGATCAGAAGGGGGGATGATGTTCTATCTAAATAATATCCTCAGCTTAGGTGGCAGCAGCAGAATTTCTGACTTTATTTATAACGACTTCATGATAAGAGCTAGACATTTTCCTGGCTAGAGTAGAGAACGGGGGCAGAATCATCACTCACAGGCTAGTTCCCTCCTTCTAAAGAAAGAGATCAATGACTGTATGCCCAGGGCTGCTGCAGTATACATGCTAAGGAGTGGTTCTTAGGCCTTTGAGAGTGATTCAGCATGAGACAGGGGAGGCTGAGTGGGTAAGTCATCCTTCCATGGCTTAGGAACTGAACTGATCCCAAGATCCAGCTTCCAGATCCAACTTGCAACAAGGATGTCCACACTGAGCCAGGTCTGCAATGTAGCATTTTCAGATTGTACTGAACCAGCTATATCAAGACCTTCCCTCATCCATTCTGGAACTACCAGATTTAGAATTTTCAAGGAGGTATGCCTGTAGGGTACCTGTTCACTGACTCTTTGTGAGATTATATTGTGTGAAGAGTGAAATCTAATGTTAAATGCATAGTATATACATAATTCTATAAGCTGAAGACATAAAGGATATTTATAATTTAGGACTGATGTACTTAAGAACTCCAAAGCCTGAACTATCATCCTGTCTCCATCATTAACTGTCAGTATAAATTTGGATAAGTCATTTAATATTTAAGCTGTTACCGATAAGAAAATTGGTTCAGTGATTTTCTTTTAAACATACTTTGCAACTCTTAAAAGGATACGTATGATTCTGTGAAACTGACTCAGAGAAATGTATCTTCAGTTCAAGTAGTATAGATTCTTTGCATGCTGCCAACCAACATTTAATTACAGCCAAACAAGTGTTTATTCAGAATCTTCTATGTTTCCAGTAGTGTCAGAGTGGGGGTCATCACATAAATATAAGATTTGATATTAAGATATGTTTTTCTTAGGATCTTCACTCTAGACTTTGCAATAACATTTATGATCCTTAGATACATAAGACAGAGCAGTATGGGAAGATTCTAAAGAATAAGGAAAAGTTGGAGTTTGCCTCAGTTAGATCCTGTCTAACATAACAGAGAAAGAATATATAAATGTAAAGTGTTTTAAGAATAAGAAACACATATAAAAAATACACTGTGACTAAAATTGAACTCACCAATTGAATGTCAAACATTATAGTACAAACAAAACAAAAAGTCCATATGTTACCCCAAACAGTGGGCTTCCCAGGTAGCGCTAGTGGTAAAGAACTCTCCTGCCAAGGCAGGAGATGTAAGAGACACGGGTTCAATCCCTGGGGTCAGGAAGATTCCCTGGAGGAGGGCATGGCAACCCACTCCAGTATTCTTGCCTGGAGAATCTCGTGAACAGAGGAGCCTGGCGAGCTATAGTCTGTAGAGTTGCAAAGAGTTGGACACACTGAAGCGACTTAGCCTGCACCCCAAATAGCAGCAATTTTTTTTTTTTTTATTATAGATACTTTTGAAAATATATAAAGTAAGAAAAATCATTGATAACCCCACTCAGTAATTTCATGAGTTTACTTCTGGTTTTGGGTTGTGTCCCAGCCCTGGTTGATACAGTTTTTTAAAAAATTGAAGTATAGTTGATTTACAGTTGTATTAGGTTTTTCTTTTTTTTGTATTACTTTTAGGTATATAGTATACAGCAAAGTGACTCAGTTCATATATTAATATATATAATGTATGTATATACATATATATATACATATATATGTATATACATATATATATACACATATATATATGCATGCTTGCTTAGTTATGTCCGACTCTTTGTGACTCCTTGGACTATAGCCTGCCAGGCTCCTCTGTCCATGGAATTTTTCAGACAAGAATACTGGAGTGAGTTGCCATTTCCTGCTCCAGGGGATCCTCCTGACTCAGGAATGAAACCTGCTTCTCCTACAATGCAGGCTGATTCTTTATTGCTGAGCCATTGTATACATATGTATGTTAATATATATACATATATATGTGTGTGTATTGTTTTTCAGATTTTTTTCCATTATGGGTTATTACAAAATATTTACTATTACCTGTGCTATGCAATAGGTCCTTGCTTATATATTTTCTATATAGTAGCATATATATGTTAATCCCAAACTCCCAGTTTATCCCTTCCCCTCTTTCCTCTTTGATAACCAAAAGTTTGGTTTCTGTGTCTGTGAGTCAATTTCTGTTTTATAAATAAGTTCATTTGCATCATCTTTTTAGATTCCACGTACAAGTGATGTAAATTTGTCTTTCTCTGATTTACTTCACTTAATATAATCTATAGGTCCAGCCATGTTGCTGCTGGTTTTGTTTTTTATGCATATATACTATATATTTATTTGTATTGTTTTGACCAAAAGTAGAATCATTGTAAAATATGTATACAGTTTAGTCCCATGATTTTCTTATATCCATAAACATTTTCCCTTTGGAAAAAATTACTTTTAATGACTATAATATGCTTTACATGAATGTACCATAATATATTCAACCATTCTACTCTGGTTGAATATTTACTTCCAATTTTTTGGTAATATAGCACTGTGATGAGTATCTTTATACTTAAAGAGTTTGGCCACATTTCTGATAAACTCCTTAGAATAAACTTTTAGAAGGATAATAACTAGCTGAAAGTTATAAACTTTAAAAAAATCTCTTGATACATACTGGCAAACTCAGGAAGATTATACTTCTGAAAGCAGTATGAGAGCATACCTTACCAACCATTAATTTGTACTTGATAGTGAAAGAAAACTAATTTTAAAAATCCATTTGATGAATCAGTCCTGAAAATAACTTGTCAAACCAAAGTAGGCTGTATTTTGGTTCAGTTCAGTTCAGTTCAGTCGCTCAGTCGTGTCCTACTCTTTGCGACCCATGAATTGCAGCACGCCAGGCCTCCCTGTCCATCACCAGCTCCCGGAGTTTACCCAAACTCATGTCGATCGAGTCGGTGATGCCATCCAGCCATCTCATCCTCTGTCGTCCCCTTCTCCTCCTGCCCCCAATCCCTCCCAGCATCAGGGTCTTCTCCAATGAGTCAACTCTTTGCATGAGATGGCCAAAGTATTGGAATTTCAGCCTCAGCATCAGTCCTTCCAATGAACACCCAGGACTGATCTTCTATAGGATGGATTGGTTGGATCTCCCTGCAGTCCAAGGGACTCTCAAGAGTCTTCTCCAGCACCATAGTTCAAAAGCATCAATTTTTTGGCGCTCAGCTTTCTTCACAGTCCAACTCTCACATCCATACATGACCACTGGAAAAACCATAGCCTTGACTAGACGGACCTTTGTTGACAAAGTAATGTCTCTGCTTTTTAATATGCTATCTAGATTGGTCATAACTTTCCTTCCAAGGAGTAAGCGTCTTTTAATTTCATGGCTGCAATCACCATCTGCAGTGATTTTGGAGCCCAAAAAAATAAAGTCTGACACTGTTTCCACTGTCTCCCCATCTATTTCCCATGAAGTGATGGGACCAGATGCCATGATCTTAGTTTTCTGAATGTTGAGCTTTAAGCCAACTTTTTCACTCTCCTCTTTCACTTTCATCAAGAGGCGTTTTAGTTCCTCTTCACTTTCTATTTTGGTTAGTCTCTTTTAAATCGAGTCTTTCAGAACTGACATGACAGAATAAAGAAAAGATCAGTGGAATAAATCGGGAAGTAGATGAAGGAAGGAAATCGAGAGGAAAATGCTGGTTAGGGTACATATATGATAGAATATATCTTTAGGGGAGTCCTCTTTTTTTGGAAAGCATTTATTAAGCACAAAATTACTTTCTTCCTCCAGATTTGTATCTATAGTTGATAAGTAACACTGTGTAAGTTTAAAGTATACAGTGTGATGGTTGATACATGTATATGTTGCTGAGTGATTACAATAAAGGTAGTGAACAAAACCATCACCATACCTAATAACTGTTGTGTGTGTGTGTATGTGTGTGTGTGGTGAGAATATTTAATTAAGATCTACTATCTTAACAACTTTCAGGTATATAATAACACAACATAGTTGACTATAGTCACCATGCTATACATTAGGATTCTCAGAACTTATTCATCTTATAATTGGAAATGTGTACCCTTTGACCGATATCTCTATATTTCCCCCAACCCCTAGCTTTTGGCAACTATCATTGCATTCTGTTTCTATGAGTTTAATTCTTTTAAGACCCCACATATAAGTATGATCATATGTTTTTTGTCTTTCTCTGACTTATTACTTTTAAAAAAAAGCTTTATTGATATATAATTTACATACTGGACAGCTCACCTATTTAAAGTGCACAGTTCAATGGTTTTTTAGTATATTCATAGTCATCCACCCTTCACCACAAATCGGTTTTAAAGTGTTTTTTCAGTACCCTAAAAACGTGTCAGTAAGCCTCTAATCTACTTTCTATCTATAGATAACCTACCTTGAGCATTTCATATAAATAGAATCATATAGTATATGGTATTTTGTGGCCAAATTGAATTTGACATGACTGTAGTTCCTGAAAGTTATGTGACAACTGCCCTTGACCTACATTCTAAATTTTATAGTATGTTGAAGTTGGTCCACATCATACTAAAAATAAAAAATAACTTTTCGTTGTGGAAAACTTCAAAATTGTAATGAGTTAATGTTATGGTATCCTAGCAAATTTGGAAAACTCCCAGAACTGGAAAAGGTCAGTTTTCATTCCAATCCCAAAGAAAGACAATGCCAGAGAATGTTCAAACTACCGCACAATTGCAGTCATTTCACATGCTAGCAAAGTTATGCTCAAAATTCTCCAAGCTATGCTTCAACGGTACATAAACCGAGAACTTCCAGATGTTCAAACTGGATTTAGAAAAGGCAGAGGAACCAGAGATCAAATTGCCAACATCCGTTGGATCCTAGAAAAAGCAAGAGAATTCCAGAAAAACGTCTACTTCTGCTTCATTGATTACGCTAAAGCCTTTGACTGTGTGGATCACATCAAACTGTGGAAGATTCTTCAAGAAATGGGAATACCAGACCACCTTACCTGCCTCCTGAGAAACCTGTATGCATGTTAAGAAGCAACAGTTAGAACTGGACATGGAACAACAGACTGGTTCCAAATAGGAAAAGGAGCACATCAAGGCTGTATATTGTCACCCTGCTTATTTAACTTACATGCAGATTACATCATGCGAAATGCCAGGCTGGATGAAACACAAGCTGGAATCAAGATTGCCAAGAGAAATATCAATAACTTCAGATATGCAGATGACACCACCCTTATGGCAGAAAGTGAACTAAAGAGCCTCTTGATGAAAGTGAAAGAGGAGCGTGAAAAAGTTGGCTTAAAACTCGACATTCAAAAAATGAAGATCATGGCTTCTGTCCCATCACTTAATGGCAAATAGATGGGGAAACAACCGAAACAGTGAGAGACTTTTTTTTTTTTGGAGCTCCAGAATCATTGCAGATGGTGACTGCAGCTGTGAAATTAAAAGATGTTTGCTCCTTGGAAGAAAAGCTGTGGCCAACCTAGACAGCATATTAAAAAGTAGAGACATTATTTTGCCAATAAAGGTCTGTCTAGTCACAGCTATGGTTTTTCCAGTCGTCATGTATGGATATGAGAGTTGGAGTATAAAGAAAGCTGAGCACCAAAGAATTTATTCTTTTGAACTGTGGTGTTGGAGAAGACTCTTGAGAGTCCCTTGGACTGCAAGGAGATCAAACCAGTCAATCCTAAAGGAGATCAATCTTGATTATTCATTGGAAGGACTGATGCTGAAGCTGAAGCTCCAATACTTTGGCCACCTCATGTGAAGAGCAGATTTATTAGAGAAGACGCTGATGCTGGGAAAGATTGAAGGCAGGAGGAGAAGGGAATGATAGAGGATGAGATGGTTGGATAACATCACCGACTCAGTGGACATGAGTTTCAGCAAGCCCTGGGAGATTGTGAAGGACAGGAAAGCCTGGCATGCCGCAGTCCATGGGCTTGCAAAGAGTTGGACATAACTGAGTGGCTGAACAACAATGAAGTATTATGATCACCCCCTTTGTACTTATCACTAACTTCCATGTTGATTATCTTGGCCAGTTATCAACATGTGACTGATTTTGATTTAGCAACCCTCTTTCCCCTTTCCCTTCCCCACTGGATTTTTTTTTTTCTCTTCTTTTTTTGTCTGTGCTGTGTCTTTGTTGCTGCAGGGGCTTTTCTTTAGTTGCAGTGCCCAGGTTTCTCAGTGCGGTAACTTCTCTTGTTACAGCATATGAGCTATAGGGTGGGCAGGGTTCATTAGTTGCAGGTCCCAGGCTCCAGGGCACAGGCTCAATTGTTGTGGTGCACGGGCCTAGTTGCTCTGCAGTATGTGGGATCTTCCTGGATCAGAGAGTGAATCTGTGTCCCCTGCAGTGGCAGGCGGATTCTTCACGCTGAGCCACCAGGGAAGCGCCCTTTAAAAACCGAACTATGATAATATTATACCTAAAAAATTAACATTAACTTCTTAATATAGTAGAAATTATATAATATAGTAACTAGCCAGTATTCATTTTTTCCAGTTGTATACTCTATAGTATAGTATTACTATACTACAGTATATAATAACTAGCCGATATTCTTTTTGTTTCTAGTTGCCCCACAGATGTCTTTTTACAGTTGTTCAGTCTCTAAGCTGTGTCTGACTCTTTGCAAGCAATGCACTGCAGCATGCCAGGCTTCGCTGTCCTTCACTATCTCCCAGAGTTTACTCAAACCCATGTTCATTAAGTCGGTGATGCCATCCAACCATCTCATCCTCTGTTGTCCCCTTCTCCTCCTGCCTTCAATCTTTCCCAGCATCAGCGTCTTTTCTAATAAATCTGCTCTTCACATGAGGTGGCCGAAGTATTGGAGCTTCAGCTTCAGCATCAGTCCTTCCAGTAAACATTCAGGACTGATTTCCTTTAGGATTGACTGGTTTAGTCTCCTTGCTATCCAAGGGACTCTCAAGAGTGTTTTCTAGCACCACAATTCGAAAGCATCAATTCTTTGGTGCTCAGCCTTCTTTATGGTCCAACTCTCACATCTATATATGACTACTAGAAAAGCCATAGCTTTGACCAGACAGACCTTTGTCAGCAAAGTGATGTCTCTGCTTTTTAATATAGTCTCTAGGTTTGTCATAGTTTTCCTTCCAAGGAGCAAACATCTTTTAATTTTGTGGCTGCAGTCACTGTCTGCAGTGGTTTTGGAGCCCAAGAAAAAAAACTCTGTCACTGTTTCCACTTTTCCCCCATCTGTTTGCCATTAAGTGATGGGACCAGATGCCGTGATCTTCGTTTTTCGAATGCTGAGTGTTAAGCCAGCTTTCCCGCTCTCCTCTTTCACCCTCATCAAGAAGCCCCCAGTTCCTCTTCACTTTCTGCCATAAGGGTGGTGTCATCTGCGTATCTGCGGTTGTGGATATTTCTCCTGGCAATCTTGATTCCAGCCTGTGAGTCATCCAGCCCAGCATTTCACATGAGGTACTCTGCATGTAAGTTACAATAAGCAGGGTGACAATACACAGCCTTGATGTACCCCTTTCCCAATTTTTCAACCAGTCAGTTGTTCCCTGTCAGGTTCTAACTGTTGCTTCTTGACCCACACACAGGTTTCTCAGGAGACAAGTAACATGTTCTGGTATTTACATCTCTTTAAGAATTTTCCACAGTCTGTTGTGATCTACACAGTTAAAAGGCTTTAGTGTAGTCAATGAAGCAGATATTTTTTTGAAATTCCCTTGCTTTTTCTCTGATCCAACAGATGTTGACAATTTGATCTCTGGTTCCTCTGCTGTTTCTAAATCCAGCTTGTGCATCTGGAAGTTCTTGGTTCACAAGCTACTGAAGCCTAGCTTGTGAGTGTTATCTTGAGTGTTATCTTGCTCGCATGTGAAATGAGCATGGTTGGTATGGTAGTTTGAACATTCTTTGGCATTGCCCTTCTTTGGAATTGGGATGAAAACTGACCTTTTCCAGTCCTGTGGCCACTGCTGAGTTGACTAAATTTGCTGACATATTGAGTATTGCACTTTAACAAAATCATCTTTTAGCATTTTAAATAGCTCAACTGGAATTATATCACCTCCTCTAGGTTTGTTCATAGTAATGCTTCCTAAGGCCCACTTGACTTCATACTCCAGAATGTCTGGCTCTAGGTAAGTAACCACACTATCGTGGTTATCAGGGTCATTAAGACTTCTTTTGTATGGTTCTTCTGTGTATTCTTGCCACCTCTTCTTAATCTCTTCTGCTTCTTTTAGATCCTTGCCATTCTGTCCTTTATTTTGCCCATCTTTGCATGAAATGGTCCCTTGGTATCTCCAGTTTTCTGGAGATCTGTAGTCTTTTCCATTCTATTGTTTTCCTCTATTTCTTTGCATTGTTCATTTAAGAAGTCCTGAACCTCTCCTTGCTGTTCTCTGAACTCTGCCTTCAGTTGGGTATATCTTTCCCTTTCTCCCTTGCCTTTTGCTGCTCTTTTCTCAGCTATTTGTAAAGCCTCCTCAGACAACCACTTAGCCTTCTTGAATTTCTTTTTATTTGGAATGATTTTGGTCACTGCCTCCTATACAGTGTTATGAACCTCCATCCATAGTTCTTCAGGCACTCTGTCTGCTAGATCTAATCCCTTGAATCTCTACTTTATAACCATAAGGGATTTGGTTTAGGTCATACCTGAATGGCCTAGTGGTTTTCCCTACTTTCTTCAGTTTAAGTCTGAATTTTGCAGTAAGGAGCTCGTGATGTGAGGTAGAGTCAACTCCAGGTCTTATTTTTGCTGACTGTATAGAGCTTCCCCATCTATAGCTGTAAAGAATTATAATCAATCTGATTTCGGTATTGACCATCTGGTGATACCCATGTGTAGAGTCATCTCTTGTATTGTTGGAAGAGAGTGTTTGTTATGACCAATGTTTCTCCTGACAGAACTCTGTTAGCCTTTGCCCTGGTTCATTTTGTATTCCACGGCCAAACTTGCCTGTTCTTCCAGGTATCGTTTGACTTCCAACTTTTGCATTCCAATCCCCTGTGATATAAAGGACATCTTTTTGGTATGATTGCTAGAAGGTCTTGTAGGTCCTCACAGAACTGTTCAACTTCACCTTCTTCGGCATTAGTGGTTGGGCATGGACTTTGATTACTATGATGTTGAATGATATGCCTTGGAATGAACTGAGATCATTCTGTCGTTTTTGAGATTGCACCCAAGAACTGCTTTTTGGTCTCTTTTGTTGACTATAAGGGCTACTCCATTTCTTCCAAGGGATTCTTGCCCACAATAGTAGATACAATGGTCATCTGAATTAAATTTGTCCATTCCTGTCCATTTTAGTTCACTGATTTCTAAGATGTTGATGTTTAATCTTGCTATCTCCTGCTTGACCACATCTGGTTTACCTTGATTCATGGGCCTAATGTTCCAGGTTCTTTTGCAATATTGTTCTTTACAGCATTAGACTTTACAACTTTTCACTACCAGACACATCCACAACTGGGTGTCATTTCCATTTTGGCCCAGCCTCTTCATTCTTTCTGGAGCTTTCTCTCTGCTCCTTCCCAGTACCTTATTGGACATCTCCTGACCTGGAAGGCTTGTCTTCCGGTTTCATAATCTTTTTGCCTTCTCATGCTGTTCATGGGGTTCTAGAGGCAAGAATCGGAGAAGGCAATGGCACCCCACTCCAGTCCTCTCGCCTGGAAAATCCCATGGATGGGGAGCCCCATGGGATTGCACCCCAGGCTGCAGTCCATGGGGTCGCAAAGAGTTGGACACAACCGAGCGACTTCACTTTCACTTTTTCACTTTCATGCATTGGAGAAGGAAATGGCAACCCACTCCACTGTTCTTGCCTGGACAATCCCAGGGACGGCGGAGCCTGGTGGGCTGCCGTCTGTGGGGTCGCACAGAGTCTGACACGACTGAAGCGACTTAGCAGCAGCAGCAACAACAGAGGCAAGAATACTGGAGTGGTTTGCCATTGCCTCCTCCTGTGGACCACGTTTTATCAGAACTCTCTCCTATGACCTGTCCATCTTGGTGCTCATAGCTTCATTGTGTTATTAAACAGGCCCCTTCACTATGACAAGGCTGTGATCCATGAAGGGGCACCTTAATTCTGCTTTCTATCAAAGCCAGAAGTGCCCTCAACAGTACCCCTTACCGAGGCCACCTTCACCTCTGTTTAAATGTCTTTAAAGGAATCAGTGTCTATTCTCTTCAGGAGATTTCCAGTGGCTACCTCGTTCACTAGATGGGAATCACATTTGATTAGAGGAATTCCAAATTCTAGATTCTTAGATTGCCAGGCTCATGGAGAAGTCCCTATTAAGGTCACTTGGTTGAAAAATGAAGCAAAAGTGTCTGCCCATAAGCGGATCCAGGTTCTGTCCAACAGCTCTTTATGTATCAGTGAAGCGGAAGGCAAGTAAGGAGTTCAGTCTGATGAAGGATTTCATCAGTGCTTGGCCATGAATAACATGCAGCCATTCTTAGTCAAAAAGCTCATCTTACCTTATCAGTGTGCTCCCGGGCTTCCCAGGGGGCTCAGTGGTACAGAATCAGCCTGCCAGTGCAAGAGACACAGGGGACAGGGGTTTGATCCCTGGATTGGGAAGATCCTCCCAGAGGAGGAAATGACAACCCCCTCCAGTATTCTTGCCTGGAGAATCCCATGGATAGAGGAACCTGGTGGGCTCCAGTCCATGGGATCACAAACAGTCATACACGACTGAGCAACTGAGCAAACTCTAACCATTACAGCTATAATTCTTAAATCTGGCTGCCCATCACAGTCACTGAAGAAATGGCTTTAAAAATAAAAAAAGAGGAATAATTGCATATAAATGGGATCATAACATACATGATGTTTTTATTATAGAAAATTTGTTTCTCTCTCCTTTCCTTAAATCAGTCCCTACTGTTTACCCCTGCTCCCACCCTTCTCAGACAATAATCTATTGTGCATATATCTGTATTTTTCTGTTCGTGTAATCCTGTGCAGACGTATATATATCATGTATTTCTCTTGGGGATTATTTAACAGATTTTTTTCTTTTAACTCAGTAGTACTTGAAAATTCCTCTAAGTCATCTAGTTTAATTCATTTCTTTTTCTTTTTTTTAAATGGCTGAATAGTATTTGATATTGAGGATACTATAAAGTATTTAGCCATTCTGCTGTAGATAGGCATTACTTTATTTCTAGTTATTAGCCAAACAATGCCACAATAAACTGATATTTTTGCTTCTTATTCTCAAGAGGGTAAGAGGCTAAATATATTTTCAATCTTAATGGTTATCTCTAGATTGCTTTTTAGGAAGACTATAACATTTCACATTTCCTCTAACAATGTTTAAGGCTATTCTCCCACATTCTTTATGGAAATCTCTTAAAAATAAATATTCCCAGGCTCTAACCAGAAAGATTCTGATTTAGTATGTCCGTGGAGAGATACACAAAGCTGTATTTTTAAAAAGTTCTAGATGAATCAGAGGTAATATTGGAACCACTGCATTTAAGCCCAAGAATATATTAAAAATAACTGGCCTTCTAGCTTACTATTAGCAATATCATGCTTTAGCTAGGTACACATATTAGAATCAAAATATCAGATCAAGATGTGAATTGGCAATAGACATATATATCAAATGTAGGTCAAGGGTGTGTGCACTTTCAGAAGGCTTAATTAGTTGTATTGGGGCAAGCCCCTTGGGAGTCACATATCCAGTTTGGAGCAGCTCATCTCTTTACAGTCTCACAAGATTTTTAGGAAGAGATAAACATTTAGAATTTGTTTAGAATGTAAGTGATTAGAGAGATGCTAATGAGGAAATAAAAGACCACACTTACACATATAAAATGTTGAAGAGCTCCTGCTCATAGTATATAATTGGAAGTGAAAATCCAAAGACTTGAGTTTTAATCCTGGTTAAACTACTTACTACTTGTCAGACTCTGGAACTTATTTTCCTGTTTTGTAAAATGAGATGGTTTAATATATGATTACTATGATAATTTCCTAACTAGACTGGAGACAACATTTCCCTTGTCATCGCAGATGCTCTAGAGAATTACTGTCAGGCAATTTCCTCTATATCTATTATAAGTCTTGGACCCAAATCTGACAGCAGCAAAGCTGATTATATTTACTATTTAGCTATGTGTCCACAGAGCCCCTTCTCTTGGTCTTGTGTTTGAGATCCCTATGGCCTATGGGAAGCTATTCATATCCTGAAACTCCTGTTTCTACATTCTAGGAATCCATCCTCCATTGAATTCAGAGATGAATATTTGTTATGTAATGAAGCAAAAACTCCAGAGTTTTGTGTTGCAGGCTGAGTGCAGACTGGGAGAAGAGATGGGTTCAACTTGTATTTGTGTTTTCCTCCTCAGGCTCTGCAGATGGTGTAGGGAGGAGGCTGCACTCAGCCCCTCGCCTTGGTCTCTCAAAGACCCCGACAGCAGAAATGGAGCACAGTCTCCATGAAGCCAACACAGTGTCTGCTTCTCAGGTAGCCACCTCAGGTTCTATAGTTGTGGGCATGGGGTGGTGTGTTGGGAAAGAATTATGGAGAGATGTGAGTGGTGGGGTTGGTGATAAGGCAGGGCATAGGAATGTGGGGCTGTTAGAAGAGAACAAGATCTATGATTGGACTTCTTTTGAGTGAGAGGAGATTGCCACGTGGCTGCTGCTGCTAAGTCACGTCAGTCGTGTCCAACTCCGTGCGACCCCATGGCTACTACCTTTTAAATATACCTCATTCAGATCTCTACTATTGAGTCTTACTTACCCTATTCTCTCCCATATCCCTCGGGACAGTCTGTGGGAAAACCGCAGGTCTGATGTTACGTGTCTGCCTGTGTGTCTGTGTGTTTGAAGGCCGCACCTTGCCGAGGCCCCAGCAGGGAGTGTGGGGAGGATGATCAGTATGGTGCGGAGAACTTTCGGCGCATCTCACGCAGTCTCAGTGGCACCGTTGTCTCAGAGAGGGAGGAGGTCCCAGTCTCTTCCCACAGTTTTGTAAGTAGAATCAGGGTCTGTCTATTTAGAGCATCTTCTTTCTCTTGCTAGGTAAAAATATACTGCAGGTGAAGGGGCAGGAGAAATGGAAGGTTGTAATTTGGGGAAAGCCACGTGCACTCAGCAAAAATGAGGACATGTAATCATTATTTTTTTTGGTCACACGTTCACTTGGAGCCTAGAAGAATGTTCTTTCCCTGTAGCAGTTCTGGAAGGTGTAATGTAGGCTTCCTCAGGATGAGAAGAGTCCCAGAAGCCTCGAGAAGAGTCTCTGAGGAGCCATGATTGCTGACTGGGTCAGAATCCATTGCACTAATCAAAGGAAAAAGAAGAGATGGGATGAAGTATTGTTTTGCCTGTTCTTCCCCAGCCTAGAAAATGACCGAGTTGGGTGCAGTGAGCTTTCAAGCTGAAATGAAGCATATGCATTGGCAGCAAAAGGAAAATGACTTAAAGTCCTATCTTTGGGGCATTTCATATAGAATTAATGCAGTAATCTATAGATGAAAGGGACAGGGATATCCAAGTCAGCAGAGATCAGCAAACTCAAATAGTTTCAGTGGTTGGATTTCTAAAATGTGCCTTTTGAGAATTTTATACACTTGCCTGAGGCAACTTGAGATTTTATTACAGTATAGGTCAGGATACAAAGCACCAGTAGTACATTGAAGCTTGCTCACCATGTCAGTTTGATAAAAAATTTTAAAAAACAGGTCTTAAATATGTGGTATAAAAATAGAAAAGTACAAAAAGGAAAACTAAGTCTCTTCCACCAGTTCTTCAGATCCAGTTTCTTTCCCAGTGACTACCCACGAGGTAGTCATTTTTTCTAGTTTATTGTCATACATTTATAAATAGCTCTGAACAGTTGACCACTCTTTTTGGAAAAGGTGGTCTTTTCTGCCCAGCATTTGTTCTCATATACCTTTAATGGCAAGTTGTTATTTTCCTAGGAGAGTTGGCTTCCTTTTGGCCTGACTTCTGTATCATTCACTTATTCATTGATTCATTCTTTTAAACAAATGCTTTCTGAGCTTATCTTCTAGGTATTGTGCCGAAAAATGGTGTTGAGTGAGCTAGATACAGCCCCTGCTCTCTTGACTTTACAGTCTACTGGAGGAGACATATAAACAATTATAGTATAAGTATGATAGGATTTAGTGCTATGGAAGCAAATAGAGGGGACATCTAAACCAGGCTTGAGGAATCAGGGAAGTCTTCCTGGAGAATTAAAATGAATGTAGCAGATAAAGGGGACTGAAGCGGATATTAGGTGATTTAAAAAAAAAAAAAGCTCTAATGATAATATTTGAGGGAAGAGAAGCAGGAATATATTTGGGGGGAGAGATATGTGCAATTTTGGACGTATTAAGCTTGAGTGGAGATAGATAATCTGGTAGGCTTTTGATTCTGAGACATTTGAAATTGAGATTTGAGAATCATAGCCACTGAAAAGAGGAAGAGAATTGCAAAAAGAGGAAAAAAAAACAGGACATATCTCTGAAGAGAATCAGACTTAAGGTTCTTCTTTTGAAGAACCCCAAAAGGAGACTTGGTAAGAGACTATGGAGATGGAAGGGGAGCCAGTGAAGAGCGGTGTCTTTCTTTTGGTGACTGTGTGCAGAGAGGACTGGCACCTCGTCCTCAGGACATTTGGTAAATGCCGACCACGCGCCATGCTGGGTTAGGTGCTATGAGCACACACGGATGAAACAACACAAAATATCTTACAATCTCAAAAAAGAAATAAGATACACTGGCATATAGATTATTTTATTTAATATATTATTTATTAAGTGCCTATAATAGTCCTCCAGGAGCTGTTCAAGGTTTATGGGGATACTGGAGTGAAAAGAAATGTATGCTAGTAGGAGATAAAGACATTAAATAAGTAAACCCAGACAATGTGTGAAAAAGAATAAAACAAAGCCAGAGGCTGAGGAGTAAAGAGGTAATAGTGGTTATTCTCAGGGCTGTTTTTGATAGAGTAGTCAGGAAAATGAGCTCTAAGAAAGTAATATTTGATGAGAGACCTCAGTGATACGAAGGTGTAAGCCATGGGAAGAGTATTCCCAGTAACAGAAACACAAAGTGTAAAGGCCCTAAGGTGGAATAAGCTTCATATGTTTGAAGAACGTTAAGAAGGTTGGAGTGTAAAAGGCACAGGAGTGGTAGGAGATAAAGTGAGAAAGATCAGCTTTGCCACATCACACAGAACTTGCAGGCCACACTAAAGGAGGCAGTGGGCTGGAGATAGGAAGACTACATTGGAGGCTGCTGCAGTGGTCTAGTTGAATTTAAATATAAAACCTGTAGGTAGAAATGACAGTATATGGCATAGGCAACTAATGGAATTATGGATTAAAAGTGCAAAATCAAGGGCAGTGTCAATATTTTGAGTCTAGGTGACTTAAGAAAATACAGTACCAGAGGGAGGAGTTGGGAAGAATGTTGGTTCAGTTTTGGACATATTAGTGTCTCATATATTAAAAGACATGTTTCTGAGACTTTGCCACATAAGTGAATGACAAATGAAGAACAAAGTAGGTCATAAGCAACAGTGAGTACAGACTTGACAGGCAGCACCAAAATGGAGACTGGAGGGTAGCAGTAACAGGAGAGATGGAGTAGAGAGTTTCTGACTGTACATTTAGGGAGATATTAGTTCCCAATATTTAGAGTGAGTGTAGAATTTTTCAATCTTTTTGGCTTGCTGAATTTCTCATTTCTTCTCTATTTTAAATTTTTATTAATTTTTTTTGGAGGCTTCTGTTATTTTTTTTTTTTTAAACTACGTCACACGACTTGTGGGATCTTAGTCCCCTGACTAGGGATTGAACCTTGGCAGTGAAAGCTTGCAGTCCTTACCACTGGATAGCCAGGGAATTTCCCTCTTCTCTATTTTTAAATTTCTATCTCCTTCTCTAATTTTAATAGTAGCATTAAGGACTTTGCTAAAGACCTTGATGTTAGGATTGGGAAAGTGAGGGTTATGAGGAAGACATATTAAGAGAAGAGAACTGTACTTTGGTGTCTTAAGTTATAGTGGAGGATGTTTCATAGTCAGGGTGTTTCCTAGAGGGGCTGATGGGAAGAGTGTCGAGTAAATTGGGTCCATCTCTAGACTAAGGAATATTTGTACTCTAGTTCCTTCCATATCCCCCTGCTTCCCTCACTGTGTTTACCCAACCATATCCTGCTGTGTGTTAATCCTCATCTCTATGTTTTTTTTTTTGTCTTGTCTCATTGTAAGGATTCATCAAGCGTGAGGAAAAAGCCTTTGGAAACCCGGCATCGTTGTTCCAGCTCCTCTTCCCTCCCTGTCATCCATGACCCTCCTGTATTTCTCCTTGGTCCCCACCTCTACCCACCCCAACCACAGTTCCTGTCCCCAGATGTCCTGATGCCCAGCATGGCAGGGGAGCCCCATAGACCCCCAGGTAACTCTCCCCAAATCTAATATTATGTGCTGGAAGGTAGTACTTTTCCAGGGACGTGGAAGAATCAAATCAGTGCATCTGTTGGGGGGTGGGGAAGGGGAAGGACAGTCCCAAGGTGGAGTTGTAAAGGGAAATGAATTATTGCTTTAAAGATCAAGCATTGATCTTGGTGAATCATGACTGAATCATTTCTTGGGCGACATGGGGTCTAGACCAGAGCTCCCAGAATCTAACTACTCATGAAAATGAACTGCTTCAGTTGTGATAGGATATGATTTTAAGTGACCCAGTGAATTAGTACCCAGTCTTTAGGATCCCCCAAAACAGGAAATATCATCCCTATCAGCTGTTTTCCTCTCCTTTCATCCCAAGTCTCAGTTGAGGGATGGTCTAGGAAGATGAGTAGTGAATGGCAGACTTGGAAAGATCCTATGCACAGAATACCCTTGCCATGTATAGAGACCCAGACAATCCTGGGGAAGGTGGGCAGCATCCTTCTGGCTTTCTTTGACCCTCCACAGCAAGATTTGTTCCATTTTTCCCCTCGTGGACCAAATCTACAGTTTAAGGCAGTGATTCTTAATGAGAAACGGGAGGTGCCCATGGCATCTAGTGGGTAGAAAGGCCAGGGATGCTGCTAAACATCCAGCAATGCACAGAGAAGTTTCCTTGCACACCCCTACCCTACTCCTAAGACAAAGAATTATCAGCCCCAAATATCAGTAATGCCAAAGTTGATAAACCTGTCTATGGGTATAAATCCCCAGGGAAAAGGATCTTCTTAGAACTGAGTAGTACTGTTGATATTTGTGTCCAAATTTTAGGGAGCTTTGGATAAGCAGGCCTTCTGGATAAATAGACTTCTTATTACTCAGTGGAGCTGCCAGGTCACCAGCATCCTTTGAGAGTTACTAGAAGTATCTGATCAGTAAGGCAGCATTTATTGCAACTTGTTCTGCACCAAATACTACAGTAAATACATGGGAGAAAGAAGGCAGTTCTCTGCTCTTAAAGAGCTCAAAGTTTTAGTAGTCAGGTATATATATATATGTATAGTACAACTATTGATGGAATTTAAAAAATTAAAATGAGAAGTACGGTTTAGAAGTGATGTTTGGAAAATTAGTTATTTTGCTTCTTTTAAGTAAAGGGGAATCAATGTATAGAAAAGGCATTCTACATTATGTATGTGGGAGTAGTGCAAACAAAAGCGAAATCTTGGAGAATGAACACAAATGTAAGCAGACACAGTTCAACTGGAGTCAAAGTATCATGTTAAGAAAAACTGAGTGATGTTTTGGAGTGGTGGCTCTAAGGAGTAAAATTATCACAATGAGAACATATATTTGGAATATCAGAGAGCCATTCATGTATGTGTGTTTGTGTCTGTCTGTCTTTTGGAGGACAGATTGTAACACAGTGAGATAGGAGTATGGCAACATCCAGGAGACTGTTTTATTAGCACAAATTGGCAGTGATTTGATTTTAATGTATATTAAGAATTTTTAAAAATGACATTAAAAGCAAAGCTAGGTTCCTTCTTTCCCTTATTTGTATGTTCTTAAAGAGGTGGGGAGTTGGAAGGAACAGCCAGGAATGGTCTTCTGGGAAGGATAATAGTTTTATTGAAGATGCTCAATCTTTGGGTTTCTTTTCTCTCTCCAGGAACTTCGAGGAGTGTCCAGCAGTTTCTGGCTATGTGTGACAGGGGTGAAACTTCCAAAGGGGTCAAGTACACAGGAAAGACTTTGAACTACCGGAGTCTCCCCCATCGTTCCAGAACAGATGCCTCCCGGGGACCATGGTCAGAGGCCAACCAGCATATTGGGGCCAGATTCCTGACTACTCCAGGGTGCAAGCCTCAGCTAACCCACACTGCCACACTACCAGAAAGACACCAGGGTCTTCAGGTTCCTCATGCTCAGTCCTGGGGGGATCTTTTCCATTCACCCTCCCATCCTTCTGTGGTTCACCCTGTGTCGCCATCATCAAGCAGTCTTTGTGTACCCATGAGGTCAGCTTGGAATTCAGGTCCTGTTCCAGGGTTTCGAGCCCCTGGTCCTCGAAGAGTAGATATGCCCCCAGATGATGACTGGAGGCAAAGCAGTTATGCCCTGCCATCTAGACACAGGAGGATAGGGAGAGAGGAGTTTCTTTTTTTCCTAGCAGATGCCCCTGGCAGAGAACAGATGAGGGGAAGAGCCCTGCAGCACAGCAGGTGGTAAGGGTCACCCCTTTCCTCTCCTGGAGCCCCAGCTTTCTCTGTTACACTGTACTGCGGCAGAGTTGGTACCCTGCATCCCTGCCAAGGTTGTGCAAGTCTTATCTCAACACAGAGTTGGCAGTTTCTCCCAGGGGTGCCAGGAACCCCTAAGGAGACCTGGCTTTGAGGGAATATTTGAAACTCCAATTTCCATTCACCTAGCAAAAGGAAGCAGCCGCTGTGTAGGGTTTTATTTGATCCACTTTAAAGATGAATCCATGTTACTCTGGACACTAGCCATTCCTTAGGATCTTAGGGTCACCATTTTATTCTTGAATACTCTAAGCCCTCATATTCTGTTCCCTGTTACATTACCAACTTCTATGCTTTGTTTTATCCACCTACCCCTATTATCCGACCTTCTGTCTTTTCCATCCCTCATCCTTGGAGGGACATGTAGCCCTGTAGTCTTGGTCCTGACCACATCATTCAGGCTAGCCCACCTGCCCAGCCTGTCAGCCTTCCCTCAGCCCCCAAACCTTAGGCCTAGATTGTGGGGCTGCCAACATAACATGTACTCTTCGGAACAGATGGGAGTCAGGCACACTAACATACCCTCCTGTCCTCAGCAGCACAGCCATTACTGCCACTTGCTCAGTCGCCGCTGTAAACCTTCAGAGTCAGCTGAACTATTTTAGGGCCAAACATACTGTTTTTGTAAAGTATTTTTCATTAATAAATCTATAAGATAGTTCTATTTAATTCCTTGTCATTTAATTGTCTATTTGATTCCTTTTGTATTTTCTTGCTCTTTTGTATTGGGCTGGGAAAGCAAGAAATACCAATTCCCAGTGGCCTGGGGCTTAGTATATGGCTTTTGACTGAGTGAAAGTGAGGAACCGAGGAGCTGAAGACTGGTTGAAGGGTATGTATTCAAGGTAGGAGTCAATGAGTCCTAATATGGAGTGACTTTCCTTGTTGTTATTCCTGCTGGTATATTTTCTATCCCTTTCCTGCCAAGAGGCACTCAACACTTTCATACTTTCTCCTTGCCTCCTCAGGGAGATTTTCTGGGTTTCAGACTCCTCTTACAAACTCACTCCTGATCTAGGGACTCTTGGTGCCCTCCCTCTACACATTTCTCATGTGCGTCTTGTCCCTCCCTTGCTCTCTTCATATGGCTGCACCTTCCCTTCCCTCCAGAATTATGGCACTTCCATGTCAGAAAGATCCATTTTCACCCCTTCCTCACTTGAAAATTCATCTCCCTCTAAAAAATAATATGTGAGCTCCCTTAGCAATAATACGTGAGCTCCCACTGGGCATTTCTCTTCTCTTAGATTATTCCAGCTCTCAGGATCATTAAGATTGACAAGTCAAGAGGTAGAGAGGTGGTCTTTGAGTCGTTTGGACTATTGCTTGCCTAATTATCACCGTCTATTATGAACAGATTCTGAGCACATGTAGTATCGAGCTGGCAGATGGGCAAGCATTTCTCACCCTATCGTACTTGAATCCTGTGCCATCAAGATAATATAGATCTGGAACTTCCCTGACAGTCCCGTGGTTAAGACTCCGCGCTTCCACTGCATAGGGCACCGGTTTGATCTCTGGTTGGGGAACTGAGATCTGACATACCTCTAGGTGCAGCAAAAAAAAAAAAAAGATATATAGATCTTAGGATATTATGATCCCTGCTACTGATCGAGTACCTCTCCTGGTGTCATAACACATACTCTTCTTCTAATAATTATTGACTGAACAATCATTTGTTGTCCCACTACTCCCTTCCCCATGAAGGTACATCTTTCAAGTTTCCATAGACAATCTGGGCCCACATTCTACCGTAGAGGTATTTCTTCAGTTTAGTTCAGTCGCTCAGTCGTGTCTGACTCTGCGACCCCATGAACCACAGCACGCCGGGCCTCCCTGTCCATCACCAACTCCCGGAGTCCACCCAAACCCATGTCCATGTAGTGGATGATGCCATCCAACCATCTCATCCTCTGTCGTCCCCTTCTCCTCCTGCCCTCAATCTTTCCCAGCATCAGGGTATTTTCCAATGAGTCAGCTTTTCGCATCAGGTGGCCAAAGTATTGGAGTTACAGCTTCAACATCAGTCCTTCCAATGAACACCCAGGACTCATCTCCTTTAGGATGGATTGGTTGGATCTCCTTGCAGTAGAGGTATTTCTTATAAGGAACTAATTTCCAATTCCCTATTGCCTTCGAAATCTCTCTTTTCTGAGTGAATCAAGAGGGAGGCTGTGTCCTTTTCAGGTGAATTTCGTAGACTCTATGAACATCTCGGTGACAAAACTCTTCCTTTCCTCTTACCTGTTTTGATTCTTAACCCTTAGAGCCTAGTCTGCTCTACCTGCATTCTTTGTGCTTTCAGATTCTTGACAATTCCAGGCTCCAAACACAAGGGCCAGATTGTCTCTCAAACTCCATTCTGAACCGTTGCTTCGCTCTAGAACCTACAGTGCTTCCTCTAATTCTTATGTCAGTTACCCGGATCTGATAGTCAAATTGTTATACTTTTTTTTTTTCCTCTATTTGTGGGAGATTCTTAGGTTTGGTCACGTCTCCCCATCTTTCTAGGAGATCCATGAAAGCCGGTGTCATGTTCCCTAGCACTCGTTCACCGCAGGAACTAGCTACAGACAAGCATCTCTCCACACTCTCTTTTATTTCTGCTTGCCCAGAATTTTAAGCTGATCCCTTGGCATGGTCTTGTTTCTCTCCTAGCTTCAGTAATTTTGCTCAAGTCCCTAGAGCCTGCTCCGCCCCCGCCCCCGCAAGCGCGGTGCATGCCGGTCTTAGCCCCTCTGTAGGGAAAGGGTCCGCCATGTTCCCCGGCGGCGCCGCCGCTTGGCTCTGGTAGCCGCCGCCCCCGCCCCCAGCCCCGCCCGGCCCAGCGCCTAGCCGAGCCCCGGGCCCAGCATGGCCGCCCCGGAGCCGGCCCGGGCTGCACCGCCCCCACCCCCGCCCCCGCCGCCCCCTCCCGGGGCTGACCGCGTCGTCAAAGGTGAGAGGTGGACGAAGCCCTGGGGGCCTGGCCTGATGAGATAGCTGTGTGAGGGCGGGCGGGAGACCGTCCCCTCCGGAGCGGGCCCGGAAGGGCGGGCGAGTGACTGGCTGCCTCACTTGGGGAGTGGCCCCTGGGCGGGCCCCTGCTGGGCTGGGCTGAGTCGGTGGTGGCGGCTCCGAGGTCTCTCGCTTGCCTGCGGGCCGTGGCAGAGGTTTCGTTCTGTAGGTCTCCTAGCCGGAGGGGTGAGGCTACTAGTCGCAGTGAGCCTCTTTCTTTTCCTGCCCGGCCTGTCAAAGCGGCCCTGAGGCCGCGATTAGCTCTCTGCACCACGACAGCTGCACGCCTGGCTTGCCGGGGCGAACGGAGGGGCTCTGAGACCTTCAGCCACGCGGGGCTGGGCGACGAGCAGTCAGAAATCACCTCGCCTTTGGCCCACGCCTGCTCCCCAGTGACAGCCGTCCGCCCTATTCGCGCCTAGTTAATGCCAGCCGCAGGGGTTCGCACTCGGCCCTCAGGTGTCACCCCGCGCGGAAATTGGGGGAACTGTATGGGATTGGACTAGGGTGAAGGGACAAGCCAGAATTTGGGGGCCCCGGGTTTAAGTGCAGAAGAGATGAAAAAAAGACAGTAAAAAAAAAGAAAAAAAAGAGCGTCGGGGATAGGAAGAAGCATTTACTTAGAACCGGCAACACTGGTCAGAGGGCAAGAGGGGTTAGCTCTCCCGTGCATGCAAACGCCTACACACTCCCCCAGAAGAAAAAATTAAATATTTATCCGTTGGTGCAGAATTTATGATTGTTTAACTACAACCGGTCATCACATTAATTTGAAATAGAGAAACTGAAGGCTAATTTAGAATTGCTTAAAATTCCCATGCTCTCTGGGAGAGCCCATAAACTTCAAACACTGCTGTGGAGGTGAAGAACATAATTTGAAATGATTTTTCTTTATCATGTAGCTTGGTCAATAAATTGAAATCATTTTAGAATAAAGTTTTCTTTATTGCACCACATTTATTTTTGAAAGATAGATACTTCTTTTATTTGTTTTGTTTATTTCATTCAATTTCTCAAACATACTGGCATAATGTTTAAACACTGTTAGCCCAGTCTTGGAAATCTGACTAGACATGTTTCCATTAAAATATTTAAAAACAAGAAAAACTTTTTCTTTTGTGGTTTTTAAATTTTAATTTATGAATTCTAGGCTCCTTTAATGATAATACTAATTTGTATCTACGTTTATGTAGACAATTTAAAAAACTTAATAGTGTATATATTCGGGCCAGGCATCAACTGAAGAAAGCTTTTATGGAATCCTTGTCCCAAGAAGTCTTTTAAAAAAGAGAAAAAAGATTGAAGTTCAGACATTCATGCTATTGTAAAATCTTGAAGTTTTGTTGGGTTGGGAATAGGAGACATGAGCTGCCTGGTAATTTTCTGACAGTATACCTGTGCTGTCTATTAATTTCCCCTGGCACTTTTCACTCTACTATTAGATGGGACAACCAGTCACATTTCTGAACAGTAAGTTTATGCTATACTTATGCTTGTGAATCTCCTTGATTTTTGTCATTTATATGGTAATGTTTCCCTTATACTGCTTTAATACAGTAAAAATAAGATTCCAGACACACGGCATATTCCTTAGGGGGGGGGTGGGTTGTGAATACAAGACACAGTCATATTTGCAGTTTATTGATATGAAATAAAAGTCATTTGATTTAGGTAAATGGGAGTTTGTTGATATAGAAAATCATAGTAGAACTCGTGGATATAAAATCCCATGTACTTAGTAGTATGCTTTTCAAGACAGCTTTCATTTCTTTATGGAATTTGTTAGCTAGTTGGAATGGTCGATATGGATCACATGCTTTAGAGATAGTGTGCAATAGATTGGTTTGTGCTGCTCCAGGAATTTCTGGCTTCCTTGGAAGTTACTGAGAAATAGAAGTCTTTTATATTTAATTTTCAAGCTTCTTTCTTGCCTTCCTCAGTAAGTAATTGTAGTATAATGTTGCATTTGATGACAAAAAACCCCAGTTTGCTGAAGCTATATAGCCATGGTGCTAATTCAACTTAAGTTTAACTTGTTGAAAATCTAGATTTAAGTCTAGTATGTGCTAGTTTTGCACCATTTCATAGTGGTAAGGTTATAGAGACCATCATTAGCATTGAATATAAATAGTATTTTACTCCCTGAAACTTTCCCCTGTTGTCTCAGCTTTTATACTCTTAGACTAAGAGCCCTGTATTTTATGGTCACATAGGTTTTGAAGGGGAATAGGTCTTCTGTGTTTAGTATCAAATGCCTGAATTTCACGTTATGTGAAGTTTGAGATCTTGGAATATGGTAGGTGATTCATGTATAAATTATCTATTCACTGAAATTATTAGTGGTAATTCCATATCCCTGATTATGGGTAATTAGGTTTCCTGGTTCATTAAGACAGTTCAGTTCTGGGCCTGCTCCAGCTTCTGGCTCTGGTCAAATTCATCTTTTTGAAAGTTGGTGGAGCCCAAGTGGTTTAGGTGAGATAGTATGCCCTCTTAACTATTTTCTGTTAAGCATTTTTCTATCTTTAGCTAAGCTAGTAAGCTTGCAATAAGAAAATAGAAACAAACTAGGAAAAACAGTTAATTTTTCCTAGTGCCTTTTTGCCACATCAGCAAAATTGGTGTATGTAATTAAAGCATAAAACCCTAAATTTATTTGTATTGTTCTTCCTCCTCCCCCTGAAATTTACTTGACCTGAAATGTCCAGGTACTTCCTTTTTTCCCTCAGATACTTTTAAAATGTACTTTTTACTGTATAGATGAGGTCCCAGATTTGTAAAACTAGATTTTCCCTTGAAATTAATAAATCTATTACACTTGATGCAAAAATTCACCTTTATTGCTTACAGCGCATTGTGTATTTTGTGTACGTGTTCATTTTAGCACCCATGGTGCGACTCACTTTCTTTTGCATTCAGCATCTTTTATTCCCTAGGTTTTATTATCCTTATCTCTTAAATTATCAGACTTTCAGATTGAACCAAAATGTGTGTGTTGTAAGTTTTTTACCTGTTATATATCTAATGGGCAGCCTTGTGATTCATTAGGTTCTGTTGCCTGCTGCCCTGCTTAAAAATCAGAGTTTGTTTGGCTCATGTGTTTTCCAGTACCTTCGCTTTAATAGGATTGCTTATTTTCATTACAGATTTTTAGATGACCCACATAGGTCTTGGAGTCACATAGCTACTTCAAGTGTTTTGTGTGTGTGTGCGCGCCAATTCTAGTTCATTATGTTTGCTTGTTTTTTTTTAAATAATTTTATTTATCTGTTTATGGCTGTGCTGGGTCTTGGTTGGTGTGTTTTCTTTTTTCTAGTTGCAGAGAGCAGGGGCTACTGTCTAGTTGTAGTGTGAGAGCTTCTCCTTGTAGTGGCTTCTCTTGTTGCAGAGCATGGACTACAGGGTGTGTGGGCTTCAACAGCTGTGGCACGTGGGCTAAACAGTTGCGGCTCCCAGGTTCTAGAGCACAGGCTCAATAGTTGTGGTGCATGGGCTTAGTTACTCCGTGGCATGTGGGATCTTCTCAGAAGAGGGATCGAACAAATGTCTCCTGCAATGGGAGACAGATTCTTTGCCACTGAGTCATAGGGAAGCCCTAGATCATTATATTTTGAAGGAACTTGAATTTTAATTGTTTTTTTTTTTTTTTTTACAAAATCTGTTTTATGGACTTAACCTATCTAATAGAGATAATTCTTGAAAATGATTTTTCTTTTCCTTTTTACCCTAGTCAAACTGTTGAGCATACTAAAATAAATCTTCAGTACCATGTGTCCTAGAGAAAGCAAGGGAACAGAGAACAGTGTGTGTGTGTGTGTGTGTGTGTGTGTGTGTGTGTGTGTGTGTGTGTGTGTATGAGAGAGAGCAGTGAGAAGGAAAGAGAACACTCTGGCAACAAGTCATCTTGGAAGGAAAATGCCAAGGAAGAAATACAGCTGCTCAGTAGTGAGGCAAAAGCTCCAGGTTCCGGTGCTGTTCAATGAATTGGCAAGAATTATAAGGAAAAGTTTGCTGAAAGAATTTTGATTTATTAGATGAGATGTGTTTTAGTGCCAATCCTATGATTTCATTTCAGTATAAAAATGTTTATTTTTACATAGAGATGAAATAGTGAAGTCGCTCAGTCATGTCCGACGCTTTGCAACCCCATGGACTGTGTAGCCCACCAGGCTCCTCCGTCCATGGAATTTTCCAGGCAAGAATACTGGAGTGGGTTGCCATTTCCTTCTCCAGGGGATCTTCCCAACCCAGGGATTGAACCTGAGTCCTCCACATTGCAGGCAGATGCTTATATGGTATGTAAAATTTATTTTTGAAATTCAAAGTAACCAAATAGCAACTACTTATTTAATACCTGCCATATACCTAAAAATTGTAGGGAAACAGTGTAAAAGATAAAATACAATCTTGGTCCTTGGGGAAATAGGTACTCATGAAAAGTTAATAATTTATGTCATAAGACTGTGTGATTAATAATTACCAGTTAAGTGGCAGACCCAGGAAGTTGAGTTCAAAGGAGATAGGGATGAGTCTAGATTTGATTGTTAGCAAGGGTTCGTATAGGAGGAAAGAGCTTTGAGAATGGGTAGGATTCAAACCGGAGAAGGCAATGGCACCCCACTCCAGTACTCTTGCTTGGAAAATCCCATGGACGGAGGAGCCTGGTAAGGCTGCAGTCCATGAGGTCGCTAAGAGCTGGACACGACTGAGCGACTTCACTTTAACTTTTCACTTTCATGCATTGGAGAAGGAAATGGCAACCCACTCCAGTGTTCTTGCCTGGAGAATCCCAGGGACGGGGGAGCCTGGTGGGCTGCCGTCTATGGGGTCACATAGAGTCTGACACGACTGAAGTGACTTAGCAGCAGCAGGATTCAAATAAGCAGAAGATTGGGACCATTTATTTGTGCATCATTTATTGAATATGGGTGTTAGGGATACAGAATTGAATTAGATATATTAAGTAAGATAGATTTTTCTTGGAGGCAGTCTAGTGGAGGAGACATTATTGCAAATAAATTAATGTAATGTATTAGGTACAAAGTGCTGTTGGAGCTGTATAGAGGAATTGATTCTTACTTGGAGAGAAAGCTTCACTGAAAGGATTATGTTTTGAGTGGAACCTTAAAGGATGAGTAGAATTTCTTCAGATATTAAGGTGGGGCTGAGATAGAGAAAATATTTTCTAGTAGAGAAAACAGCAGTAGAAAGGCATGGAGTTTGAAAAAAGCATGGAATGTGTGGCAGTTTTGGGTAAAGTTCCTTGGCAAGGAGTAGCAGATGTAGTTGAAAAGGTTTTTTTGCACACCAAGTTGAGGACCTGAAATTTAGGGAGTATAGCCTCTGGATGATTAAGACTGCCTGGGTTTGAATTAAGACTGCCTAGTTCTGCCTTGGAGAAGGCAATGGCAACCCACTCCAGTACTCTTGCCTGGAAAATCCCATGAATGGAGGAGCCTGGTAGACTGCAATCCATGGGTTCTCAAAGAGTCAGACAGGACTGAGCGACTTCACTTTCACGTGTTGGAGAAGGAAATGGCAACCCACTCCAGTGTTCTTGCCTGGAGAATCCCAGGGACGGGGAAGCCTGGTGGGCTGCCGTCTGTGGGGTCGCACAGAGTCGGACACGACTGAAGCGACTTAGCAGCAGCAGCGGTTCTGCCTTAATCATTTCACTGAGGACAAGATACTGAGTATCCCCAGCCCTCAATTTTCTCATCTGCAAAATACAGTTTAATAAAGTTATGGGATTTTTGAAGGATTAACAGAGACAATTCATGAAAATTTGTACCACAGTACCTGGCCTGACGCATTATTGAAAGTTTTAAAGTAGAGGGATGACCCAGTGTTTTGGTTTTTGAAAGGTAACATGATATTGTTGATAAGTGATTACTGATTAAAATGGAAGAGACTAAAATCAGCGTGTCAGAAGGTTAATGGAGTAGTCCAAGTGTAGAATGACTATGGCATGGATGAATTATGAGAAAGAGAAAAACCAAATATGACACAAATCCTTAGTAATATTAGAAAGTAGATATACAGGAGCAATGACTGGGTGTGGGGAATGAAACAGGTAGAAGAGCAAACTTCTAATTTTGCTTTAGTGATTGTTTAAATTGAGCAGTTGTAGTTAGAGGCAGAGATTTGAGTGATAGGTAAGAGACTGGGGATGGTTAAGAAGGACTTTGAAAAATAAGTTTCAGACTTTTGTCTCCTTTATTCATTAGTCCTTTTTGGACTAAACAGTAAAGGGTAGAAAAGAAATTAGGGTGGAAACCACCCCAGTATTTTGAGTAGATTTATTTAGCTGTGCTTTGTACAATAAAGGGGGAGGAAAAGTAGAGCTTAGATTTTTCTGGTACGCAAAGTGATAAGAACTTGAACTAGCATTGCAGCAATGGAGATGTAAAAAAAAAGAGAGAAAATTTAAAATAGAACTTAGAGTCCAGAAAGACAAGAGTGACATCAAAATTTTAAATCTGAGTGACAGAGAATGATGATTTCATAACAAAAATAAGCCAGGAAGGACAAACTAATTTTTGAGGGAAGGGTATTGTGTTCAAAGAACCACCACAAATTAAAAGGAATTCAAGGGATACCTAGAAATTTTGAAGACAGTGCTGTAGGATTTATTGAACCTTTCCTTAAAGCATGTGGCTAATGCATGCTTCTACCCCTGGCAGCTGGGTGGGTTATACCATTTTTCCTGATGCAGGAGACTTTTGATGACTCTTTTAGTCAGAAGAGCATTGTCGCCGGGTTGGTATAAGACAAGTGGTACTGGAGTAGTATTCTGAAGACCTCAGTTTCAATCATGACTCTACCCCTTACTAGTTGAAACACCCTGAGAGAGCCATTAACTTGTCTGAACCTGTTAACCTCTCTGTGAAATTGAGATAAAATTGCCCTACCAAACTCATAGGATGTCTCTGATAATCATAGGATTATGTATATGAAAGCATTTTGTAAACTGTAAACAAAGCACTAGAAATATATTGTCATTGCTATATAAATTAGTGTAAAGATAAGTAATTTAGAAACTGTAACTAATGTTTCATTAATTCAGTAAATGTTCATTAGTACCTATCTTCTAATCACTAGGTATATAGCGATGAAAGACAGCTTGCTCCCTTTCAAGGAGCTCATAAGCTTGAGGGGGGAAACAGGGTGGTTACAGTGCAGCTGATAGGCACCACGCTGTAGGTGTGCATCGTATGCTTTGCTGTGAAACCGCAAAGGAGGGGCCATCATTAACCTAGCCAAAGAACAGGAAAATTTTTCAAGAATTGGAACACTGATACGAAGTTTAAGGACAAAGAGAAATTAGACAAAATGTGGAAATAGTGTACCCATAAATAATAGGGAATGCAATGTACAGAGGTTTTTTTGAGTGATGTAGTTTTAAAAATGAAAATAATATCTGGTGTATAGTATGTGTCTGGAATATGAGTTAGTGGCAAAAGATGAGGGTTGGAAATGTAGGCAAGGGTCAGATTAGAAGGGATTTTGTATGACATGTTAAAGTACAGAATTTGGATTTTATGTGATGCATCCAGTCTTGCAACAGGTGGATGTTGAGATCTGAATTTTAAAAGGAGTATTCTGAGTTATTGTGAAACCTGGGAAAAATTGAAAAGATTTTTGTAATTTTAGGGGGAAAAAAACATCCTTATTCAGTGTCTTAGAACCAAAGGGATGAAACCAGACCAGAGAATTATCTAGGACCTATTTATTGGCTGTGTTAGGGTGAGGAAGAAAAAGACTTTTAGGATAATTTCCAGATAAATAACTATATTGGTGATAGTTTGGAGGGAAAGTTCATGCATTAAGTTTTGGCTTTATTAAGTTTAAGATACTTATGGAACATCCAAGTGGAGATATTTAATAGTTTAACAGGGATTTGGAGTTTAGTGGCACAGTCTGGACTGAGTAATCTATTTGGGAGTCCACAAAAATATAGATTTTGGTTGAAGCCATAGTTACAAATGAGAGGAGTATAATATGAGGGCCAAGGACAAAATTCTCAGCCACACTCTCATAGGATTAGGAAAAGGACTAGAAGTTCATGAGATAGGCTAATCAGGTATGACCAGATAATTAAGAGAAAAACCAGGTGAGTGATTTCAAGAACCCAAGAGAGAGAGTTAGAAGGTGAAGGAATAGAGCAGAAGCCAGATAAATGTGGGTTGAGGAAAGAAGACAAAATGTGAAAAAATGAAGGTATCCACTGTAGATTACTCTTTCAGGAAGCTTAGATGTAAAATATGGGATATATATGTCAGAAACAGGGATGAGGAGTAAGGGAAAATTACTTGTTGGGGTTTTTTTTAAGATCATAGAGAATTGGGTACAGTCTTCCCTTGGTATCTGTGGGGATTTGATTCCAGGATACCCCTCCCTCTTTCAAAATCAGTGGATGCTCAAATCCCTTATATAAAATGGTATAATATTTGGATATAGCCTATCTGTATCCTCTCATTTACTTTAAATCATCTCTAAATTACTTATAATACCTACTACAATGTAAATGCTATGTAAATAGTTGCTAGAGAGGCAAATTCAATATTCTCTTTTTGGAATTTTATTTTAAAAATATTTTTATTTTTAAAGTATCTTCTGTCTGTGGTTGGTTGAATCCTCACATGCCAACCTGTCATTTTGGAGGGCTGGCTGTATGTTTATCTGCTCAAAGGGAAGACCCTATGGAGAGTTGGAGGCAGAAAAAACAGAATAGGGGCATGGGTGGGTGGGAAGAGTGAGTGAAGTGAAGATGTTGGGGGTGGGGTGGGATTCAAAGCACAGTAGAATGTTTAGTATTGGGTGGGAGGAATCTTCTTCCTTGAGATAGAAGAAATGTAAAGATGGATACTGGTATAGATGTAGATGGAGAGGAGCAGAAAAATGACATTTGGTCTGAAGGTCTCAATTTTCTCTGAAAAAGATGCAAAGTTGATTACTTAGTAAGAGAGAAATTAACTTTAGGGTTCAAGGAGGAGGTGACCATTTGAAATCTCCACTGAGGAGAATGGGAGAGAGCACAGACAAGGATGTTTAATTGGATTGCTGGCAAGTACCAGTGACCAACAGTGTTGGAGACCATTAATTTGTATAAGCACTGAACTCTTTTGATGATTTTTTACTTAATGTCCAACTTTAGAAACTAGTTCATCTAAGAATTGGAGTTTTATAAGTAGAAGTACAAAAGAACAAAACAACTCAGGATGTTGTTTAAAAAGTGGGTGGTTGATGGAATAGCTTCAAAATTACAGGAAGCGAAGGTTTCCAGAAGTGGTTGATTAGGAGAGGTGTCCAGGTTCTTGATATACTTGGAGAACAAATAGAGAAAAGGGAGTGAGTCTGAAAGCATTAAGAGATTTTGGTCATGGAGTAAGAGATTGGAATTCAAAATTTCAGAGGTAGAGCAGAAATTATGGGCAAGGCTGGGAAAGCTTAAGTGGAGTGGAGCTCAGAACCTGTCATTTCTTGGGTTTATATAGGTCATCCTCAGGGACATTGATGATGGTGGTGCTTAGAGAGGAGAAGGCTTTTGAACTAGGAACCTGAGTTTCATGTGAGAGTTGACCAGAAGTGTAGTAGATGGCTAGGACAAGAATAAACTAGCCAGAAGACATGAACCTCAAAGGAGACAGCATTTTCCTCTTCACAGGAGTGATGATGTTAGATGTGGAAATGGAGAGCTAAAAGACTATAGCCTTTTCTGCTCAGAGTGGTGGGAATTCTGGAGGCTGCAATGAAGACAATTGGGAGGGAGGAGAACAGCCTGAGGATGTTCTTACTCAGTCGCTGAGTCCTGTCTGACTCTTTGCAAGCCCATGAACAGCAGCATGCCAGGCTTCCCTGTCCTTCACTATCTCCCGAAGTTTGTTGTTACTCATGGTGTGAATAAAAGAAATACAGAGACAAAAATCAAGAGGAACTTATTTTGGACAGTTGTGAGTAATGGCAGTGACGAAAAGCACAGACATCTGAATGCTACTTTGGAGTAGAGTTTTCGGGTGGCACAGGCTGCGCCCCACATAGCGTTGGAGGCCTCACCGGGCTGGTAGTTTGCAGTCTTTGCTTAGGGTTGGGCAGCAGGGAAAAGCTCCTCTGTTTATTGACCATTCACATAGTATGTATGTACATTTATGTGCTGGTTTTTCCCTATCTAAAACTTAGAAGAGTTGGAAAACAGTAATAGTTGGCTGAAGATGAATTAGAAATGTGAAAAACCAGTTAAAAACCTAAAATTAGATGGAAATGCTTTAAAAGTACCTTAGGAGTTGCAGAATGGTAGTAGTTGAGAATATTAATTTCTCGATTAATAACAAATTCAACCCTCTATTGACCAGCAGTGTCAGTAATTAATTTCCTATTAGGCCAAATTCTATTTGGTCAGTTTTCTTTTGCTTAGTTAGATCACCTGCTGTGGCTCCTTTTTCCACCTGCCAAAGAGCACAGTGCCTTTTTGCCTCTTATTTTCTTATTTACTGATATATTAAAACATTTTTCCAAAACTTTCTACTCTCCCATTTCAGTGTTGTATTTAGTTTTCATCTGCTTTTATCTATGGTGACATTTCTTCACCTCTCTACCTGCTCATTCCTTAAAAGGTATTGCAGCTGTTGTTGAAATTTAAAAGTGTGTCTTGAATTGAAAAAGAAGTGGAAAACATAGGTCTGGGGGCAGTGTATACTTTTTTCCCCCAAATGAAGAAGACATTCTGACTCTTGGTTAAAGAGGAGCAGTACCTCAGTGTGATTTGCAGTGGGGCATCACAGTGTGCATGAAAACATGCAGTACCACAGGTGACTGGCTGATGTAGGGGAAGGTCTCCCACATAGGTTTTTAGGAAGTTCTGTATTTTGAACAAAGTTCAGCTATTAGTGGAATTATGTTTTGATTATTAGGCATTATGTTATGCATAATCTGGAATGCAGCATCTTAAACAGTGTCTCTTTTCCTGAGTAGAGGAAAAATTCTCTTGGCCTGATGAGAAAAATATCCCAGTTTGATCTCAGAAATTTTTATTTAAGAGATATTTAAACTTTTCATTTTCATAATGTCCCAAAAGTAACTTTTGATTTATTTGGTAATTGTTAATTTCTGTCATTTTTAAACTGTTGATTTACTGCTAGTGGCAAATTTGATTATAGCATATAGTATGCTGCTGCTCCTGCTAAGTCGCTTCAGTTGTGTCCGACACTGTGCGACCCCATGGACGGCAGCCCACCAGGCTCCTTCGTCCCTGGGATTCTCCAGGCAAGAACACTGGAGTGGGCTGCCATTTCCTTCTCCAGTGCATGAAAGTGAAAAGTGAAAGTGAAGCCTCTCAGTCGTGTCCTACTCCTAGCGACCCCATGGACTGCAGCCCACCAGGCTCCTCCGTTCATGGAATTTTCCAGGCAAGAATGCTGGAGTGGGTTGCCATTGCCTTCTCCAATAGCATATAGTATAATAGTCTGTTTAATCTTTGGTTGAAGGAAAACATACATTAGTAAAGGTTTTTATTTTTTTAGGATCTGACATAGCTATATTTGGGCAGCCCCATGGACTGTAGCCCATCAGGCTCCTCTATCCATGGGGATTCTCCAGGCAAAAAATAACTGGAATGGGTTGCCATGCAGTCCTCCAGGGGATCTTCGCAACCCAGAGATCGAACCCAGGTTTCCCGCATTGCAGGTGGATTCTTTACCATTTGAGCCACCAGGGAAGCCCTATTTGGGGAAGCAAAATGTACTTTAATGCCTTGTTCTAGATGCAGTAAAAAATAATGGGAATAAATGTGTTCTAAAAAAGTAGGGGGAAGCAAGTTTTGTTTTATTATCAAAAAAAAGGGTAAAAGCTAGAGGGATTGATGATTTCAAAGTCTTTTAGAAATGGTTTATATTCCTCTGCTTTAGTTCTTATTTCACTTCTAAGAAGTGAGCTCTTCATAAATTATTTTTCTGCTATGAGAATATTGCTATTTATTATTCTTTCTTAGGTAATTGATAAAATTCTAACCCAGTCCCCTGTTTTTAGTTACTTTAAGTTGAACTGTGAAGAAGTGGTTCATCCTATACTTTTCCAATCTTCTGTATAATAATTGATAATCACAGTGATGGTCAGGAAGATACTGTGTACTATATGCCCATACACAAAGCGAGTTTTTTCTTTAAAAATTTACTTCAGAAAAGAGAGAAATACATTTGGGTCTATATGTAGACTACATTCTTACTATAAATTTCTTTATTTTTTTTGAAAAACAAAATACTCTTTGGTAAAAAGCCTAAAACTGCTTCAACCCAAGCTGATTTTGAATGTATAAAGAGTTCGTTTGTTGGCTCCAGTTAAAAAGGAATAAAAAATTTTAACAGATATATAATAACTTTTCCTAGGTACATGACCTTAAGGTAGATGCCATTGAAAATGGACTTTCATGTTCTCTATTCCACTTAACAGATTTCAATTTAAAACAATACAGTTGTTAAATACTCGTGGAAATCATAAATATATGCTACAGGAGTAAAAAGGCCAACTATTTCAGTAGTTAGACAAATGGAAATTGTGTTTTAGGATAAATTTGCAGCAATAGCATTGAACATGTGTTTAAAAAGTACTTGTAACTTAAACAACTTAAATGGAAGTGAGGATGATTTGCTTATAAAAGTTAGATGACAAAAAATGAATCCAGTGGTAAGGAATGCACTGATGTCAAAAATGTGTATAAAGATTTTTGAATGAAACCGTTATGTGAAAAATGAAGGTAAGAGAAAAAGCAGTATTTAAAAATTATCATTTATTAGTATTAATATTTTAAATATATATATGCATCTAGAGTAATTTAAATCCGTAAGTAAATGTTTGGCTGTTTTAATCTATATTCCTAGAAATTTCTGGGCTTCCCTGGTAGCTCAGCTGATAAAGAATCCTGCAATGCAGGAGACCCTGATTCAATTTCTGGGTCGGAAAGTTCCCCTGGAGAAGGGATAGGCTACTCTCTCCAGTATTCATGGGCTTCCCTGGTGGCTCAGACCGTAAAGAATCTGCCTGCAGTGCAGGAGATCTGGATTCAATACCTGGGCTGAGAAGATCCGTTGGGGGAGGCATGGCAGCCCACTCCAGTATGCTTGCCTGGAGAATCCCCTTGGACAGAGGAACCTGGCAGGCTACACTGCATGAGGTTGCAGAGTCGGACACAACTGAGCGACTAAACACAGCACAGAAATTTCTGCTCAAGTTGGCCAGCAGGCATTGTTTTATATAGTTTTATTAGGAAGTTGGTCAGTTACCTTATATTTGGGATTTCTATTTATGCTTGTATGGTATTAAGTTATATTTATTATACTTCATTTAAGATGAAGAGTGTATATGTTTTGAGAGTTCTGTCAAAAAATGTTTTGGCTTAAAGAAAAAGCTTTAGTTATCCTGAATAAACTTAATTTTGTGAGACAATTCATTTCTCTAATAATTCTCATGTTGTTATATATAGATTATTTTAAAAAGAAGCATAATTTGATTTCTCTTTTTAAAAAAGCTTTTAAAAGTTAATACCTCTATCTAGTAAATGAAGAAACAAAAACTTCAGCTTTTCAGTTTTGAATCTTACTTACCTAGATCCATTAATTAGTTTTTATGTTAATATATTAATAGTGATTTTTTTTATTAATTAAAAAAAATTTCAGCTGTTCCTTTCCCCCCAACACATCGCTTGACATCTGAAGAAGTATTTGATATGGATGGGATACCCAGGGTTGATGTTCTGAAGAACCACTTAGTAAAAGAAGGTCGGGTAGATGAAGAAATTGCACTTAGAATTATCAATGAGGGTGCTGCCATTCTTCGGAGAGAGAAAACCATGATAGAAGTAGAGGCTCCAATTACAGGTACACTTATTTATGTTTTGGATATTATTTTTTTTACTGTACCACTGTTTACATACCTAATTATAAAACTGTTTATTCTTCATATTGTATACTAAATTAGTATTACATGGACATTATCTTGAATTTCCAGATTATTTCCTATAACTTTTGAAAGTTTTTGCCTGTTTTCAATGAAGAAACATGATCCTAAATAATCTGAGTGCAGAAGTTAGTCTAATATGCTTTTACGAAGGTTTCATCAGTTGAGTTGGCCATCATTGAATTTGATTCAACAAATATTTATTTACTATGCTTTCAGTCATCAGGGGCAAATACCTCAATGCCATATCAGATACCAAAAATGATCATTTAGAAGTCATCAGAAAGTATGGAGTTAGAATGGATATTTTACTGCCACCAATATAATTTTATCATCCTAAGATGTGCATGCTTGACTTCCTAAAGAAGAGTTTTATAAATTTAGATGAAAATTTTGTCACTTACTACAAATTTTAATACTCTTGTTATATCTTGTTCTAGATCTTGAGCACATGAACAGTTGGGTACACATTATCCCTGTCATGACTCTTCATAGATTGCTTCCGTCTTAGACCTTTCTTGACAGAATTTTATGCTCTCTCTTATGTAAACGAAATTAGAATTTAAGTAAAATTTGTTATTTTAGAGGTTTTTTTTTCATATCTAATAATCTTCTTGTTTCAGTGTGTGGTGACATCCATGGCCAATTTTTTGATCTGATGAAACTTTTTGAAGTAGGAGGATCACCTGCTAATACACGATACCTTTTTCTTGGTGATTATGTGGACAGAGGTTATTTTAGTATAGAGGTAATAATCATATACTGTCTTTTGATTTGCTTTTAAGTGTTATCATAGATGATTTCTATTACTTCCTAATAAAATAAGTTCCTTAAATTACCTGTATTGGGTTCTTTTTAATACCTCTGCATATTCTGAAGTTTTTAGGTAAAACTATTATTTATTCCTCTTTTGTCTTTCAAACTGTTCTCTTAATTTTTTGTGTGTTAGTGTAATTACCATTTCCCAGTGGAAATTATAAGCAAAATTATGGATCTTTATTGCCCTGTTATCTAGTGGCCCTAAAGAGCTAATGCTGTTTATCTCTCTTGCCCTTAAAGGCATTCAGCCATGGGGGAAAAAAAAAAAGATTAATTGTATTTTTCTAATTAAATAAAATAGAATGCTTTTATCACTTAAACTCTAGTGCTTCTATCTTTCCTCCTGTAGCCATTAAGACCCAAGTATATCATATGGAATCTTTATGTATTCTGAAAGTATTAATCTGCTTTTTAAAACTTGAGAGGCATTAAAATGACCTGTTTATAATCACTTAATAGTAGATTGTTCTTTTTGCTTCTTTTACTTTTCTAATTATAAAAATTAAGATATAGAACAATTTGTATTTTCTAATATATGCATTTCTTTCCTTTTTTGAAATGAAAATGAACTCCTATTATAATGTTCTGTAGCTTCCTTTTTTTATTAATTCCTATGCTCTGATGTCATGCCAGTTCAATTATAAATTTACAGCATCATTTTTAATAGCTGCATTGTATTCTGTTGACTAAACTAGTCATAGTCAATTTAATCAATTCTTATTGTTAAGCATTTAAGGTGTTCCCAGTTTTTTGCCATTGCAATTGATGCTTCAGTGGACCATATTATTTATACGTCTTCATTACTTGCTCAGTTATTTCCATAGGACAAATTCTTAGAGGTTAAATTGTTGAGTAGAAGCTCCGCAAATAGATAGTAGGTGTGTTAGCATTAATGTGTTTCAAGCATATTCTAAGCAGTTAACATACTTGATTAATTTTTACAACAAAGTTATGAGGTAAGTGCTGTTATTTTATCCATTTTATAGAGGAGCCTGAGGCTTGAAAAGGTTAAATAACTTGCCCAAGGTCATATTGTTAGTAAGTGGTGGAGCTAGGCAGTTTGAACCTGTGCTTTTAACCATGTCCTCCACTAGATATTGAAACCTTACCTGATGAATTTCTATGCCAGTTACTGTTGTTTATATCTCCTCTAGTGTTTTCAACCTCCGTTCTGAGGTATGCTAGGATCCTTGGTGGGAAAGGGAGCTCAGGGCTCTGTCCATCCAAATTCCCTTGGGAATTTTATTATCCTGAGTTGTTCTTTCTGTTCATAGTGTCATCATCAGCCCCTCTCAGTCTTCCCTTGGAGCCTTCAAGAAAGCTAGAAATTGGCCCTTCTTGATAGAAAGATTGGGGCTTTTGACAGAAACAATAGAACAATTTTAGGAAGCTTAGTTGGTAACAGCATTTGGTATTAGAGGGTTTTGTAGCGGGCTTTTTTTTTTTTTAAACAAGACTTTTTTTAAAAGATTTTTTTATTTTTTTGGATGTGGACCAGTTTTAAAGTCTTTATTGAATTTGTTATACTTTTGTTTTTGTTTTCTGTTTGGTTTTTTTGACACGTGGGATCTTAGTTCCCCCATCAGGGACTGAACCCGCATCCCCTGCACTGTAAGTCTTAACCACTGAACCACCAGGGAAGTCCCTGTAGCTGACTCTTTTAATTCATTTTATTGTTGGAAAGTAATAAAGAATCGGAATAAGTGAAAAGGGCAGGTATTTATTAAGTACTTACCAGGCTTAATTATTTTTTTTCTTGTGAATAAAATGAAATGTGTTACACATTCCAGTTAACCTTAGTTTAACACATTTCAGGATACCTTAACTGGTTTAAAACAAAGTTGGTGGGAATTCCCTGGTAGTCCAGTGGTTAGGACTCCACGCTTTCACTGCCAAGGACCCAGGTTTGATCCCTGGTCAGGAAACCAAGACCTACCTGCAAGCTATGCAGTGCAGCCAAAAAAATAGAGTTTGTATTTTCTTTTTTCTATGTGATCATGTGAACCAAACTTATTTACATATGAAATAGTCTTTCCTTTTTTTAAACCAAATAAGTAAAATGTGAGTCTCTTTCTTATGTTAGGTGTATTTAGAGAAAAATAGCTGCTGTTCTAATATTCTTTTTTATTTAAAATTGCATTGTCTTTGAATCGTTTCAGATAATAAGCACCTAATTAGATAAGGCAACATTCATAACTAACAAAGTAAACATAAAACATGACTTTTCTCTTCATTAGGCAGCGTGGCATAATGCTTAAGATCAGACGATTAGAATCCTATCTCCATTACTTAGAGGTTTTGTGATTTTGGACAAGTTACTTAAGCTCTTTGCTTCTGTTTCCTCATTTGTAAAACAGAGATAATATTACATACTTCATAGGATTGTTTGAGGAATAATTAGTGCTTGGCATATTATGAATACTCAGTAAATATTAGCTGCTAATATTTTTGACATTGTTACTGTTTTACTTATTGGTATACCTAAGGAGGAGACCAATCTGCTAATTGTTTTTACAGCAAACAATTTGTAAATCTAAAGTAATTAAATTATTTGACTCATTTACTCGACAGATATTTACTTCTCTTCTACTACTTGCTAGGTACTTTTCTGAGTGGTAAATCAGGCGTGAATAAGACCACAAAGTCCCTAATTTCATGGAGCTTATGTTTTAGTAAGGGACAAAGAGAAAAAGATAATAAAAAGTTAATGAAGAGTAATAGAAATTATAAGGGTAATAGGGTTAGATGAAACAAAGATCAAACAGCTTAGTTAAACAAAAATATAAGATTAATTCACTGGAAACATTTTCTTTTGTAGTGTGTCTTATATTTATGGGTCCTGAAGATTCTATATCCAAGTACATTATTTCTTCTGAGAGGCAACCATGAATGCAGACACCTTACTGAATATTTTACCTTTAAGCAGGAATGTGAGTACTGCCATGAGAACTATTTTCACTTCCTCAGGGTTCTTTTAGAGTGATGTGGGTAGTAAGAGTTTAAAGATTTTACAGTGCAACATGTAAGAACAGATTTTGTGTCCAAACATGTAAAGCTTTCAGGAAGATTGTCTAGCGTTCTCTAATGTTTAGTATTATTCAGATGTTCTCATTTCAATATTTCCTATTAAATTTGATTTTTACATACGTACTTAGGAACAGTTTTGAGCACTGTGTATAGTTTTAATTTTAGAATTATTTTTTTCTAACAGGAAGAATATGAACCAAGTGAAAAGAAATGTTGCATTGGAGATTTCTCTCCACCTATATTGAGACATTCCCATGAACATTCTTATTAGCAAATTAATGATGTCATCACTGCAGATTGTTTTATTTATTTTTTAATTATGCAGATTGTGTTACGCACACACTTGATTAATTGAAGGTCTTAGTCTACAATATTTATCCCATTTCTCTCCAATTTTTATGGCTGTGGTAATCTAATAGCTGTAACAATCATATAGAGTAGAGTTTGACCTTTTCTCACATCTGCTAGCTGTGTACTTGTTAGTGCTCATGGCTATATTAAGTCTTAGAATTAAGATTTAAAATTAGAAAATAACTTCAGAATTACTGAGACGCAAAACATGATGCAATAAAGATCAATATAGTGACAGGTAGTGACAGAAGTGGCAAACTCTGATATAACTTCAAAGGATCAGGTGGGTAACTTAAATGAATATAAGATGAGGCCTGGAAAGTGCATGCTTGACCTCAAAGCAATCAAATTAAAGTTTTTATTAAACTGCATTGTTGGAAAACAGGTCTGTCATCAGACTACCAGTTTATAACCTCTGATTGCTGGATATAGATCTTCTCATATTTGAATGTTACAATGTTAAGCAGTGAAATAGGAACTGAATTCTTTTTTTCTTATACAAGTAACAAGCCGTCCAGCAAAATCCCACTAAAAACATAAAATATCCAGGAGTTTAAAAGTAAAGGTGCAAAGGAATACGTATGACAGACTTTTAAAAGTAGATAACAGTTTAATTTGGTAGAGTCTTTCTTGTGTTATGTTGACTTCTTGCTTCGCTGCTCATTTTAAGTGTTCATTGTAGGCTAAAGGAAACCCTGGTCCTCCAAAATAGGAATAAGATCTTTTCTTTTTTTAAAATTGGATGGACTTTGAATTTTGTTGTGATATTGTAGTAGTCTTGCCTGTAACAAAAAAGTAGTCACTGACTCGTAGAATAAAATAATTAACACTATTTGCCTTTAAGTATTGTACGATTTTTGCCTTACTTGGTCTATAAAGGTAAAGAGTTGAGCTATTTTTAGAGATTTGACTTATTTACTTTTAGTAATATTTTATGACTATCTGCTGCATACACAAAATAAATTTAAAGAGAGCAAATATTTTGTCTTTGTAAGTGCAGTAACATTGCTTATCTTTATTGACTCTTATCGGGTAAGATGCTGGCCTTTTTTTAAAAAAATTTTTTTTATGCAGTAAAATTTACTCTTTGAAGTGTTTGGTTCTCAGCTTTAACAAATGATTAAAGCTGTCTACCATCACAGTCACAATACAGAAAAGTATCATCCCATGAATTCCTCCTTGCTGCCTTTTTGTACTCTCCCCTTTTACCAACTCTGAACCCCTGGCTACCACTTGGCTGTTATCCATATCTTTAATTTTTTGCCTTGATTTTAATAGTCATTTATATATGTGCATGTATATGTTTTAAATTATTAACAAATTACGCAGTTTTCAATTACTGAATTTTTTCTTTCTCTAGGTAAAATTAAATATTCAGAAAGAGTCTATGAAGCTTGTATGGAAGCTTTTGATAGTTTGCCTCTTGCTGCACTTTTAAACCAACAATTTCTTTGTGTTCATGGTGGACTTTCACCAGAAATACACACACTGGATGATATTAGGAGAGTGAGTATATATTTTAGTAACAAGAGTTGATTCCTATTTATAGCATTTTGTTGAGTAGAGACTAGAAACTTCAAACCTCTCTTCACTGCCAAGATTAGGTAATGGTAAAAATTAATATACTGATATTTTAAGAAAATATCTTCTAACCATTCAGAACAGTGTAGTATGCACGGTATCAAAGTTGGTACCACTTTCCTTTGTCCATTCCATTCTCACTTTTGACAAGTTATTTCTGCTCTTTGTTTCTTTTCTTTCACAGTTAGATAGATTCAAAGAGCCACCTGCATTTGGACCAATGTGTGACTTGCTATGGTCCGATCCTTCTGAAGATTTTGGAAATGAAAAATCACAGGAACATTTTAGTCACAATACAGTTCGAGGATGTTCTTATTTTTATAAGTAAGGAAAAATATTCAAGCTTAATCTCATTTTGGTTGTTAAAATAGCATATGCTTTCATTATATAGAAAATCATTATTTTACTTAATTTTCTCTTTTTCCCCACAGCTATCCAGCAGTGTGTGAATTTTTGCAAAACAATAATTTGTTATCGATTATTAGAGCTCATGAAGCTCAAGATGCAGGGTAAGAATTCTGTTTCCCTGACCTAAATTAACACCTTATGTACAAATCAAACTTAGTAACCATGAATGATGCTTTACGATGCATATTAAGTTATTTGTTTTGCAGCTATAGAATGTACAGAAAAAGTCAAACTACAGGGTTCCCTTCATTAATAACAATTTTTTCGGCACCTAATTACTTAGATGTCTACAATAATAAAGGTAAGATGTTGTTGATAAAAAAATTGTTAAACAACTTAGTATTTTAATTGACTTATTTTTTGAAAATATAGTAGAAAAGAGGCATTGTTTGAAACTGTAACTATCCAAGTCTCTTTATGAAAAAATGTAAGATATAAGGGAGGGGAGAGGACAAGAAATGAAAATCCAAAATGTGAAACTTAAGTCATATGTTACCATTTCACAACTTTGTCATTCACAAAAACTGCCTGTGAAAGAATGTTCTGAGGTAACTCTGTCAAGTAAAAATGCACATGATTTTCTCAAATTCCCCTTTCTTAAACTTTTCTCTTATAATCAAGAGAATGTTTTCTTGTTTGCATAAAGCTGCTGCTGCTCCTTTGACCATTTCATGTATTTGAAGTGTATGGTTGTTTATCATGTTTCTTGTTTTATGTTCACTGATGTAGGTTTTCTTTTCCTTTCTTATTCTCTACTTTTATATCCACTGCCCCATGATGATTTGTAATTGAACTTTTAATTAATTCAATCCGACCTTCTTTCAGGAAGACAGTCTTCCCTTTCCTTTCTTTTTACTGCTCTTTCTTCCTTTTTTTTCTTATGTCTTTGTAATTTACCTTCTTTTCTAGTGGTTTATGTTCCACCACCTTCCCTCCAAATTTGATCTGTCTGTAACAACTGGGTTTCCTTTAACTTGGAACATAATTCATTGAGAGATAATACCAAAGGATCTTAATCTAGTTAAGTGTGTGCCAAGGACATTGAAGATGAGCTTAAGTATGTTTAGGCAGTTCACATTTTCAGAAGAGGAAATCAAGAAGCCAGCTCCTATGCTGTCTTGACATGTCAGGAATTCAGTTGGCTATGCCATAGTTCCCAAGGTCAGACAGGAGTGGTTGTGCCAGGAGGAAAGAACAGAAGGTTAAAGATTTTTTAAAGTACATTTAATGAGGTCATTGCTAAGTTTGGGTTGTGGTGTATGTTCAAAAGAGGAGCAAAATAGAGTTTTTGGAAGATTATAGGTGATAGTTAAAAGGTTAAAACATTTACCTGAGATCAGACAGTAGCAGTAGCAGGCTATCAAATAGCTTGGATACAGGGTATGCTGTAAGAACTCCATACTATATTAATTACCAAAACAACTGTACCATTGAGATTAACTGAGTTGGTGGTCCTTAGAAACAATAATGCCTCCAAGGATTATAGCAGTGCTAAGATAATCTTTTAAATTATATCTTGTTTTATAAATTTTGAAACTTCTATAAAGATACCTAATGAAGCAGACTTCATTTTTAAAGAAAAATATATCTAAGTTTGGACTTCATTCTCCAAATTGATTTGTTACATTTAACTTTGTACCTGTAACCTCCCTTTGTTAGTATTAAAGGAACTAGTGTTCAGTGCTCACTTGATTACTGCCATACTGGTTGTCCTTTGTTAGTTTAACTCAGGAGATTAAAGGATACTTTTCTTAGTACTCCGAAAAGAAACTCAAACCATTCAATCTGTCTTGTCAAAATCAAACGTCTCTTGATAGTGCTGGTTCTGTACATAGGGTTAATAATTTGAGTGCTTACATGGTACAGGACATGTTCGTAATGTTTCATTCCATCTACAGGGCAATTTTCTAGATTCTTTGTCTTTCTGTTTTTTTAAACTAAAAGCTTGGTATCAGTCCTTAATTTCTGAGGCTAAATTTGAAATACATTTATTTCATGGGAATTTCATCAGAGAAACAAGTGTATTACTTTTGACTCTATATTAGCTAGAATCCCAAATCATGGAATTTAATACATACATTTCAGTGCTTTACATTAAAATAAAAAAAAAAGTAAGCACATAACTATATAGTATCTGCCAAACACTTTATACTTTTTTGTACTTTCACATGAACTATATTCTCTGACCTTAAACTTCTGAGATAGGCAGGGTGAACATTTTAATCCTGTTTTATAAATGAGAAACAAATTAGTTAAATAATTTACTATTACACGTATGGTATATACTGTAGTTTAGATTAGAATCTAGCCCATTAATCCAGTGTTCCATAAAATAATATAACCAGTGACTGAAATCTTTATCAGGTTAATTTAAGGTATTATTTATATCAACTTATGAAGCTTTAGAAAGATACTTGAAATTGAGATGAGTATGTTACCTTTGAGTTTTTCTCTTGATATTTTAATGGAATTTTTTTCTAAATGAAGTGAAATATTTCTTTGTAGTAGTTTCACTTGATTTCTTCCAATACATGAAATAAATACATTCCTACATTCATAAATAAAATGTTCCAAATTGTTTCTTTTTCTTCTCTGTGTGTTTTTTTTTTTTCTTGCTTTATTTCCATTTAGCTGTCCTTTTCAGGTTGCCTGCAACTAAAAAGACCCTCTTAAATTCCTCCAACTTGTATGAACTCTTAGACCTAGAAAATTGCTCATTGCTCTTCTGTGTTTCCTCAGAAAAACTGAGTTCTCACAATTTTGGATTTAGTAAACGTGCATGTTGGATTATTTGTATTGGATTATAAAGTACAACAAGCATTCTAGAAAGATTGGGAATTTCATTAATAATAAGTAGTAAAGATCTGACTATGTTCTACATAAAACTGTGTTGGAAGCAAAAAGTGTATTACTACTAAAAATTAATTCCTACCTCTCTACTATCCTTCATTCCACTCATCCCTTGACTTCCCACCCCCCTTAAAAGATATTTTTTCTGCTTTTATGTGTTTTAGACTTTTGGAGCTAAAGACAAATTGTTACATTGACATTCAAACTTATCTTGCAGCTGCTGTATTAAAGTATGAAAATAATGTGATGAATATTCGACAGTTTAACTGTTCTCCACATCCTTACTGGTTGCCCAATTTTATGGATGTTTTCACATGGTCTTTACCGTTTGTTGGAGAAAAAGGTATGATTTTTATTTAAAAAAATTGTTATACTGTTATATTTATTCCAGTTTACTATTGCAGGCACATAGTACTTGCTAAAGGGAGCTGAAGTCTAGTTTCACTGTGGCTACAGCTCTGCTTATGTCAGTGGGTGTGGATATGAGAGCCTCAAAGATATTTTGGTTAGCTGTTTACAGCCCCCATGTGAGGGTGTCTGGGGGACTGGGAGAAGACTTATAAATAGCCTGATGTTGTCTTCAGCTGTTGGGTTTTCTTTCTTTTTTTCTTTAGCTTAAATCTTTTATGAAGGAATGGAGAGATGGCTTTGCTTTGGAACTGACGCTTTTGCATATTTTAACATTACTCTTGGGGATGTCATGGCAATTCATGGGAGAATTTAATAGCCTTCATTTGGGGCAGTATTAGTCATTTTGTAGCAGCTCTGTATTGTCAGAAATGATAAAGAGAAATTCAGGTTCTGACCAAATATTGCTTCTCCTATATGGAGCAATATGTATATATATATAATTTTAGTGGTACTGATTTCCTGATAATTTAGAGATTCCTATTAGTATGTACTTAATGTGCTTAAAAAAGCATAAATGCTATTTAAGAGGTTTTATTTTTGTCTTTTATTTTAGTTCTGTAGAGTTCTTAAGACTTCCTTACTTTATCACATTCTTCTTTTTCCATTTTAGTGTTACTTTTCCCATGAGGCAACACCTCAGTTTCCATATGTGAAATATGAGTATTAAAGTACAGATATGATTGTAAAACATTTTGTTCTATATCCCTCTCTATTTTTTCTCACCTCCTCTATTTTACAAAATGTTCCTTTCTGCCTGAGATATGTTACTTCTGCCAAGGCATTTTTGGTTCTAAAATTCAGAGTTACTACTTAAACTGTATGTTCAACAGGTTTTTTGCAGATTCCCTTTGGGCTTCATCAGTTACTCCGTAGGTCAACATTAATATGGAGATAGAATTACCCACTTTAGCATTTGAGAAGGGGGCCAGTAAAGGGCTTAGGTGCAAGGGATGCATTACACTTATAACCTTCTATCTTTGGTGTATGAGAAATAGTTCAATCATAGCCTCATCAGGCTAAAGGGAATTTAAGAATTCATCTTGTTTATTCTCCTGCCTCCAGGCTAGACTGCAACACAACTATTTTAATGTAGTATGAGTGGGATGGGGGGTAGGGAAAGCAGGGAAGATAGGTAGGAGGAGAATGGGTATTTCTAATTTGATTTTCTGATGCCTCCACGAAAAAGGAAGTAGTTCATTATATCTAATCTAAATGTTTATGCTATGAGTATTCAAGCAAAGAGAAGTTTATAGGTTTTCTTAACTAATGCACCTGTCAAAAACCAGGGCATCTGATTTTTGCCCTGGTTTTAGACAGAATTATAGATCTCCTAGTGATCTTAACAATCATGTAGTCTAACTCCTTTTGAGAGATGAGAAAACAATCTAGTTTCTGTGGATCGCTCATAAGTGGAAGTGGATTTCTTTCAGTGCTCTGTATTTGAAGTCTGCTACAAAGTGATCTTTTGTTCTTTTTTGCCACTCTACATCATCTTAGATATTGTGAGGAAGTATTCAAACTATCTGACCATTTTTGTTGTTTTTCTGTGGATCTTCTCTAAATTATTCATATCTTTCTAAAATCAGAATTTCAGATTTGAACATTATACACAAATAGAATTCTAACCAGTGTTGAGCACAGTAAGAAAATTTTCTTAAACTCTTTGCATATTTTTCCATTTTAATACATGTTAGCTATTTAAATAGCCTATTTACTTCTTCATTCTTACGAAGAATTTTCTTTTGGTGTGAAATTTTGCAAATGACTCTTCATTGGATTCCACATTGAGAAAACTGGTTTGACTCTGATCTAGTCCCTGGGAAGCAACTAACCTAGCCAGAGGCTTCCTTGGAGGCTGGTTTAATCCCAAAGTTAGATGAAAGTAGTTTTTAAACCTTCCGTGGACTTCTTATTTCATTTTTTAAAAATCTTATGTTATAAAACTTGCAGCATATAAAAGGTAGAGCAAATAATATGATGAATTACTGTGTACCATAGTAATACTAAATAACTGTCAGCTTTGATAGTTATCAAATCATGGCCAATACGGTGTCATTTATATCCACATCCACTGCTCCCTTTCCCACACCTCAATTGTTTTGAATCAGATCTGTTATTTTTTGCATCTATAAATATTATAGAATGGATCTCAGAGATAAGATTAAAACCCTTTTGAGAATGTGGTAAAAGTTAGAGACTTTTACACCGCCCAGAAAATTTCATGTACGAAATACATGTACAATCTTTACATATGTAACATTTTAAGGATGCTCATAGATCTGAAGTAAATTGGTAATGCTGTCAGGTTTATTGGCCCCAATTTAAGAACCTGTGTTTCAGAGAATCCAGTATGGTGTGATCGACCATAGACGGTCATATGTGTAAGATTTGTTCATTTACCAGATTTGTTTTTGGAATTAACAGGAGAAAGGAGATTCTATCAGAGAGATTAAAGTAGCATTTGAACTGGGGGTTAAAGAATGTTGGAATTGTGTGGGTAGATGTGAGCAAGACAGTTTTAGGAAAAGGTACTTCCCAAGGCTGAGTCTGACAGGAAGAAATCATAAGGTCACTGACAAATGTTTAGGAGTTCAATTTGATTAATAAGTAATGTATGAAAGATGAAATGAAATGTTTGTCACTCAGTCATGTCTGACTTTTTTGCAACCCCATGGACTGTAGCCTGCCAGGCTTCTTTGTCCTTGGGATTCTCCAGGCAAGAATACTGGAGTGGATTGCCATTTCCTTCTCCAGGGGATCTTCCCAAATCAGGGTTTGAACCTGGGTCTCCCACATTGCAGGCAGATTCTTTACCATCTGAGCCACCAGGGAAGCCTCTTCATACATTAGAAAGTAATGTATGAAGGATAGTAGTAGAAAAAGAATGAAAAGTCAAAATGAGATCAGGAGGATTTTGATCATTTAAACAGAGAATCTGGAACTTTGATAAATGGTGGGATGTAACTGCAACAGAAAATAATCATGATAGTCATTTAGAAAAATTACTCTGGTGAAGTGAACTGGAAGAAAGACTAGAGATTGGAAGACCTGTTGTGAAACTTCATCAGGAATCAGATAGAAACATAATGAAGCCCTGTTAACATTAGGAATGGAAAGCATGGGAGAACTCCAAGAACTGTAAAAGTAGAATCAGTGAGACTTAACAAGATTGCTTGTTTAAGAGGAGGGAATGATTGAAGATGGCTTGGATGTTTTGAGTGTGATAATGATAGTGACATTAACATCAGATAGTGAGTTCTGATGAGAACTCCTGTTATTCTAGCAACCCCTCACTTCAGTTACAGCTGCTCTTTATCTTCATTGGGATTGCTAGGCCTTTGACCGTGTTGTTTTCTTTTTAATCTGATGCCCTTTTGCCTCTCTTTGTTCTTAACACATCCCCAAACTCTGTTCTCTGTTGTTTTTCTACTTTGTTCTAGAAATCTTAGCCCCAGTAAAGTCTTAACTATTCATTTTCTCCATTTTTACAGTCAGGATATAGAGTGCTACTGGAGGTATTTATATAGCCTGGGTCTTCCCTGGAGACTTAGTGATAAAGAACCCGCCTTCCAATACAGGAGATGTGGGTTTGATCCCTAGTTCAGGAAGATCCCCTGGGGAAAGAAATGGAATCCAATCTAGTATTCTTGCCTTGGAAATCCCATGGACAGAGGAGCCTTGTGGACTATAGTCCGTGGGGTCACAAAAGAGTTGGACATACACACACACACACAAAAAAGAGTTGGACACAACTTAGTGACTAAACAACAACAACAACAATGATTTGGTATCACCCTTTGATTTCTAGTATTAGCTAGGCTCTCAGTAGTACCCAAACATCTTTATGTCACTAGTCTCCTTCCTCACTCATTGCCACCAGGATGTATTCTAAAATTCTTTTTTGTAACTTAAACATTTTCTTTTTCTAGCCACTTCCCTTACTGTCAGAGAAAACACATACCATCTATGGAAGCTTTCTCTGCTTTCTAAACTGCACTCATCTTTTTTGCAGGCGGGTGGTGGGGGGCTATACTACATGGCTTTTGGGGATCTTAGTTCCCCAACTAGGGATTGACTCTTGGTAGTGAAAACATGAATTCCTAACCACTAGACCATCCTGATAAATTGCACTCATCCTGAATTCTTAGCCTGTTGAAGATGTGACTCTTCCATCCAGGGCTACTGTTTCTAACTTGTTCTTATATTCCATTATCCTTCTGCTTTTTCAGGAAACTTACTTTATTACTTAGGTGTTCTATATCTTCAGACTCTCTCTACTAAGCTCTTTTGTAAATTGTTCAGATATATCTGATCTTTAAATAAAAAATAACATTTCCCCTATCTGATACCTTTCATTGGCCACTATTATGCTATGATTCTCTTGCCTTTCCTTCCCAGCAGTTTCTAGATGGAAAGCAGTACACATGTAGAAGCTAGTGTTTAGTAACGGTAAATGACGCTGGTAACTTTCAAGATAAACCTTAACCTGTCACATGAGGTCTTTGGACCTTGCCTAGTTTCTCTTCAGCTTCAATTTTTTGTTGTTTTCTTTCATGTTTTCTATGTTCCAGGCATGAAATAGCATAGCCAACTTCCTGAATGTACTATATGTATATGCTCTTTCAAGTTTCATGCCTTAATACTTTTTCTTTATTTTTTCATAACTGTTTTGTTGAGGTGTAATTCAAATACCATACAATTAACCTATTTCCATTGTGTACTTCACTGATTTTTAGTATATTCAGAGTTGTGTGTCTGTCACAACAATCAGTTTTGAAACCTTTTCATGATCCTCCCAAAGAAACCTTGTGCCCATTAGTAGTTTCGAGTTCCCTCCACATCTGCTCTCCAGCCCTATGCAACCACTTGTCTACTTACTGTTTCCATAGGTTTTCCTGTTCTGGAAATTTCATATAAATGTAATCATGCAGTATGTAGTCTTTTGTGACTGACTTCTTTCCATAATATTTTTAAGGTTTATCTATGTTGTAGCCTGAATCAATACATTATTCCTTTTTATGACAAAATAGTATTCTGCTGTATGGATATACCATATTTTGTTTACCCGTTCATCAGCTGATGGACCTTTGGTACTCTTTACTTTTTGACTACTATGAATAATGCCGTGATGAATATTCCTGTGCAGTATGTTTTCATTCTTCTTAGATATGTAACTGAGAATAGCATTGCTGGATGATATGATAACTCTATGTCTGACTTTTTGAGGATCTGCCAAACTATTTTCCAAAGCAGTTATACCATTTTATAATCCTACCAGCAGTGCATAATGTTTCTAGTTTTTCCTTATACTTGCCAATACTTTTTTTAAAATCTTTTTTTTATTATAGCCATCATACTGGATATGAAATTGTATCTCATTTCTCTAATTAATAATGACATTGAGTGTATTTTTATGTGCTTATTTGACATTTGCATGTCTTAAGAAATGTTCATTTTTAAATGGATTATTTGTCTTTCTACTATTGAATTATAAGAGTTCTTTGTATATTTTAAAGGTGAGTCCCATATCAGATACATGATTTGCAAATATTTTCTCCTGTTCTGTGAATTATCTTTTTACTTTCCTGGTGATATTCTTTGAAGCACAAGAGTCCTTAATTTTGACGAAGTCCTCTTTATTTTTTCTTTGGTTGCTTGTGCTTTGGTGTTATATTTAAGAAACTATTGTCAGGCTTATTAAGATTTGCCACTGTGTTTTCTTCTAAAAATTTTATAGTTTGACCTTTTACGTTTAGGTCCTTGATCCTTTTTTATTTACTCTGTGTGTGTGTATGTGTGTGTGCATGCTGTAAAGTGGGGATCCTTTTATCCCCATCCTTTTATATGTGGATATCCACTTGTCCCAGCACTGTTTGTTGAAAAAAAACTATTCTTTCCCCACTGAATTGTTTTATTTCTGGACTCCTTAATTTTATTCCACTGTTCTATTGACTGTTGCATACTTTTTCTAACTTCTGTTTAGAATACCTTATCTGCCACCTCCACCTGGCAAATTTCTATTCCAAACCAAAAGCCTACTTTTCTTCAGCAGATCTTGTGCATAACTCTGCATACTTATAGCATAGTGCTCATCGCATTTTTGTGATAGTTTATATATATATATATTTATAACTCTGTATCCTTTAGTAGTTAGTAAGCTTTTGGAGGGTCAAGACTGAACCTTTTATATCTGAATCCCAAAGCTTTAGCACAGTGCCTGGCATATAGTATGCTATTAATATATTTATTAGGAGAAACAATAGGGTCAGTATTAAATTTTGTTTTGACTGTGGTCATTTCTAGGTGTTGTCAGGATATCCAGGGGCTACTACTCAATAGGCATTTTTATTTATTAATTGAAATTTGCTTGTACCTTTCTTTTTTTATTTACTCATTTGTCATATATTTACTGGATGCCTCTCATTTGCATGGCTCTGGGGAGGCAGCAGTAAGCAGAACAACACCCTGCACTTGGAACGCTTTCCTTCTAGTAGGGGAAACAGACAATATACAGATTGTGTGAAACAGTTGACAATAAAACAAGCAAAGAAATCCGGAAATTTAAGGGGAGGTAGAGACTGGCAATTGGAGAAGGCAGTGGCACCCCACTCCAGTACTCTTGTTGGGAAAATCCCATGGAAGGAGGAGCCTGGTAGGCTGCAGTCATGGGGTCTCTAAGAGTCAGACACGACTGTGCGACTTCACTTTCACTTTTCACTTTCATGCATTGGAGAAGGAAATGGCAACCCACTCCAGTGTTCTTGCCTGGAAAATCCCAGGGACGGGGGAGCCTGGTGGGCTGCCATCCATGGGGTCGCATAGAATCAGACACGAGTGAAGTGACTTGGCGGCAGCAGCAGCAGTGACAGAGACTGGCAGTAAAGACTTCAGAATCATCCTCAAAAGGTGATACTTGAAAATATATTGAAAATATATAGGAACGGATGGAATCACCAAGAGATTGAACATATAAAAAGAAGATTCGGAGGAAAAAGATGTCTAAAAGATAGAAAAACCAGAAGAGTAGAATCCTGGACATTAAGGGAAAAGAGAAGGCAGAATGATGAAGGAGAATTAAGCCTAAAAAAGAACCGTCAGTTCTAGTTGTTAGACAGTCATTAGTCTTAAGGTTAAATTTCAGGGGAATTGCTGGAGCCAGGTTTTAAAAGATTGAATGCTAAAACTTTTTGAAACAATTGAAACTGTGCCATTGTTTTTTTCCTACTCCTTAATGTTGTATCCATAATGAAAAATTAATGTATGTGTTTAAATGTTATTCATCCCTGTACTTATCCCTGTGGGGGCTGCTTTTTTTTTTCCCCTCTGAGGGACCTGATTACTTACTCCATAAAGAATCTCTCAGGCTTGTTAGCCATTTGATTTCTTTCAGTTTGAAAGCCTATATAGCTTTTTAATTCCATCATTTCTTCTATCTAAATGTGTTAATCTTGTGTTATAAATCATTTGATCATTTATATAAATGGTTGCCCTGTGTACATATAGAGAATTGAATATAATCAGCTAATGTGTAACATTTGTTTTTAATAGTGACAGAAATGTTGGTAAACGTTCTGAGTATTTGCTCTGATGATGAACTTATGACTGAAGGCGAAGACCAGTTTGATGGTATGACTATTTATTTTACTGTTTTTTATTGTGAAGTGGTATTGTTTAACTGCCCAGTTTCAACATACTCTTGTAAATTATAGTCATTGCTCTCAAATGGCTATACTATTTGATAAGTGACAAGTCACTTTTTTAAGATATTATTTAAGACTTTAAAACAATTTTAGTGATTTTTTTTTTCTGTTGATATGGGGAAGAAAATGAATTTTGGAAAGGGGGAAATTTGAAAGAGAACAGAAGGAAAAGAAAATTGAAGTGCTAAAAGAATGTGGTTCTTCATGAATATGGACACTACTTAGAGAAGGGAGGATAAAAATGCTTTTTGTTTCATTGGTACTATATTCTTAGTGCATCAGAAATATACCTGAGTGCATAGTGGTGTTGTCACTTCTTTTCAAAAATCAAAATAAGCTGTTCCCAATTTTGAGTGGTTATGGTTTAAGAAACTTCTTGTTAGTTTAGTTTGAGGTTCAGAAAGCCCTTTTTTTTTTTTTTTCATAGAAACAAAGTTATACATGGCTATTAGTTCTTATGTAAGACAGCCAGCCTGTGTATCTAATGCACATTTGTAGTATAAACTACTAGAATAGAAGCGAATTTACTTTTCTTTTTATGTTTTGAAGATCTTATTTAGAACTTAAATATTTATTGAGTTAATTAACTGGATAAACAAAAAATATAAACAATTTATAAGCTGAAAACTCTTTATTTCCTTCCATATACCCCTCACATCTTTGTTGCAGCATGTTTTTCATAGTTTTAATCAGTATATAAACGTTGCCATGTGTTAAACATGGTCTACGTACTTAGTGGTAAAATTAGACACCTGCATATTTTTATATATTACTATACCATAACCTTTGTAGTTAATCTTAATGTTGTTTGGCATTTGGGTTGCTTCAAATTATCTCTATTATGAATAGCATGCAATAAACATAGTCATACAATAATTTTAATTTTCCTTCTTGGAATAAATTTCTTGAAGAAAATTACAGAGTTAATGAGTATGAAGAATTTTAGCTTCATTATTTTAGCTGTGAACTGCCAGATTACATAAGAATTGGACCAATATGAAGTGTTCCTAGCAATGAATCCATAGACCTATTTTTTTCACAGGCCCACCTAATTGGGTTTTGGTCATTTTTACTTATTTTAATTGATGGCTATACAGAAGTAAGTTACCGTTGGCTTAATTTTTGTTTATTTGAATTGTAATGATGCTAAGGAAGAAATCTGCTTTACTAGCTGCGTAAACTTCCTCTCAGGTGACCACTTAACAAGTAAAATCTGAATAAAGCTATTTAGAAATATCTTTACTTACAAACAGGTTCAGTTCTTAAAACACTGTTTTAATTCTGTTTGTTCAAAGTACAGAGTGACTATATACACATGTCTGCTGTTGCCATCTGTTGGTGGCAGGCAGCGAGTGCTTTTACTCTGGCTTATAGTTTCATTAACTGAAATAAATTAACTTATATTAGTTCTCTTTTGGGAGATAATAAGCTTCAAAGAGTAGTATTTAGTTTTCCTTATTTTAATTCTCTCTTTCTGATGTTTTGTAGAAAAGTTTTTAGTTCTAACATATTTCATCATCTGTCTTTTCCATAGAATTTTTAAATAGTTTTAATTAAATATTTATTTTCCCTGTTCTGCTACCATTGTTGTAAGATTAGTTCTAGGTTTAGATTCTAGTTCACAGTGTTATAGATACTGATATAATGATCAATAATATAATGAAATAATTTTTGTGCATATCCCACTAATTTTTTTCAGTAGAGTTTTTTTGTTAATATCAAATTCTGTGAACTATCCAGTAAGAGTTTTTTTTTATTGTTCATAATATTTTTTATTATTATTTTGATATCCATGAATCAGTAGTAATAACCAATTTTTTATTTCTAAAAATAAATTTCAAAAAAATCTTTATTTTCTTTTTTAGCCTGGCTGGTGGGGGCGTGTATCAATTTTATTTGTACTTCTAAAAGAACCAGTATTTGATTTTGTTGATTTTTCTCTGTTGTTTTCTTGGCTTGAATTTCATTGATTTCTGCTCTTCATTTTATAGTAGGAGTTTTAATTGGCATTACATTCTATCTATATCTGAATCTAGAAAGTTTTTTAAAAATAATGTATAATTTTCTAAACTAAGATAAAATTTTTTTGCCCTATATAGTTAATTCATTTACTATAATTATTCCTTTGAGTATATTTAGTATATCATCATTGTATTTAAAATTATGTGTTTTTTTCTTTGAAAAAATCTGTTATTACCAAGTTAAATTAATATTTCACTATTTTGTATTCTAATTACTCTTGCAACTGGTATCTCTCTTAATGTATTTTCTAACTGTATAATTATATATTTTGGGGTTTATCTTACGTTCAACAAGTTGGATCAGCAGAATTACCTCCTACGATAATTTTTATTTTGTTTTCCATAACTTTAAAAATGTCATTTGCATAAGGCTGATACTGTTATTTTCTACATTTTTATCCTTTATTTCTCTTTAAAAATTTGAATCTTAAAAAATTTGAATCAATAGTGTTAAATAGAAGTAGTGACAGGTGATCCTTTAGTCTTCTCTGTAATAAAAAGGAAAAAATTTCTCTGTTAAGTCTAATATAGTACTTGGTTTAGATATAGACGATTTATATGAAGATAGACACAATTGTCAGAGAAGGCAATGGCACCCCACTCCAGTACTCTTGCCTGGAAAATCCCCTGGAGGGAGGAGCCTGGTAGGCTTCAGTCTATGGGGTCGCTAAGCGTCAGACACAACTGAGCGACTTCACTTTCACTTTTTACTTTCATGCACTGGAGAAGGAAATGGCAATCCACTCCAGTGTTCTTGCCTGGAGAATCCCAGGGACCGGGGAGTCTGGTGGGCTGCCATCTCTGGGATCGCACAGAGTTGGACACGACTGAAGTGACTTAGCAGCAGCAGCAGACACAATTGTCTTTGGGAATTCAACCACGAATAAATATAAATTTTTATTATATTCCTTCTAGTGAAATTTATGCATTTTATCAATATTTTTTCTATCAATGAAAAATTATACTTATTTATCAACTTGTTATATCATTCTTACACTCCAGAGGTGAATCAAATTTGATCATTAAAAAGGCACTGTAGTTAGTGAAAAGGATCGGTGGTTCAGATGTCTTGGTGCTACCATTATACTAGCTGTGTAATCTTAGGAAAGTAACCTAACTTCTCAAAATCTTCTCTTCCATAGGTTGAGGGAATAGAGAGGATGAAAACTCTTCCTCACTCTTCAAGTAGTTTTAAAAATTGGGAAGTACCATTTATGGGCTTTCCAGGTGGTGCTAGTGGTAAAGAATCCTCCTGCCAATGCAGGAGACTCAGATTTGATCCCTGGGTCTGCAAGATCCCCTGGAGGAAAGCATGGCAACCCACTCCAGTATTCTTACCTGGGAAATCCCACAGACAGAGGAGCCTGGCAAGCTACAGTCCGTAGGGTCGCAAAGAGTCAGACACGACTAGGCATCTGAGCACAAGCGCCGTGTTTGACAGTGTTTCTCTGGGAAAATACACTGAGTTCCAACTTGCATACTAGAAATAGATCTCCCTTCACTGCCAACTTAGCAGGTGCAGTTACTTCACATTGCTTCACCTTTGCACTACCAAGTGTTAAGAGTAGGGACTCCAAGAAAGTTTTGAGGATATGCATCTGGGAGTTTGTCTAGGAACAAGAGTGATTTGAAGGAGAAAGAACCTTGAGTAATGGAGGAAAGGAAAGGAGTTTAGGATAGACACTAGGGTGGGTTGGGAAAAGAGCTACTGGAGCTACATTTGTTTCCCTTTCTTATTCATATCCCCTTATTTCTTCCCCTCGACTCCATGTTTTTTCCTTTCCTTTGACCAGGATAACATGCCTTCTGTCCTCTCCTCCTTTTCCTGTTCAGCAGTGAAACTATGCTGTGGATTGAGCCTGCAGAGAAACCTGATTTAGGAAGAAAACTTATTGAGTTGGGGATTGCTGTGGAGGCAGAATAAGAGTTTAGCTTTTCTATGGGGAAAGGGGAAGAGTAGGATTGGAGATTTCTGAGTGGGAGGAAGAGAAGAGTAGTTTTTGCATATTCAAGGCCAAAGGAATGACTCTTTCTTCTTAAGTGATGGACTTTGGTATTCTGTATTGTTTAATATGCCTGTGGGTTTATTTTTGAAGGCAAAAATTTGCAGAAATATATGACATTTGTATATGCATATAGCATTCCTTTTAGAGGTATTATGTAATCATAAAGGGAATTTTTGAAGACTGATTTCTATGATATTTAGAATGAATACTGTTTCTTTCAGTTATATTTGTCTTGAGTTTGGTAAAGGAAATAGATAACCCATATGTGTTATAGTTTTACTAAGCTAAAACTTTGCATTTCCTGTAATGGAATCATGTATGTCAGCATTACAATGGAAAGCTCAAATGAAACGTCTCTGCTGCCTACTCTTAGAGCTATTACTTGTTGAAACAGTCTGTTGCTATTTGTGTAAAAAGATGTCCCTCAAACTCCCAGATTGGATTGGGAACAGATAGCACATACTGTTGATCCTGAGTATGTGCAAAAGTTCCACAATTCTGATTTAAAGAAATTGTAGGCTTTTGTTATAATGGAGTGTGGGAGGCTTAGCGTTTTCTTTATTGGGAGTGGGTAAGGTTTTTCACCGAGGTAGTTTATAAAGTTACCTACATTTCTCTGTGTATGCTACAGATTTTGCAGATTTGGTGTCCTTGAAGAACCACATGAGTTTGTATCTCATTTGTGTCATTACCTTTCACTTAACATACTTCCATGGATGACACATTTCCTTAGGGGTATTAATATAAATGTGCGATTGTTGTTAGCACAGTCTTTTATCAGTCTTATGTGTTTTCACGTGTTTTTTTCTGTCCCTAATTTGTCTACTTTCATCAAATATTATAGTCATTCTGTCCATAATTTCTTCTGAACACATATCTTTTAAGAAATCTTTCCTTTAGAGCTCTACCCAGTGGCATCCCTCCTTATTTGCCAGATCTACAGTACTACATTTTTCAAATTTCAAGTATGAGGGACTCCATTTTTCTCCCTTTCTTTCTACATTCATTCTTCAGTACCACTGCCAAGTTAAATCTCTATCTTTTTATTTGTCTCAACCACCTTTTCTCCATCATTCACTTCCTTTTTTCTGGACTCTCCATCTGAAGAACGGCTCATATATGGCAATAAAAAAGGTACAGACCAGACAGAGTAACATCGTTTTGAAATATGACTTCATAAGTTATTCTCATGTCCATGTAAGTTAGTGCATTCATTGAGTATATTTATGCAGAGTCCTCTGGGCCTTGTGCAAATTTAGTTTAAGTTTTATCTAAGTTAGAATTTGATGTTTTTAGAAGTCATATTCCAAGATATCTGTCTTTCTGTGCATGGAAATATTTTTCCCTCTTTTTCATTCCTCTTGTTTTAAAATTTCATTCTTTTGCTTATTTGTAATGTTTTGTACTCTTCCCTGCATGACTAGGGTGTTTGATTGTCTGTCTTATTCCCCAAAGTAATTTTACTGTGGACATTTACTTTAATATTATGCATGATGTGTTTGTAGACTGATTTAAAATCCTGATTTGTAAAGTGTTTTTATATTCCAGTGAATTTTTAATTTGAAATAAGTATAGTTTACATATCATTCAGTTTTATAGATATAATTAAAGCTGAAAATATGAATGTATCTCCTTACAGCCATCCTCCCCTATCCCCATACTCCTCTCCTCCAGTCTAACTAAAAAATTCCATCAATTTTAAAACAAAGTATCTATATTAATTTATTTGAAGAGAATCAGATTTATCCTTATGTCCTTGGACGAGATACTTAGTAAAGTTAGTTTCTTTGTCTATAAAATGAGGAAATTGAGTTTTGCAGTATCTCGAATGTCTCTTCAAATTCTAATATTCTGTGATTTTGAAACTTTAATTAATTTTTCGGCATTTTAAAAATACCTGTGTAATACCATGGTACCCACACAATTTCGGATTTGTAAAAGCTGTAGCTTCATTGCTCATAGTATTACCCTGAGAGCATCATAAACATGGTTGTGCAACCTGTTTTCTCTAAAATATGTCCTTTGTTTTCATCTTTGAAATTTCTTTTTCTGTTTACTTAACAGTAAGGTCCAGTCACCATCTTAGTTTTTAATTTTATGTACTTGTGGACTGCTTGAATTTTAAATGAGATGCTATAGCTCAAAAGACTGGTGGTTGTTCAGACCTCCATATACCTAAGGTCCCTTTTGGTCTAGTGTCTTTAGCCTTTCCTTAACCTTCTCCTCAACTATGGTGCTTCCATATGTGCGTTGTCATCATGTTGAAGCACCATTCTAAGGAACCACACTCTTGGGTCCAGAGTGATTCTAGTTGCTATATATGAGATAACAGGACGGAGATTGTTGTTCTTTCTGGAGGCCATGGGAAGGAAGATAACAGCCTTTGAGTCTTTTTTCAGGCATATATTCAGTTATTTTGATATATCCTCTTCTGTATCGGTGATAGGAAGTACAGTTAACCCTTTGGAGATGAAGCATTAGTGATTCTTCAGCCATGTTTTTTGGGGAGTCTTTTCACATTGTCACTCTCCTTATGTCATACTCACCTAGGGATGTGAAAGCTTGTATGTATTTGCATGACCTTAAAGGACTTCTAGTCAATGAAGTTGAGATTTACATTGTTGAAATGTGGGTATGGTTCTTAGTTCTGGGTCACGGGCCCAGTAGTCACTTCATATCACATTTTCAGACCAAATTCAAGCAAGGAAGCTTCTTTTGTCATAGTATGATGGCATATTTCGAGCCTGCATGTCAAAGGCTTTTATGTTAACCAAGCAGAAGGCTATAGGCTATTACCAGTTCTAGTCTGCTAGTCTGCATGCTGTGGGCTCTCATGAAAGTTAAACAGACTGTAGGAATGTTACCATTTTTTTGTCGTCTGGTTTGTGGTACGGGTTGGACTTTAGTTTCTTTTCCATTGCTCTTTTACTCATTAGTCAGTAGTGTGAGAGTCAAAGTTGTGGATTACTTTTCATTTGTATTTGTATCAGATCCCAATATTAGACCAGTGCTGAGCTAAACATTGAAGGAGAAGCTTTTTGGCATGAGTTCATCTAGTCTCCATGTGAGCTGGTGGCAGGGGGCTTGGTGTTGGTTCAGATGACCGTGTAACAGGCTAATAAGATGGTATAAGTATGGATGCCCTAAACTTGAGTCTTTCTTTCTATTTATTCCATTGAAAGTAGGTTCAGCTGCAGCCCGGAAAGAAATCATAAGAAATAAAATTCGAGCAATTGGCAAGATGGCAAGGGTCTTCTCTGTTCTCAGGTAATGATACATTTTTCCAATGATTTGTTTTGCAGAAATCACTTTTATTGTGCTTTACTACACATAGTGTCCTGTTGGATATCTAAAAACAATATAGTAGCATTCTTTCTGTAAAGAAGTTGTGTATTTACATGTTGAAAATGGGAACACAAGTCTCTTTGAAATTAGCATTTTTGACCCCTTGATTGTTATTGCTCACCTTTGGTATCTCTTATCCTTCTGTGATGGAACTAGTAGATCTGTATCTTGAAGATTAGAGCAGAATAAGAAGGAGGGGGCACTTTTTAGAGTGTTCCTGATGAACTTGCTCATCTATAAAGGAACTCCTTTATGCTGGAGCCCCAAATTGTCTTCCTGGGGTTAATTCAGGAAGACCAGGTTTAAGAGTGCATGCGAATGAGTCTGCTTATATCAGACATTTTATCTTTAAAGTGTATGAAATACCATATTTTCTCAATTTTACAATACCTATTGCTGTTTATACCTATCTCACATATATTTAATAAAACTTATTAGGAAAAACAATATATGTCTCAGCTGCATAGCATACCCTCATATCTGAAACATTTAGAATGTGGAAAAATGTGTATCTTGGAATTGAGGAAAATATAGTAATAGCAGCAAATGTCGTAAGCTATATGCATGGCCTTCATCTGGGCCCCGTTCCCTCTTTTTAACTAGGAACTTGTTGGAAGTCTCTGATCTTTGTTATATCTCTCTGCTCTAGGGAGGAGAGTGAAAGTGTGCTGACACTCAAGGGCCTGACTCCCACAGGGATGTTGCCTAGTGGAGTGTTGGCTGGAGGACGGCAGACCCTGCAAAGTGGTAATGATGTTATGCAACTTGCTGTGCCTCAGATGGACTGGGGCACACCTCACTCTTTTGCTAACAATACACATAATGCATGCAGGGAATTCTTTCTGCTTTTTAGTTCTTGTCTCAGCAGCTGACACAAGCAGAATACTGTATGATAGGTAGTGTCTGATTAAGAACCTGACCAGGGCAGAAAATTGATAGAATCAGTATTCTTTTCAGTTGAAAATAATGATCAGTCTCTCAGCTTTTCATGAAATGATATGGGAGTAACTCATATCATAATGTCTGAAATATTTATTAATTTGTCTAATGCACCCTTTTCTTTTTAAAGCCTCAGTTTCAGAATGTGAATCAGGATATTCATATTACTTAAAATGGAAATGTAATTCCAAGTTTCTTATTTTTTATCTTTTTAATTTATGTAATTGTATTAGACTATGCTTATATTTTCAGATGTTAATTTTAGAATTAACAATCTGCTTGAGCCCCAGAACATTACTTATGCACTTCACTTGCCAAAACATTTGTGCAAGGTTTTGTACCCTGGTAAATGATGCCAAAGTTTGTTTTCTGTGGTGTTTGTCAAATGTTCTATGTATAATTGACTGTCTGTAACATGCTGTTTCCTTCCTCTGCAGATGTAGCTGCTTTCCTAAATCTGTCTGTCTTTCTTTAGGTTAGCTGTATGTCTGTAAAAGTATGTTAAATTAAATTACTCTATCAGGCACTTTATCTGTCTTGATGTAGAGGCAACTTTGTAGCACCTTGTTTTAAGGTTTGCTGCATTTGTTGCTGTGCTTTGTGCATTCTAAACGTGAATGTAACATTAGATATTAAGTCATTGTTATAAGGGGTTGAATTTAAATCTTGTAAGTCAAAATTGAAAGGGTGTTATTAAGTGTGCCTTTATTTTGCATGAAAATAAAAAGAATTATACGTAAAGCATTCCTGTAATCTGGCTCATTGAATATTTTATACTAAGAAAAACAAGGTTTTTTTGGCGTAAATATTTGTGTAAATACTGGATTGACTTTCTGAAAGCCCATTACAGCTTAAGTAGAAGAAAGTGATATGAATGTTATAGTCTATACACAGTAACTCCAAGTCTAGATTTCTTTCCTTTTTGGTTGGAAAGCAGAAAATGTGATATGTAAAGCCTTACTTTATGTTTTATTGTAACCACAGCCCTCCAAGGGTCATTGTTGTATTAAGACAGGAAGCAACAGATCTGATGTTTTCCTTAGTGATGATTGACAGTATCTTTTTGGTGTTGTAGTTAGTCAATTTTTTAAGGCAAAAAAACAGGAAGGTTTTAATTTTTCAATAAATTTAAATTAGATTGACTTTTCGTAATTTCATTTCACTTAGTCTCATAATAAATGCTTAAATAAATAAATAAAAAGAATTTTTTTCTGTAGACAAATAATTTCTACTTGTAGCCTATACATGTTCTATTTATATGTTATTGTGTTGTCTGCTACCACCACTGGTATATGTGAGATATACAAGTATGTTTTGAAATTATAACTTCAAATTTTCATTTTGAACAAGATTTTTTTTTATTTAAAAAAATGTGCTTTGATTCTCTTTATATTTCTTGCCTTTCATTTTTCTTATTATGTTATAAGCATTAGGCAAATTAGCTAAAAAGAATTTCATTAAAACAAATTAAGATCTTAAACATTCAATAAATCTAGTAATAGAAAAGGGTGAATTTCAGTTTAGCTTGAAAATTGTTGTACACTTCCTCCTGTTTGTTCAGAAAAGGAAAAAAAAACCCAGAAGGGTCTCATACTTAAATAAATCTAAACTACAGTCATCTCTCAGTTGTTCTTGGATATAATATTACTTTTATGTAGTATCCACAACAAACCTTTTCAGATTTTGCAATTAGCACCTGCTAATTACATGCTTTGTTGATAGCTCAGCACTTCTGTTTATTCATAATTTGCATGCAGCCTGAAGCTCAGTCTTCCAACTTTAAAATCACCCCCAACTTCAGGGAAGGATTGAAAGAGGGCTTTACCGAGATACTGTCTATTCCTGGCATAGAGTGAGTTACTGGATAGTGCTGAGCTTAAGGGGTCCAATTTGGGAGACTAGATAGCTCCACAGCTCTGCCAGCAATGAATCTTGATAGTGTGGTTTAACTATTTGATTGAAGTTATTTCTCTAGCATGAGTAGACCCATTTTGAAACAACAAAACTCATACAGAAGTAGTATCGCCTGTGTGGTTTTTAAAAATTTATGTAACATTTAAAATTTTTAATAGACATGATGAACCCTTATGTGAATAATGGAGAGCTAAGTATTGCAAAAAGAAAGTTTTAAAATTCTGAGACCTCTTTCCTGTTGTCAGAAAATTGAAATTGTCTTATCAATAACATTACAGTTAACTTATAGTATTTTTCAAGTGTTTTACAAACTGCCTAACTATCGGAGTAGGATTTGTTAATCATATTTTATGTTCATTTTCTTCTGGGAGTTTGATTGGGAGCTAGCCATTATAATACTGCCTTCACTAGGAACTTTATGAGTAAATATGTGGCCATCTGTGTTATAGTAAGGCCATTTCCTCTTGATCACTTATTCTTTGTAATACTGAGGAACACAGTTTGAAATAGCATTGTACTCAAACTTACTAAGGCCATGTCAAGATGCCCTGTAAAATTGAAAAAAATTGAGGAAAATTAGTGCTTTTCAGATAGAATTTTGCAATTATCAGATCTCTTTCTTCCCAGCTTAATGTGTACGCTTCAGATGATCTTTGAATTCTAAGCATTCAAGCTTGACATGGTGTGCAGTTTTGAGTGTGATGTATATTTTTGTGTTCTTAGAAGGATTTAGAAGCATTTAGAGGCCTTGGGAAAGAGCAGAGAATATAAATTGACCTAGAAAATGCTTTTACATATAAAAGTAAAAGCCCACAAAAGTATATTGTCAAGTTTTATAATTTGAAAAAGTTTTAACAGACTTTTTAAACTATTGATATACCCAAATAGGTACCAATTCTTATAGTAATATCAGTTTTTTAATTTATTACTATGTATAATACAAAGTATGAAATATTTCATGTAAAGTCATTTCTGTTACCACAAGTTCTTTAAAGCATACATTCTGGTAGGCACCTTATTTTCCCATTTAATTTGTAAATTATAAAGAAAATAGTCCATGTTTTGAAGAATAAGAATTCCAGGGATGATCCAATAGAGGTGGGTCAATTATACCAGTTTTCCGTGTGGACAAATTACAAGAGTATTTTACAAGCATACAGGGCTAGATTTTTTAAGTGGTGATTTGTACAGTGGGTATACAGTAAGTATATCTGCTTTAATTTGTAATATGATTTAGCAGTTAAGAAAAATTAATTCTTCCTTTACTCAGTGTTCATGTTTCTTTTGAGGGGGACCCCAATTTACTATCTGATTGAGATCTCCAAACTTATTTGATTTAGCCTTCTTTGATTCCTTAGATTTTTCAGTGTCCTTTCATATTAATAACTACTTTGGATAAAATTTGTCATTTTTAAATCATGTATACTGCTCAAAGGTCATTTTAGGAATAATTATTCTAATTGACCTTCTTGTAGAAAAAGCAAAATAGAAGAGATGGATGTTATTGTTATAAATATTCTGAGTTTGTATACTTTGGGTAAAGTGAAGAATTAAGACTTGGTAATATTATCAGACAATATTGTCCTCTGCAGTTTTTGGTCCTGTTCTTGAATGTGAGAGCTTCATACAGTTTGAATCCAGAATTGAGCCCAAAGAATTTTTGACTACAAAAAATATATGACTAAATATGTTGAAATTCTCTAAATAGGCCAGAGATAGGCTATATCAAGAATGCATTTTTCATTTATATGACTTAATATGTATGTCCATATCATGAAATGATTAGGATTTAATTGCCTGTAAGACCTCAGTTCTATCTCTTGATTCCTCTCTAGTTGGTAGATGGGCTTGAAAAGATAGATGCTCAGTAGCCTTTTTATCTTCAGTTAAGAATGCAAGATCTTATTATCTGAGGCAAATTTGGGTTCATGATACACTGAACATATATGGATTTTTTTTAAGGCTATATATGTTAATATCTTTAGATATTTGGAACACCAATGTTAGAATAGAAAGGAAGATCCTAGTAGATGAGCAGAGTACTTTTAGATTACCCACAAAGGATAGGACTACAAAACTGTTCTAGTTAGTGTAACTTACCAATTTTACTGCCCACAAATTTTATTTCATTGTCCTCTGAACATAGCAACTTCTGCAGCTTATGCTTCGCTCTATGAATTAGAAGTGACAGGAAAAGCATTGCTAGACTCCTTCTAGTTTATATCTTAGGGAACCAACTGGTGATAAGTGTTATTTCAGTTAGGCATGAAAGAAAAGAATTTCCTTCTGTTTGCTCTGCTACAATTCTACCATCATGGATTCACCCTAGAGAATTTCATAATTTCATCCTAGAGCTATCCTTGTGATTGTTATGGATGTGATATAATAAACATACTGAAAAATTCTAAGGCCATCAAAATACTGAATTCAAGATGGATAATTAATACTAGCATTTGCATGGATGCTGAGGTGTCTGTGTTTATAATAGGTCTATGTGTTCTGTGCATTGAGCGATGGTGTCTTAGTGCTGTGTGTAAACTGTGCTGTGTCAGGAATTGGGGGATTGGATGGGGTTCTCTAATATGGGTACTATATATGTTAAATTGTAAATGATGATGTAGTATGGGGTACTGTTATATTTTTTAAGTGATCATTGCCTTTTCTGCTGTACAATATGACCCTTCTCATCTCTCTCATTCATTTTGCATGCCTCTGCTCACTTCTGTACAGCCACAGTTGAGGCTATTGAGGCTGAAAAAGGTACGATCAGAGTCCTTACGCTGGGCAGAGATCTGTGGTGTGTGGGTGGGCATCAGAGAATGTCCTATGGGTGTGTCTTACTTCTAGCTTGCACAGCCCAAGATGAATCAGACTCACTGACTCATCAAGTTTAACAGTCGTATCTTCTTCTTCTTCTTTTTTTTTTAAATCACAAGGACTGATTTCCATAGTGACAATTTGTTTTTTTCCCTTTTCTAGTATAGTAATGAGACCAGCATTTAATGTTCCAGAATTCTTTAGAGTACAGCATGTTATGCTATAATATTACAGCATTTATAGTTGCAAATGAAGATCTGTTCCATATTTTGCATGATTCTTTGCTACTCAGATTTTTATATTCTTGAGTGAAATCCTCTCTAGATACAGGTTTGGTATTCCCGTGATAAAAAAATGATAAAGTCATTTTCAGTAATTCCCTTGAGAGTGCAGGAGCTGTCACTATGATTTTGTGCTGCAGTTTGGGCTGTTGTTTGCTGGTAATAGTGTATTCATGTGTATCATGTATTGACTTGGTAGTACACGTTGCTGAAAGCTTTGCTGCCCCAACCATTTATTTGGTTCACATGCACAGAGTTTTGAGTCTCAGGGATTGCATATTAAAGCAACTAGATCATAATCAATAGTATGGAAGTCTTTTCTATGCACATTTTAGTAATAGAGGATACATCACTCCAGATGAAGTGAATAAGAAACCATACCAGTTGAAAGAGGATTGCTGTCTATTTTGATTTGGGTTTCCAAAAAATAGGCGATGAATAGCTAGTGAATTAAGGAAAGCATCTCCTAAATATGGAACTCTAAATACTTTTTATTACCTACAAACACAGATCTAACTCCTGGAGGCATTTCCCACCTTTTTCATTTCATATTGGTGGTGATGGAGTGATGATACCTTGTCCTCCAAGGTGGTTCTAATTGCTAAATTGTAGCTTTATTTCTTTTCTCCTCCCGTGTTCTTGGTACAGATTTGTATGTCAAGGATTAACTTTGTTTAGCCTCCTCACTTGCCCCTATTCTTGTTGCTGTCTTACTGTGATAGCCACTGTTGATTTTAGAGCCTGAGGTAGGAGATAATTGATGAAGTAGGAGTCAGGCTGAGACCCTGAGACCATCGCCTGGAGATCTCAGGGTCAGGGGAGGGCTATTTTTGTGTCTTGTTTTTTTAAGGCTATGCTAACACTTGTCATCTATGAAGCTATCATGTTTATATTTAGGTTTCAATGTTTCATATTTTAAGGGGAAATCTGGAATGGGGATAGGCTTCAGTTTCAGTACAGTTTAAATGTTGCTATGTACAACTAATTTCTTTCTTCTTAAAAATCATTAATTATGTTTTTGAAATCTCAGAAATGTTTTTCAATTACTGACTTATCAAATTTGCATTTTGTTAAGCAATACGAGGATTCTCTCCACCACATAGAATCTGCAGTTTTGAAGAGGCAAAGGGTTTGGATAGGATCAATGAGAGAATGCCACCCCGGAAAGATGCTGTACAGCAAGATGGTTTCAATTCTCTGAACACCGCACATGCCACTGAGAACCACGGGACTGGCAACCATGGTGCCCAGTGACCCACGGCTTCCCAGGGACTCTCACATCTCGGGCCCCAAATGGACAGATCACCCGAGGAACTGGAGGGGTCGGCCAAGCTGACTGTCAATGTCACAGTCCCTCTGGAGAAACCATTGTGCTTTTGAGACCCCAGCCCCCTTCCTGGATGGAGGCTTGAGGGCCCTGGGACATGTGCTAACTGATAAGATTGGGTCATCGCTGCCAAGGTGGAGAGCAGTGAGCAAGGGGCTTGGGGCAATTTCCAGTGGAGGGCGACTGCACCTCCATTTATGCTTGTGGTTCACACATTTAAGTTTACAAATGAGATTTCTTTTTCCCCTCAGTAGAATTAGATTTTGTTTTTCAACCATAACTTCAAATACAATCCTAAGAGCTAATGTGGACTTTTTTTTTCCATGAAATGTCTTTAAAGGATGAATTAGCATGGTCTTAAAATACATTTCCGAGGTTACTAAGCTGTATTTTGAATTATGGGCAAAATGCTGAGAAACCCAGTTGGCATTTAAACAAAATGCTGACCTCAGGTCTATAGTTCTTAAATGTGGCTAATTCTGTAATATAGTCTTGGTATTTTTCAATTACGAATGCATAACCTATTTGTAGGCAGACTCTCTTACTTGAACACAAATCCAAAAACTAATTAGAATCTTTCTCGTCCAGATCTTTTGAGATTTAAACCCCACAGATTTAAGAAGAAAATCTCTAAATTTCAGAATTATGAAGAATTACAGAATTACTCATTTAAGGTACTTTAAAAAGAAGTTTGTACATTGTCAAAGTAATTTTAATTCAAATGATGTCTGTAAAACTTGACGTATTTTGTGTATGCATGTTTTAATTTTGCAGATATTTAATATATAGACCTATGATGTACAGGTACGACATGTATAGGTTACCTAGATGTTATGAGAAATTTTAGTTTATTGTGAGTACTCAAGTTGCTTATACAGCCACCAGGGCGATTTACTGCTGGCTTTCTATCGTTTTATGTTTTGATGCAAAGGAAATTTTAAAATGTTCTGGAAGTGTTTTGATTACGCAGTGCAGCACAGAAGCAATGGTTCTGTTCAGTCATTCAGATGTTAGTGGAAGCATAAGAGTCAAGACTGCATGTTGAACATTTTCTTTTGATAGTTACAGAACTGCTTGGTTAAACTAAATGGAACCATGTGCTGATTTTTCACAATTACTGGCCTGTATTGACTGCCACTGCAGTTTGGTATTTACCTTTCTTTTGGTGGCTCGCTTCCCTCATGCCCTGGAATACAACTCAGAGCTCCAGGCAGCGGAACCATCTATTGTTTGTTTGCCAGAAAGTGCACCCTGTATGGTCTCCTGTCTAAGTTGGAAATATTATGCATGTGCAGGACTATTCGAGTATTTTATAAACAGTAGCACACAATAAATTCCATGCATGGGCCGCTGCTCCTATCTCTGTGTTGGGTTTTATTTGGAAGATGTAGTCTGATTTGACCTTCTCCTACAAATCAGAAAATCCAGTTAATAGAATTGGGATATATCCTTAAGAGAAAATTATCTCCTGAATAGTTAATGCTAATTTGATGAATTAAATTCTTATTTTCATAAATTTTGCTCTTTTTTTAAAAAAAACTTTGATTACACTTGTTTTATATGAGTACTAGTAACTGAGTGCTAGGAGACTCTGGATGCCTATTATAGGCCTAAATCTATTATTTAAAACCAGTGTTTCAGTTAACTTTTAATTGAAAGAAAATGTTACTGTCTATAATTTTGTTACAGTAGTATTTGGAATATATTAGGTGTTTTAACAATAAGAAAAAAATGATACTTCCATTATACTCCTTTCTAATCAAAATAAGTATAGAACTCTGCAAATTGAGGGAAATTTGCATTTTGTGCAACATTTTATAGTATAACTGTATAGGAAGTTTAATTACAAGTTTTCAACATTAATTATGATACATTATGAAACATTAAATTAAAATATTTATACTTGCCTAGTTTTTGGTAGCAAAGAGAGCTCAAATTGTTAATCATTACAGCTTCTTGCTGTAATATCATTTCTAAATTAAGAGCTTAACTGATATATCAAGTAGTATTAACTTCTTTAGTCCTTAGGTCCATCACTAGGGTTATATAGTATTTATAGAAGCATAGGTAAACATGAAGCATCATTAGCAAAGCAGAAGAATTCAGGTTAATGGTAAAAATTAAAAAGAAAATAAGAGGAAGGAATGGAATTCAGAAAAGGTGGTATACATGAAGAGTGGTAGAATATTATCACCCAGTGTCTCATAGATCCTTTCCTATTTGTTGAGTAGGAAACTCTTTCTAGTCTGTCTTTTAACTAGTTTCACAATGAACTATAGAAGTATTTTTAAAGTTTTTTAAAAACAATTGATGATGAATGCAAGTTGTGAAAAGTTCAGATCTTCCTAAATTATAAATTTAAATGTCTATCAGAATAGTAGTAATGTTGGTAAAATTGCTATTCAATATCAAATTTTTCCTATATATCATCTCCCTTTACATTCAAAGATGACATTCTGAGTTAGAAAAGACGATCTGACTTCTTTGACCTTTTGCAGTTCAACCATTAACAAACCTCTAAACCTTTAAATGCTGTACCAGTTAAATTTGAATTTGGCCTGAAACCTTTGCTTAAAATGAATTATCCTTATTTTATTCAGGATTTTTGCCTATTACAACTGATTTTCCTTTTCCACAGCTATTCTACATAATGTTATGTAATGGTTTTTTTTTTTTTTTTTTTTTTTTTTTGCATCCTTAACACTTTTCTTCCACCTTCCCTGCTTGTAGTTTGTCCTTCTGCAGTTTGAGGTTTTCTTGGAATCCACTCTCTGCATCTGTTCATATGTAGATTTATTTGCTACGGTCCAGGACCTCACTGCAAGTGGTTCTGTTGCCTAGTTTGATGATGTTCCCAGAAGCAGGTAAGTGACATAGCTGGGGCCAGATGTGAGCAAAGTCAGGTCTTAGAGTCATACAGAACCATGCACTAGCAACTTCTGATAGGTTCTGGTGCTTAATAGCTCTAAGTGACAAGGAGCTAGGAATGTGGAATTAAGAATTCTCTGGATCAGCATCCATTATAGGAAGGAATGAGATATTTGAGTTGATTGTTTTCTGTTTTTTTCTGTTCCTAGAAATAGTGTATTTTTAGTCATTAATATATTGATCTTGCTTACATTAATATCCCAGAAAATTTTATTCCTTTTTTTTTTTTTTTTTTTGCCACATCGTGTGGGTCCAACTCACATCCCCTGAAGTGGCAGCTCAGAGTCTTAACTACTGGACCATGAGGAAAGTCCCTATTCCTCTTTTAAAATAAACAGGTGGAATACCCTGATGACATCTCCTCAGAAAGTGCGTTGCTCTCTTTTCAGGGAAATTGAATTTTACAAATTAATTCTGGATGTTTCTCCTAAAACTGATTTCCCTTTGTTTACCGTTAAATGACTATTTCTGTTCTTCTTTTCTGGGCATTATATTTATACTTAAGTTGTCAAGTTGAGTTAGAGCAGTGTTTGTTATGCTAAAAAGGACTCTGGGCTTGTGAGAACCCTTCTTGGGTCTAGGTTGACATCTTAGAACTGTAGGAGTTCCTGTTTCTCTGTGCTACTGTGTATCAAATACTGACTTCTGAACTAACCCCCGGGGCTTATTCTTGATGTTGTGGACTGGGAGCAGAAATGTTGTCTTAGTGAGAGAGGTCCAGGAAGCAGTAGGCTTCACCTTTCCTCAGCCGCCTTGGCCTTTGGTGAGCTTGGGAGTGTTGACAGAGTTCTGAGCCTTCTTGGCAGAGAAGGAAGGTCAGAAAGAGAGAAGTTCACGGGCAGGGGGCCAGGCCCTTACTTGCCTCGTTAGAGAGAATTCGGTGTTGTCTGTCTGGTTGGCAGGGCACACCTAATCACAGAGACCCAGCATTTCAGCAGTTTGCAAATGAAAGTGATATGAAGGGACAGCTGCAAATCAGCCACAACCTAGATCTGAGGAGATCAAGCATTTACTTCACTTGGAAGAAAGAGAGAAGGAAGGAAGCTGAGGGCTTAGCAGGGTAAGTTACTTTTCCATCAACTCCTCTGCTTGCTTAGTTTATAGTTAAGTAAAGAATTTATCACCTAAGGGAGTGTTAATCACTGATTAGGCAGCTAAATGTGGTCATAATAGCAATGTTCCTAATGTATTTCTCCTTTTTCTCTTTCCCAGCCCTTTTTGAGGATCCCCAGTGACTAGCTTCACTTACCCTTCTCTTCCCTACCTCCCTAAAGACATTTTTTTGTTTGCTGGTGAATTAGAGAAAATTAGATAAGCCTCACTGGTCTGGAGATGGTGAAAAGATGAGTATGATTTGGTGAAATTTGAGTCTGTTGGTGGTAAGGAGCAGGGAAGATGGGAAACCTAGGTGTGAGAATAGGCTAGGTAATATTTTAGGGAATTTAGAGATGAAAAATAAGTTTTTGTAGGCCAGCGAATTCATGTCTCCTCTCCAGTGCTTGGTGTTGGTGTTCTCTCTATTTACTGAGAATAAATTAAAGCCCAAGTCACTGCCTTTGTTTCTCTCAGGTCAGCCCCCACCCCCACCCCCAGACTTGAAGGATCCTGGATCTCATCGCAGGAAAGTTAGGACCAGGGGATCTGGGTACACAAACTCAGACATGAGCCTGATGATATATACAGATGCAAATGCAAAGATCTGGCTTCTCATTCCCACCTTCTTACCTTCCTGCCAGAAAATTAGTCCATTTGTATCAGGAACCCACTCCAGACACAGAGGCAAGTATGACATCAGGGATTTCACCAACACCATACCTCCCCACACTGTGTGATCCCTTGACTTCTATCCAGTTCAACCAGTCTTCCTTTGGACTTAATCTTCCATTGGAGGAAGGACCTCTCTTTCGAAAGGCAGATAAGTACCCTTCTGGTCTTAATTGGCTTCTATTGCAGAATAAAGGCCTTTGGTTGAATATCAGAAAGATACTACTTTTGGAATTTAAGACTTGATTTCTCTCAAAAATACTTTTCCTCCAAACCTATAAAGAAAAGTCCATTCTTTCAAGGTTTAAGAAGGTGATGTCTTGCCAGAGGGGGCTGAGTAGAGAGAGTATATAAATACTTATTCTAGAATTGCAGTGATTCTGGGAATCAGAAGAATCCTAGTGAAGCAAATGCTTAGTGATTAAAAGTGGAGGGAAAAGCCAGGTCAGTTTTTTGAAATGGGGTCTTAAGGCGTGAGGGCAATTCCATCCACCCTTTAGTAAAGAGAGATGACTCTTAAATCCTAAAATAATGTACTATCTTTAGGTCTAATTTTTTTCTTTATTGGTGGGAATATAGAAGATATGATATGCAGATGAGCTTAGTTATTTCTGTTTCGTGGACTTTGAAACTGTTCGTTCATTTATGCAATGAGGGGAAAGAATACAAAGGTAGAATGAAAGGATGAAGAGAAAGAAAGTACAAAGGAAATCAGATTAGTTCTTCCATTAGTCTGGGAACAGTGGTTTACAAGAGCCATGTTGTAAAGTGATGTGTGTTAGCTGGATGATTTGGGGAGAGTTTTTATTTGATTGTTGTGCCACCTGTATCTCAGCTGAATGAGCATTCTCCCCAACAGATCAGGTCCAGAAGGATTCAGCGTTAGACCATTTTTGAAGCAGAGCACAATTCTTGATTTGAACTTTAATAGTTAACTCATTCACAGTAAAACCAGCCACTGTCAGCACTGTCATATCCTGTCATTTCCCTGTACCTGGAGGCATTTTATCTGGGGAGCAAAACAACTTTTTAGCTTCAAAAGCTCTTGTAGATACTTTTCTTTTCTTTTTTCTTTTTTTTAATTGAGGTGAAATTCACATAACAAAATTAATCCTTTTAAAATGAGCAATTAAATGACATTTAGTACATTCACATTATTGTGCAACTATCACCTCTATCTAGTTCTAAAACATTTTCGTCACTCCCCCACCAAAACACCATTAAGCAGTTACTCCTCATTCCTCCTTTAACCCAGCCCTTGACAACCATGGATCTCTTGCTGTCTTTGGATTTACCTATTCTTGATACTTCATAAAATTAGAATCATATAATGTGTTGTTTTATGTCTGGCTTCTTTCACTTAGCATAACTTATCCACATTGTAGCATGTATCAGTATCCATTTCTTTTAATGGCTGAATTTATATGTATGTATGTGTATATGTATATGTCTCCCAGTTTGTTTATTCATTCATCTTTTGGTGACCTTTAGTTTGTTTCTGCCTTTTGACTATTGTGAATAGTGCTGCTATGAACATTTGTCTATAAGCATTTGTTTGTGTGCATGTATTTAGTTATTTTGAGTATATACCTAAGAGTGAAATTGCTGAGTCATATGGTAATTCTATATTTAACTTTTTGCAGAGCTGCCATACTGTTTTGCAAAGCAGCTGCACCATTTTGTCCTACGATCAGTGTGGGAAGGTTCTAGTTTTTCCATATCCTCACCAACACTTTTGTTAATTCCTAGTATTTTGATAATAGCCATCCTAGTGGGAGTGAAGTGTTGTCTCCCTGTTTTGATTAGCCTTTGATTAGTAATGTTTAGCATCATATGCTTATTGGCAATTTGTATATTTTCTTTGGAGAAATGTCTATTCAAGACTTTTGCCCAGTTTTAATTGGGCCATTTGTTGAGTTTTAGAAGTTCTTCACATATTCAGGATATTAATCTCTCATCAGATGTGTGATTTACAAATATCCTTTCCCATTCTGTGGGTTGTCATTTCACTCTGTCCTTTGATGCACAGAAGTTTTAAAATTTTGATGCAGTCCAAGTTATCTTTTTTATTTTATTGCTTGTTCTTTTTGTGTCATATTCAAGAACTTGCCAAATCCAGTATCATGAAACTTTTCTCCTGTGTTGTTCTAAGATTTTATAGTTTTATCTCTTATAGTTAGGTCTTTAGACTTAATAATTAAAAACTCAAACCATTCTAGTTCCTTAGTTCCCAGAATTTTCCCACCTACATTTCTTATGCTCATGCTCTTCTTTGTGCTTAGAATTCCTCTTTCCCTGTATTTGTATATTCAAAACATCACCATACTTAATGGTCTATTCCAACTGCTGCCTGCTTCATAAAATCTTCCTCTAGCTCACCAACTGAAGATACTCTCTTCTGATCTCCCATTAGTGCTTTAGTTTCATTTTTCTTGTAAGATTTATGCACTGCCTTTTGTTATAGTTTACATCTAACCCTTCTATAAGACATTTAAATGTTCAGTATATTTTTTTCACATTTGTTTCTGTTACGGTATTTTGTGAAGATTTTATCTGTTTATCAATAAGTATTTATTGAATGAATAGGTGTTTTAATTTTTTCCAATATAGTCTCTTTCATTTACTCAGTCCTTGTAAAAGGAATAGAAGACAGGCCAGGAAAGGAGGATATCACAGAGTTCTTACTAGGTAGTTGGTGAATGTGGGCTTAGTTGTACTTCAGAATTCATCTCTTTAGGAGATTTAACTAATACTACATATAACTTGCTCCAACTATATAACTCAGCATTGTAAGTGCTAGTGCTCATTTATATCCATTTGATTTCTACTTTTGGGTTTATTGCTTATAAATGTGATGATAGGTCTTCTAAAATGAATGTTTTCCTTCTCCAACTAGATTAGATTGATTATTTCTCCAATTACATGGTAGTTTTGGACAACCAAAACCTCCCTTGCTTTTTCCTCTATTTTAAGTTGATTTTTAGGAACACACTAGTAGTATATGAATATATTCTTTGTATAAGAAGTCACACATTGCAAAGAAGTCTAAAGTTCCCTTTCATTGACCTAGTTCCCATTGCAGGGCCTTTGCCCCTTCTCAGAGGAAAAATAACTGTTATCAGTTTTACATGAGCCGTCCCAGACTTTTTCTAAGCATCTATATTATATATAGAACTTCACGTGTAACACATATATGCATAATTATAGTCACATATAATTAATTCTCTTTTTTATAACTGCGTGTGGTGATCAGTAATCAGTAGATATGAAATAAATCTTACTATTACCTGGGCCTGAGAGACTAGAATGACAAGTAAAAGGTCAAACATATGAAAACACATCACGTGTGTCCAACTTACAAACTTCCATTCCGTATCTGTTCTACATATAGTCCCCAGGTATTATTGGACAGGCCATGGCTCCACGGTCCCGACGACGAAGGCACAAGAAATCCCCCTCATCAGTGGCTCCCGTGGTTGAGACCCCACCTGCAGCTGTGGCTCCTGTGCCTCTGAGCCTCTCTAAACCTGGCCCTAGCATTGATTCACTTGGTTTCTTCTCCTTGGAGAATAATGTTCCTGGCCTATCCCAGCTGATCCTTCAAAAACTGAACATGAAAAGCTATGAAGAATACAAGTGAGTGACTTCCTCTGTGCAAGAGTGATATATTGTCTCTGGCAGAAGGTGGAGAGGAAGTGTAGCTTGGGAAATACAGGGTATTTGCAATGAGGAATTTTCTCATCCCAAATTGTGCCAGTTTTATTACTATAAAAGAAATATGATTTGCTTAAATGAGAAATGATGGGAGTAGGAGAAGTGAAAATATATAGAAGTCAGGGTAGGTATCATGAGAAATTTTGGAGATACTTTTCCTGTTGCCATTCCTTCTCCATACTGTCTCTGCAGGTTGGTGCTAGACGGGGGTACTCCTGTGTCAGGCTTTGGATATCGATGCCTTGAAGAAATGTTCCAGAAGATGGAGGACACATTCCGATTCTGTGCTTACTGTAAAGCACTCCCCAGTGGACTTTCAGACTCCAAGGTCCTCCGGCACTGCAAAAGGTGATTAGTCAGGAGCTGGTTGGGGAAACTTCTGGAATGATCCTGTTCCAAGACTTCATTGAAGGAAGAGAGGTCTGAGACTTGTAACACCTTTAGACATTTCAGACCTTCATAACTTTAGGCTCACTCCTCATTTTGTCTGATCTAGGCCACAGAGAAATTAGAAAAGACTTGCTTATAAGGTTCATGTTTATTTTGGTATGGGGAGGTTAGACAGAGATCAGAATATAATCCTTTCTACATCTCTTCTCTTGAGTACTTAAGTATTAAGACCATATATGTTCTGAGGAGGTTGAGGCCAAGCTTGTGATAATAGAGCATCTACAAACTCCTGGTGGGCTTTCTTTTTTTTAATTTTCTATAAGAGATGTAAAAAGTTAGTTATAGATAGAGGCTGAAGTGTCACTCTGATCCAAGGGAAAAATTGCATTCCCACACTCTCCTTCCTCCTCTGCTAAACGTAGTCCCCAAATTTGGTGCAGCAGCTGTCGCTCCTCTCTCTACCTTCCTCACCCAGTGATCTCTCTTCCTAGGTGCGGAAATATCAGTTCCCTTCCCCAGGCGTCCCCCATTCACCTATGAGGTATAGGAACATCTATTTCTGGGGCTCATTCTCTCAGGTGCAGAAATGTCTATTACTGTGGTCCAGAGTGCCAGAGGTCAGACTGGCCAGCACACAGGAAGGTTTGTCAAGAACTGTGTCTTGTAGCTGTGGACCGTCTCATGGAATGGCTTCTGGTCACAGGTAGAGTGACGGTATTGGGAACTCTGCCATAAAGGTCATATGAAAGCATGTTTCAAAAAAAAAAAAGAGGAACCGAATGGGACAGGGGAGTGGAGCTGCAGTTGTGGTGACAGGTTGGGAGAATGAACATATAGGGAATATTGAAGTCAGGAAAGGATTAGATCACTTCTTATTCCTTCTTTCCTACAGGTGATTTTGTCCTACCCTCAGGACCTTGGTCATGGCTGACTGAAGTTGTACAGGGTTGGGACACCTGGTTTTCTATGCGATGTTTACAGCTAGATGATACACTGGATGCTCTGCTTGACAGTCAGGCCATGACCACCCTGTGGGCCAGTGTGAGACGGCCAAGACCAGACCCAGATGTCCTGAAGGGCTCTTTGAAGCGGTTGCTGACGGATGTCTTGTCACGGCCCTTGACACTGGGCTTTGGGCTTCGGGCCTTGGGAATAAATGTTGGGAAGGTTGGGGGAAGCACAGTGCACGTGGTTGGTGCTTCTCATGCAGAGACATTCCTCACTCGCCCTGGGGACTATGATGAGCTTGGCTACATGTTTCCTGGACACCTTGGTCTCCATGTAATCATGGTGGGTGTAGATGTGGCTGCTGGCTTTTCACAGAGCACCTCAGCTTCACTCCTGGAACCTGGCACAGTTCAGCTTAGTGGCCACAGGGGCCTCTATCATGACTTCTGGGAGGAGCAGATAGAGACTGGGCAGATGGCCCATCCAGATTTGGTGGTGGCATTCCATCCAGGTAAGAGCCATTGGTTTGGGGGAATAAGGGGTCAGTCCTCTGGGAGTTTTCCATTCTGGCTCTTGTACTTTTGGAGCCCTCTTCATTGGATCAGGTTAAGCATAATGTAATGAAGACCCTGTTTGATCATTATGTGCTATATTTCGGTTCATAATTTTCCGTTGAAGAATCTAGGGTAGGTGATGGTGGTAGACGAGCATTGGAGGTGAGCTAGGTGAGGGGTGGACACAATTATAGAACTATGTTGTTTGGGGTCTATCTTTGCATTTCCTCTTTCTATTCCCATCTCATTTTGTTCCATAGGTTTCCACGCTTCCCCAGACTTGATGGAGGCTTGGCTGCCCACCCTCTTGCTACTTCGTGATTATGAGATCCCTACAATGATTACTGTTTACAGGTTTTTACCTCCTTTCTTTGTGGTACCTCCTTGATTCACTCACACCTCTATAGATAAACTCATTTCTCTCCCCTTTGCTCATCTTCTGCCTTCTGGTGAGGATTTTCTTCCTTCACATACTTAACTTTCTTATCCCTTCAAAGTGCTATGCTAGTTAATTGAGCAGTTAGTATAGACATTTGGGAGGGGGATGGCCATTGCCTTAGTCCAGCCTTAGGTAATTTTGGGGTTTAATGAGCAGTTCCTCTCCTATCTTTTTCATAATCAGCAGAGCAATTTTTTTTTTCTTTGTCTTCCATAGCCGTCAGGAGTTGGCAGCCTCGTTGCAGATTTTGGTGGACCTGGATACACACATCACAGCCTATGGAGCTAACCCTTTTGCATCCCTTAAACCTGAACAGGTCTACTCCAACCCCAACAAGCAGCCAGTTTACTGCAGTGCCTACTATATCATGTTTCTTGGAAGCTCCTGTCAGCTGGATAAGAGGCAATTGGAAGAGAAAGTAAATGGCAGGGTATAAATAGCTGAGCCAGATCATGACTGGATGTCTAGAAAATGGAGAGGCTGTGATGAAATACCTGCTGATGCCAGATTGTTGCCAACTTTCAAATCCACTATATCGTAAACCTAATTCACTTTGTCTTGGTAGATTCTAAGCTGAATGGGAGCTCCTGTATGATGTGACTCATTTCCAAGAGGTTAGCCACATGTTGCTTCTAGAGACAAGATTCTAGATGAGGGCAGAAGGCCCTCATATCAGTCTTTGTAGACCATCAAGTTCTTAACAGTTTCCTTCGTGAGAAAGTTACACCTTTTGACTTGAACCACATGGCACCAAGGAGAAGAATGGCACCTTACTCTTTTGAAAAAGACTTTCTTCTTATACAGCAGTTTGGACTAAAAAAAATGCAGATGTCATAATGACTTGAAGTAGTGGAAGAATAAGCAATTCAGATAAGTGGTTGGGAACATGGGGGAGGTTGTAAGGATTGGCAAACTGTTCTACTTCCTGGCTTTTTCAAGATATATTTCTCATTTTCCTGTTTCTCTTGAGGACTTCTAACTTTAGAGCAACTTTTTGCCCTTGTGTTCTATTTTAGATATCCCAAGGTGTATCAGACTTTACTTGAATATACTGCAGTTTGTTATCACTTGGTCTACACCACAATAAATTCAGTTTGGGGCTTCTTAAGTCACTTGTCTTATCTTATTTCCTATTCACTGGCAAGTGTTACTTGTCTACATAGAACATCTCAAGATTGGAGCTTTCTCTCTTGCCAAAGGAGTGGTTAACATCAACTCTCTTTTTGGGCCTGTCACTGTACCACACCCTGTCCGTTGTCATCCATTTTTTTTTTTTTTTTTGTCACTCATTTCTTATCACACTTAGGGATTAGGATATTCCCTAAGTATTCGTTTCTACAACTTGCTGTTACCTCAACCTCTCCACTTGTATCCAGAATATTATATAGAACTCTTACAACTCAATAATAAAAGGACAGAAAACTCAATTTAAAAATGGGAAAATGAAAAATAAAAATGGGGAAATGATCTGAACAGATGTTTCTCCAAAGAAGATATAGAGATGATCAATAAGGACATGAAAAGATGCTCAACATCATTAGTCATCTGGAAATACAAATCAAATTTGTATTTGTACAATAAAAGAAAGCACTTCTTTTGCAAGGATGACAACAATGAAAAACATAAGTCTTAATGAGTAATTGCAACTCTCATACACTACTAGTAGGGATGTAAAATTGTGCAGCTACTTTGGAGAACAGTCTGGCAGTTTCTCAAGGAGTTAAACATTGAGTTACCATTTGATCCAGCTATTCTCCTAGGTATGTACTCATGAGAAATGAAAACATTTGTGTACAAATGTTCATAGCAGCATTATTCATAATAGCCAAAAAGTAAAAATAACCCAAGTGTCCATAAAGTTGTGAATAGATAAAATGTGGTATGTACATATAATGAAATATTTGGCCATGCTGGGAAGGTTTGAGGGCAGGAGGAGAAGAGGGCGACAGAGGATGAGATGGTTGGATAGCATCATCAACTCAATGGATATGAGTCTGAGCAAACTCCAGGAGATAGTGAAGGACAAGGAAGCCTGCCTGGTGTGCTGTAGTCCATGGGGTTGCAAAGAGCTGGACATGATTTAGTGATTGAACAACCAGAATGAAGTACTAATCCATGCTTCACATGGATAAACTTTGAAAACACGTTCATCCATCTTCATGTTAAGTGAAAAGCCAGTCTCAAAAGACTACATATTGTCTGAGTGCATTTATATAAAATGTTTAGAGTAGGCAAATCTGTGGAAACAAAGTAGATTAGTGGCAGCATAAGATGACTGACGAGGGTATTGAGGATGATGGATAAAACAGGGTTTATTTTGGGGGATGGTGTGTTTGCTAAAATTGATTGTGGTGATGGTACAACTCTATATTGAAAACCATTAAACTGTATACTTTATATCAGTGAATTAAAATGAAGCTATTACCAAAAAACAGTTTTTTAAATCAGAGAGTATAAAAGTGAGAATATTTGTTAAGTGCTTAACATAGTGCCTAGCACCTAGTATGTAATTAATAAATGGTAGCTATTACTGAATACATACCACTTTAAATTTTATTCAGTAACATAAGTAGATTGAATTCACTGTGCAAGATGGCTTGACAGTGGAAAAATGGGTGGGAATGCCATTTTTATGGTTCAGATGATGTACATGTCAGCTAAAGTCGTTTACAGAAGGTATGGCAAAGAAGAGGTAAGAGGTAATTTCTAGCTGTAATAAGGAAAGCAAATAGGTAGATAACGACATTTTGTAGCTAGAACATGTAAGTAAAATACATAGGGCTTGATTACTGATTGTTATGTGTGAAGTGTGAAATAGCTAAGAATCTAATCAGGAGACAGAAACCACATGGTAATGGGTGACACAAAAATTTCCAACTTACAGTGGTGATGACAGTACATGAAAGTGCCTTCACTTCATGCTAAATGCTGAGGATTCTAAGTTTGCTTTTGCCCTTAAAGTGTTTACAGTTTACTAGGAGAAGACTGACAAAAGCAGGAGCAATATAATGAGTTATATTTTCTAAAGTCAGCATATGAAGTAAAAAAAAAAAAAAAAAATCTATTTTCAAAACTACATTGAAATTCCCTTAGGATAATACTCTATTGAGGATTCCAACATATCCTTCTCTCAACAAGTCTTATCAGAACCAGTTTTCTTCTCCAGTATTGGGAAGAAAAAAAACAACTCTGTTTATTTAGTTGATCACTGAATGAAATAATTGGCTTGAGTTTGGGGGGCCCTGTTGTAGTCAACAAAGGAGTTATTGAACATTTATTTCTAGTCACTAGAGATATCCCTGTTCTCAAGGAGCATACATTCTGAGGGCAGCAGAGGGAGATGACAAACAGTAAATACAGAACTTGATCTGCTTTTAAGTGCTACAAAGAAAATTAAATAGGGTAATCAGCATGTTTAACTGGTGGTGGTATTGGTGGCAGTGGGGCTACTTACGCTACAGTGCTCAGGGAATACGCACCTTTCTGAGGAGATGGATGATATTTGAGATATACAATGGTGAACATTCTGAGTTGGAGCAATAACAAGTGCAATGATCCTGAGAATGTCTGGTGTATTTGGTCACAAGGCTGGTATGTTTAGACAGAAGGTCATTTTGATCCGAGTTTACTGCTTGAGAAGGAAGATGAAGAGGGATGAAGTCAACAAGGTAGGCAGGGGCCAGAGTATATGGGGCATAATAGACAGTGGCTTTTGAGTTTGGATTTTATTTTGCTTTCAGTGGGAAGCTAGTAGAGTTTAATCAAGGAAATTATATGATCAAATCCATTATTAGGATTTGATTTATTAGGAAGATCAGCCTAACTCAAGGAGTTTCTTAACATTACTGACATGTCAGGCTGAATAATTCTTTGTTGTAGGAGGGTGCCCAGTGCATTGTAGAATGTAACATCCTTGGCGTCTCCCCACTGATTCTAGTAAAACCCTTCTGGTTGTGACAACCAAAAACATCTCCCAATTTTGCCAAATGTCCCTCTGCGGACAAAATTGCTGTTCTGTCTGTACAAAAGCTGTGTGTTTTTAAGAACATTCACATTAGGAGAAGCAAAATGGCTCCTGTTTCACATGAACTCTGGAGCAATTGATGACCTTCAGAGGTGTTTTGTTTTTGCTAAATTGATGTGGTTAAATACAGGTAAGGTAAATGTATGCTATGACTACTGTTAAATGTGCCATAGCAGATATCTACAAAAGGTTTAGTTGGGTGCACAAAGGGAGTCTACCCAAGAGAAGGTAAGGAAAAGGAAAAGGTCAGGAAAAGCCGCTTGAGGCAGGAAGGAGATGGGTGATCTTTGAATTGAATCTTAATAGATTCATAATTGTTGGAAGGCATGCAGTACTTTCTAGGGAGAGGCAATATGAAGAAAGGACCTCTGATCCTAGAAGGCCTCGTCAGGAAAAAAGGATGAGCTGGAAGGATGAAGTGGAAAATCCAGCGGTACTGCCTGAATAGGCTATTGGATATTTGGGCCTATAGCTCAGGAAAGTGGGCTAGAAATAGGCTTGGAAAATAACCTCTCAAGGTGATAGTTAAGGCAGAGGGAAGGGCAGGGATGAGATCAGCAAGGTATTATTAGTAATATAGCACAAAGAGGAGTAAGGACACCCTTGTTATGGAATGCTGAGATTCCAGAGGTCTCCAGGCAGACTGGGCAGAAAGGCCCAATGTTTGCCAGACAGACTGGTGGGAGCTGGGAAATTAATGTTGGGTTCCCAGAGAGTTGTGCAGTATTGTTTAAATTTTGGCACTGACGTTTCTCAAGTATCTTACACTTCATCCCTGTATTAGGGCCATGCATATTTTGCCCTTCCCACTTAAAAATTTCATCCACCCTATCCCACCCCATGAGGAAGCCTTGGGATAGTTCTCGAAGTTTAGTGTGCATAGACCCACCTTGAGGGCTTGTGAAAACAAACTGCCACGCTTCACCTCTAAACTCTCGAGGTGAATTAAACTCTTAATTCAGAAGGTCAAAGTTGGAGCCCAGTAATTTGTGGTTCTAACACGTTTCCAGGAAATGTGGCGGCTGCCAGTCTTGGGGACCACAGTTTGAAAACCACTGTAAAAGGTAGCTAGCTGTCTTTTTGTTGCTTTGGAAAATAAACTTTCTTAATGAGTTTAAAATACTGCTCTGGGCCTTGAAATGGCCTCAAATGTTTAATGCTAGTGTGTGTGTAATTCGATAGGGCTTTGGTGTGAGGGGAGCCTAGAATCACCTAACTCCCTTCTGGAGTGGTTTTGATTAATCTCGTGTTCCTACTACCTAGGATCCCCATGAGTATTCACTTCACAAAGCACTATTTAAAGACACCGTTCTTGTCCTTAGAAGATACCAGAGAGGACTGCACATCAGGCAGAGAGGCTTGCCCCTGGTCTCCAGTCTCGAGGCTTCTGCCGCCCTCCACTGAAGGCGCTCCAGGATGCCTCAGAACCGCCTCAGTTTCCCAAATGGCTTGAGAGAGTCCGGAAGGAACTGTGATAAAACTGGCTGGTGCACCCGAAGGGACCTCCTCTTTGCAGGTGGAGCGGCGACGCGGGGTCGAAGGGAGAGCCCGAGCCGGGGTCCCAAAGGTCGCCCGGACGGGCCCCGCCGGCACCGCCCTGCCCTGCCCCAGAGGCGTTCCCGGCCGCGACTGCTGCCCTAACGGGCTCCGGCGGCGGCCGGGGGCGCCCCGCCCTTCCCGGACCCGCCCCCGGCTCCATCTTGCCCCGGACCAGGTTGGGCCGTGACGCTGCTCCGCGGGGTCAGGTGAGGAACGGCGCCCCGTACGCTTGCAACCCCTCAGCCCCTCGGTTACCGCGCCCCGCCCAGCTCCTTGGCCGGCCACCCGGGAGTGGGCGGGGCCCCGCCTGCGGCCTCGAACCGGCGGGGGGACCGGGGGGAGGCTGGAGGGGCCTATAGGCCCCAGGGGTGGCCGGCGACTCGGTGCGCGCATCTTGGGACCCGGGCTGCCTGGTGGGGTCGGCGAGGTGGCCAGACCACGGGCAGTCCTGTTCGCCGGGTGTCTCTGCCCCTCGTCTGTCCGATGATCCTAGGGAGCAGTGAGGCCTCCGGCGCGGGCAGGTGGACCGCAGGTGGAGGGACTGAGGCCAGAGGATGGCCCAGATGAAGCGGCCCTCTAGGAGAGCTGAGTAGAAAAACCAGCGAGCAGCTAAGTCCGACTGGACTTCTTGGTGACACAGCAAATTTAGGGAAACTTGGGAAATTTGTATTTTGCTTGGTGAGCCCTAGGACGAATGCGGAAGCCTAAAATTGTACAGTGGCCCAGGTTTATAATTCTTGGAAACTATTGTAGGAAGTAGCATTCCAGATTTGATTCCTAGTCCCAAAAGGGCAGCAAACCTGTGCGGATATGAGCCTAACCTGGGTGAATTCTTCTACAGAAGGAGATGGCTGATGTCCTCCATAAAGTGACAGAAATGAAAGGAAGTCGTCCAGCTGCTTCTAAACTTCCTTAATTTCTGCCAGTTGGTGGGGAACTGATCTGATCAAGTAACCTGTCCTAATTAGATAATGAGTATTAATGAGTTACCTACCAGTCAGGGAAGGGGTTTCAAGTACTAGATAAGGAGGTAGAAGAGGGAATTTCAACTACTGCAAACCAAAGCCTTTCAGTCCTCACTGGTGGTGTCTGCCTACTCTGTCCATACCAGAGCTTATAGTCCTGCTTCCAATTCTTTATCGAAGAGCCCTTGCTGACAGATTTAAATGGCCCTTCCCAATCAAGAGGCAGATTTTGGAAAATTGTAGTATCTATTGTTGGCAGTCTTCATTCACCCTTCCTGTTTTGTTTCATTTGTTTCATAAATTTGGAACAGCTGCCTCCTGTGTTCCTGGGCTTCATGCCATCTCTGAGACTTGCCTAGTGAGACCCAACCCTTTTAGTAGTTGACTCACTGGGTGGAGATGGTTTGGAGAACCAGGAATGCTTTTCTAGTCTTTTTAAAAGTAGTTGCTGACTAAGAATATTGAAAAGAAAAAAAAAAAAAAAGAATATTGAAAAGGAAGTAAAAGTTGTGGTTCACTAGTATAGTCTAATTATTCTTTGGGCAAAGTTGAGTAGTTTGTTGAGTCACCCTTGGGTTTGTTTAAGCTTTGTACAAAAGCTTTTAAAATCTGAAATAGATGATACATGCATAATTCCAAAAGGTCTATAGCTACATTGAAAAGTCTTGTTATGCTCCAGTTCTCCTCTCTAGGGGCAATTTCTGTTTCCTGCTTTGTTGAGTCTACTTTCAGGGATATGCTCTATATGCAAATAACTATGTTTTACACATTTGGTTGCAAATTATCTATGCAGTTTTTCATCTTGCTTTTTTCCCACTTAATGTGACTTAGAGATGGTTTCGTATATGAATGAAAGGAGAGCTGCTCATGTTTTTTATTAAACTGTTTTTTTTGTATTGGAGTATAGCCAGTTAACAATGTGATAGTTTCAGGTAGACAGCAAAGGGACTCAGCCATTCATATAAGAGAGCTGCTCATTTTTAATAGCTGCCTAACTTTTTATTGTATGGCTATCTGTAATCTCTTTTGGTTGTCCCTTATTAATGGTCTTTTAGGTTTTTAATGTTTTATTTTAGCCAGACTGCAAGGCATGAATTATGCCTAACTAGGCCATAGCAGTGAAAGTGCTAAATCTTAACCACTGGACTGCCAGGGAATTCCCTAACCTTTTTTTGTTACAAATAGTGCTGTAATGAATAGCTTTGTATGTATAATAATTTTGCATTTTTGTAAGTATTTTTATAAAGTACATCCTGGAAATGGAATTGCATTCTACTCTTTTATATTATTATTCATTAAAATGTACCCAGATTCACTTTCTTAAAGTTGCTTTGTTTTCTCACATGCAGATAGTATTTATTTTCATTCTGTTCTGAAACTCTTGTTGGCATAATTCCTCTAGAACCCTTAAAGGTGAGACTTAATGTAGTAGTTTTAGACTGTAGAAATAGGACTTTGTCACTGGAACAGTTCCTGAAATTTAGAAATTTAAGTTGCTTATGTAGTCTTTGGTGCTATAACACTTGTTGTCTTTAAAATTATTATTAATTTCTCACATAAATTATTTTCAGACTTTTCCTTTGGAACCTGACCTTTTTTACCATTGGTCCATCTGACTGACTGTTCTTAGATGGTATTGCTTCTCCTTTACTCCTTTTATCAACTGAGCTTGGAGAAGAAGAAAAAAAAAATGATTTAACATCCTTTGCATCCAGGTCTTTGGATCCCAAATGACTGCTTTAGAACTGTCTGAATCAGTATTCCTTATTATCTTTCTTAGTAATTTTTAACTTCCACTAGATATATGCCCACTCATTCTCAACTTAGCAAGTTTTTAACTTCTGTACTGTGCTTATGTCATAAGGGACACAATAATAATTTAAATTTATTTTCTAATTTTCCTATACTGTATATTCAAAAGGCAGGGTACTTCCCCCTGCCCCTCTTATCTCTTTATCAGCACCTAGAACAGTGCTTATCACATGGTGGGTTTTCATAAATGCTGAACTGGATTTGTTTGGGATCTTTTTTATTTTAATTGGAATATAGATTTACAGTATTGTGTATATCAGTGTTAGTTTCAGGTGTATAGCAAAGTGAATACATATACCCACTCTAGATTCTTTTCCCATATGACCCATTACAGAGTATTGAGTCAAGTTCCTTGTGCTAAACAGTAGGTCTTTATTTGTTATCTATTTTATATATATTAGTGTGTTTATGTCATTGTTTGGGGTCTTGATAAAAGAGAAATACAAATCATTTATAGCTGTACTGGGGATAAGAGCCAAAACACATGTTGATAAACTTGACAAATTAAATGGTAGATTCAGAAATGCCTAAATATTCTGATATCAAAATGTTGTTCACAGACCAGCAGCAATAGCATCACCTGGAAGTGTAGTTAGAAATACAGAATCTCGGGCCCCATCTCAGAACTACTGAATCTGCCTGCTAGACGCTTTCTTTCAGAAGATGTGATTTTATTTAAATTGTAACAATGTATATCTTCAAAGGCCTTATTCCTTATAGGAAATTACAGAGGACATTTCTTATTGTTGTTACAGAATGTCATACCCAGGCTATCCCCCCACAGGCTACCCACCTTTCCCTGGATATCCCGTAAGTATTGCCACTTATGAAACTAAAATAGCTCATGTCCTTGGAACAGGTGTTGTATAGGACTAGCCAGCCCATGACAGATCTTACAAATATGCTAGAGCAAGGGTCATAAATTCAAACGGCCAGAAGTACTGAGTAGAGTACGTGAGTGAAGGCAGGGTTGTGGAGGAACTACAAGGACTTGCGTCACCTATGGAAAGGCACCTGTTAGTCCACTTCAGCCTGATGTGGCCATACAGGGAGGTTGATTCAATGTTGCTGGATATTCCATTTCTTTAAGTAAAGCCAACAATCTAGATTTTATATGAAACTGCCCATTTTCTTTAAATTGGGAAATGCATATTTTTAAATGTTAAATACAGTATGATTCAATACAACATGTATGTAAACTAAATCCATCCTATGAGTCACTGGTTTTTAACCTTTGTGTTGGATGTTTAAAATAATTAAGAAGGGCAGCCATGAAATTAAAAGACGCTTACTTCTTGGAAGGAAAGTTATGACCAACCTAGATAGCATATTAAAAAGCGGAGACATTACATTGCCAACAAAGGTCCGTCTAGCCAAGGCTATGGTTTTTCCAGTGGTCATGTGTCGATGTGAGAGTTGGACTGTGAAGAAAGCTGAACGCTGAAAAATTGATGCTTTTAAACTGTGGTGTTGGAGAAGACTCTTGAGAGTCCCTTGGACTGCAAGGAGATCCAACCGGTCCATCCTAAAGGAAATCAGTCCTGGGTGTTCATTGGAAGGACTGATGCTGAAGCTGAAACTCTAGTACTTTGGCCACCTCATGAGAAGAGTTGACTCATTGGAAAAGACCGTGATGCTGGGAGGGATTGGGGGCAGGAGGAGAAGGGGATGACAGAGGATGAGATGGCTGGGATGGCATCACTGACTTAATGGTCATGAGTTTGAGTAGACTCTGGGAATTGGTGATGGACAGGGAGGCCTGGCGTGCTGCAATTCATGGGCTCGCAAAGAGTTGGACACGACTGAGCGACTGAACTGAACTGAACTGAACTGAACTGACTCAGAACACAAATTGCAGTGGATTAGAGGGCCCTGGATTTGTAGTTCTGAGACTTTTAGTATTCTGAGTGCATGTTATAAATGTGCTACCAAGTTCTGCTTTGTTGTTTATCTATACTGTTCTGAGGACCAACCTCATAGCTGAGGTTAGTGTATTTCAGCTTTATGCTCATAAGTATGTAGGGCTTCTTTGTGACTCTGGGTAAACAGAGAGAGGGGCCTATATGATTAGTGACAATATGTGTACCTGTGTGTAAAGTGAATATATAGTTCTCCTGAATTTGTCATAAGAGAAATGAAATTTGTAACTATGTTCCCACGTCCTTATATACTAAACTGGACTCTAGCAACCATTTCTGTCAGTATAGGCTAATTGCTAAAACAGACAATTTTAACATCCCCATGGCTCAACACAATAAAAACCTATTTCTTGCTTACTCCAGTCTCCTGGAAGTCAGTAGTGGGGATGATGGGGGAAGTGTGTGGTAGGGAGCTAAGAGACTTTGTTCCATTTCATCTTGTGGGTTTTCAGTCTCCTTCTATCCTCTATTGCCTTAGTATATTGACTCTCCCATCCTCCAGTGCTTTGGAGTCCTCCACTGGATTCTTTGCTTCCAGCTGGCAGATGAAGGAAGTGGGAGAGGAAGCGAGATCTTAGAGGATGGGGCAGGAGGTCACGGGGACCAGGCTAGAAGTGGTGTGCACTGCTTCTGTCCACTTCCGTCCACTGTCGTTTACCTATCAGTCCTATTTAACTGTAAGGGGTTCCTGGGAAATGTAGTCTCTGTGGCCTGGGAAAAAATTTAGTGAACATGTAACAGTCTCTTTGGGCTTCCCAGGTGGTTCAGTGGTAAAGAATCCACCTACCAAGCAGGAGAAGTGGGTTCAATCCCTGGGTCAGGAAGATCCCCTGGAGAATGAAATGGCAACTGACTCCAGTATTCTTACCTGAGAAATCCCATGGACGAGGAGCCTGGCAGCTACAGTCCATGGGGTCTCAAAGAGTTGGACACAACTTAGTAACTAAACAACAACAGTTTCTTCAGACTTAGACATTGTGTGATCTGAATTGAGGTCCAAAAGGTCACAGCCAGTATGTGCTCAGGTCACTTTTTTATTCTTTCTATTATACACAGGTCCAGGTGTATTACAAGAAAGCCATGAATTCTTCTCTTTAGGGTAGAGAGGGCAGATCTTTCCCATATTTCCAGGTGCTCGGAAAATGAAGGAACTATATTGAGCCTTGCTAGCTGTTCATGAAGCCTTGAGGTTTGAAAAGAGACACTCCCAAATAGAGAAACAGACTCTTCTTGCCTAACACAAGTGGATTTACATAAAACTGTATTCTGACAGAGAGGTATCCTGACAAACTACTATACTGATAAACTAATATGAGATACCAGGACTTCTAATGGGCTTTTTAATATGTAAAAGAATAAGCTAGACCTTAACAGTTATCTCTGTTTTCTTAGCTAGATTCTATTTCTCAATGATCACATTCATTTGAAAACTTTTCTGGTTTTTCAGCCTACGGGTCAGGAGTCATCTTTCCCCCCTCCTGGTCAGTATCCTTACCCTAGTGGTTTTCCTCCAATGGGAGGAGGTGCCTACCCACCAGCACCAAGTGGTGGCTACCCAGGAGCTGGAGGCTACCCTGCCCCTGGTGGTTATCCAGCCCCCGGAGGCTATCCCGGCGCCCCGCACCCAGGCGGGGCTCCATCCTATCCCGGAGGTGAGTCGTGGGTTGTGGAAGTAGTGTAACACTTTTTTTCTTTCTCTCTTTAATCCTTTTGGTTCCTGCTTGTTTTGTATGAAATCAGAGTTGCTCTTAGCCTGCTTTCTACCTTAGATAGTAAGGACTTAGCTGGCAAGATAGAGGGAGAAAGATAATGAGGAGGTGTGAAAGCTGGAGCATTCTCAGGAGCGATCTCCAGACTTCTGTTGTGAAGGAATTAGAATAAATCTCATGATCATAAAGGACTAATGGTTTGCTTGATAATTTGTAATCTTAAGAACTGATTGAGGGATTTGATTTTAGCATGATTGTGACCTTAGGACAGCTCTGTCCACAAGGTGTAAAAAAAAAAAAAAGAAAAGAAAAAACAGCACTTTCGTATTGTAAGTCATTAGGGCAAATGAAAGAAGTAACATTTTTTTAAATGTATTTTTTAATGGGGAAGGAGTTGTTGAGAAGTTGAATTTAGACCAAAGGGACTGCTGCTGTAGCATTATAGAATATTTCTTTTATTATTTGTAAAGTTTTCACTTCAATCATGAGACCTGTCACTATAGTTTGTTTATTTTTCTCTCTTGTTCTTCCAGGCCAAGGGTTTGTAGCTCCACCAGGTGGAGCAGGCTTTCCTGGCTATCCACAACCACCTACACAGTCTTATGGGGGTGGCCCAGCACAGGTCCCATTACCTGGTAGGTATCACTTGTCCAGAGAAGCACGATGGCTTGATATTTTGAATTTTTCAGTTGCCATTGAAAGAACTTAGTTTGTGTTTGGGATCATCTTTAGTAAATGTTTATACTAAATACTTCTTAGGTACTGTCTGATTTCATGAAATGTATTAATCTGATAAAAAAAAGGTTTAATCATAAGATGGAAATAAGGACCTGTTTTCTTCAATTAAAAAAAAATTATCTCTCCTGAAGCCAAAAAAACAAAACCTTTAGGAATTTCTCTGTCATTCGTGTAACATGAAGGGAATGAGCCCAGAACCATGTGCTGCCATCCTTTCCAGATGGTATCAGAATTTAATCTGGTTCAACTATTTTGTTCTTCTTTTTAAAGTAGTATTTAAAAAAATATTATTTTTAAAGAAGTTATGTTAAATTATTTTAAAGAAATTACAACATGGAATATTTTTAAAGGTCCTTGTGACCAAAGTTGGTTTTTGATTCAGTATATCATGATACTTAAAAATTATTCTAGTGAATAACTTAAGTGTGAATGTTCTCATGTGTTTCCATATTTGTAATAAATCAGTGCTGTTTTGAAAAATTAAATCAGTTAATACCTGTTTGCTCTATTTTTTCTTAATATATAGGTGGTTTTCCTGGGGGAGCGATGCCTTCTCAGTATCCTGGAGGACAATCTCCCTACCCTAGTCAGGTATTTTTTTGTTCCTATCTTTTAAATTAAGTCTGCTAAAGAAGGGCACTACTCCTTTATTGATCTTAGAGATTTCCTTGAAGCAGGGAAGATGGTCTATAAGAGACACTTAAGACTTTAATCTTTGCTTCTGATAGACTCCATGCTGTTTGGTCTACCAGTGTCCTGATGACTTTGATAAGACAAACGTAGGTCCCTTCTCCCAGGTGATGACACCCATACTCTTTTTTTCATAGAGATTCACTTGAATTCTCGGCATTGGTTTTAGTTCTTTTTCCTCCTCCCTTGCTGGCAGTGTAACTATGAACTCAGGTGGCTGGGTGATTGATATTTCCAGCTGTGTTTTATGAAGTATGGTTTTATTTTCCATTTTTGCCTTTATAACTTTTACACTCTTCTTTCAGATCAATACAGAATCCTTTCCTTCCTATCCTGTTTTCTCTCCTGTTTCTTTGGATTATAGCAGTGAAGTGAGTAAGGTTTTCTAATGTTCACTAATCACTCAATCCCCTAAATGTGCCTTCATTTGTTTCTAATTTCTCATGTATTTATCTCTCACCACTTCCTTGAGGGCTCACAATAGCTATTTTATCTTTATGTACCTGTAGTGCTTGGCAGGCCCTTTAAGCATGGTAGTAATTAATGTCTGTTAAATTGATTTTTCAGTAGTCTCAGAAGGTCTCCCGTATATCAAATCCTTGCCCCATTTCAGTGTAGCTCCTTACTTTAATATTAAGTTTTATTCTTTAATTGACTTGTTATTTCTTTTATAACCTTATGCAGGTTTACTAGGAACATAAGCAGTTTTATGTTTACTTTATCTTGATTTTCTCATTTCATACTGTCTGTTCATAAAAGTCTAGCGTTTTTAAACTTTTTCTTCGGCTGGGTTGGGAAAGGGATTACAGTATTGGAAGAGAAACAATTTAGCCATTTTCTGGCTTACTTTCCTGATTTGTGGTATTTGACCTCCAGAGAGATTAAGGAACTTGCCCAGGGCCACACAGCTAGTGAATGGCAAAGCTGAGACTAGATCCTAGCTCTTCTGCTTCCCAGAACAGTGGTCTCTTTGTTAAAATATGCTACTTTACTGATAGAGTAAATGATATTCCTTGAAAGCCCATAGTAAATTGCTTTCACTTCTTTTTTAAAAAAAATGGTTGAAAGTTGATTGTTAATCATACTATAAATCTGTAGCTATTCTAATCATTTGTTATGAGAATTTTCATTTTAGTTTAGTTTAAGCATGCATTTACTTTTAAAGACATCATTTTATGACTGAATATAAAAGATTTTTAAACATAAAAACACTTAGAGTAAAATACACATATACCTGCAGCTTGTCTTGTGTAACAGTTACCACCTTAAACTAAAACCAGGGAGTTAACAGAGCAGGAGATTTTGGAAGAGCTTTTAGGTGGAGATGGAATAGCCTACCTGTGAGCTCCCTGTCACTGAAAATCCTCTGATGGAGGTTGGCAGCTGTGTGTGTGTGTCTTGCTTGAGTAGTTCAGGCAAGTGACCTCTCTTGATTGATCCAATTCTACTTCTATGGCAATTTTTCAGGAGGAAGGTTGGAATCAAATGGGTGTCAAAGGGTGGAAATCTTGGTGGCAGGTAGTATGGGCTTTGCTGTGCTGGGAAATCCTCTGTAGTTAGAGATTTGACCTCAAGAACATGGACCCTGATTTCTCTTGAGTTCAAAATAATGCCTGCAGAATGACAGTGTTCTTAATGAAGAGTCACTTCAAACTTAGACTTTGAACAAAGAATAAAACAAAGCCATTTTCCCCTCCAGATGAAAAATGGAATAGGTTTTTGTTGTTTTTGTTTTTAGAAACAAGATGAGAAAATGAGAGTCATCAAACAGTACCTGATGGGAGCAAGTTTCTCTTACTACCTAGTTCAGTGTATTTTAAACAGAACCTTCTGCCCTGCTTAGGATTTTAGTCACAATGGTTACATCAAAGGAAACTTTCATAGTTTTGATACATTAAGCCTCATGTAAAGGCAATACTAAGATCATGGCATCTGGTCCCATTACCTCATGGGAAATAGATGGGGAGACAGTGGAAACAGTGTCAGATTTTATTTTTTTGGGGCTCCAAAATCACTACAGATGGTGATTGCAGCCATGAAATTAAAAGACGCTTACTTCTTGGAAGGAAAGTTATGACCAACCTAGATAGCATATTAAAAAGCAGAGACATTACTTTGTCAACAAAGGTCCGTCTAGTCAAGGCTATGATTTTTCCAGTGGTCATGTATGGATGTGAGAGTTGGACTGTGAAGAAAGCTGAATGCCGAAAAATTGATGCTCTTGAACTGTGGTGTTGGAGAAGACTCTTGAGAGTCCGTTGGACTGCAAGGAGATCCAACTGGTCCATCCTAGAGGAGATCAGTCCTGGGTGTTCTTTGGAAGGACTGATGCTGAGGCTGAAACTCCAATACTTTGGTCACCTCATGCGAAGAGCTGACTCATTGGAAAAGACCATGATGCTGGGAGGGATTGGGGGCAGGAGGAGAAGGGGACAACAGAGGATGAGATGGCTGGATGGTATCACCGACTCGATGGACATGAGTTTGAGTAGACTCCAGGAGTTGGTGATGGACAGGGAGGCCTGGCATGCTGCAATTCATGGGGTCGCAAAGAGTTGGACACGACTGAGTGACTGAACTGAACTGAAAGGCAATTTGTTGAAAAAATTTTTCTACTTGAATACATGCTACCAGTAGAATATTTTTAGTTTTTCCTTAAAACCACAATATAAATATTTCTTGTTAGTTCTTTGCTTACATTGCTGGCTTAGAAACTAGTGACAGATGATTGTTAGGCTTATTGGTAGAAAAAAATGTATAGATGAGTGGGAGGAATTACAGACTGTAAAAGTGTTTGCTGAAAGGTGGTCTGGTCTGCTTCTCCCCAATTTGTCCCCACAGGTATTCAATGGGTATAACTTGAAATACAGTTTCAGTTGCCTAAATAGCAGCTGAATTATTTTATATTTTGAAACGATGTTGATTTCATCTTTAAATGATACTTTAGAAATACTTGGTTAAATAAAATATATTATTTAATTTTTAAAAAATGTGGTGGGATATCATCTTGTCTCATCTCACCTCTCTTAAGCCCTGATTTGAGTCTTTTAAGCAAACTAATAAACTGTTTCATAACTTTGTATTTAGAATTTTTAAACTTAACTTTGTAATAAATTCAGACATTAAGAAGTTGTAAAAAATTATATATGGTTTAGTTACTAAGTGTGTCTTACTCTTTGCGACCCCATGAACTATATGTAGCCTGCCAGGCTTCTCTGTCCATGGGATTTTTCCAGGCAAGAATACTGGAGTGGGTTGCCATTTCCTCCTCCAGGGGATCTCCCTGACCCAGGGATCAAACCCAGGTCTCCTGCATTGCAGGCCGATTCTTTACTGACTGAGCCAATTCCTATATACATACCCTCTACTCAGATTCCCCAGATATTAACTTCTTACATAAATACAGTGATCAAGAATTAATGTTTTAATGATACTATTACTCCACTTTTAGATTTTATTCAGATTTCATCAGCTGTCCCAGTGATGTCCTTTTGGCTCAGGATCAAATCCAGGATGAAACACTGCATTTGTTGTCATGTCTCTTCAGTTTCCTTTAATATGAACTAGTTCTTCAATCCTTGTTGTTCATCACCTTGACATGTTGGAAGGGTACTACCAGTTATTTTGTAAAATATTCCTTTATTTGGGTTTGTCTGGTAAATCCCTCTGATTAATCTAGGTTATGCCTTTCTAACAGGAATACCACAGAAGTGAGGTTGAGCCCCTAGTGCATCTTATCAGGAGGCACTTATTGTTGATTTACCCTCTTACTGGTGATAATTGGTGTTGATCATTTGTTTCAGATGATGTCTGCTAGGTTTTCTGCTGTAATATTACAAAGTATTCAAATTATACTTTGACCCACTAATTTTAGCATCAAGTTAGTGATTCTTGCCTGAAACACTTATTACTGTGGTCTTTGTCATTGGTGATTTTTTAAATTTCTTCATAGATTGGTGTTTAAAAAATATATCCATTGTCTTGCTTTTTGATTTATCCTTAAAAAATTGATGAATATCTCCAAGAGTCTCTAGTCATCAATTTCATTTTTGTGCCTTTCTTATTGTAAGATGTTTTATTTTATGTCTAATAATCAGAGCCTATACTAAAAATCAAGAGAGATTACCAAAATTACTTTGCTTGTTTGAAATCTCATTGGGCAACTCCGACTCTGTCTCCCTAAAGCCATTATTATATTCTTTAAATAAAACACTGCCACTCATCTCACACTACTCAGGGATCAATCTCTTTTCCCCCCTATTCTCCCTTGAAGGAAACCAAGGCCTAGAAAGATTGTGACTAACTTCACAAGCTTGACTGTCTTGTTTCCTGAAAGTTTGGTGTCCTGCTGTCTTTTGGCAGGAGAAGGATAATCTCTATCTGTTCTGCCACAAAAATATTCTTGTCCTGAAACCTCACACTGGCTTTCTTGCCTAAGAGTGGTGATTGGAGAAGTCTTAAGTTGTTGTCTTATTAGCAAAGAAACCTGAGTTGGGAGGGATTTTTTTTTTTTTTAAGCTAGTGTTTCTTTTATTCAAGATGTTGAACATTTTTTCTTACTGTTTTTCTCCCAGTTTTATTGAAACCCAATTGAAATAGAACATTGTGTTAGTTTTAGGTATGCAACATGCTGATCTGGTATATGTATACACTGTGAAAGGATTAGATTACCACAATAACTGACCTGGATTTTATGCCTCTTGTTCTCAGCCTGCCGCGATGACTCAGGGGACTCACGGAACAATCCGACCTGCTGCCAATTTCGATGCCATGAGAGATGCTGAAGTTCTTCGTAAAGCGATGAAGGGTTTTGGTAAGGAAAACATATTTTCGTCTTATTTATAAGTTCAAGTGATTGGATATAAAGTAAAAATAAGGTTTATATTATACAGCCAAGTTTATATGTGAGCCTGTGTGCACACGCCTCAACTTAATCTAGCACCGGGCACCTTGTAATCTAAAAAATGTCCTCAGTGAGCACCCCACACAGACCTCATCCTTATTTAGACATGTGTGGTTCTTTCAGGTACAGACGAGCAGGCAATTATAGATGTTGTGGCCAATCGTTCCAATGACCAAAGGCAAAAAATTAAAGCAGCTTTTAAGACCATGTATGGCAAGGTATGTTTTGTTTTGTTTCATTTTCTTTTCAGGAGTTAGCAAGAACAGTGGCCTGTAGGCCCTGAATACTGTCAGGTTGGATACTATATTTTTATTAGTACTGATAAGTATAAAGTAGAGACAGCTAGACTTCAGAGGCCCCAGAAGAGGTGTATTCAATATTTATTTCTCTTAAAAGCCTTTCCAATTCTCTCCAATAATCATAGCCATTTACTATGTCTGGTAGGTGACACATATTCAGTAAAAAGTAGATTATGACCATAATCATAATCAGTAGCTTGGTTCTCAATCTTCTCCTTAAAGTGGGATTCAAGGACTTCTTATGTGGCCCTTGCTTATTCTTGGCCCTTGGCATCATCTTTCACTTCTCTCCCTCCTAAACATACCCCATTTTACAGTTTTATAGAACCTCTTTCCATTCCCTGAACACATGCTTCTGTGGTTGATATATGTTCTTTTCTTGTCCTGGAATACCTTTTCCTCTTTAGCTGCATAGCAAACAAGCTCTCCCGGATTTGGCTTGTTTAAGCTACTTTGTGAAGTTTCTCTCACTGCTCTGGGTATAATTTGGCTGCTTCTTCCACTGTGATCTCATAGCACTTCGTAAAACCTCTGCTGTAACCAATCTCAGTGCCCACTCCCTAAAAACTGTGAGCGGCCCTAGGGCAAACCATGTCCTATTCATCTTTGTGTTTATAGTACCAAGTACAGGAACAATAACAGATAGCCACGTAAATACTTGTTGAGTGGATGATCAGTGACTAAATCCAGCAAGATTCTATGGCTGACAGGTGCCATGGCTTCTTAAATATAAAGGGCAAGAGTGGGTAGCATTGGTTTGTCATTCAGATAGGAATCCTAAAAATTTTCCGACATTCTCTGGATCCAGTTAACTTTTCTCAGATTGGGAGTAGAGGTCCACTGACCTGATTCATCTTTTCCACTCTGCTTTCCCTCTCTGCCCAACCCAGAGTCCACTTCCTTGGTCTTAAGGCTGCTTAAGCGACACAAGTCCTAGGTTCCCTTAGGATTCAACATCAGACTCATTTTTCTCACAAAAATATTTTTTGTATTATGAATTTCTTTAGTTCACACGTAGTCTGTGCTTTGTTGTCCTAAATTTTCTCATGTATCACTTTTGACTTAAAACTAAATTCCCAGACTATTGTCGTTATCCACCGCCACTTTTTCTCTGGACTTCTTACTAATAAAAACTCTGTTCCTCTAGCCAGCTGTGGAGTCTTTGATCCCACATTCTTCTTTCTCAGTCAGTCAGTGAATGTTGTTTCAGTGCCTATGTATGCCAGGCCCTGCTTTGTCCTGGCAACTGGTTATTGCTTGTCTTGTTGATCTAATCTGTAAAAAGCCTCTTTAGAAATGTGTCTTCTATCTCCGTTTTTTCCTTTCCCCTTTCATTGTAATCACTCAAACCCAAACCTTTATTACTCTTTATCTAAATATTCCAGTAGGCTAAATTTCATATATATCTTTGGTCATTATAATCCATACTGCCTGTTGTTTTCTTATATAAAAATTTTCAGTGACTCCTCCCAGCATGCAGAATCAAATCCATGTTCTTTAGCTTGGTATTCAAGGTAATAATCCAAGAATATAGTTACAACTTTGTTTTACTAATGTCTAAAAACATTATTCTTAACAAAATTGGTTGTCTTATTGTCCCATTGAATAAGCTCTGCTCATTCTTGCGTCTATACTAAGTAATTCTCAACCTGAGCAGAATATCATAATTTCTTTTCAAACTTAAAAACACATGCAGAATCTCTGAGTATTCATTCTTGACATAAATTTTTTTTTTAGAAAAATTCTGTAGATTATTTTAATGCATATAGCCAAGGCTAGGAGCAGCTTTTCTGTTCTTGTTTGTGTTCCTCCTCCTTACCTGAAATGTCTTTCTCCTTTTCTTTGCTAATTTTTACATACTCTTCAATATCTTCACTAAAGTTTTCTCTGAAGCTCTCTAGCCCACTTTTAACTTTTCCTATTTCAACTTATTTCTGTGCTACTTATTCATCTGGTGCTAGAGAACAGGCTGCTTTACTTTAGTTTTTAGATGTTTGTCTTCTCTGCTCAAGTAAGAACACAATGATGATGATTTCTACTTTCTCATAAAAGAAGAACCGTTTCTTATACTAAGTAAATACCTGTTTATCACTTTGTTAATTTGAATTATTCTTTGTTTCCTATTCCTCTTATTTTGTACCTGATGTAGTGGCAGAACTACAATAAGTTTATTATTAAGTATTTATTGATAGAATGACTAAAATATATCTTCTTGAATGTAATGCGTTTAAATGCTAATTCTGTAGTGTATGATATTCTGAACAGAAATTGAGGTTTTCTTAAAGTAGCTCAATTCCATTTTTCTCGTATTTTTCTTAAAATAATTAAGCAAAACAAAATTTGGAGAGCTCATATACTGAATTTGTGTTTGTAATGCCACAGGATTTAATCAAAGATCTTAAATCAGAGTTAAGTGGAAATATGGAAGAACTGATCCTTGCCCTGTTCATGCCACCTACGTATTATGATGCCTGGAGTTTACGGAATGCAATGAAGGTACTATATGGCATTTACTTTGAGTATTTTATCCTATTTCAAATGTAAAACCCCGTAAATTATGGCAGTTCTGAGTTTGCAGTGGCAGGTAAACCAATACATTATTTTATATCATCTGAGTATATAGAGCTTTTCAGTCTGGAGGCCAAAGTTATGTTTGATGGAACATTAAGATTTAATAACTTGCAGAAATTTGCTTTTTGTTTATAATTCTCTCTCCTTCTCCCTTCATTTCACATAGGGAGCAGGAACTCAGGAACGTGTGTTGATTGAAATTTTGTGCACAAGAACAAACCAGGAAATCCGAGAAATAGTCAGATGTTATCAATCAGAATTTGGACGAGACCTTGAAAAGGACATTAGGTCAGATACATCAGGGCATTTTGAACGTTTACTTGTATCCATGTGCCAGGTGAGTATTGAATTAAGTGTCTGAGTGTTGGTGGAGGGAACATTGTTTACTGCCTACTGCCAGTGGGCATTCTTTATTCCTTTTAATATCTAGCCCCCTTGGAATCTTGACATCTTTAAGAGGGACAACAGAGAATCCTCTGTATGGGTTTCTTTGTTTCTGTATTGAAAATTATTTCTGCAAATCTGGTTGTTGTAAGGAATCAGCAATTAACTACATGAAGGTTGTATGAAATCAGAAATCACCTTGAGGCTCTGTGTCTTAGAATGAAGATGAATCTGTACTCTTAAGCTTAGCATTGTACTGCCAGTTAATTGGGACCATCAGCTGAAGATATGCAGGTCTGCCATGCCAAGTGCGACAAGAGTGAGACAGAAATGCAGAAAACATTTCAGCATTCACTGAAATACTGTGCTGAAGTACCTTCCTTGTTCTCATTCCCCAGATGTGCTGGCAAAGTTGCAGAAAATCCTCCAAATAGGGTATTTGCAATGATACTGTAAATAATCAGGGTATATTTGAAAGAGATGATGCAAAAGACTAGCACACTGATTCAGTATCAGGCGTTACTGGCTATCCTGCTAGTGCACAAGGTTGGACAGTCTTGCAGATTCTAAAAGTAGAGGAGAGGCTCCCAGAGCAAAAGGATATAGTTGCAGAGAAGACAGTGTGCCAGAGTGTGTGGGTATGGAGATGAGAAAACAAAGCAAATGGGTGGGAGGACATTGAATTTACCGTAACAGAGCAGGAGGGTAGGTTAGCGTGAAAAGAAAATCAGAAACAGAGATTTAATGCTAAAAAACGATTATTCAGACTTTAATGAGGTGCTGAATGTCTTTTTATGCAGGGTTCAAGGCCCAACCATTTTACAAAATAAAGGACCCTCTTCCAGCAAGTAGCTTTTTAGGATATTGAGACCTTACTGTGTGCTTGAATCCAAAGGCAGTCATTTGGGGAGTTGTTGCGCTCCTTTGCCTCCTGTCCCTTTAGAATAATAGGCTTCTACACATTGCTTGTGCCAGTGCTCTTCAGAAAACAGTTCCTCAACCTTCAAGGAACACGTCTCCATTTTGTTCCTCAGACAGACACTAAGACTCTAGAGGGCGACCTTTCCCTTGTTTGGGTTTGTCCAACTACCCGTCTAAGCTTTACTCTTATTCAGGCCCAGAGCTTCTTCTCTCCCTCTCTCCCTCATCCCATCCCAGGGAAGAGTTTGGTCTATAAATTGATACAGACTGTCAGTACTTGTGTTATTTATAACTTCTTCTTAAAGTCTCACACATCATTTTATGCATACATTCATAATAAAGACTTACATATTAAGATTACACTTGGATGAAGTTCACGAAGCCTCTATATTATATGCTTCCTCTTTTGGCTTAACTTCATTGGAGGGAGGGGCCTTGTCTTTTCTTCTGTCCCCACCACATAGCACATCCTGTTGGTTCTGTTCCTCTGGAGAACCCTGACTGGTACACCCTGGTACAAAATAAGTGCTCCATACCTTTTAGGTACATGGTGAATATAAAGTGAAACTCAGTATAATGCTGATCTTAAATCCCAGCTAAGCAGAATCATACTTTGTTAATTTGAGTGGTAGTTCATATCTCCTAGGAGACAAGGTCCCCAAAGCATGGCTTAGGATGAAGTCGCTTCATCATGAGAAATCTAAACTTACTCAGACCTTGGAGTTCAGGGATATCCAGCTTCTAGGACATCTCAGTGCATCTCTCCCCAAGCTAGGCAAGAGACAGTGCTCACTGGCTCAGAACATGGACTGATAGAAGGAGACCCTGTCACAAGAGAAGCGAAAATTCTTTTGATGAAATTTTCTCTTGAAAATTCCTTTGATGGCTGCGGGATTTCTTCCAGAGGGTGGAAGTGGCTGCATTGTTAGTGTTCAGGACTTGCTGGATCATGAGTCTTTGTGTGTGGCCACAGCCTCTGGAGGTGCTATAGTTTGCAGTTTCAATACATACCAGTCACTTTCTCCTGGCCCAGATAATCATTTCCAATCTCTGTGGTTTGTATCATACCTAGACTTTTAATACCTGCTACTGAAGAAATGTTTATTGAATAAAAACAAAAAACCCCTGCAGCTTGTAAAGCAAGGATCAAACCCAAAAGAGTAATTTCTTTAAGAATCCCTGTCTCTTTAGTCTCTCTGAGTAGGCTTTTTAAACTGAATGTCAGTAAAATTTTCTATACCTTCAAAAGTAAAATGTCTGTGTAATTTTCTATGGAAACATTTTCTAATTTAGCTCTCAAAGCCCTGTAAAACCTCTTGTTTTAATATAACCTCATCAAACCATGATCATACATTATAAAATCCACAGTTGGCAATGTAATAAAATACTAGTTACACTAGTATAGTTTCTTTGGAAATGAAAGATAAGCGTGACAAACTTTATGGATTAATTTTTAGTAAATTGTCCTTTTAAATTCAAAAGTGACCAGATTGGAAAACCTTGGTTTAAAAATAGAACTTGTATCATTTTCTTCTGACTCCTGCTTTCCTTTTTTTGCAGGGAAATCGTGATGAGAACCAGAATGTTAACCACCAACTGGCTCAGGAGGATGCTCAGCGTCTCTACCAGGCTGGTGAGGGGAGACTAGGGACAGATGAATCTTGCTTTAACATGGTTCTTGCCACAAGAAGCTTTCCTCAGCTGAAAGCTACCATGGAGGCCTATTCCAGGGTATGAGCTTTTCTTTTGAAGATTTTGCTTCTATTTTAAGGTGTCAAAATATTTCAACCCCTATACTTTCTTGTCTACAGATGGCTAATCGAGATTTGTTAAGCAGTGTCAGCCGTGAGTTTTCCGGAAATGTTGAAAGCGGTTTGAAAACCATCTGTAAGACACTGTTCATGTTTCCGGGTTTTGCTTCGTTTTGTTTGTAAATGAGGGAGGCTTTGAATAGTTGTTCCCATTAAGTGGTGATTCTTAGTATAGCCTCCCTGGAGTCTGCTTAGGCAGAGACAAGCTAATCCTATGTTTTTATATGCAGTTCCCTATGAATGGTTGGTGGTGTAATCAAATAGGATTGTTTTGGAATTATCTGGTCGTTATTCTCTATGCCCTTCTTGAGGACTATACAAAAGTGTATAATGGATTGTAGCATTTCCATTAAGGTAAATGGGAAAGCCCTAAGGAAATCACAGAGGGCCACCACACAGAGTATCATTTTGAGCCCCCAAGTGTCTTTCAAGTATTTAGCCAAATGAGACCCTTTTCCATTTGAAATTAAAAACCCAGTTTTTGGTGTCCTGACATCCAGAAGCTTAATGAAATGGAAATTTTGTTCTCATGGAGAATACAAGACTAAAGAGAATATTAGTAACACACTCGTATTAGCAATTGAATATCTTATAAATACTACTATTGTAATTGTAGCTAACACAGTAATGTACAGTTAGTCCATCTCTATGAAAGGTAGAGCCTTTGCTAATTTAATTTTCCTAAGAGAAAACATGTCATATTTCTTATCATTCTCAAGTCTGTGTTTTCTTATTTATATTGGAATCTATCTTACATCCTTCTTTCAGTCAAATGATACATTTGACATCTAGAATTCAGACTTTAGTCATTATTCTGTTTAGTTAGGTATTACCAGGGTACAGTTGCTACAGATTTTCTCATGTTAAGGGGGAAAACGTTAAGAATCTTAAGTGACTGCATCTGTGGAGAGAAAATGGGTACTGGCCAGAGGGAATCTTGTAGAATTGAAGGTAGACTATCTGATGCAGCTGGAAAGAAAGATGGGTGCTGAGAAAAATCAAGGGGGAGAGCATTCTACAAGTCACTTAAGATTTCTGAGGTAATTACATAGGAAATGATCAAAAGCAGCTGGAAGTGATAGATGAAGCTGGTGTGTGGACATCTTTGTCAAGTCATGATTTCACGTCTGAAGCCTGTCATTTCCAGTGCAGTGTGCCCTGAACCGCCCTGCCTTCTTTGCTGAGAGGCTCTACTATTCTATGAAAGGCGCCGGCACAGATGACTCCACCCTGGTCAGGATTGTGGTCACTCGAAGTGAGGTGAGGTTCTCTCTTTTTGTCTGATCTTCACTTGATTTTGAATGTTGATTCTTTTTTCTTAGCAATATTAAACACAATTTTTCTTCTAGTTTTATTGAGATGTAACTGACATACCTCACTGTATAAACTTAAACTGTGCTGCATAGAGATTTGACTTACATACATCATGAAGTGATTATCACAGTAAATTTAATGAACATCCATCATCTTACAAAATACGAGATTAAAGGAAAAGAATTTTTCTTGTGACGAGAACTCTTAGGATTTACTCTCTACAACATAAAGCAGTGTTAATTATATTTATTACATTGTATATTACACCCCTAGTAACTTATCTTGTAACTGGAAGTTTGTACCTTTTGATTGTCTTTCTCTAGTCTGCCTCCCTCAATCCACTACCTCTAGTAACCGCAAATCTTATTATCTTTTTGTATGAGTTTGTTCGTTTTTGACATGTATTCGCCTACAGTACTCTGCTGGTTTCTGTTATAAAGCATAGTGATTTGATATTTCTGTACATTTTAAAAGGATTCCCATGAAAAGTCTAATTATGACATATCACCATACAAAAATATTATATAGTTATTGACTGTATTCCCCACTCATTCATACTCTTCCCTCATTTATTTTGCAACTGGGAGTTTGTACCTCTCACTCTTTCACCTATTTCTTTCCTGCCCCCAGCCCCCTCCCTTCTGGCAGTTACCTATTTGTTCTTTGTGTCTATAACTCTGTTTTGTTGTATTTGTTCATTTGTTTTTTCAGATTCTGCCTGTAAGTGAAATCATACAATATTTGTCTTTCTCTGTCTCACTTAGAATGTTAATTTCTTAACAGTTCCTCCGTTGGTTGTCAGTCCATGAGTGACGTTAAGAAAGAGCTCTCTTTTTCACTGCTGGTAGAGGTTGTATAAAGCATCGTGTTCACCTTCTCCCTGCTGTGAGAGGCTTGCTTTGGTGAAACAGACTGCCAGGGAATTCAAGAAGAGGTTTATCTTTGGGTTTTCATTTTGCTCACGTAAAAAGCTGTATGAGGGAATTCCCTGGTGGTCTAGTGGTTAGCGTTCGGCACTTTCACTGCCAGGTTCAGCAGTCAGGGAACTGCGATCCTGCAAGCGTGAGGCACGGCCAAAAAAAAAAAAAAAAAAAAGGCTGTATGAAAGACCTATGCAGATTAATCCTACTGGACATAAAAATTCTTAAAATTTAGCAGCACTGTATAATAAAATAACTTAAAAGTTTTATCTTTATCTTTTTACTTAAATATAGCCTCAAATGTATTCCTTTCTTTGACTTTGTATATTTAGTAGACTTTTTTTAATTGAAAGAAAGCATATACTACAAAATTATATGAAAGAAGGTAAATCATTTTTTAAAAGACAACTATAATACAATATTTGGAAAAACTTTGTTGTGTCTTTGTTTTTAGACTTAAATTTTCTAAGCAGGATCTCTTTTTCTTTAATTATAATAAAATACACATAACACAAAATTAACATTTTAATCACTTTTAAGTGTAAAGTTCTGTGACATTAAGTACATTCCCATTGTTGTGCAACCATTACCACCAGAACTTTTTCAACTTACAAAACTGAAAATCTGTATTCATTAAACAATAGTTCACCATTCTTTTTGCTTCCCAACTCCTAGCAGCCACCATTCTATCTTATGTATTACAATATTTGACTACTCTAGTTAATTTATATAAGTGAAATCATAAAGTATTTGTCCTTTTTAACATTTTTAGGTTCATCCACATTGTAGCATGTGTAAGAATTTCCTCCTTTTCTAAGGCCGAGTAATATTCCAGTGTATGTATACATTGTGCTTAGTCATGTCTGGCTCTTTGCGACCCCATGCACTATAGCCCGCCAGCCTCCTCTGTCTGTGGAATTTTCCAGGGAAGAATACTGGAGTGGGTTGCCATTTCCTTCTCCAGGGAATGTGTACACTACCTTTTGTTTATCCATTCATCTGTCAGTGGACACTGGGGTTGCTTCCACCCTTTGACTGTTGTGAACAATGCTGCTTTTAACATGAGTGTACACATATTTGAGCCTGTGCCTTCACTTTTGTGGATACTCAGAAGTGCAATGGTTGTGTCATATGGTAATTCTGTTTTTATTTATTTGAGTAATTACTATACTGTTTTCCAGTGACTGCACCATTTTACATTCCTACCAGCAGTGAACAGGGATTCCAACTTCTCTGCATCCTGGCCAACACTTTGCTAGTGCTGGTATAAATGCTAGCTATAAAATGTCAGTCCTTTGGTGTTTTTTCCCCTCTGCTTTGGTTATAATTAGGATCTTTTCACTATTAAAGAATAATTTTAATAAATTATCAGTTTTCTTTAACAACTTTTTTCTAATATCACAAATATCATGTCTTGCATGCAGATTGATCTTGTGCAGATAAAACAGATGTTCAGTCAGATGTATCAGAAGACACTGGGCACAGTGATTGCAAGTGACACGAGTGGAGATTACCGAAAGCTTCTTCTGGCCATTGTGGGCCAGTAGGAGAGATTTTTATAAATGAATGAAGCTATTCAAAGCTTATCCTTCAAAGCAATGACTGACCTGCATGCAGCAACATCAACCCTCACCTAACCAAAAGAGCTTTTACTAAGGACTGTGTCAGGGTATTGTGCTTGGTTTGCACATGTGGTTATTGCCTTAAGTCCAATGTTATTTTTTTCTCTATGTACAATCAAGTAAAGCCATATCACAATGATGAAGTAATAATGCAATGTTTGTAAAGCCTAATTCTCACTGCTCTTATTCTAAATAAGGTACCAAATTGAGTAAAAGTCACAACAGTTTCAAATTCTGTGTAATAATATTGAATAAATGAATAAATAATATTGAACATTAGAAAAAACCCTTTGCTTTCCATTGGACAGTTATAGTTGGTAATATGTCAAAACTATATTACTTTTTAAAACAAATTCAGCTGTTTTGACCTAGAAGAGTAATTTGCATCTTACTTCACATAAATTAGTATTCTATATTCATAAACGCTGAACTTCCCACATAGAAAATAGTTTAGTGTTGGCTGTAGCAGCTTTTTAAAAAGAGATTATATGTTTATATGCCTAAAATATATAGCCTACTTTTATGTCTACTAAGACTACCTATAGATCTTTATTGGCCCTTGATTTCTTAAAAAAAATTATAAAATAATTTTAGTTGCAGTTTAATCATGATTCAAGAAAATGAAGCTTGACACATAAAAGGTGCCAAATTAATGAATGAATGAAGCTTAAATCATCTTCCTGGGAGATTGAATATTAGTTCTTTGGAGAAGTAGTTCAGGAACTCAGTTAGTGCTATAGCAGTGTGATTTCAAACCTGGGTTTATTCCCAGTACTGAGCAATTGCTTATTATGTTGAGCATTACAGTAGGTAGTTAGGGAAACTACAAAGGAAGGAGGTTTGTAATCTAGTGGGGGAATCTAAACAAAAATTAGGATACAAGGGTATTGTTAGATTATAAATTCTTCTGAGAATAATAACCTTATTTGTTCTTTTTGTTGAACTCCCTGGCACAAAGCAGATATTTAATATATATATGGTGAATGACTGTACTAAAAATTGAGGGAAAGAATAGTAAATATCAATTGTAATTCAATGAACATTTGTTTGGTGGTAAGTGCCAAGGGACATACATGCAAGGTGGTATAAGACACAACCTTACTCTTAGAGAGATAGGCCTATGTACAACTGTAGTGTAAGGTGAAAGCAAGATACATTGGTAGAAGGATAACAGGCCAAGATAGATTTCTGACATAGATTTTGGAAAAGTAACTAACAGCAATGGGATTTGGTCAAGGAAAAGGGTGTAAGTTATTAAGGAAAAAATTTGTGAGAATTATATTTTTGAACTTTTAAAGATTGAGATATAACATATATCATACCATTCATCCTTTTAAAGTGTACAATTTAGTGGGTTTTTAGGGTATTCACACACTTGTGCAATAGTCACCACAATCAATTTTTGAATATTTTCATCACCCAAAAAGAGAACTTCCACCCATTAGCAGTCAGTCCTTCTTTGCTTTCTTCCTGCCTGTCCCCTGGCAATCACTAATCTACTTTCTGTCTCTATGGATTTCCCTGTTGCGGGCTTTATGTATAAATGAAATTATACAATGTGTGGCCCTTTGTGTCTGGCTTCTTTTAATTAACATACTGTTTTTACGGTTCACCTGTGTTGTAGCATGAATCAGTACTTCATTCTGTTTATGGCTGAATAATCCATTGCTTGGATCTACATTTTGCTTGTCCATTTATCAGTTGATGGACATTCAGGTTGTTTTTACCTATTTACCATTATGAATAATGCTGCTATGAATATTCATGCACAGGCTTTTCTGTGGACACAAGTTTTCAATTCTCTTGGCTATAATAACAGGAGAGGAATTGCTGGTAGTAGTATCTTTAACTTTTTGAGGATCTGCCAAACTATTTTCCAAAGCAGCTGTACCATTTTAGAGTCCTACCACCAATGAATGAGGCTTCCAACGTCTCTTCATTCTCAGCGACACTATCATTGTCTCTTTGATTCTAACCATCCTAGTGGATGTAAAGTGGCATCTCATTGCAGTTTTGATTTGCATTTCCCTAATAACTAATGAATATATTTTCTTTACTGGACATATTTTCTTGATTATCCTTTGCATATCTTCTTTGGGAAAATATCTATTAAAATGCCTGTTTTTAAACTGGGTTATTGAGAATTCCCCGGCAATCCAGTGGTTAGGACTCCATGCTGCTGCTGCTGGAGGCCCAGGTTTGATCCCCTGTTGGGGGAACTAAGATCCCATAAACCATGTGGTCCCAAAAAAGACTACGATGTGTATAAGGTAGGATAGTTATCTCAGCACAAATTCAGTCGCAATCTTCGCTTGGGAAAAAATCCAGGGAGCAACGTCTTACTCAACAGTTACATGTTTTTATTTTTGAGAACTTTTATGACTTATAACACTAACTTTAAAAGCATTTTTCTCAATTTTTATAATTTTAATATGTTTATTAGCAGAAATGCAATTTATTTTTAAAATTAGACTCGTGACTATCCATGGAAAGTAATGTGGGAGTGTGTGTATAGTTTAATAATTTGTTTTGAAATAATTTCAAATGTATAGAAAAATTGCTAGGATAGTACAAAGAACTCCCATGTCCTCTTTACCTAGATTCTCACACAGTTAATATTTTATTGGTTCATTACTTACTCTGAGTGTGTGTGTGCATGCATATGTCTTTTGTTATTAGTCTTTATCTGAACTGTTGGTGGGTTGAGAGAGCAAACTGCAGTCATCCTGTCCCATCACTCCTAAACACTCCAGCGGGTGTTTTCCCCTAAACAGGATCACTCTTCTACATAATGGCAAACAATCTTCCACATCAGTAAATCAGTATTGGTACCACACTACCACCCAATCTATTAAGCCTATTCAAATTTCGCCCACTATCCCAACAATGTCTCTTTTCATTTCTGGGTCAACATCCTGTACAGGAATACGTACTGCATTTAGTTGTGTATTTTTCAGACTCCTTTAATCTGAAAGAGTTGCCAGTCTTTTGTAGCCTTTACAGTTTTATTAAAAGGTACAAGCTTTTATTATAGGATGGCTTACAACCTGGGTCCTTTGTCTGTAGGAATACCACAAAATGATGCTTTGCTTTTCTCAGTGAGTCTCATCAGGAGGCATAAAATGTAGACTCCTCCCGACACTGGTGATGTTAACCTTGATCACTTGATCATGCTGGCTTCTTAAATTCAGTTTTTCCTTTGTAATTGATTAGTATTCCAAAATCATGCCAGTAAATTATTCCTTATCAAATCTCCACATACCAGCCTTAGCACTGAAGACCCCTGTCTAAATCATCCACTTCTATAGTTGGTGCCAAGTGGTAATTCTCTGTTTCAATCATTTCCTCTCCATTATTGGATTGGCATTCAACTGCTATAAAGAGCTTGCCTTTCTCTTCATCATATCAATGTGAACTTGTGTATTCCTATCTTATTCAACAGATTGTAATCCATTATTGTTTACTTTGATGTTCAAATTGTCAGAATTGGCCAGGAGCCCCCCTCAAGTGGCTCCTAACAGTGCAACATTTTAAAGTATGTATACTGCTAAGATTCATTCACATGGTGAATAGCTATAGTTCATTCATTTCGACTGCTTTGTAATATGCGATTTTTTGAATATATTATCAGTGTATTCATCCACTCTTCCTTTGGGTTGTTTCCAGGTTTTTGCTATTGTATTTTGCCTTTCCAACTCTGAGGTAATGCTGAATTTCAAATGTATTAAATTTTTCCATTAACATCATATACTTGGAGTCTGTTTATTGTGTAAATATTGCACACTAGAAGCAGAGTGGTTTTGCATTCTTCCCAACAGTGTGTGAGACGCTTACTTTGCAAATATTGTCTTAGCTGCATTTTTCACGGAGAAAGACTTGATTGATCTGTTTTCAAAATCGTTTAATAAAGATTTTTATCTTTAAATAAATTTCCTTTTGGTTTGTCTATTTATGGAGGGTTATTGAAAGCAAGGAGTCGAGAAAGCAAACTCGAAAGTGGAAAACTTTGTACTTAGCCAACACTTTGGGTAAGGGAAAGTGGCACCTACGAAAATAGGAAACCACAGCCAGACACGGAGGTTGTGGCTCAGGCGCAAGGTTTCCAGGGCGCACGCGCAGAATCTCACCAGGCGCCCGCATCCTTCTTTCTTCCCCGGGACAATGTTATCGCGAGTCTTGGGATCAACTTGTGGTGATCGCGGAGGCAGAGTTATCGCGAGAGGTAATTGGTTGCTATAGTTGCGAAAAACGCTTCTGCGGCTGTTAGGTAAGACTGATATTACTTCTTAGAAAATCGTCTCTTTTCGGGCTCACCACTCCAACCCTGCGGCCACACCGCGTTACCTTAGTCTCTTCTTCAGCCTAACCCACAGGCCACATCCCTGCACGACTGTACTCGCGTACAGACCTGAAAGCTGCCGAACCCGCTAGGCCCCCGACTCTCCCGCCAGGATCAGGCCTCCCACCCAAAGCCATACTCAGAACCCACTTCCCGGTTTGCGCCGAGATTCCCCCACAATAAGCGCACACTGGGCTTCTGTCCCCAGACCACCGCCAGTAACATCATCTTTCATGTAAACTGTTCCTCTTTCGTTGTTGTTTTTAGCTATTTAAAATTTTTTTTATTATATTAAAAATTTTAAGATTGTAGTATAGATTTAGTGTAGTGCATCTAACCTATTTCTAATCTGACTTCCCCTCCTGAAATTTCTGAGCAGATAACAAGAAATGCGTGTCTTGTCAGTGGCAACAGGAGCCCCCACCTGACTGCCTTGACTATAACTTTTAGCTGGCCAGATTTCTTGTACTCATCGTTTAACAAATATGCTGCTAATGACTCTTGCGGACAAGGCATGATGCCAGGCACTCAGGGGTTGCAGAAATGTGTGACAGATTACTTGTCTTTAAAGGAGTAATTGAGCATTCAGTAGCACTCAAGTAGTGCCTGTCAACACCTTTTGTGCAGTGCTTCATTGATTAAGCAGTTTTACTGTTTTAGTGGATATTCACAACAAATGTGTGACAGGTCAGGTTATGTTATCCGTGTTACAGAAGGCGACACTAAGGCCCAGAAAAGTTAGGCATTTCTCCAGGGTCAGGCTAGTGAAGGCCTAATTCGTGTACTGCTATTGAAAAAGAAAAAAGGAGACTTTATGTACAAGATCATTTCAAATGTAAACTTGATAAGAAAGTTGTCAGGGCCACTTAGGCCCTAAGTTAGCCTGGAGACATAACCTTTCACAAGTGATCTGAGACTTGTAGGTAACAGAAAATGAGCGAGTTGTTAGAAAGAGGCAGAATACTTACAAAGCGTGGGGACAGCAACGTATCTTTTTTTTTTTGTACCACCAGCCTAGACCCAAAGTATCTCCTATGAAAATCTTGGAATTGCATTAAGTTCCATTTTTAATTGAGTCAGAAAATATGACCTTTTTTTCCCTTAACAGCTGTCCAATTTATTTTTGAAATTGTGTTCTTAGTGTTGTAAAATCATTTGAAAATATCTTTGACTAAATAAGACATATGTCAGAACTTTCTTCAGTGGGCTAACATTCTGTATGGTTGCTTCTTTCTTGTTATCAAAATATGTTTTTCTAAACTGAGAGATTAAATAACCCTTGAGGGGAGTCTTGCACATCAGAAAAAAAAGAAAGCTACCAAAAACACTGTGAAGGATGTGGGAATGGGAGGTGGGGTGATGGCATTCCTACCCTCTTTGCCTTGTCATAATTTGTTCTTAATGGGTAGTTACATGCATAAGGACGATCTTTTAGCACTACCCAGCAGAGTCATCCTTGTGACTAGTGCCCTAAAGTACTGCCTGTCTGGCATAAAGCAGTACTGGAGTAAAGCATTTCCCTGGGTTTTCCCCTGGTATTGGTTATGATGTAATGTGGACAGTTGTGCAGCTGTGGCATGTAAGGGAACAGATTCACTTATTATGTTCACAGAGCTCAAAGAAGACCAGAGAGACTTTGCCCAGGTGCCGATATGGAGCAGGTGTCATCAACAGGCAGACCTGTGCAGATCACTGTGACAGAGGGATATGACTTGGTAAAGTTATTTTCGGGAATTCTGGAAGTCCCTACTTTATTCGTTCTTCTTGAAAGTACTTTTGTCTTTAGTCTCATGTCTCCCTGTCATTCATCCTATTGTTGCTTGGGGAAGAATGTGTCGGGAACATTAACAGGAGGAATGGGGTTCTGCATATTTCTGTCCCACCAAATCCCTTGGCTTTACATAGTAATGGCACTTCCTTCTTAGTGTTCATTATTGTCGTTCATAATCTGCAAGTCATGGTAATGTGTATAAAATATCTGGCAATTTAAATACTAAACTTAATGAGGGTAAAACAGCTGGTTTTCATTTTCCTAAACAGCAGTTCCTTTCTCCTGAAAAGGATCTGAATTCTTCCAGAGCTTCTCTTGTGATTAATTTCATTTGATGAAACTACAGTATGACTATTAAACTTTACAAGAATAATGAAATGTCAAAATATTCATTCTATGAAGTACTATGAAGTCAAACAGCTTATTCCAAAACAGGATATAATAAATGATCTCTACTTTATTTTAGAGGTATATATAAATGTGTGTATATAGATCTACATAACAGCAAAACACTAGAAAATATATTATTATGGGTAGTTAGGTTTTCTATGTGCTTTCCTCGCTTTTTCAAAACTTCCACTCCAATTAAAAATAAAGTCATAAAAAATTTCCACAGTGTGCTTTTATAATCATATAAACACATTAACTTATTTTTCAAAACTTCCAACTTAATGGCCTTTAAACAGAATATTGCATTTAGCTGCAGCTGTATTTGTTTAATGAATTTCTACTTCCCCCATTTGTATTTGTGGTATAGCTTGTTAGAAAAACATTTAAAATGTGTCAGTTTAAGTCACAATGGGTTGCCAGACATGTGGGAAAATTCTCTATTTGAATATAATTGTAAAGTATATTTCTGTCAACAGAAAGGTTTTAAAGGAGATGCTTCAGTTACCTTTATTCGTGCAGAATTCAATCAAGTGGTTCTGGGAGACTCTGCAAAAATTACTGTTTCTCCAGAAGGAACTGCAAAATACAACTTCACTTGCAGCTTTGAGTTCAATCCTGAAGGAGGAGGAATCACTTTAGATGACCTCGCCCACAAACCTGTGTTCTGTAAGTCCTTGTGATTCTAGATACATTAATTATGTGAGTGTTCAGGGTATTCTGAGGTATTTAGTAGCTCTTGTTGGGACAGATGAACACATCTTAACCTTTTTAATCTAGGAATAACACAGAATAATTTGAGTCTTACCTGGTTCTGGCAGCTGTCACCATGACCTGCTAATTTTAATCAGTTTGTATCAAAGACCTTTTGACATGTAACTGGACTTTTTTAAATGATTTAAAAATTTTTTCCAAATTGGCTTTATTCTTTCCAGTAGTTGATAATAAAACACATATATGATCCAAAAAAAAAGAGAAAATTTATTCAATTTTGAAGAAGCAGTAAGCAATAACATAGAAAGAAGTAAACATACTCTTTTATGAAAAAAAAAAAAAAAAGAGCCCCAAATTTGAAAGCAAGACCAGTGATATATAGATAATTTGATCTATTCATGTGTACAACTCATTTTAATTTCCCTAAAAATATTATTTAATAACTATTTAGTAACTAATAAGTTCTGTTAACAGTCAAACAAGAATGAAGATAATCCTCAAATAAATCCATGGGCATAAATGAATAGACATATAACTGGACTTTGCAGCATTGGTCTCCTTAGCTGGTTTGGAAGCTTTTCCTTTGTATTCTTATATTTAGGGCTGTCAGATTTAGGGGAAAAAACAAAGCAAAAAACTATTTGAGACATGTTTACACTTAAAAATTATTTGTTCTTTATCTGAAATTCATATTTAATTGGGCATCTGGCAACCCTATCTGTACTTCTGTATATTCACCATACTGTAGAGCAGTTTTTAACTATCTTCCATGTTAGAGGAGACACCTTTTGAAATCAGACTGTATCTTATTTCAGAATTTCTAGCACCTAGAAATATCTGGGATATAAAAGGGCTCAAAAGTATTTGTGGAAAGAATGAATGGATAAATAAATGAATAGTTTCTATATTCACACTTTTACAGTTTCTAGCTACATAATATTATCTCTGAAACACTTTGTCCCTAAACCTATATTCTAAGCTAAGTCTTTTTTTGTTTTGTTTTAACCCATATCCTTTTTTTTGATAGTGTGATTTTAACATTTTTATTTTATTTATTTTTATTGAAGTACAGTTGATTTATAATGTGCTAATTTCTACTGTACAACAAAGTGACTCAGTTATACACATATATGCATTCTTTTTTAATATTCTTTTCCATTATGGTTTATCCCAGATTAGATACAGTTCCCTGTGCCATACAGTAAGACCTTGTGGTTTATCCATTCTAAACTTGCTAGTCTTGACTTATTAACCTCAAACTCCCAGCCCATCCCTCTCCCTCACCCACTTTGCCTTGGCAACCACAAGTCTGTTGTCTGTGTCTGTGAGTCTGTTTCTGTTTTATGGATAGGTTCGTTTGTGCCATATTTTATTTATTTATTTTTGTTTTGTTTTGTCTTTTTTATTATTAACATTAGTAGCCTTGAGATATGTTTAAATTAGAATTGTCATTTTGAATGTTCACATTAAGATATACTATAATTTGACTTATGAGGACTTTTTTAATTTAAAAAGTCTTTATTGGAGTATAGTTGATTTACAATGTTGTGTTAGTTACTGCCACACAGCAAAGAGTCAGTTACACATACATAGATATCCACTTTTTGTGCCATATTTTAGTTTCCACATATAAGTGATATCGTATGGCATTTGTCTTTCTTTTTCTGACTTACTTCACTTAGTATGGTAATCTCTGGTTGCATCCATGTTGCTGCAAATGGCCTTATTTCAATCTTCGTTATGGATGACTGGTATTCCATTATGTGTGTGTGTGTGTATATGGATCCTCCTTATCCATTCATCTGTCGATGGACATTTAAGTTGTGTCCATGTCTTGGCTATTGTGAATAGTGCTACTATGAACAGGGATACATGTGTCTTTTTTGAATTTTTTGAATTATGTATCTTTTTCAGTTATAAATTATAGATGGGTAAAATGTGTGTGCAAAATTAAATTATGTACCATAATTAAAGTATGTACCATAATTAGAGTAGTGAAGCCTTTCTAAGTATTCTGCCCATGCAGAAGCCACAGAAGGAAAACAAAATACATTTTACATAAGCAACTATAAGATATCACAAACTGAGATACAATTTGCAATTCTGTTCTGTACTTTCCCTTTAAAGAGCTCCTATGTACCAATTAAAAAAACACCTAGAACCTAATGGAAAAATGCACAAAGCATATGAAAGAGATATAAAAATTTCACAGATAAAGAAACATAACTTACCGTTAAACATGTGGAAAATGTTCAATCTCACTTTAATACGAGAAATAAAATTAAGCAGAGATTCCATTTTCATAATTAGCAAGATCACAGAGTTTAATAATGTAACATTTAGGCAAGTATGTTACCAAATTGTATTAACTTTGCCAAAAATGCTGACAGAGGAACCTAAATTTAGAGGAAACAAGGATTGAGAAACAAATACCATGAGAATGAAAAAAGATGAATCCAGAGGTGAGATACTCTCTATGACTGTCCTGATGTCTTCAAGAAAGCAGTGCCATATTAAAAAAACGTATGTGGGAGGAGAGACGGTTGTAAATGAAAAGAGCATGAAGAAGCAGGACAGCCAATTGCAACATGTGTCCTTTGACACAAACCAGCTACAGAATAAATTTTGGGGCAGTTGAGAAATGTTAGATGTAGACTGGGCATTAGATGTATTAAGGCATTATGTTTAATGCTGTTATGTATATTTACTAGATGTGATAGAGGTGTTGTGGTTATGTAGCAAAGTACTGTATTTTGGATTTGTATACTTTAATATTTGGGAGTAAAATGTAAAAGTGTCTATAACTTACTTGGAAGTATTTCCACAAACATGAAGCAAATATATGCTAACTATTGTTAAACCTCCATGATGGTTATAGGGATATTCATTATACTGTGTGTGTGTTAGTCACATCCAACTCTTTGTGGCCCTGTGGACTGTAGCCCACCAGGCTCCTCTGTCCATGGGATTTTCCAGGTAAGAATACTGGAGTGGGTTGCTGTTTCCTTCTCCAGGGGATCTTCCCAACCCAGGGATTGGACCCCGGTCTCCCGCATTGCAGGCAGATTCTTTACCATCTGTGCTACCCATTTTTACATATTTGGAATTTTTCATAATAAATATTAACACATACAAGGAATGATGCTGCAGTGAAAAACCTGGTACATACCTTGCATGCTCTATAAATTACTCCAAGGTGTGCTAAGTCCTATGCTAGGCAATATGGAAAGATCTGGAACAGTGCTTTTCAAACTACAGATGGTGATTTTTAGTCTTTCTGAAAATTGACTGAGGGAGTCATGACCAGTAATTTCTTATACATGAAACAGAATAGAAAATACCTAAGGATTTTGAGCTAGTAAGGATGAATATTATGTGAAACTTTGTTATATGTATCAGTAAATTTATACTTATGTGTGTCCATAATTATGATATAAAATCCTTTTTAAAAATAATTGGCATGGAAAAAAGTTTAATAAGTCACCGAGAAGATCCAGTATCTCCCACTGGAAGTCACTAATAATGGTGCCTTCTCAAGTTTCCAGTTCATTTCTCTTAACTTGATTTTCTTCGACAGTGTTTTGTTTGTTGCACCTTGGTTATCTGATTTGTGAGTTAGACATGTTCTCGTTTCTTTGTTTTGATTTTTCTAGTAACAGTGACTGAAGTTTTACCAAAGGAAAAGAAACAGAAGGAGGAGAAGACCATGGTTCTTGGTCAAGCTGTGGTGGACCTTCTTCCTCTACTGGAAGGTCAGATGTGTGATTTGCTCAACAGCAGAAATAACAAAGCTCATAAAACTTAGTTCCAGAGAAGTACAAAAATCACCCTCAGTGAATTTGAAAAGATGAGCACAGCTGTCTCTGCAGAACCCTTCCTTTTTTGGCTTGACTTGGGCTTCTTTTCGCAGGAGAAAGTTCGTTTGAAACAATGGTGCCGCTCCACCCTGTGCCGGGTTCACCCATTGAACCTTTTCGATCAGGTGTGAAGGTAATCAGAGTTTTAACTCTCAACATTCCACTCTGATGTTCAGTCAAGCCTGTCTGCTCTTCAGATTCAACTTAGTTGAGTCTAAATCGTCAGGCACCTTCTTTGCTTCTTTTCACAGGCACACACAGGGCTAGGTTCTGGGAAACAAAGATAAATAGGGCAGAGTCCTGCCTTAGGAGTTCATAGTCCACACATTGAAAGTTATGGCCACCAGTGTGATTAAATGATGGGGTGGAGTATATGGACGCAGAGTAGTTATCTGTTACTTTGCCCAGGGGTATATGTAGGGAAGGGTTAACCGTAAAAATACCTCTTTAACTATGTCCCGATGGGTTAAATTAAGTAGTACATGAACGCACCTGACAGTTTCTGTCATGGTAGCCTGCCTCTGACCCCTGGAAGAGGGGAAGCATGAATTGGTAGGCTGTGCTACTGGTTTGTGTTCTGGGTTTTGTTTCACAGTTTCTCCTGGCATCAGTAGCTTCCTGAGGCACCGCTTTGACCACTCTTGTGCGGGGACACTCACTCTTCAGCAGATGCCACAGCTGTCTTCTGTTTTGCACAAGTAAAGGAGAGAGAAAGGCCCAACTGTCCCAACTATTCTGAATGCAGTTCCCTATTCAACAATTGAGGTGGGCCCTTCCTGATTCTTGTGGATTCTGCCACGATCCACTCCTACATCTGCTGTGATTCTCTCCTCTTATTGTAGGATGTGATTGGTTTTTTCCAGTTTTTTTTGGTAGATCTGATTTAATTTGCTTTCTGTCTTTCAAGGATTCCTAAAACTGTGTAGTCCAGTGATGGCATTTCTTGTTCTTGGGCTGTTATAGCATTATTGTTTTATTGATGATAAGGATAATCATTTAGTATCTTTCTGTCATTTCATATGCTGGAGAGAGGTAGATATTTGAGCTCAGTTTGCCTTCCTTGGTCCAGTGTCCCAGCCTCTGTACTGTTGATTTCCTTTAAATCGCTGTAGGAGAAAAGTTAGTCAAATGATTTGTCAGTCCTCATGACCTCTGCTCATAATATTCCTGTGTTTAATTGTTTCACATACTCAAGAAAAAAATAGATGACAAGAGTTCTCACTAATTTTATATATTAGCATATATACTAGTTTTTTCAAGACTCAGAGACTAAAATGATATAAACCTGTCCTTGAAAAGGAGACTTCAATTTGTCATCTGGTATTCCTTGTCATATTCAATAATACAAATTAGAAACCTGAGGGACATTTCACTTATCTTCTCAGAGACATATTGATTAGAGATACCGTATTGTCCAATGTGTCTCTTTCTTAAAAGTCTTCCCTCCCTTTGGTATTCTGACTTCTAGCTCACTGCCTATGCCTTCTTAGGTTCCTGCATTGCGTCTCTTTCCCCTGGTGGTGGTGGTAGTTGCTAAGTCATGTCTGACTTCTTGCAGCTGTAGCCGGCCAGACTCCTCTGTCCATGGGATTTCCCAGGCAAGAATGCTGGAGAGGGTTGCCATGCCCTTCTCCAGGGGATCTTCCCGACCCAGGGATTGAAGCCAAGGCTCTTGCATTGCAGGCAGATTCTTTACCATCTGACTCACCATTGAAGCACCTCTCTTTCCTCTGTCTGTTGCTTAGTATGAAAGTTCTGTCCTTGGTCACCTTCTTTTCTTAGTCTGTGTTCAACTCCTAGGGGAGGGCTATCATCCATAAGTTTGTGGGGAAGGGTATCTACCATGAATTTAACAGTCCCAGTATGCTGAAGACTTCTAATTCAGCAGCTCCAGCTCAGACCCCTCTTCCTGAATTTCAGAATGTCAGACTTTACAATTACCTACTGATTTCTCTATAATGAAATTCCACTCAACATTTTAAAACTGAACTTAGCATCTTCCTTTTCTTTTATTTTGGGTAGTAGCATCACTCATTCATAAATCATAGGACATATACAGAATCTATATTACTTCCATGACTGCTCACCTGGACTCTGATACTAATCTGCAAATTGGCCCTCCACCAAATTCAGCCTTTTCTATCTCCTCAGTGGCTTTGGACTCTCTCTTCTGGGCTTTATTCTTACACTTTATCACCTTACAATTTCTCACCTGGAACATTACAAGTAGACTTGTAACTGCTTTTGCTTCCTTCCAGCTCTGCCTTCCCACTGCTTGCAGAGTGACTTAAAAGTAAATATGATCTCATCTTTTCCCCTGCTTGCTGCTGCTGCTGCTGCTAAGTCGCTTCACTTGTGTCTGACTCTGTGCGACCCCATAGACAGCAGCCCGCAAGGCTCCACCGTCCCTGGGATTCTCCAGGCAAGAACACTGGAGTGGGTTGCCATTTCCTTCTCCAATGCATGAAAGTGAAAAGTGAAAGTGAAGTTGCTCAGTCATGTCCGACTCTTCGCGACCCCATGGACTGCAGCCTACCAGGCTCCTGCATCCATGGGATTTTCCAGGCAAGAGTACTTGAGTGGGGTGCCATTGCCTTCTCCACTTCCCCTGCTTAGCACTGTGTAATTCATGAATTCACTCATTGCTTACAAGTTAAGGTCCAAATTCCTGAGCAGACATACAACAATCTTTATAATAGGTACCTGCCACTTCTTCAGTATCGTCTCTCATCACTCCTTTCCTTGTGCTATGTTCTAAAACCCTGAACTACTTACTTACACCTGAATTGGATATACCGTGTTCTTTCAGTTCCTTTTATATGAACTCTTCTTTTTGTCCAGAATTATTTTTTTTTTCCTGCATCTACTCATCCATATTGCAAACTCTGATTCATCTCATAAAAGTCAATTCATCTGTCAACCATCTTTTCCTCCTCCCCACCTCAATAGTTAATTATACTCTTTCTTTCTTGGTGCTCTTTGTCTAAGGTATTTTGTACAGGTTTCTATTATAGCATTTGTCATAATTATGGAATTATAACATAAATTCTATGATGAGAGGGGCTGTGTCTTTTTTATATTTGTAGTGCTGCAGTAAAGTGCCTGGCATATGATTAGCAATTAATATACATTTTAAACTTACTTTTTATTGTATCCTGTGTGAAAGTGTCAGAGATACATATGTGTATATCTCCCTCTCTATATGTGGGTGTATATGTGTGTATATAAAAATAAGATTTATTAAAAAGCACTACATTTGCCAAATCAGGATTTCTGTTGGAGATACAACTTGGGAATTTCTCATTAGTAGGATATTTAATTCTTTAACAGGAAAATTAATTATTCTTATTAATGTTGATTCCCAAGAAATAAAATGAAAATGAACAAATTCTTTTCTCCTCTAATTAAAAACACTTGCTGTCTTGTCTGCCCTACTTGGATATATTACTAAAGTCAAATCTTGGTCAGTCACTCAGTGGTGTCCGACTCTTTGTGACCCCATGAACCGCAGCACACCAGGCCTCCCTGTCCATCACCAACTCCCAGAGTCCACCCAAATCCATGGCCATTGAGTCGGTAATGCCATCCAACCATCTCATCCTCTGTCGTCCCTTCTCCTCCGCCCTCAATCTTCCCAGCATCAGGGTCTTTTCAAATGAGTCAGCTGTTCGCATCAAGTGGCCAAAGTATTGGAGTTTCAGCTTCATATCAGTCCTTCCAATGAACACCCAGGACTGATCTCCTTTAGGATGGACTGGCTGGATCTCCTTGCAGTCCAAGGGACTCTCAAGAGTCTTCTCCAATACCACAGTTCAAAAGCATCAATTCTTAGGCGCTCAGCTTTCTTCATAGTCCAACTCTCACATCCATACATGACCACTGGAAAAACCATAGTCTTGACTAGATGGGCCTTTGTTGATAAAGTAATGTCTCTGCTTTCTAATATGCTGTCTGGGTTGGTCATAACTTTCCTTCCAAGAGTAAGCGTCGTTTAATTTCATGGCTGCAATCACGATCTGCAGTCATTTTGGAGCCCAGAAAAATAAAGTCAGCCACTGTTTCTGCTGTTTCCCCATCTATTTGCCATGAAGTGGTGGGACTGGATGCCATGATCTTAGTTTTCTGAATGTTGAGCTTTAAGCCAACTTTTTCACTCTTCTCTTTCACTTTCATCAAGAGGCTCTTTAGTTCTTCTTCACTTTCTGCCATAAGGGTGGCGTCATCTGCATATCTGAGGTTATTGATATTTCTCCTGGCAATCTTGATTCCAGTTTGTGCTTCTTCCAGCCCAGTTATTCTCATGATGTACTCTGCATATAAGTTAAATAGGCACGGTGACAATATACAGCCTTGACCTACTTCTTTTCCTATTTGGAACCAGTCTGTTGTTCCAGGTCCAGTTCTAACTGTTGCTTCCTGACCTGCATACAGGTTTCTCAAGAGGCAGGTCAGGTGGTCTGGTATGGCCATCTCTTTAAGAATTTTCCACAGTTTATTGTAATCCACACAGTCAAAGGTTTTGGCATAGTCAAAAAATTAGATGTTTTCCTGGAACTCTTTTGCTTTTTCGATGATCCAGCGGATGGTGGCAATTTGATCTCTGGTTCCTCTGCCTTTTCTAAAACCACCTTGAACATCTGGAAGTTCATGGTGCACGTATTACTGAAGCCTGGCTTGGAGAATTTTGAGCATCACTTTACTAACATGTGAGATGAGTGCAATTGTGCTGTAGTTTGAGCATTCTTTGGCATTGTCTTTCTTTGGGATTGGAATGAAAACTGACCTTTTCCAGTCCTGTGGCCACTGCTGAGTTTTCCAAATTTTGCTGACATATTGAGGGCAACGCTTTCACAGCATCATCTTTCAGGATTTGAAATAGCTCAACTGGAATTCCATCACCTCCACTATCTTTGTTCGTAGTGATGCCTCCTAAGGCCCACTTGACTTCACATTCCAGGATGTCTGGCTCTAGGTGAGTGATCACACCATCGTGATTATCTGGGTCATGAAGATCCTTTTTGTACAGCTCTTCTGTGTATTCTTGCCACCTCTTAATATCTTCTGCTTCTGTTAGCTCCATACCATTTCTGTCCTTTATTGAGCCCATCTTTGCATGAAATGTTCCCTTGGTATCTCTAATTTTCTTGAAGAGATCGCTAGTCTTTCCCATTCTATTGTTTTCCTCTATTTCTTTGCATTGATTGCTGAGGAAGGCTTTCTTATCTCTCCTGGCTGTTCTTTGAACTCTGCATTCAAATGGGTATATCTTTGCTTTTCTCCCTGCTTTTTGCTTCCCTTCTTTTCACAGTTATTTGTAAGTCCTTCTCAGACAACCACTTTGCCTTTTTTGCATTTCTTTTTCTTGGGGATGGTCTTAATCCCTGTTTCCTGTACAATGTCACGAACCTCCATCCATAGTTCATCAGGCAGCCTGTATATCAAATCTAGCCCCTTAAATCTATTTCTCACTTGCACTGTATAATCATTAGGGATTTGATTTAGGTCATACCTGAATGGTCTTGTGGTTTTCCCCACTTCCTTCACTTTGAGTCTGAATTTGGCAATAAGGAGTTCAAGATATGAGCCACAGTCAGCTCCCGGTCTTGTTTTTGCTGACTGTATAGAGCTTCTCCATCTTTGGCTGCAAAGAATATAATCAATCTGATTTCGGTGTTGACCATCTGGTGATGTCCATGTGTAGAGTCTTCTCTTGTGTTGTTGCAAGAGGTTGTCTGCCATGACCAAATCTTGGTAGCCCTACTAAAGAAATTCATTCCTAGAGTTTTTCGTGCTGCCAGAAATACTTTTTCATGCTGCCAGAAATACTTTTTCACCTTTGAATAATAGAAATATGTTAAAGAACATGATTTTCAAATATTTAATAAAAAACAAAATTTTTTCAGCACTATATTTATTTTATTTTTTTCATTTTTTTTTTTTTTTAGTTGGAGACTAATTACTTTACAATATTGTAGTGGTTTTTGCCATACATTGACATGAATCAGCCTTGGATTTACATGTGTTCCCCATCCCGATCCCCCCTCCTCCCTCCCTCCCCATCCCATCCCTCTGGGTCTTCCCAGTGCACCAGCCCTGAGCACTTGTCTCGTGCATCCAACCTGGGCTGGTGATCTGTTTCACCCTTGACAGTATACTTGTTTCAATGCTGTTCTCTCAGAACATCCCACCCTCGCCTTCTCCCACAGAGTCCCAAAGTCTGTTCTGTACATCTGTGTCTCTTTTTCTGTTTTGCTTATAGGGTTATCATTACCATCTTTTTAAATTCCATATATATGCGTTAGTATACTGTATTGGTGTTTATCTTTCTGGCTTACTTCACTCTGTATAATGGGCTCCAGTTTCATCCATCTCATTAGAACTGATTCAAATGAATTCTTTTTAATGGCTGAGTAATATTCCATGGTGTATATGTACCACAGCTTCCTTATCCATTCGTCTGCTGATGGGCATCTAGGTTGCTTCCATGTCCTGGCTATTATAAACAGTGCTGGCTGCAATGAACATTGGGGTGCACGTGTCTCTTTCAGATCTGGTTTCCTCGGTGTGTATGCCCAGGAGTGGGATTGCTGGGTCATATGGCAGTTCTATTTCCAGTTTTTTAAGGAATCTCCACACTTGTCTCCATAGTGACTGTACTAGTTTGCATTCCCATCAACAGTGTAAGAGGGTTCCCTTTTCTCCACACCCTCTCCAGCATTTATTGCTTATAGACTTTTGGATAGCAGCGATCCTGACTGGCGTGTAATGGTACCTCATTGTGGCTCTGATTTGCATTTCTCTGATAATGAGTGATGTTGAGCATCTTTTCATGTGTTTGTTAGCCATCTGTATGTCTTCTTTGGAGAAATGTCTGTTTAGTTCTTTGGCCCATTTTTTGATTGGGTCATTTATTTTTCTGGAATTGAGCTTCAGGAGTTGCTTGTATATTTTTGAGATTAATCCTTTGTCTGTTGCTTCGTTTGCTATTGCAGCACTATATTTAAATTACAGAAATAATCATAAAATACAGACTGGCAATAAAAGCACCCTAATCTCACTCACTCATGTGCAACTATTGATAACATTTCAGTATAAAACTTTCTGATTCCTCTTCTATATGTATTTGTGTTCATACTTACCCTCGGAAAGGAAGGGATCTAACTTTGAAATAAGGTTCTCTTCTTTGCTTTATCTGTAACTTATGGGACCTAGAAAGAGTTATTTGAATCCTCCATATGGAAATAATTAAACCTGACCTTCTTACCTTGAACAATGATGTGAGATTCAAATGAGATAATGTAAAAACTGGGGAGGCCTCTGGCGTTTTGAAATTTCTGTGTAATTTTACTCTTTTATAGCAGTGCAGCCTTGAAGTTAAAGTATTTGTTGCGGAGCCCTTATTAACCACAGCCCAGATCTCAGGAGGCAATCTTCTGAAGGTCACATTGGAGGCTGCGTACTGTGTGCCTGAATCCTTCATGCCAATAGGGCCGCTGCAAAACTACATGGTTGGTATGCAAGTTCCGTCAGCTGGAGAGGTAAAGACTTACAGCCCGATATTTATACAGATTTAAACACTCATATGGCCATCTCTTCCTCACCTTCTAAGATTTTGTTCAAAGCAAACTCTGTTAACAGCTGAGTTTTTCAGGCTCAAAAAAATCAAGTTTACTTCTGTTTTATACATGGATGTTAATTGTATAGTTTATATGTTACATATAGCTTATGCATAATTTTTATCAGTAAATACATATTTATTGTGGAAAATATGTAAATCACTTAAAAACTGACAATTTTTGGAAGTCATATTTCTACAATGATTACTTGTTTGCATATATATTGTAAATTTTGTATAGTGTTTTACATTATAGTCTTTTAGTTCCAAGTTATTTTCTTAGTCCAGATTTCTATAGAATGATGTGTATGGGTCTTTTGAGGCTCTTGAAAGAGTTTTTCAAATTGCTTGCTAAAAAAGTATAGTTAGTTTCGTCTGCTTCATTGCCGTTTTACACTTTTTGTATAGAAATCTCCAAGTCTTTTTCACCATTCAGCACTCCCACCTGCAGTGCAGTTTCTCCAATATTTACCAACTCTTGTTATTTTCTTTTTTCATAATAGCCATCTTAATAGGTATGAAGTAGCAAACCTTGTGTTTCTGATTTATATTTCCCTAATGAAATAAAAATTAAAAGATAGCATCTTTTCATGTGCTTACTGGCCATTTTATATCTTCTTTGGGGAAATATCTCTCCAAGTCCTTTGCTCATTTCTGACCTGGGTTGTTTGTCTTTTTGTTGTTGTCATTTTAGGAGTCCTCTATATTTTTTAGCCATTAATCCCTTATCAGTTATGTGATTTATAAGTATTTTCTCCCATTCTGTTGGCTGACTTTTCTTACGCTGGTTAGTATCTTTTGATGCCCCAAAGTTTTCAATTTTAATGAACTTCTGTTTATCCATTTTTAAATTTTGTTATAACCAAGAAATCATTGCCAAATGCGATGTACAGAGGCTTTTCCCCTGTGTTTGCATCTAACAATTTTATAGTTTTAGCTGTTATGTTTTGGCCTTTGATCCATTTTTTAGTTAATTTTTGTATATGGCATTAGGTAAGAACCAGTCTCATTCTTTTGCATGTGAATAACTAGTCTTCTTAGAACCATTTGTTCGAAAGACTGTCCTGTCCATATTGAATAGTTTTGACATCCTTAATTTTGTCAATTTTTGTTAGCATTGTTGGGGTTTTTTTTGAGGAGCAGATTTTCAAAGATTGTTACTCTGCTATCCCGTAAAAGCCCCTCCTTCACAGAAGTTTTAAAACTTAACCAAAAGAATTAGAATAATTGACTTACAGGTTATGCCCATTTTAACTTTTGTAATAGACTACAAAATTGCTTTCCATAGTTACACCTATTTACATTTCCATCAGCTATGTGTAAGAATACCATTAACTTTACAGTATGGTCAACACTTAATATTTTCAGACTTTGACTCTGCCAATCTATGGTTTAAAATGATATCTCATGGTTTTAATGTGCATTTCACTTATTCATGATATTTAGCATGTTTTTATTTAAATGTTGGATTTTCTAATTTGCTTTTCTCTAAATTGTCTATTTATAGACTTTGCCAATTTTCTGTTGCAAATTTATTTTAGATGAATTGCAATATAAAAGTGTTTATATTTTTAGCCTTTGTCACATTTGTTTTGTAAAAGAATTTTTAAAAAGGTACATCATGACTCTCATATAAATATAAAATGAAATAAAGGGATTAAAGCAATTCAAACAAGAATCTGGACAAATGACCCAGATTTGTTCAGAGGTAAGGTGGTTTACCTTTTCCTGGTAAGCAACCAGAAAAGTTGTAATATGTTTGCTGATAATTCAAAACTTATCATCAGCCATAGGGCAATAATCAGTTATATTTTTACTGGACAAAGTACATGTGCATATCTATGGACAAGAATAATTTGCATTATTATCGATTTTCTATAAATTACAGAACTATAAAATAGCACAAACAAATGAAGAACATAGGCCCCTCTTTAGACTCAGATAATCACAGAAGGGTCTGTTAGACAATACCTGATATTCCAATGAAAAGACACTTCAGTAATCTTTTTTTGTCCACTTCATAGTCTTTTACAAAATTTCCTGTTTTATGGTATTTTTTTCTATAGAAGGACTATCCCATCTTCTTCAAGAATGGAACTCTGAAGCTTGGAGGGGAAAGAGAACCTGTTCCTCGGCCCAAAAAATGGCCTATTGCCAACATTCTGGCCCCTGGAGCTAATAACATTCCTGATAGTTTCATCGTTGGTGGTCCTTATGAGGAAGAAGAAGGTGAACTCAACCGCCCTGAGGTGAAAGAGTTACATGGTTTTTTGGTGGTAATCTCAGTGCACTGACATGCATGTAAAACATGTTTACAGTTTGTAAATCACTGTAACTCATATACATCCATGACCTCTTAAAACAATTATCAATAAAAATTCTGATTAAAGTGTTTCCTGACTTAAGTCCAACAAGCGAAATAATTGATTTAATTCATATTTTACTCTTTATCTCATTTGTAATTTATTTATTTATGAGTAGGTTATAATACAGTCACAAGTTGAAAAAGCATTAAGAGATATTCAGTTAAAGTCTCCCTGCTCGTCTTTGTCTCTTCTTCCTAATTCCTTCTTTGATCATCACCCTGATAGTTAACCTTTACTATATTTTCTTGTGTTCCCTTTCGGATACTTTTTTATGAATACAAATAAAGCAAAAGTACCTAGTCAAAGGAAGACTCGGAAGCAAAAACGTTTAGAAAAGTAGTTTCCTAAAGATTCCTCACAAAGGGTTCAAGGGAGTCAGATTTCAGAAAGACTGGCTTAAGAGACATCGACATGATAAAAGTCAGGGATCAAATTGTTTTTCTTTAGGAAGTCCAGATTTACAGAAAGTATTCAAAGTCTTGCTGTTTTCAGAACTAGAACCTGTCAGGAAGACTGTGCTATTTTTGCTTTATTTCAAGTGTGAAGTATCTGTTTGTTTTTAACTGAGTGTTATATAAAGTGCTTAATCATATTGGAAGCATGGAAAAATCTGTTTTTTTCTTCACATATTCATACACACAAATACCTACATGTATTCTTTCCCTATCATTTTTTTCCACAAATGGTGACATACTCACATACTTCTGCAACTGCTTTTTTTGCTTTATAGTATATCATGGCGATTTTTCCCACATAAATATACGAAGAGCATTCTCATTCTTTTTCTTTATTTGTACTTTCTATATGATATGAAATAGTATGAACATACTTTAATTTGCTTAATTAGTCTCCTGTTGGTGGGCATTTAAGTTGTTGAAATTATTCTTTATATTCCTTCCTTTCCTCCCACCTTCCTTTCTCCCTCTGTTCCTTCCTTCCTTCCTTCATATTTTTCTACAACATATAGTTGTCAAGGGCATAAGAAATTCTGTAAACACATTTGCAAATGTGTCTTGAACAAACTGATAATCATTAGTGGAAACATTTGATGAAGTAATATTATAGTAAGTGGTTGAATTACTTTAGCATCTGATTCTAAATATTTTAAATAGTGCCACTTGGGAAGCCCAGAGATAAGGCTAGCAGTATTTTAAAAATATTGTGTAGTGTCTTTTCATCATTGTGATTACTAAAAATTCATGGTTTACTTTTATTAATATTTTCACTTAGATCAGATATTTTATTTTAGATATTTAGATTTTATGTTCCATTTTATTTTGAATAACTAGTTCTCAACCTTTGTTGTTCATCACAGTCACCTGGAAAGCTTTTAAAACAACAGTGGCCAAACTCTAACCAGGTCAATTGTATAAGAATTTACTTTTAAAGTAATACCAATGCCCAAGTTTTGATTTTTTGTTTCTAAAAGCTTTCAGATAATTCTAATATGCATCCAGGGTTGAGAATCACTGATTGAGGTTATGTGAATGAGTATTTGACAGTTAGTACCGGATTGATAAAAGCATAATATAAGTAATTTATTCTGTGTACTTTGTTAATAGTAAAGATGCTGTTAGTGTTTCTAGTAGTAGTCATACTTAGAGTAGTAATAAAACTGTTATGATCAAATCCATTAAAGAGTGCCCTCAGATGGAGCTGGAGGCCACCATGCCATACTGAGAGAATAAAAGTCTCTGTCTTATGATTTTATAGGATAGGGAATTTAGGAACCAAGCAGAAAGCATGAAGAAAAGGATTACTTGGGACTTGGAAGGTCGCTGCTACCTTGATCCTCCTGCAGTGGTCAGGTAGGAAGAGGGAGAGAGTATTTCTAACCAATGGAGACTGTAAGTGGGAAGAAATGTTTTATTATACTTTCGTTTATTTACAATTGAGTTAAGGTGATCTGAGATTCTCTTCTACCACATCTGCTAATAGCAGGCTTCTAGTGATGGTGGTTTAACCATGGTGGATTCTTCTCTTTTGTGTAAAAGAAGGTCAGGCCTAGTATGTACGGTGGCTCTACAGTACTGTTAGGTATGCAGGCTCTTTCTCTTTGCTCTACCTTCTTTAACATGTGCATTCCATACACAAGGGTATCTTATGGTTCAAGATGGCTTATTGGCTCTCTAGCCGGCACGTTCACATTCCTGGCAGAAAGTTGGAAGAGGCAGCTGCTCATGGATTAAAAAAGGACACATGCTGGCCGTATTAGCCCTTTTTGTAGAACCTTCCTTCATCTCATTGCCCGTCTCTCAAAGAAAAAGAGACTTAGGAAAGAGTGGTTTTGTTGGACACGTTGTCACCCATACCAGATCAGGATTTATTTACTAAAGCAGAACATGACACAGTTTTGTGTGGTTAACTGTCAGTCTCTGGTCACAGTGACCTAGTGATTAGGGAGAAGTGAGAAATAAAGGATTATCGATATATGTATTATCTGAATGAAAAAATATATGTATATTTTTTAATTAGTAGGCTATTTTTAGAAGTTTTAGAATTATGGAAAAATTGATCATGTATTTCAGAGTCCCTATATACCCAACTTGATCATAGTATATAATATAAATGTACATTGTTAGATTTGATTTGCTGATACTTCATTAAGGATATATTGTTGCTATTATTACTTTGAACAGTTATCTATTTGACTAATTAAAAGTAAGAAAAAATTTAAATTTATTTTACCTAAATCTGTTTCATTCTGATTCTCTTCCTGTCTTTATGTGGATCCACATTTCTGACCCATATCATATCTTTTTCTGTGAAGACTTTTAGCATTTCTTGCATGACAGGTTTACTGTCCACAACTTGTTTCCATTTTTGTTTGACTAAAAGTCTATCTTTCCTTCATCTTTGAAGGATAATTCCAGTAGATACAGAATTCTAAGTTGGTAGTTTGTTTCTTTCAGAACTGTAAGTATTACATATCATTCTCTTCTTGCTTTCATGATTTCTGAAAGGAAATACAAGATAATTTTTATCCTTATTCCTCTATAGGTAAGTTTTTTTTTTTCCCTCTGACTTCAAGATTTTCTTTCTCTTTGGCTTTGTACAATTTGAATATGATATACCTAGGTGTAGTTTTATATATATATGTATGTTTATTTATTATGCTTGGTGCTCTCAACTTTCTAGATCTGTGGTATCTGTCATTAATTTGGTAAAATTTGCAGCCATCGTGACTTCAAATATTTCTTCTGCTCCTTTCTCACGTTTTTCCCCTTCTGGTATTCCTGTTACCTTTTGTAATTGTCCCACAGTTCTTAGATATTCTTTTGTGATTAAAATTTTTTTTCTCCTTTCTGTTTCATTTTGGAAAATTTTTATTGGCTCAGTAGCTTCAAGATCACAAATTTTTTCCCCGATTATGTCCAGTCTGTTGATAAGCCCATCAAATTAATTTTTCTTTTTTGTTAGTGTTTTTCATTTCCAGCATTTCCTTTTGATTCTTTCTTAGAATTTCCATGTCTCTACTTATATTACCCATCTGTTCTTTCATGTTTTCTACTTATTCCATTAGAGTCCTTATCATATTAATCAGTTATTTTAAATTATCTCCCTGATAATTTCAAAATCTGTGTCATATCTGAGTCTAATTCATATGATAGCTTTGCCTCTTCAGATGGTATTTTTCTTGCCTTTTGGCATTTCTTGTAGTTTTTTTTTTTTTTTTTTTTGAAGGCTGGACATTATGTTTTGGGCAGTAAGAAATGTGGTAATTGGGTTTTTCAGTGTGAGGTGTTATGCTGACCTGGTTAGGAGGCAGGCCGTATTTAATGCTTCCTGTATCTGTGAGTGCTGGAGGCATCAGTGTCCTTTCACTCCTTCCCTGTTGTCTCTGGGTTTGCTCAGAGCTGTTTCCCAAATAGGGTTTGTGTTTTGCAGATTCTCATACTGGATCCTGTTGAATGGTGGTGAAGTGTTGGAGAAAGGAAGTTTTCTATAATCCTGTGATTAAATCTCAGTATTTTAATGAGTTTGAGTCCCTCGGTTGTGACTTCATAAGTGTGTCTTTTTTCCTTCCTTTTCTCATGTGAGAGAGGAAGGCTAAATAGGGCTAGAGTTGTCTAATTGCCCTTTCCCTGAGTCACATAAAACTCTGATGAAGTAGTTTCCCTTACAGAGCAGGCCTTTATTACAGAGAACACTCTGGACATATTTTAATACAGTTACTTTTCCCTTCTTTCTCCCTAAGACTATTTTCCTCCTATTTTCACCATAAGAATCTGATGGAGCTCCTTGATTTAAACCCCAAGAAAGTGTGGAGACTCCCTAAGAGTGGGCACCTAGGAGTTTTTAACTCTCTGGTTTAGTTCATTCTCAGTCTCCAGCGGTTTTTCACAATTATCTTTAAAGTGTTTCTACCAGTTAAACTGGCTCTAGTGGCTTCTGATGCCTGTAAGCTGATCTTAGCTATGCTTCTCTGTACTTGCTTGTTTCTCTATATTTCAAGGTGGTGACTTGCCTTGTGAACTTAATTCTTAGGTGGATCTAAGAAAAGTCATTGATTTTTTTTATTTGAACAGCTTTTTTCTTGTTGTGAGGACAAGAATGACAGCTTTCAGGCTCTTTGTGTGTCCAAGGTGACACTGGAAGTCCTGCTGCGATTACTTTCACAGTAGAAATAAATGTATTTTGTACTTTGTGCGTACTTGTTTGATTATTTCTTTAGAATTAATCACTATAAGTAGAATTTCTGGGTCAAGGACTACGAACATTTTAAAGACTTTTGATTCATATTGTCAAACTGCTCTCAAAAACTACAATTTGCTTCTCCTAGCAACATAGTATAATTATTTTTGGAATTTTATAACTATGAGAAGGTTTTAAAAGTTCACATACCGAATAAGAATTTTTGCATATAAGGATTCTACTATTTTTAAAGAGAGGAATACTTTATTTTAACCTTAATTATACTAACCCCCCATTTTTGCTTATAATGCTAATGGGCTGATTCTTGATTTGCAGTTTTCAGAAGCGAATTGCTGATTGCCGATTTTGGCCCGTAGAGATCACAAGGGTTCCTCTGGTTGCTGTGCCCAAAGGGAAATCTGCTAAATTTGAAAAGGTAAATTTGTTCACTTAAAAATATTTGTAGAGGAAATGCTGGGTCAGACCCATCCTGTTACTCTGCTTCTACTTCTGATACCAAAGGAAAATGTGAACTGTGTGGCTGCTCCCTAGGGTAGCCAGCTTATCCTAATTTGCCTAATATTAATAATTTCCCAGTTTTAGTGCTGCAAGTCTCATGTATCAGGAAACTCCCTTGTTCCTGGCAAATCAGAATGACTGGTAACCCTAGTTCCCTGTTGTCTACTAAAAATTATTTAGACTTTATTCTCAGATATCAAGTTTCCCTTTAGCCCTTTGTTATAGTTTTACCACAAGTAAAACTATGAAATAGCCTTTGAATACATCAAAAGTAGCTAAATATTGGCTGTATGGTTCAACCTAATACATGTTTCCAAATTTATTCTAGACTGACCTACTTAAAATGTTTTAGCCTGCTAATTTTCATAGATGTGCTACTATTCTGAAAAGATATAGCTTTGATGAGCCTGGAACAAGTTCTCTACTGTTTTTTGTTTGTTTATGATAAAAATAAATGCATTTGTCCGAATGACTCTATTTCCAATTTACCCTACTGACTATGCCAACAGTTGCTTCCTATCCTACTGAAGAAGAAAACCACAGGAAGTAGGTCAATACATGTCTGCTGCAAAAGACCTTTTTTTAAAAAAAACTGAAATATAGTTGTTGCAAAATATTGTTAGTTTTTCAGGTGTACTTCATAATGATTTGACACTTACATACATTATGAAGTGTTCACCATGATAAGTTTAGTAGCCATCTGTCCCCATGTAAAGTTATTACAGTAATATTGACCACATTACTTATGTTGTATACTATTTCAGTATACCTCTGTGACTTATATTATATAACTGGTTGTGTGGACCTCTTAATCTCCTTAATCTCTCACCCTCTCAGTCACCGCTCCGTCGGGCAACTACCTGTTTTTCTCTGTTTTTGTTTTGTTTTTTATTCTTTCTTTTTGACTCCACATATAAGTGAGATGATGTGGTATTTGTCTTTCTGTGTCTGACTTACTTCACTTAGCATAATACTTTCTAGATCCATCCATGTTGTCACAAATGGCAAGATTTCTTTTTTTATGGCTGAGTAATATTCCATTGTATGTGTATGTGTGTGTAAATATATATATGCCACATCTTCTTTATCTTTTTAAATAAAGTTATTTGTTTGGTTTTGGCTTTGCTGGGTCTTAGTTGCTGCATGGGCTTTTCCCTAGCTGCACTGTGTGGATGCTCTGCTCTAGTTAACTGACGCACACAAGCTTCTCAGTGCTTGTTGCAGCGGCTTGTTGCAGAGCGTGGGCTCTAGAGTGTGTGGGCTTCAGTAGCTGTAGCATGTGGGCACAGTAGTTGTACCTCCCAGGCTCTGGAGCACAGGCTCAGTAGTTTTGGCACTTGGGCTTAGTTGCCCCGTGGCAAGTGGAATCTTCCTGTACCAGGGACGGAACCCATGTCTCTTGCTTTGTCAGATGGATTCTTTACTACTGAGCCACCAGGGAAGCCCTTTCTTTATCTATTGATAGACACTTAGGTCGCTTCCATATCTATTTTACGTAATCCCGTGATGAATATTGAAGTACATATTTCTTTTCCAGTTAATAATATTGTTTTCTTCAGGTAAATACACCAAAGTGAAAATGCTAGATCAGATGGCAGGTATATTTTTAATTTTTTGTGGAACCTCCCTAGCGTTTTCCATAACGGCTCACCAGTTTATAATCCCATTGACAGTACATTGTTGTACTGTTGTACTGAGAAAAGACTTTCCTTTTCTCCACATCCTTGCCAGTCCTTATTGTCTTTTGATGGCAGCTATTCTGACAGGGGACTTCCCACATGGCTCACTGATAAAGAATCTGCCTTCCAAGACAGAAGACACAGGTTCGATCCCTGGGTTGGGAAGATCCTCTGGAGGAGGAAATGGCAACCCACTCTAGTTTCCTTGCCTGGAAAATCCCGTGGACAGAGGACCCTGGTTAGCTGCAGTCCATGGGGTTGTAAAATGTTGGACGCAACTGAGCACACATGCATGCTTTCTTACAGGTGTGAGATGATATTTCATTGTGGTTTTGATTTGCATTTCCCTGATGGTTATTGATACTGAACATATTTTCATGTATCTGTTGGTCATCTGTATGCCTTCTCTGGAAAAATGCCTATGAAAGTCTTCTGCCCATTTTTAAATCCAGTTTTTTTTTTTTTTTTTTTTTTGTGATGTTGTGTTGTATGAGTTCTTTGTACGTTTTGGATATTAACCACTTTTTGAATATATAGTTTGCAAATATTTTCTCCCATTTAGTAAGTGGCCTTTTCGTTTTGCTCATAGATTCTTTTCCTGTGCACAAACTTTTTAGATTGATATAGTCCAATTTATTTTTACTTTTGTTTCCCTTGCCTGAGGAGTCATATCCAATAAATACTGCTGTCAAAGAGTGTATTGCCTCTGTTTCCCTCTAGAAGTTTTATGGTTTCAGGTGTTACATTTAAGTCTTTTATCCATTTTGAGTTTAGTCTTGTATACATTTTGAGAACGTAGGCCAGCTGATTCTTTTGCATGACCAGTTTCCCCATCAGCATTTATTGAGGAGGCTGTATTTTTCATTGTGTAGTCTTCTCTCCTATGTTAAATTAATTGACCATACGAGTGTTATTTCTTTACCTTCTGTTCTGTTCCATTGATCTGTGTGTGTGTTTTTGTGCCAGTACCATACTATCTTTATTACCCTAGCTTTGTAGTATAGTTGGAATCAGGGAGCATGATATCTTCAGCTTTATTCTTCTTTCTTGAGATTGTTTTTGGTTATTCAGAGTCTTTTGTGGCTCCTTTTAGAGCCTTTATAGCCTCTTTTTGTGGCAAATTTTAGCATTATTTGTTTCACTTCTGTGAAAAATGCCCTCGCTATTTTAATAGGAATTGCACTGAATCTTTAGTGTCTGGAGTAGTAGTATTTTAACAGTGTTAATTCTTTCAATCCATAAGCATCATATATCTTTACATTTGTTTGTGTCATCTTCAGTTTTTTCCTTAGTATCTTGTATCTTGTACTTTTCAAAGTGCAAGTCTTTTGCCACCTTAATTCTATTTATTCCTAGATATTTTATTCTTTTTGATGCATTTTTAAATGGGAGTGTTTTCTTAATTCTTCTTTCTGATAATTCATTGTTAGTATGTAGAAATGCAGTGGATTTCTGATATTGATTTTATATCCTGCAAATTTATTGAATTCATTGAATAGTTCTAGTAGTTTTGGGGTGGCATCTTTAGGATTTTCTATATATAATACCATGTCTGCAAACAGTGGTAGCTTTATTACTTCTTCCTTTCCAATTTGGATTCCTTTTTTTTTTTTTTTCTGAGTGCTCTGTCTAGGACTTCTAGTACTATGTTGAATAAAGGTGGTAAGAGTGAGCATCCTTGTCTTGTTCTTGATCTCAGAGGAAATACTTTCAGCTTCTTACCTTTGAGGATGATGTTGGCTTTGAATTTGTCATATATGACCTATATGATGTTGAGATGCATTTCCTCTATGCCCACTTTGTTGAGGGTTTTTAATTATAAATGGATGTTGGATTTTATCAAATGCTTTTTCTGCATCTGTCAAGAAGGTCATATGATTTTTATTCTTCAGTTTGTTAATGTGGTATATTGCATTGATTAATTTGTGGATATTAAGCTCCAGGAGTTGGTGATAGACAGGGAAGCCTGGCATGCTGCAGTCCATGGGGTCGCAAAAAGTCGGACATGACTGAGCAACTGAACTGAACTGAACCCATCCATACATCCCTGTATTAAATCCCAGTTTGTCATAGTGTACAATCTTTTTAATGTATTGTTGAATGCAGTTTCCTGATATTTTGTTGAGGATTTTGAAATTTATATTCATGAGGGATATGATTTCTAAAACAACATAATGTTATCATATGAAGACAGGACTTTAAGTCTAATTTCTGATTATCGTTTTTGTCTTGTTTTCTTTTTTTTTTGGTTGTGCTGCATATTCATTGCTGAGCATAGGCTTTCTCTAGTTGTGGTGTGTGGGGGTTACTCTGTAGTTGTGGGCTTCTCATTGTGAAGCACAGGCTCTAGGTGCACGGGGTTCAGTAGTTGCAGCACAGGAGCTCAATAGTTGTGGCTCATGGGCTTAATTGCTCCATGGCATGTGGAATCTTCCTGGACCACGGATCAAATCCATGTCCCCTGCATTGGCAGGTGGATTTTTATCCACTGTACCACTAGGGAAGTCCTTTGATATTGTTATAATCAGCAAAATCAAAGAGATTACTTTTAACCTTGTAGAAGTTAAATGTGTTTTCCTTCATTTAATTGATTTTTTCCTTGTAAATGTTTTCTATGGCAAACCATACAACCATTCAAAATTATGTTAATATATATTTACTGACATGTTCTGCATCTTTGTAATGAGAATTTATATGAGATTAGGGTTGACAAATACATGATGGCAGACTGTCATTCATCCTTCATTCATGGCAGTTATTACTGATCAATCAAAGTATTCTTTCCTTTTTAACCCATCCTTTTGAATCCAGATAAGGATGTAGAATCTTTGTCAACACAGTATTCTAAAACACCTCCAGTAATATTAGAATTTAAGCATAAGTGAAATCCTGTTTGTCATCACTGGTCCAGATGATTTATAAGGCTCTTTTCATTTATATGAACCTGTGAACTAAAGCTAAGGCCACAGTCTGATTTCTTTTAAGCTTTTGTTATTGTTATTATTGGGGTTTTTTTTGCAAAGTTTCATTTTTTCCTAAGAATCAACATGGTGAAATTGACTCTTTGGTTGAATATACATTATTAGAGTATTTGCTGATCAAACTACTATCTTTACTATTAATACTGTTAATATATATTATCTCAGTGATCATGGTATTATTAAACACACTTATACATAAATAAGCAGAGACCCAAAATGTCTATATAACTGGCTCAAATCAAGTAGCATAGCTAGTTCCTAAAGTCAGGTCTTTGCACTGCTCAGTCAGAGCTCCAGACCTTATGCTACATTACTCTGTAACACTAACAGCTATCTGTTTTTATTCCTTTAGACTGATGATGAAGGTCAGTTTTCATTTCATGGTGTGGCTTATGTTAATATGGTGCCATTGCTGTATCCAGGTGTAAAGAAGATTCGGGGAGCTTTTCATGTTTACCCTTACCTAGATAGTACAGTCTATGAAAAGGTAAGAAAAATTAGTATAGAAGTTATCATCCTAATTTATTCTTATATATGTGTTTACTTATATCTTTAGCACACACATCTTTGCAGTTGATATTTGGAAACAGTTGATACACTGGGATGTTAAATATAGAGCCTTGAAGTCTTTTGCCCTCGAATCTTAAAAACTTTAGGATAACAAAAAGCCCAAAACTGGAAACAACCCAAATTTCTATCCACAGGTGTTCAGAAAAACAAATTATGTGGTATAACCATACAATGGAATACTATTTGGCAATAAAAAGGAATGAGCTATTAAATATGCAATATGGATGAACCTCAAATGTATTATGATAAATGGAAGAAACCAGGCAAAAGAGGGTACATACTGTATGATGCCAATGAAATACAGTTATCAGAAAGTAGAAAGCAAATCAGTGGTTGCTTGGGAAGAGGGATAGAGGGAAGAATGGATTACAAAAGAAATATGAGAAAAAATTTAGAGATGATGGGAATATTGGTTATTCTAACTGATGAAATTGAATACTTTAAATATGTAATTTATATTAAAAAGCAGAGACATTACTTTGTCAACAAAGGTCCGTCTAGTCAAGGCTATGGTTTTTCCAGTGGTCATGTATGGATGTGAGAGTTGGACTATAAAGAAAGCTGAGTGCCAAAGAATTGATAATTCTCAGCTGTGGTGTCAGAGAAGACTCTTGAGAGTCCCTTGGACTGCAAGGAGATCCAACCAGTCCATCCTAAAGGAGATCAGTCCTGGATGTTTATTGGAAGGACTGATGTTGAAGGTGAAACTCCAATACTTTGGCCACCTGATGCAAAGAGCTAACTCTTCTGAAAAGACCCTGATGCTGGGAAAGATTGAGGGCAAGAGGAGAAGGGGACAACAGAGGATGAGATGGTTGGATGGCATCACCGACTCAATGGACATGAGTTTGGGTAGGCTCCGGTAGTTGGTGATGGACAGGGAGGCCTGGCATGCTGCAGTTCATGAGGTCTCAAAGAGTCGGACACGACTGAGCGACTGAGCGACTGAACTGAACTGATACAGGCATGCGTGCGTGTGTAGTCACTCAGTCAGATCTGACTCTTTGGGACCCTTTGGACTGTAGCCCACCAGGCTTCTCAGTCCATGGGCTTCTCCAGGCAAGAATACTGGAATGGATTGCCTTGTCCTCCTCCAGAGAATCTTCCAAACCCAGGAATCGAACCACGTCTCCTGTGTCTCTTGCATTGGCAGGCAGATTCTTTACCCACTGAGCCATTGGGGAAGCCTCTTATATAGGCATACCTTATTTTATTGTACTTTGCTTTATTATTCTTCACAGATGTTGTATTTTCTTTTTACAAATTGAAGGCTTGTAGTAACCCTGAGATGAGCAAGTCAATGGGTGATATTTTCCAGCTGCACTTGCTCACTTTGTGTCTCTGTGTCACGTTTTGTCAATTCTCACAGTATTTCAAACATTATTGTTTTATTTGTTATAGTGATCTGTGTTGTTACTAATCTAATCATTTTGGCCTTTTTTTTTTAGTGAAGAAGTATTTTTAAATTAAGACCTGTACATTGGTTTTTGAGACATTGCTATTGTACACTTAATAGATTACAGTATAGTGTAAACATAACTTTTATTTGCATTGGGAAACCAAAAAATCCATGTCTTGCTTTACTGCAATTATTTGCTTTATTGATGTAGTCTGGAACCAACCTGCAGAATCTCTAAAGTAAGCCTATATTTCAATTTTACCTCAATAAAGTTGGATACAAAATCTTTAGAATAATGCAAGAAGTCTCTTGTGTTCAGTATGCAAAAATTTAAATCCATGTGCTGATTAATGAGCCAAAATATGGTTCTTTCTATTTTCAGATGTTAAAATACAAATTATTTATTTATTTAAGAGAAAAATCAGTTTTATCATGTTGCTTCTTAGGAGAAAGTGCAGCTTTATAAAAATCCATAATTGGAGAAGGAAATGGCAACCTTCTGCAGTATTCTTGCCTGAGAAATCCCATGAAGGGAGGAGTCTGGCAGGCTACAGTGCATGGGGTAACACCTAATTTTATCTTGGCAATTTTTAATTTTTCCTCCCAAAGAGGCACTCCTCAGTCATGTGAGTTTCGACTCCAATGAATCTAGACTGATCCCTGACTCAAGATACTTAAGAAAGACATTTATAATGATGATGCTCATAGATTTTATATATGCCTTGAAGACTTACATACCAAATCTTGTACACAGAAAAATGAGTCATCTGTACACTGAAAAGTCAAAAATAATAGTTCCTATGTGCTGGGAACATGAGAAAATATTTTTTCTCCTTTTTTTTTTTTTAAAGTTTTCCATGGGGGGAAAAATAGTTTTCCGTGATTGGGAGAAGTTTTTTCAAAAATGGTGAAAAGTGAATTTTACAGAAACCCAGTAAATAATTTTCAAGAAAATTTTAAAAGCAAAAACAAATATAACCAAAATTCCATGACTCCAACAAAACTATTTTAAGTTATACACTTTCTTTGCTATGATTTGACCACATTCACGGTTTCATAGTTACAACAAAATAAATATAATTTACTTACTAAAAAAAATCAATAATAACAAAAACATGTTACTATTTCATCATTATTAGGACAGCTATTACTCAATAATAGTCATGAAAGACCCATCATCCCTATTTGAAAACCAAATGAGTAATAAACTCTGTATAAGTATCCTTTGAATCAGAAGTCAGGTTTATAGGGATTTGTCTGAAATAAATAATAGGATCAAAGCCCTTGTATTCATGAAAACTTTTGGGGATCAATAATAGCAAAACTAAACTTAAGACTGAATGTCTAATAATAATAGAGGATGAATTAATAGATTATTGTAAATAAAAATGGTAGAACTTGCACCCATTAAAAATATAAGCAAAAAAAAAAAAGAAAAAAAAAGATAAGCATTATGGCTTCCCTGGTAGTCCAGTGGTTAAAGAATCCACCTTGCAACACAGGAGACAGGTTCAATCCTTGGTTCGGGAAGGTCTCATACGCTGCAGGGAAACTAAGTCCGTGCATCACAACTACTGAAGCCTAGAGCCTGCGCTCCACAACAAGAGAAGCCACCATAATGCAAAGCTTGGCACCTCAACTAGAGAGCAGCCCCCATGCTCCGCAATTAGATAAAGCCCAGTGCAAAAGAAAAAAAATTAATGAAGTATATATACTTTGGAAATAGAAGTTTTTAAAAAGATAAACATGCTTTGTAGATACTTAAATGCAAAAAAGAAAGCAAAAATTTTGCATATAGCATAGATCATGATAAATTCCAAATGAGTTTACCAAAGTTTACTAAAGTGAGTTAAATGTGAAGTCTATAGAAATTGAAGTGGCTATTAATTAAATATATGAATTAAGGGAAGACTTCCTGTGCTTGAGAAGAATGAAAGGTATAAAAGATTTAGATTGCCAAAAAATAAAAATCTTCTATACATAGAAGAAACCATCACAAGCCAAATTACAATGTACCTAAAAAATCAGGGGAAATGTGTGAATATGTATCAGAATGATGACTATTATTCCTAAAATATAAACTACTCTAAGTCATTTCAAGGTGTTTTTGGTGAATCTGAGGGAAATAATATATCATAATCAAAAAGTTATAGGCTTTGATGTCAGGCAGTTTCTAGATTGAATTCTGGAACTTCCAGACTAGTTACCATTTACTGACTTTAGGCAAGTGACTAAATTTCTCTCAACTTTATGCGTTAGTAAAATGGAGACAGTATTTGTTTCCTATAATTGTTTTACATATTAAAAGAGATAAAATACGTAAAGCACTAGAGATATAGTTGACACACAGACATTTTTATTTATTACTTTTATTATATGCATGTGAAGAAGATTATTCAAATTATTCTTGGGAAAAACTTAAAAAACATGAACAGATACATGTGATAGTCTGTTAAATGAAAAAGGATGTAAAACTACATCCACTATGATCACAACTTTTTATAAATACATAATCATAATTTTTTAAATATATGAAAAACACTTCAGAGGAATCACTTCTGGCTATGTCTGAGTGACAAGGTAGTCAAATTTTCTCCCCCTAGAAGCAATTATAAATCTCAATATGTTGACAAAATGCCATTTCAGCACTCTGGAAATTAACCAAAGACATCAATGAACTGAGAAGTATTAATGCATGAAAAACTGTGGAGTTTGAGGCATTCTTGCCAACATCTGCTCCTAAACCACCACCTCCTCCCTTTTATTCTGAAAGTGAAAGTCACTCAGTTGTGTCTGACTCTTTACAACCGCGTGGGCTGTAGTACACCTGGCTTCCCTGTCCTTATTCTCTTCTGGAGTTTGGTCAAACTCATGTCCATTGAGTCAGTGATGCCATCCAACTGTCTCACCATCTGTCATCCCCTTCTCTTTCTGTCTTCAATCTTTCCCATTATCAGGGTCTTTTCCAATGAGTCAGCTCTTCACATCAGGTGGCCAATGTATTGGAGCTTCAGCTTTAGCATCAGTCCTTCCAATGAATATTCAGGGTTGATTTCCTTTAGGATTGACTGGTTTGATCTCCTTGCTGTCCATGGGACTTTCAAACGTCTTCTCTAGCACCACATTTTGAAAGCATTACATAGATATAATTTATATACGATAAAAGTAGCATAAAGGATGGAAAATAAAATGGAGCTGTAGTACAATAAAGTTTCCATTTTTACAAGAATTAAGTTAGGCTCAATGTGCAATAGATTGTGATTAGTTCAGATGCATATTGTGATCTCTAAAGCAACCTCTAAAAAAAGTATGTGTGTCGGTACCGTACACATGGGAAGGTCCCCTGGAGGAGGCATGGCAACCTGCTCCAGTGTTCCTGCCTGGAGAATCCCATGGACAGAGGAGCCTAGTGGGCTACAGTCAGTAGGGTCACAAAGAGTTGGACATGACTGAAGCAACTTAGCACTCACTCACTCACCATACTCATGCATAAAAGTATATATATATATATATATTTAATATTAAAAGAAGGCACTTAAAGGAGGAACAGAGGAGCAAAAAAGACAAGATATATAGAACACAAATAGCAAAATGTCAAATATAAATGTAAATATTTTAATAATAACACATGTGAGTAGTCTAAACACACCAGTTAAAGGAAAGAGATTATGAGATTGGATTTTTTTTAAAAAGTCGGGATTTGAGAAATCAAATATATGATATCACTTATGTGTGGAATCTAAAAAATAATACAAATGAATCTATATACAAAACATAAACACACTCAGATTTAGAAAATAAACTTATGTTTACCAAAGGGGAAAGGAAGTGAGGGGAGGGCTAAATTAGTAGTATGATATTAACAGATACAAACTACTGAACATAAAGTAAATAAACAACAAAGATTTACTTCAGAACACAGGGAATTGTTTTCAATATCTTGTAGTAATCTATAATGTAAGATAATCTGAAAAATGTATGTAACTGAGTCACTTTTCTTTTTTTTTTTTTTACTGAGTCACTTTTCTGTATACCTGAAACTGACAACTATAAATCAACTATATTCAATAAAAAATCAAGATTCAATGATATGCTATCTATAACAAATACATTTTGACTCAAAGATACATAAGTTGAAGTAAAAGGATGAAAAAGATACACCATGCAAATAGGAACAGAGCTAAGTGGCTAATTTATATCAGACAAAATAGACTTCAAGATGAGTAATATTACAAATATAGCGTGGCATGTCAATTAATCAGGAAGATAGGATTTATAAATTATAATTATATATAATACATGTGTAAATAATAAATGTATGTACGTCTTAACAGCAGAACCTTATTATGCATGGAGCCAAACTCAACAGAATTGAAAGAGGTAATAGGCAATTTGGCAGTTAACATTTAGAAATTTCAATATTCTACTCTTAATACTTGGCAGAACAACTGTTTAGAAAAAACTTTGTTAAACATAGTTTATGTTTAATAATTAATTATGTTTATAATTAATAATAAACAAAATTATTTTAATATAGAAAATCTGCATTAAATGTAAACATAATCTTTATTAAACTTACCATATGTGTGTATGTGTGTGTGCTCAGTCATGTCTTTGCACCCCTATGGACTGTAACCCACCAGTCGCCTTTGTCCATGGGATTTTCCTGGCAAGAGTATTGGAGTGGGTTGCCATTTCCTCTTCCAGGTGATCTTCCCAACCCAGGGATTGAACCCATATCTCCCGCACTGCAGGCAGATTCTTTACTGCTGGGCCACCTGGGCTTCCCCAAATTTACCATGTGAAGTGAAGTGAAAGTCACTCAGTCATGTTCTGACTTTTTGCAACCCCATGATCTGTCCATGGAATTCTCTAAGCAAGAATACTGGAGTGGGTAGCCATTCCCTTCTCCTAGGGATCTTTCCAAACTTACCATACAACCCAGCAAATCATTCCTAGGAACCTACCAAGAGAACTGAAAACCTGCTTTTACACAAAGGCATGTATATGAATGTTGATAGCATTATTCATAATAGCTAAGAAGTCACAGCAATAAACACCCACAACTAGTGAATCAATAAGCAAATTGTGGCACATCTATACTAGGGAATCAGTTCAGTTCAGTTCAGTTCAGTTCAGTAGCTCAGTCATGTCCAACTCTTTGAGACCCCGTGGATTGCAGCACGACAGGCCTCCCTGTCCATCAGCAACTCCCGGAGCCTACCCAAACTCATGTCCATTGAGTCAGTGATGCCATCCAACCATCTCCTCCTCTGTCATCTCCTTCTCCTCCTGCCCTCAATCTTTCCCAGCATGAGGGTCTTTTCAAATGAGTTAGTTCTTTGCATCAGGTAGCCAAAGTATTGGAGTTTCAGCTTCACATCAGTCCTTCCAATGAACACCCAGGACTGATCTCCTTTAGGATGGACTGGTTGGATCTCCTTGCAGTCCAAGGGACTCTCAGGAGTCTTCTCCAACACCACAGTTCAAAAGCATCAATTCTTTGGCGCTCAGCTTTCTTCACCGTCCAACTCTCACATCCATACCTGACTACTGGAAAAACCGTAGCCTTGACTAGATGGACCTCTGTTGACAAAGTAATGTCTCTGCTTTTTAACATGCTGTCTAAGTTGGTCATAACTTTCCTTCCAAGGAATACTAGGGAATACTATTTAACAATAAAAAGGAATGAACTACAATTAATGTAATATGCCAAAAATCATTGAATTTTATTTTTCCAGAGCAAAACTGGGAGAATTCATTTCCTTGTCTCTTTTGGACTTGCTGCTGAAACAGAACCTTATTTCGCCTTTATTGATCATCTGCTCCATTCTGGAGCTTACTTAGATATTGCCCAGTGAACTCTGTTTTTAATATTCATGGACTAGCAGTCTTTAGTACCATCCCCTTAGCCTAAACAGAAAAGATCCAAAATTGTAAGTGCTTCATTCTGTTTCAACCAAGCAGAAAAACAGATTCTCATAGGAAGATGCTGTTTAGACCTGGAAAGCAGTTTTTTTTCCCCCAAAGTCATGAAATTTTGACTGTACTTTAAATGGGTAAATTGTATGGACAACAAAACAACAAAGCTGTTTTTAAAAAGGAATGAACTACTGATACATGCTGTAACATGGATAAACCTCAAAAACTATGCTAAGTGAAAGGAGACATAAATGACTGCATATTGTGTAATATCACTTACATGAAATGTTTTCTTCTCCAGAGATGTTAACATTTGAAAAAATTTGCATCTTAGAATATATGAAATGCAGCAATTGTGGTAGAGGTGGCCGAATTGTCAGTAGTATTTAGTATTCATAATTTTTCTTTAATATTGCCATACTATCTTTTAGCAGGTTTATTAAGGTGTAGCTGACATATAAATTGCATATATTTAAAGTGTACAATGTAAAACTTTTAATGGAGGTTTGCGTATGTGAAACTATCACCACAATCATTATAATGAAAATATCCATTATCCTCATCTGTTATCCTTCTCTCCCTCCTCTGTCCACTTTTTGCGGAGAGGGCAGTCTCATTTCTTTCACTTATCATAAATTACATTTAGATTCATCCTTGTTGTTTAATTATAAAGTTAAGATTCTTTTCTAGTTATTTATCTATAGTTTGAATTTTCCCATGCATAGTTTTACTTTAAACTTGCACTATTCTTCCAATTATAGGTGATAAGCCAGTAGTATTTAAATAGATAATATTTCTTGTACAGAAATAAATTCTACCACTTAAAGTTAATCTGAAATTATGTGTCAAAGTTTAAACACTTTCTGGTACCAAGTTATGAGAAACCATAACAAGCGAGGTTGAAATTTCTCTTACTAGTTTAAAAACCAGGGTAGACAGCTAATTTTCTATGAATGGTTTTACCAGTTCAACAAGTATGGCAAGGCAATTAAGCTTTTTTGCTTCTATTTATCTCTGATTGTACTATACTAAAATTATCTGGAAAACTAAATGATGTTAAAGACTAATGTGCTCAGAGGTCCCTCTACCCTTATACATAGTGAAGTAAGTCAGAAAGAGAAAAACAATATACTATATTAATGTATATATATGGAATCTAGAAAAATAATATTGATGAACCTATTTGCAGGGAAGGAAAAGAGACACAGATGTAGAGAATGGACTTGTGAACACAGGGGAGGGAGAGGGTGGGACAGATGGGGAAAGTAGCATCAGCATATACACACTCTCCGGTGCCGGCGGGATAGCTGGTGAGAAGTTGCTGAGTAGCGCAGGGAGCCTAGTCTGCTGATCTGTGATGTCCTGGAGGTGTGGGATGGGGGAAGGAAGGAGACTAAGGAGGGAAGGAACATATATATAATTATGGCTAATTTGCCTTGTTGTATGGCAGAAACCAACACAACATTGTAAAAATTTAAAAAGCTCAATAAAAAAAGAATAAAGTTGTGTTTTTTTTTTAAGTTTGTTTCATTTGCCTGTGAGTAATTACATTTTTTGTTTGTTTCTTTTCAGACCAAGTGTTTATTTAGCTTGTTCCGGGATACTGGCCATAGTTTGATTCAGAATAATAAAATAGGAGGAATCAATTCTCCAGTGTCTAAACCAGTTGTTTCTAAGAACCTGAAAGAAGATAAAACAGTCAAAGAAAAGGATATGGAAGGAAAGCCTAAGCCTGGGGATGTGGTAGGTTGTTGAGAAGTTGATGATTTTGCTGGTTTTGTTACCTTCCAGAGGCTTGCACTGATTTCTCTTTTGATGAATTGCTTCAGTTTAATTGACATTTTGATGCAACATAATGGTCCTTGCTCCTGCTGTTGTGGAGACCATGTAAGAATTGAATTTTTGATGTGTGCTTATTTTCTTTCAGCAAGTACCTAGTATAAAATCTCAGAGCTCAGATACTCCTTTGGAAATTGAACCTTCCCTTTCCAACAATCCAGAAGGACAGGTAACTATGCATGAAGAGTTTGAAAATTAAGTTTGAATCCATCAGTCCTTTACTAAGCAGGATTGTATCATATAGTGGAAAATGCTCAGGAAAATTCATTTTCTGAGTAACCATCCCATATTTGCCATGACTAGCTTATGACCTTGAATAAGGTCATGTCTTTGTCTTGTTGAGACTCTAAAATGAGTGGATAACAGATTAATTTCAAGGTCCTTCCTAGCATTAAAAAAATTATGTCTCATTAATTATGCTTATTAAGCACTATTAGGGATGTAGAGATATATCATCTGCAGCATTTATTCATATGCTCTCAGGACACTCAACACTCTGGTGGGCAAAACAGACTGGTGCATAACTAACTGTAAGACAGACACTTGATGAATGCTGCAGTAGAGGTATAAATGAAAGCACTGTGTGGACTCAGGAGTCAGATGAGGCAGTCTCAGAAGTCTTCAGGAATGGGTGGCATCCAAACTAAGTAGTGAAAGATAAAGAGAACCCTCTGCCAAATGGAGACGGAAGGAGAAGAATTTCAGCATCAGAGAATAGCTTGAGTCAAGACATAAAGAAGGTAGCAGAACTCAGGGTATGTCAATTAATTAGTGAGAAATGGCAACCCACTCCAGTATTCTTGCCCGGAGAATCCCATGGACAGAGGAGCCTGGCAGGCTGTAGTCCATGGGGTTGCAAGAGTTGGATACGACTTAGCGATTAAACCACCACTACCATCGTGATACAGAGAAATGAAAAGAAAGTAATGGCTCTAGAAGGAGGTGATAAAGAAGAGAGAGACTAAGTTGGGATTTAGAAATGCTTTGAAAAGCTTGCTGAAAAGTGTGGGTTTCATTCTGTGGATGATGAGGGACTCTTAAGCCTTATCTTAGGGATGCACATTTAAGTTTTTAAGTTATGTAGAAATAATACCTCATGAGTGTATCAGGGCAATACTCTTGCCAGGATATGGAAAAAAGAGATTGAAGTTGTGGTAGGGGATTCAGATGTCAGTGTATATGTTTTTCTTATAGTACAGATGAGTGTTAATGATGGTTTAATCTAGGGACAGGGTTGTAGTAAAGAAACTAAAAAACCCTCAGAGGCAAGGTATGAAATTTGACAACTTTGGGTGTTGAGGAATAAAAGTTAAAAATAACTTGGGTTTCAAGCCTCACTTTCTGGAAAGATGACAGAATCATTAGAGAAAAATAAAGATAGTGGTTATTATAGGGGAATGATAAGTCCAGTTTTGGACCTGATATATTTAGGATGCTGGCAAGAATCTAGGTAGAAATGTCCCAGGTTGAAGTTTATAGATGGTACTTAGGAGGGTGTGAGTGGGAATGTCAGAAGGTTATGAGATTATTTCTGCAAGACTCCTGAAAGATGTTTGCTAGAAGAAAGAATGGCATTCACTTAAAAGAATTCTAGGAATAGTATTGAACAAATTAAACAAGACTTCAACTGGGGTAGATGTTTTCAAGAATAAAATTGAAAACCCTTTTCTGCAAGAGATAACCACTGCCACTATTTTTAAAAAATATTTATTTATTTATATACTATGGCTGCCCTAGGTGTTTGTTGCTGCGCTTGGGGCTTTCTCTAGTTATGGCAAGCTGGGGTTACTCTTTGTTGCGGTGTGCAGGCTTCTCCTTGCAGAGGCTTCTCTTTGCCCTTCTGCATGTGGGATCATTCCAGACCTGGGATCGAACCTGTGTCCAGTGCATTGGCAGTCAGATCCTTAACCACTGGACCACCAGGGAAGCCCCCCCACCATTACTATCTTTCTTTCCAGTTATTTTTCTATGTAAAAAATATTTTAAGTCAAAATCACACTATATATGGTTAAATATACAATTTTCTCATTTATATTGTGAGCATTATAGTACTAAAATTTTTTCATGAATATGTCTTTTCCTGGAAAGACTAAATTAGAGGAAAATGTCTTTACAGCAATATGTAGAAGCAGGGACTTACATTGTGTTGGAGATTGAACTGGACAAAGCCTTGGTTCCGAAGAGAATGCCAGAGGAACTAGCCAGAAGGTGTGTGGTGATGGTTCTCCTACTTGTTTTGCAAGACAATTTAGGTGACTTCTTTTAAAGGAAGTCATTTTGTCCACATAAATATAATTTTTCTTGGGTTAAGCAGCAGACAGTTTTCTGGGTTTTTTTTTTTTTTTTGGGTGTTTTTGTTAAATGAAGTCTTTTTCGTTACTTTTGTCTTCTTTTAAAAAAAGCCGTATATGCCAATTACAAAAATTTTGAAAATTTCAAGATCAGCAAGAAAAAGAAATCAACAGGAAACTGTCTAAAAATACCCAGATTTCTTTCTACTCACCCAATGATAACCTTTTTTAATACCTTGGTATTTATCTTTTTGAAGTTATTGTCAGTCTCTGTATTACACACACACACACACACACACACACTGCTCTCATATAATATATGTAATTTTTTAGAACTATTTTTATATTGTACCACAGTGCTTTGATTGTGTTTATAAGAAGTTGTCTGTTTCATTAAGGTTATCCAATTTATTTATTGGGTAAATAAATTATATATAATTTATATATAATCATATAATTATTCATGGTATCCTTTATTATGGATAATATGGTATAATTATTCATGGTATCCTTTATTATCTTTCTTATATATATAAGATGGAGAATAATGTCTCCATATATATGAGGAATCCCTCTACATTTCCTCTCAATCCTCATGCCATTTCCCTACCAACACCCTGCACCCCAGGCCTAAGCAATCACTTATCTACTTATTGTCTGTATAAATTTGCCAACTCTGGAACATCTCATTTAAGTGGAATCATACCAATGTGGTCTTTGTTGACTGGCTTCTTTCATCTAATATAATGCTGTGAAGGTTCATCCAGAATGCAGTGTGTATCAGTACTTCATTTCCTTATTGTTGAATAGTATTTCATTCTATGAATTTACCACATTTGGGCAATTTATTCTTATCATAGCATTCTGTAATGATTATATTAAAGTGGAAATCAATTCATATAACTCCTCTCTTCAGAAGCTACCAGTGACTCCCATCATACTCTGAGTAAAAGTCAGAGTATAATGACCTATATGGGGCTGGCTATGTATTCTGCATGTATTTTCTCCTCATTTTTTTTGGTCTAGCCAAAGTGGCCGCTTATTGCTCACACATGCCAGGCATACTCTTGCAGCAAGGCCTTTACATTTGCTGCTTGCTTTTCCTGTAATTTCCTTCACCCCAGATATCTACATGACTTGTTTCCTCACTTCTATCAGGTCATACTCAAGTATTATCATCTCAGTGAAGCTTTCTCTGGTGAAATATGCTCCCCAACTCCACTACTCCCAACCCCCAACATAGTTTGGGGAACTATGTTATTTTTCTGTGTGGAACATATCACTAACATATTTATCTTATTTATTGTCCTAACCAACTAAAATGTAAGTGCCATGAGGGCAAGAACTTTTGTCTTTGTTTAATACTCTATCCCCAGCACCTGGAAGAGTGCCTGGTGGATAATAGGCACTCAATATATATTTTCAATGAATGAATAACATTGTCTCTGGAGAGGAAACTGGGTGGCTAAACAAGGTTGGCAGGAGACCATTTACTATATATTGTTCCATATCTCTTAAATTTTGAATCATATGGATATATTATCTGATAATATAGATAAAATTAAAATTAGGAGTTATGAGCAAAGTCTAAAATTACATAGAACCTGTCCTCACTTTTCTTTTCTTTTTGGCCATGACACGTAGCTTGCAAGATCTTAGTTCCCTAACCAAGGATTGAACCTGGGCCACTGCAGTGAAAGCACCAAGTCTTAACCAGTGGACCACCAGGGAATTCTCTCATACATAGAGCCTATTAAATAAAAATTGGATTTGTGAATTTTTTGGTAAATTTCAAGACAGTATAGTATACCTAAGTAGGAATCTGAAACTGTAAGAAGGAAGAACTATAATTCCATTTGTGTGTGCGCTTAGTCGCTCAGTCTTGTCTGACTCTTTCCAACCCCATGGACTGTGGCCTGCCAGGCTCCTCTGTCCATGGGGATTCTCCAGGCAAGAATACTGGAGTAGGTTGCCATGCCCTCCTCCAGGGGATCTTCACAACCCAGGGATTGAACCCAGGTCTCCCACACTGCAGGCGGATTCATTACCAAGTAAGCCACCAGGGAAGCCCCTAATTTCTTTTGGGTTCTTGTAAGAACTCCTGAAAATGGAAGGTAAAAGTTTTGGTGTAAGTAGTTTAACAGTGATAAAATGTATTTTCTTATTCACTGTTTTTTTTTTTCTACTGTAAAGTTTGATATATTTGCTATTGCTTAATGCAGTCTTATAAATTATGACCAGAAGTATACTTTTTATCCTTATTGTTACTCAGTCACTCAGTTGTGTCTGACTTTTTGCCCCATGGACTGTAGCACATCAGGCTTCCCTGTCCTTCACTATCTCCCAGAGTTTGCTCAAACTCATGACCATTGAGTCAATGATGCCATCCAACCATCTCGTCCTCTGTTGCAGCCTTCTCCTCCTGCCTTCAATCTTTCCCAGCATCAGGGTCTTTTCAAATGAGTCAGTCCTTCGCATTAGGTGGCCAATGTATTGGAGCTTCAGCTTCAGCATCAGTCCTTCCAATAAATATTCAGGGTTGATTTCTTTTAGGATTGACTGATTTGATCTCCTTGCAGTCCAAGGGACTCTCAAAAGTCCTCTCCAGCACCACAGTTCAAAAGCATCAATTTTTCCTACTAGAGAGGAAAGAAAATCTTCCACTTGTTTGTACCATTTATATTCCCAAAACTTTGTGTTTTCAGAGACTCTACCAAAAATCATAACAGCTACTGTTAGTAGCTACATAAAGCTACTAAAGTCAGAACACCCATCTGTTTCTAATGCCTGAGTCATGTAGCTTCTTGTGTACAAGAGGTTTTTTAAAAATGTATAAGGGTAAAGCTTGGGCTCAAATTAGCCAGAAGTGCAACTTAGCTACTTTCCAGGTAGCTATTTAGTGGCTTCCTACCTTCCTTCCTAGTCCACAGTTATATGCTGTTCTGAAGTTCACATCTAGGTTCTCACATGAGATAATAGCATAGTGGTTGAGTGTGATGGGCAACTGACCCTTGATATCCCTCACCCAAACCTTTGGATATGGGAAATAAAAGAACATACATCTGGATATAAGAAAGTTTGTGTGTTTTTTTTCTGATACAGGGTCAAGGAAATGATTCCTCCAAGGCCACCTCTTACCCGTAGGACAGGAGGAGCTCAGAAGGTAAGTGCCAAAGCCAAGGTGAAACTCTGAGATGTTAAGTGCACCCACTTGAAAATAGGGCATGGGCTCTTCAGTATGTTTTCCAGAAGGGGTGAGAAATTGTAGCTTCAAATATTTTCCCTCATGCTTCTTTCTGACCAGTGGCATCCAATGAATAACATACAGTGTTTAATCTTTGGCTGATGGTTTCTGAGATGGGAAGAAAAGGGCAATTTATACCTAAAATATTATTGAATGTAAAACCCAATCCAGTTTCAGACTTTCATTCCATGTCTTGATCTCTCTGAGGCCCCTTTACCAGACATTTTGTATTTTTCTAGGCGGTGAGTGACTACCACATGCAGATCAAGAACATTTCTAGAGCCATTCTGAATGAATATCACAGTATGTTTGGAAAACAAGTAATCAAGACTGGGAATGATATAGATAGTGAAACCCTGGAGGAGCAGAAGTGCCAGCTCAACTATGAACTTAATTGCTCTGGAAAATACTTTGCTTTCAAAGAACAACTCAAGGTAAATATTAATTTATTAAACCATGGATTTTTATGAAGCATCTTCTCTGCATATGTAGTTATCATTTCTTTTCCAGTTATGTTCAGCTTTTTTCTACCTTTCTTGCTACTGGTACAAAGACCTATGTTCTCTGTGACAGGCTGTCTAGAGACATTCTTCCACTCCTATATAGTCTTGGTGTGGTTCAGTATCCATACTGAGTGTAAGCTTGTAATAAACTAATTCCTCACTTGAAGTTAGGCCAGATTTGGGGCCAGATGTCGTGTTGCACTAACAGGCAGACACTGTACCTGATGTTGATTCCATGACACTTTTCTGTTTCCCATTGCAAACCTTTTCCTAGCCTATAGAATCACTAAGATTTGAGAAATATTTACTTAATAAAAATTTCCCAAATAATAATGGCTAACATTTATTGAGTATTTGTTATATACAGACAAGTTTTTAAATACTTCATATTTTACTAATTTAATCCTCACAACAACTATAAGAGAAAGGTACTCCTCATTTTATAGATAGAGAATTGCAGTATTTAGTTGGTTAAATAATTTGCCCAAGATTACAGAGCTAGTAAAGGTCAAAGATGGGATGTACATTCAGGCAATCTGGCTCCAGACTCAACATTCTTATTTGCTATAGTGCAGTGCCTCTCTATATACATTTATTATGTGCTCTAAACTGTACCAAACAGATACAAAGAAAGTATGTGGAAATAATAAAGTGAAAAGCAAATGATACCCTTGGAGACAAGAGGCTATTCTCAGGTGGCATAGGCACATCTCAGTTTGATTCCTGGTTCTACTATTACTAGCTGGATGACCTTCTTCACCTGTTATTTCTCTTTGGCCTCTCAATCCTCTTTTGAAATAAGATAGGAATACCAGAAGTACATATCCATTTAATAAATGAGGAAACCGAAATACCAAGTATAAAATAATATAAGAGGTTGTACAGTGGCAGGATTAGAACCAGGATTCCATTGTTCAGTCTCTCAAATCAGGCCTTTCTCCTTTTCTCCCTTGAATCATGTTGCCACCATGAGAAATATAATGCATAAACATAATGCTAAGGTTTTCTTTGGCTTTATGACTCTCTTTGCAAAGTGTGAATCCTGTATTGACCATATTGATGATGATGGTAATGTCAAGGAAAGAATGATGTCATGAAGACATACTTTGATGTTATGCAAAGTATGTTGATTGGGGGAAGATCAGAGAACCAACAATCTAGTAGTCACCAAGGAAAATCAGTTCACCTTCTGGATTTCTGATGAGCTTTAGATCAGAAGCTCAAGGGAGGTGTGTGCTGTTAGCATGCTGCTGAACTGTGCTATCAGATGGTGATACGTGTCTCTTGCAGCATGCTGTGGTAAAGATTGTGAGAGAGAAGTACTTGAAGACAACATCATTTGAAAGCCAAGAGGAGCTGCAGAAATTTATCAGTGAGCTATATGTTTTCTTGGTGGATCAGATGCATGTGGCCTTAAACCAGGTAGGTGCTTTAGAACTAAGCACTCGTCCTTTTCTCTGTAGGTCATCAGGGTCTCCTCTAAATAATTCCTTTCTTCTTGCCTCTTTTCTTCCTTAACTCCATAGACATTTACTGGGGTAGCTGCTCTGTGCTAGGAATTGAAAACACAAAGATCAGTGAGAAACTGCCTAACTTATAAGACTAATTTTGGAAAAAATAAGGGGGAGTCCTCTTTCATGCAGTCTCAAAAACTGCAGAATGATCTCTCTTCGTTTCCAAGGCAAACCATTCAATATCATGGTAATCCAAGTCTATGCCCCAACCAGTAACACTGAAGAAGCTGAAGTTGAACAGTTCTATGAAGACCTACAAGACCTTCTAGAACTAACACCCCCAAAAATTGTCCTTTTCATTATAGGGGACTGGAATGCAAAAGTAGGAAGTCAAGAAACACCTGGATAACAGGCAAATTTGGCCTTGGAGTACAGAATGAAGCAGGGCAAAGGCTAATAGAGTTCTACCAAGAGAATACACTGGTCATAGCAAACACCCTTTTCCAACAACATGGAGACTCTACACATGGACATCACCAGATGGTCAGCACTGAAATTAGATTGATTATATTCTTTGCAGCCAAAGATGGAGAAGCTCTATACAGTCAGCAAAAAAAGAGACTGCGAGCTGACTGTGGCTTAGATCTTGAACTCCTCATTGCCAAATTCAGACATAAACTGAAGAACGTGGGGAGAACAACTAGACTGTTCAGGTATGACCTAAATCAAATCCCTTATGATTATACAATGGAAGTGAGAAACAGGTTTAAGGGCCTAGATCTAACAGACAGAGTGCCCGATGAACTATGGATGGAAGTTCGTGACATTATACAGGAGACAGGGAGCAAGACCATCCTGAAGAAAAAGAAATGCAAAAAAGCAAAATGGCTGTCTGAGGAGGCCTTACAAATAGCTGTGAGAAGATGAGAAGCGAAAAGCAAGGAGAAAAGGAAAGATATACCCATTTGAATGCAGAGTTCCAAAGAATAGCAAAGAGAGATAAGAAAGCCTTCCTCAGCTTATCAATGCAAAGAAATAGAGGAAAACAATAGAATGGAAAAGACTAGCGATCTCTTCAAGAAAATTAGAGATACCAAGGGAACATTTCATGCAAAGATGGGCTCAATAAAGGACAGAAATGGTATGGAGCTAACAGAAGCAGAAGATATTAAGAAGAGGTGGCAAGAATACACAGAAGAGCTGCACAAAAAGGATCTTCACGACCCAGATAATCACAATGGTGTGATCACTCACCTAGAGCCAGACATCCTGGAATGTGAAGTCAAGTGGGCCTTAGGAGGCATCACTACGAATAAAGTTAGTGGAGGTGATGGAATTCCAGTTGAGCTATTTCAAATCCTAAAAGATGATGCTGTGAAAGTGCTGCCCTCAATATGCCAGGAAATTTGGAAAACTCAGCAGTGGCCACAGGACTGGAAAAGGTCAGTTTTCATTCCAATCCCAAAGAAAGACAATGCCAAAGAATGCTGAAACCACCGCACAATTGCACTCATCTCACACGCTAGTGAAGTAATGCTCAAAATTCTCCAAGCCAGTCTTCAGCAATACGTGAACCGTGAACTTCCAGATGATCAAGCTGGTTTTAGAAAAGGCAGAGGAACCAGAGATCAAATTGCCAACATCCGCTGGATCATCAAAAAAGCAAGAGAGTTCTAGAAAAACATCTATTTCTGCTTTACTGACTATGCCAAAGTCTTTGACTGTGTGGATCACAATAAACTGTGGAAAATTCTTAAAGAGATGGGCATACCAGACCACCTGACCTGTCTCTTGAGAAACCTGTATACAGGTCAGGAAGCAACATTTAGAACTGGACATGGAACAACAGACTGGTTCCAAATAGGAAAAGGAGTAGGTCAAGGCTGTATATTGTCACCGTGCCTATTTAACTTATATGCAGAGTACATCATGAGAAACACTGGGCTGGAAGAAGCACAAGCTGGAATCAAGATTGCCGGGAGAAATACCAGTAACCTCAGATATGCAGATGATGCCACCCTTATGGCAGAAAGTGAAGAAGAACTAAAGAGCCTCTTGATGAAGGTGAAAGAGGAGAGTGAAAAAGTTGGCTTAAAATTCAGAAAACTAAGATCATGGCATCTTGTCCCATCACTTCATGGCAAATGGATGGAGAAACAGCAGAAACAGTGGCTGACTTTATTTTGGGGGGCTCCAAAATGACTGCAGATGGTGATTGCAGCCATGAAATTAAAAGACACTTACCCCTTGGAAGGGAAGGAAAGTTATGACCAATCTAGACAGCATATTAAAAAGCAGAGACATTACTTTGTCAACGAAAGTCCATCTAGTGAAGGCTATGGTTTTTCCAGTGGTCATGTATGGATGTGAGAGTTGGACTATAAAGAAAGCTGAGCACCAAAGAATTGATGCTTTTGAACTGTGGTGTTGGAGAAGACTCTTGAGAGTCCCCTGGACTGCAAGGAGACCCAACCAGTCCATCCTAAAGAAGATCAGCCCTGGGTGTTCATTGGAAGGACTGATGTTGAAGCTGAAACTCCAATAGTTTGGCCACCTGATGCGAAGAGCTGACTCATTGCAAAAGACCCTGATGCTGGGAAAGATTGAGGGCAGGACAAGAAGGGGATGACAGAGGATGAGATGGTTGGATGGCATCTCTGATTCAATGGACATGAGTTTGGGTAAACTCCGAGCATTGTTGCTGGACAGGGAGGCCTGGCGTGCTGCAGTTCATGGCTTCACAAAGAGTCGGACATGACTGAGAGAGTGAACTGAACTGAACTGATCCTCTTTCAACTTCCTAGAAAAATTAATTTCATAACTGTCATAGATTTGATGAATAAAAATAAATATAATCAGCTATGTACATTGTGGAAGAAAAATTATTCTATTTACTCTGTGAATGTGTGCAATTCTCAATTTTTTCCTCAAGATTTGTAATCAAAACAAAGAAAAACTATGAGTTTTCAGATATTATACTTGAATGACAATGACACTTCAAATATGCCTTTTCTATCTGACTGGTCTCCTCCCACTTGTCTGTCTATATTTTCACAGGTTATATCTTACTGTCATTTGCTCATTTTTTAAAGATGTGTGCAGTTATGATTTGTTTGAAAACAGTGACAAAGTCTTTTTGTCCCCTTGGTAGTTTCTAACCAGCTATACCTCCCCAAGGCCTCTGTTCTACTTGTTCTTCCCTTTACTGTTGTTTCCTTCTCTGCTACCATCACTTTTTCTTTCACCTGTTCAACATTCCTGGAAGAGATAGGAGAGGAGTGTCCAATATCCTAGGATTAAGATAACAATCTTACACAGATAATTTGGATGATCTGATTTGGAAAGCCCCTGTCTAGTAGAGGAGACAGGCACAAAATACAGATAATTGCAGTGGGGTGAGCTAAGTGCTGTAACAGCGATGTATCCATGGCAGATGAGGTTAGGGGATGCATAAAGAAAAGGTATCAACTTCACCCTGAGATCTTTCAGGGAAGGAGTCACAGAGGAGCTGTGACAACCTGGGCCTTGAAGGCTAAAGAGAACCTCTCCAAATACATGTTTCAGAGCATTTGAGTCATAGAGGACATTGCAAAGGCTTAGAAGCTTGGAAAAATATGACACATGCCAAACTGCATATAGTTAAGGAGCAGAGGTTGAAGTGGGTGAGGGACAGAGAAACAGTGAAACCAGGAATCAGTTTGGTAGCATGGATGGAGTGTTTATATGCCACACTAAGAAGTTTTGACATTTTTCCTTATTAGCAGTTGAATGCAATAAATTTAATTGTTTTACACTGGGGAATAATATGATTAGAGTTCCATTTTACAAAAAAACATTCTGATAGCAGTATGTAGGATGGGTTAGAGGTGATGAGCTGGTGATGTGGTGAACTGGTGATGTTAACTGATTATTCCATACTATGGAGGAAAAGAGAGAAAAGATTCTTAAATTTAAGGCTTAGTGACTGGGTAGCTGGTAATAACATTGACTAAGATAAGAAATGCAGCATAAGGAAATTTGCCGGAAGACAGGTGATGTTGTATTCAGTTTTAAACATTAGTTCTTACAGGGTTTTGCTCAAGAGAGAAATCTGAGCTAGAGGTAAAATTTGGGAGTCTTTAGTATATGGATGCTAGTCAAACAACGGCCATAGATGAAGCTGTCAAGAAAAGCATGAGTAGAGAGAGAGGTAAGCTGGTGGCAAAACCCTAGGAAATAGCAAAATTTAATGGGCGGATGAGTAAAAAATTAATGAAGGAGACAAGTAAATTGTTGAAAGGGTGAAAGACCCAGAGACAGTGGTATTTCAGAACCCGAGGGAAGAAAATTTTACGAAAATGGTCAGTGTTGTTAAATACTCTGAGGAGCTCAAAAAATACAAAATCTGGGGTTGGTGGAGGAGAGGTTGGACAAAGGAAGTCAAAAAGTACAAATCTCCAATTAAAAATAAGTAACTACTAGGGAAGTAATGTACAGTATAAAAGGACTATAGTCAACACTGCTGTGTGGTATATATGAAAACTGTTGAGAGTAAATCCTGAGTTCTTATTACAAGGACACATTTTTTTCTTTTTTCTTCTCTTTTTATTGTAGCTATATAAGATGATGACTGCTAGTTGTTTGCAGTAGTCATTTAACAATATATATAGATCAATATATGCTTATACAGTACTTGAATGTAATCTCAAAAATGACAGAATGATCTCTGTTCGTTTCCAAGACAAACCATTCAATATCATGGTAATCCAAATCTATGCCCCGACCAGTAACACTGAAGAAGCTGAACTTGAATGGTTCTATGAAGACCTACAAGACCTTCTAGAACTAACACCCAAAAAAGATGTCCTTTTCATTATAGGGGACTGGAATGCAAAAGTAGGAAGTCAAGAAACACCTGGATAGCAGGCAAATTTGGCCTTGGAGTACAGAATGAAGCAGGCCAAAGGCTAATAGAGTTCTGCCAAGAGAATGCACTGGTCACAGCAAACACCCTCTTCCAACAACACAAGAGAAGACTCTACACATGGACATCACCAGATGGTCAATAGCAAAATCAGATTGATTATATTCTTTGCAGCCAAAGATGAAGAAACTCTATACAGTCAGCAAAAACAAGACTGGGAGCAGACTGTGGCTCAGATCATGAACTCCTTATTGCCAAATTCAGACTTAAGTTGAAGAAAGTGGGGAAAACCATGACACCATTCAGTATGACCTTAAACAAATCCCTTATGGCTATACAGTAGAAGTGAGAAACAGATTTAAGGGACGAGATCTGATAGACAGAGTGCCTATAACTATGGTCGGAGGTTCATGACATTGTCCAGGAGAAGGGTCAAGATCATCCCGAAGAAAAAGAAATGCAAAAAAGCAAAATGGCTGTCTGAGGAGGCCTTACAAATAGCTGTGAGAAGATGAGAAGCGAAAAGCAAGGAGAAAAGGAAAGATATACCCATTTGAATGCAGAGTTCCAAAGAATAGCAAAGAGAGATAAGAAAGCCTTCCTCAGCTTATCAATGCAAAGAAATAGAGGAAAACAATAGAATGGAAAAGACTAGCGATCTCTTCAAGAAAATTAGAGATACCAAGGGAACATTTCATGCAAAGATGGGCTCAATAAAGGACAGAAATGGTATGGAGCTAACAGAAGCAGAAGATATTAAGAAGAGGTGGCAAGAATACACAGAAGAGCTGCACAAAAAGGATCTTCACGACCCAGATAATCACAATGGTGTGATCACTCACCTAGAGCCAGACATCCTGGAATGTGAAGTCAAGTGGGCCTTAGGAGGCATCACTACGAATAAAGTTAGTGGAGGTGATGGAATTCCAGTTGAGCTATTTCAAATCCTAAAAGATGATGCTGTGAAAGTGCTGCCCTCAATATGCCAGGAAATTTGGAAAACTCAGCAGTGGCCACAGGACTGGAAAAGGTCAGTTTTCATTCCAATCCCAAAGAAAGACAATGCCAAAGAATGCTGAAACCACCGCACAATTGCACTCATCTCACACGCTAGTGAAGTAATGCTCAAAATTCTCCAAGCCAGTCTTCAGCAATACGTGAACCGTGAACTTCCAGATGATCAAGCTGGTTTTAGAAAAGGCAGAGGAACCAGAGATCAAATTGCCAACATCCGCTGGATCATCAAAAAAGCAAGAGAGTTCTAGAAAAACATCTATTTCTGCTTTACTGACTATGCCAAAGTCTTTGACTGTGTGGATCACAATAAACTGTGGAAAATTCTTAAAGAGATGGGCATACCAGACCACCTGACCTGTCTCTTGAGAAACCTGTATGCAGGTCAGGAAGCAACATTTAGAACTGGACATGGAACAACAGACTGGTTCCAAATAGGAAAAGGAGTAGGTCAAGGCTGTATATTGTCACCGTGCCTATTTAACTTATATGCAGAGTACATCATGAGAAACACTGGGCTGGAAGAAGCACAAGCTGGAATCAAGATTGCCGGGAGAAATACCAGTAACCTCAGATATGCAGATGATGCCACCCTTATGGCAGAAAGTGAAGAAGAACTAAAGAGCCTCTTGATGAAGGTGAAAGAGGAGAGTGAAAAAGTTGGCTTAAAATTCAGAAAACTAAGATCATGGCATCTTGTCCCATCACTTCATGGCAAATGGATGGAGAAACAGCAGAAACAGTGGCTGACTTTATTTTGGGGGGCTCCAAAATGACTGCAGATGGTGATTGCAGCCATGAAATTAAAAGACACTTACCCCTTGGAAGGGAAGGAAAGTTATGACCAATCTAGACAGCATATTAAAAAGCAGAGACATTACTTTGTCAACGAAAGTCCATCTAGTGAAGGCTATGGTTTTTCCAGTGGTCATGTATGGGTGTGAGAGTTGGACTATAAAGAAAGCTGAGCACCAAAGAATTGATGCTTTTGAACTGTGGTGTTGGAGAAGACTCTTGAGAGTCCCCTGGACTGCAAGGAGACCCAACCAGTCCATCCTAAAGAAGATCAGCCCTGGGTATTCATTGGAAGGACTGATGTTGAAGCTGAAACTCCAATAGTTTGGCCGCCTGATGAGAAGAGCTGACTCATTTGAAAAGACCCTGATGCTGGGAAAGATTGAGGGTGGGAAGAGAAGGGGACGACAGGATGAGATGGTTGGATGGCATCACTGACCTAATGGCCATGGGTTTGGGTGGACTCTGGAAGTTGGTGATGGACACAGAGGCCTGGTGTGCTGCGGTTCATGGGGTCACAAAGAGTCCGACACGACTGAGCAACAGCACTGAACTGATGCCAGTTATATCTTCATAAAACTGGGGAGAAAAGAGAAATTCTGAAAAGTTTTTATTGTATTTGGCAATAAAGAGGCTCTTGTTAACCTTTACATAGCTGTTTTATTGGTCTAATGATTAGATCCAAATTGTAGTGAATTGAGGAGTAAATGAATGATTAGAAAGCAGGTGGGATAAACATTCAAGAAGTTGGAAGATAGAGGGAAGAAGTGGGAAAGTCGTAGCTAGAAATTAGAGATTTTCTTTTTAAGATGGAAAAGTGTTTAGAGTGTCCTCAGGTTTAGGAAAAGGAATCAGTAGATTGGGAGAAGTTGAAAGTTGAGGGGAAAGAGGAGACAATCAATGGCAAACTTGGGATATACAAGTGGAAAAGGATCAAGAATTTAGATGTAAGGATTAGCCTTGAAACAGGAGGATGTGATACCTCTTCCTCTGAGGTTGAAAGGAAAGACGTACAATGGATGCAGGAATAAACAGTTTAAGGGCTTCCCTTCTTAACCACTGGTGGTTAAGTGGTTAAGAATCTGCCTTGCAATGCAAGGGATGCCGGTTTGATCCCTGGTCTGGGCAGATTCCACGTGCTGTGGACCAGCTAAGCCTGTACACCACAGCTGTTGAGCCCCGCGCTGCAGCTCCTGAAGGCCCGTGTGCTAGAGCCTGTGCTCCGCAACAAGGGAAGCCACCGATGCGAAGCTCACACACCGCAATGAAGAGTAGCCCCCGCTCTCTACAACTAGAGAAAGCCCACATGCACCAACAAAGACCCACCACAGCCAAAAATTAAGTAAATCTTAGAAAAAAGAGAAACAGTTTGGTTGTGGGATTCAAAAGTTGAAGGATTTTTTTTTTTTTTTTTTTTGCCTAATAATTTCTATTTCCTCTGTGAAGTAAGATCTTTACTAAAAGTGAAAGGAGTGTTGAATGTAAAGTTTGAAGAGACGAAAATTTAGATACTGCCTAGCATAATGGAAAATGTTGCGGAACAAGGACAAATACATAGATGTTGAGAGTATTAAAGTCTTCAGCTAAGACTGTATGCAGTTTTCTTCAGGCTCAATTAGCAGCTTCTGCCTAAGAAGGAAGAAGTCAGATTGTAGGATTCTTTGATTTGGGAGTTTTCTGAGCAAGTGCAGGAAAAGGACAAGGATGCCCAGGACTTGAGTGTGCTGGTGAGAGAGCAGTATGAGTAGATAATCATGAGGTCCAGGCTTATCCATTTGGGAAATTATAGGCGTATTGGAAGTCAGCAGTTTTAAGGGGACTAAATGACAAGAAGACAGAAGGCTTGTAATGTGGGTATGGGGAGTGGAATTAGAGGTAAAATATTTCTGGTTTGGGCATAGGAGCATGTTGCTATAGGAATTTGGAGCTCAGAAATAACAGAGTACAGAGGCATTAACAATGATCATTAACAAATTAACAAAGCTCTCTTTGGCCCATCTCAAACTTAGCTTCACTGTTCACATTCCTTAGTAACTCTCCTTGTTAAAGTCAGTGATATAAGTTTTATTTCTAGTTAAGAAATCAGGGAAGGGGTCTTCCCTGTCCCTAGCCTCTGGCCTAAGTGATTGCTTATTATACCAGACCTCCTTTCCTATCTGGGTATAAAGGATATGTTATTTTTCCTTCTACCTTTCTGGCTATGTCTAAAATGTCTCCTTGGTAGAATCTGTCTATATATCCCACTGAAAATATAGCTGTAGCTGCCAGAGATTTGTTTTCTCGATGTTTGAAGATTCTAGCTAGCTCTTGCCAACCTTTTCATGTCATGACACCTAAAAAATGATAATATTTTTGTACACTAGAGAAAAGGAAAGACGCTATTTGGGGCTAGAAGTGACTTAGGGATGCTGACTGCCTAGCCTTGAGGAGAGCAGTTCTGCTGTAAATAATTTTTACTCACTTGCATGAGCTCAGACTGTTGGTGTTCAGATACCTGAGATTCTGTTTCACCCTTGATATTTATCTGTTGGTTCACACTCACTCTGTTACTGTACTGGCAAGACTGTGAGAAACCTCAGTATCCTTGTAGACATCGTAACTAGAGTCTCATATCTGGTTTATTCTTATAAAACTTGTCTGCTTATAAGTGCTTCCTTTTGTCTGCCTGTCTTCTTGATGCTGACAAGAGCATGCCAGACGATGTCCAAGGCACCCCTCCAACCATTTATACTAGCAGTGAACAGCTTCGACTCTTTGCATTTGAAGCAGAAGTCAATGAGAACTATGAAATGGCAACAGTGTACTATGAAGAGGTAATTAAACATCTTTCTGGTGGTTGTTGCTACTGCTAATTGTTTAATATGGGTATAATAAGTAGTAGTGTTTGATTGTTTAAAATCCAACCTTGTTGGTGAAAAGACAGACACATAGATCAATAAAACAGAGTCCAAAAATAGGTCCACAGAAACAGAGCCATTATATTTTTGACAAAGTTGTTTACAAATTAAAAAATTCAATGTGGAAAAGATAGGCTTTTCAAAAAATTGTGTTAGAACAGTTGGTTATCCATATGCAGAAAATGAACCTCGAGAGGCAGAAATAAAGATGGCAGAGTAAGAGGACATGGAGGTCACCTCCCTGCCTTAAGCACATTAAAAATACATCTACATGTGGAACAGTTCTCACTGGAAACTGACAGAAGGACTCATGTACAACCAAGGCTGTAAGAAAGATACACGCATAATTTAGTTGAAAGGGAAGAAAAGTGATCTGGTTGGGACCTGTGTCCCTAGGAGGGGACACAGAGGAAAAGGGAGGGTGCACTGGTGTATATTCACACTGAGGAGTAAGTGGGTCAAGCCACAGACTGGGTGTCCCAGTCCTGGATTACTGTGTAGAGAAGACAAGGCCCCTTTGCTGGTTGGAGGACTGACTGCTGGGACAGATAGAAAGGCTGGAGAAGCCTGGACTCCGTTTATGAGGAATGCAAGTGTCCTGGCTTGCCCCTGAGGCAGGGCAGAGAGAGATCTGCCCTACAGGCTGGCACATTTCCCACGGTCGCCCCACCATGCACCTGGGCCCAAGCCAAGCCAATGCTCCAGCCCCACTCAGACCACACCACAGTACAGCATTGGATCTGGCGGGGCACAACCAGGGAAAAAAATTCCAACCTGGGTTGCATCTGAGAAGAGCCAGAGGTGGCTACATAAGCAGCCATAGTTATAGCTATATGCACATGGGCCCGACTTGCTTCAGCACACCCTGCCTCTGTGCAAATGTTCCAGTGTGGCGAGAGGGAAAAACACGCACTTAATGGGAACATAGTCAGCTGGAGGAAAATGGTCACATCCGGTTGTGAAACTGTTGCCCTGTGTTTTCTTCTGAGAATTTTATAGTTTTAGGTATTACATTTAGGTCTTTGATCCATTTGAATTATTTTTTGTATATGGTGTAGGTAAGGGTTCAACTTCATTCTCTGCATGTGGATATTCAGTTTTCCTAGCATAGTTTGCTTAAAAGGTTGTCCTTTCCCTACCGAGTGGTCTTGACACCTTTGTCAAAAGTCATTTGACCATATATATTAGGATTTATTTCTGGGCTCTCTGTTCTATTCCCTTGGTTTATATGTCTGTCTGTATACCAGTACCAGACTGATTACTGTAACTTTGTTAAGTTCTGAAGTCAGGAAGTGTGAGTTTTCTAGTTTTGTTCTGTTTAAAGATTGTTTTGGATATTCAGGATCCTTAAGATTCCATATGAATTTTGGAATGGGCTTTTATGTTTCTGCAAAAAAATATCATTGGGATTTTGATAGACATTGCATTGAATCTATATATTGCTTTTCACAGTATTAAGTCTTCTAATCTAATCTGTGAACATGCAATGTGTTTCCATTTGTTTGTCTCTCTTCTTTAATTTCTTTCAGCAATGTTTTATAGTTTTCACTCATTATAAGTTGCTTTTATTATTACATATTTGTGGATAAGCTGATATTTGCCTCCTCAAGACTGTGACAGAAGTGATTATATATATATAAATCTTTAAAATGAAACATAAAATGAATCTTTTGGTTCCCAAGTAATTGGATGAGCGTATGGTGACCAGAACACTGATACTAGGAAGCAGTGAATTGAGGATTCATTTTTTTTTTGAGGATTTATTTTTTACATTATTTCAACAAATATTTATTGACCACATAATATAAGCCAGACAAGTGACTGTTCTGGGCATTCAGAATTTAGTGGTAAGCAAAAAAGAAGTCATATTTGTAATTTCATAGACCTTACAGTGTTTTTGGAGTACTTGCTATGTGATGTTATGTGCATGAAGGATGTAACATAGTGTCACAGTAACTTTGGTCCTCCTAATGTTTCATGTGGCAGAGGTTAGTTCGTGAGCCCCAGAACCTGGAGCACTGGCTGGACTATGGTGCCTTCTGCCTCCTAACTGAAGACAATATCAAAGCACAGGAGTGTTTTCGAAAAGCCCTTTCCCTGAACCAGAATCATATCCAGAGGTATGGTTGGAAGGGAGATGGGGATGAGTAGGAGCAGATGAGCTTCTGTATGAATTTGCCTTGGTCCCTGTGACATGGGGCCATGTTGTCAGTCATGTTGGTGGTCTCTCCTCAGCCTGCTGCTGTGTGGTGTCCTGGCTGTCCTGATGGAGCACTATGAGCAGGCGGAAGTTTTCTTTGAGGATGCTACTTGCTTGGAACCAACCAATGTTGTAGCCTGGACTTTACTTGGTTTGATATTTTCCTGTGATACGAATGTATCTTCTTTCATTAGAAGATTTTTCCTTTCTCTTTCCATTCTTTAATGGCTCATCATGTAATTCTTAAACTTTGGTAGAAGTGTGGGAAATTTAAATGAACTGTTGTCATTCTTCAGTATTTGATAGTGGGAAATTAGTCGGATTTGTTTCAATGTCTTTTTTTTTTTCAGGCTTGTACTATGAAATTCAAAATAATGATATTCGAATGGAAATGGCTTTTCATGAAGCCTCCAAACAGCTTCAGGCACGAGTTCTTCAGGCACAAGTCACGAAGCAGAAGAGCACTGGTACTGTAGAGTATGCTGAAGAAGGAGGGAAAGCAGAATCCAGCTTAGGTCCTTGGGGAATCACCAGTGGTTCTTCTACAGCAGCCCTCAAAGTGGAAGCCCCAACAGGTAGGACCAAGGAGATGATGTGTGGCTATTGGAAAAATGATTGGCCTCACGAGTAGGACCTGGCACATAGTAGGTACTCAGTAAATAGTTGTTAAATGAATGAGAAAGTGGAGTTTCGAGTTGTTCCAGGGCTACCAGGCAACAGTCCTTCTAAACATTTCCTCATTCATGTGACTGAAAGTCGGAAATTTCTACTGTTGTTGCTTGTCAATTTTTTGAGACTTAAAATTTTTTGAGAATTTAACATCTCTATGTATCCCTAAAAGGGGTATCATTTTAGCAGAGTAAGTTTCATTCTTTTCCCCCTCACTCTCTTCTCTAGGATCTAAAGTCTCAGTCTTGTGATTGTAAAATTTTAAAATTTATTTATACACTTTTTTTTCCTCTTCTTCATTGACATTCTCCTTTCCTCCACTTTAGGACATCATTCTAATATGCTTAAGTTGTGTGTTTTAATGTGTTTCTTGCATATGTTATTTTGTTTGTAAGTTATTACACTTATTAGCACAAAATTGTTATTTTGTGTACATATATTTTCAACAGGTTAGGGTATAATGGATATTTCATAAACTGCACATATTTAATGTGTACAATTTGATAAGTTTTGACATATGAACACATCCATGGAAACATCACCACAGTCAACATAATGAACATATCTGAAAACTCCAAAACTTTCTTTGTGCCTATTTGTAATCTCTTTCTCCCATCCAAGTACTCACCAGGCCTGACCCTGCTTAGCTTCCTAGATCAGACGAGATCTGGCACATTCAGGGTGGTATGGCTGTAGACCGTAGTCTCTTTCTCTTGCTCCTGTTTCCATATAACCACCAATCAGCTTTCTATTACTATAGATGAGTGTGCATATTTTAGAATTTTATTTATTTATTTATGGCTGCCCTGGGTCTTCATTAATGTGTGCAGGCTTTCTCTTATTACAGCGAGTGGGGACAACTACTCTTTGCTGTGGTGTGTGGGCTTCTCATTGTGGTGGCCTCTCTTGTTGTGGAGCAAGGGCTCTAGGGGTGTGGGCTCAGTAGTTGTGGCTCACAGGCCCAGCTGCTTCGCAGCATGTGGGATATTCCCAGACCAGGCTCCAACCTGTGTCCTCTGCATTGGCAGCCAGATTCTTAACCACTGGGGAAGTCCCAATTTTAGAATTAAGTAGAATTACACAGTATATACTCTTTTTTGTCTGACTTTTTCCACTTCAGTAGGTCAGTCAGCTCAATCACTCAGTCATGTCTGACTCTTTGCGACCCCATGGCCTTTCTTATCTCTCCTTGCTATTCTTTGGAACTCTGCATTCAAATAGGTATATCTTTCCTTTTCTCCTTTGTTTTTGTCTTCTCTTTTTTCCTCAGCTATTTGTAAGGCCTCCTCAGACAGCCATTTTGCTTTTTTGCATTTCTTTTTCTTCGCGATGGTCTTGCTCCCTGTCTCCTGTACAATGTCACGAACCTCTGTCCATAGTTCATCAGGCACTCTATCAGATCTAGTTCCTTAAATCTATTTCTCACTTCCACTGTATAATTGTTAGGGATTTGATTTAGGTCATACTTGAATGGTCTCATGGTTTTCCCTACTTTCTCCAATTTAAGTCTGAATTTGGCAATAAGGAGTTCATGATCTGAGCCACAGTCAGCTCCCGGTCTTGTTTTTGCTAACTGTATGGAACTTCTCCATCTTTGGCTGCAAAGAATATAATCAATCTGATTTCACTGTTGACCATCTGGTGATGTCTATGTGTAAAGTCTTCTCTTGTGTTGTTGGAAGAGGGTGTTTGCTATGACCAGTGCGTTCTCTTGGTAGAAGAACTCTATTAGCCTTTGCCTTTCTTCATTCTGTACTCCAGGGCTGAATTTGCCTGTTACTCCAGGTGTTTCTTGACTTCCTACTTTTGCATTCCAGTCCCCTACAATGAAAAGGACATCTTTTTTGGGTGTTAATTCTAGAAGGTCTTATAGGTCTTCATGGAACCGTACAATTTCCGCTTCTTCAGCATTACTGGTCGGGGCATAGACTTGGATTACCGTGATATTGAATGGTTTGTCTTGGAAACGAACAGAGATCATTGTGTTGTTTTTGAGACTGCATCCAAGTACTGCATTTTAGACTCTTGTTGACTGTGATGGCTACTCCATTTCTTCTAAGGGATTCTTGCCCACAGTAGTCAATTTAATGGTCATCTGAGTTAAATTCACCCATTCCAGTCCATTTTAGTTCGCTGATTCATAAAATGTCGACGTTCTTTCTTGCCATCTCCGGTTTGATCACTTCCAATTTGCCTTGATTCATGGACCTAACATTCCAGATTCCTATGCAATATGCTCTTTACAGCATCGGACCTTGCTTTCATCACCAGTCACATCCACAACTGGGTGTTGTTTTTACTTTGGCTCCATCTCTTTATTCTTTCTGGAGTTATTTCTCCACTGATCTCCAGTAGCATATTGGGCACCTATCGACCTGGGGAGTTCATCTTTCAGTGTCCTATCTTTTTGCCTTTTCATACTGTTCATGGGGCTCTCAAGGCAGGAATACTGAAGTGGTTTGCCATTCCCTTCTCCAGTGGACCACATTTTGTCAGAACTCTCCACCATGACCCATCCGTCTTGGGTGTCCCTACACGGCATGGCTCATAATTTCATTGAGTTAGACAAGGCTGTGGTCCATATGATTAGATTGGTTAGTTTTCTGTGAGGGTGGTTTTCAGTCTGTCTTCCCTCTAATGGAGAAGGATAAGAGGCTTATGAAAGCTTCCTGATGGGATAGATCGACTGAGGGGGATACTGGGTCTTGTTCTGATGGGCGGGGCCATGCTCAGTAAATCTTTAATCCAATTTTAATTATTTTGAGACTCAAACATGTTGTTGCCCATATCAGTAGTTCATCCTTTTTATTGCTGAATAATATCCTGATGTATGGAGATACCACATTGTATTTATTTAATTACCAGTTGATATATATTTGGGCTGTTTCTAGTTTGGGACTGTTAAAGTTGTGGATATTATGTACAAGTTTTTGTATAGACATGGACTTTCATTCTTTCGGATAAATACTTGTTATTTTTTAGTCGCAAAGTTGTGTCTGACTCTTTGCAACCCCATGGAATGCAGCATGCCAGGCTTCCTTGTCCTTCACCATCTCCCAGAATTTGCTCAGACTCATGTCCATTGAGTCAGTGATGCCATCCAACCATCTCATCCTCTGTCGCCCCTGATACTAGGAAAGATTGAGGGCAGGAGGAGAAAGAGGATGAGATGGATAAATACTTAGAAGTTGAATAGCTGGGACTGTTCAACTTAAAAGTTGAATATCTGGGTTGTCTAGCCATATGTTTTTTATTTTCTAATATTTGAGAATTTTTCCAGATATATTTATTTCTTATTTCTAATTTAACTTAATAATGGTTAGAAAATGTACTTTACGTGATTTGAGTCCTTTTAAATTTATTTTGACTTGTTTTATGGTCTAGTGTTTAATCTGACTTGATCCATATACACTTGAAAAGAGTGTGTATTCTGCTGTTGTTGAGTGGAGTGTTCTATACAGTGAGTTTAATTAGTTGATTGTGTTGTTCAGCTCAGCAAATGCTTTGTGGTTTTGTGCCTCTGAAGTTTTGTTTAAATAGTTCTTCCTACCTCAAGTCACATTTTCTTTGATTAACTTTATAATATTAGTTTTACATTTACACGTTTAATCTATCCAGATTCCATCTTTGAGTGTGATACTAGGTGGGAACTAGTTTCATTTTTCTCCATGTAGAGAGATAATTTTCTCAAAACCATCTGTTAAACAATCATCTTTTATCATTTGATTTAAGGTGTATATGTCTCTGAGCTCTATGTTCTGTCTCATATGTCTGATCTTAAAACAACATCACACTCTTTATTGCTGTGTGGAATCCAGTTGGACATTTTATTTCGACTGTATTGAATTTATAGATTAATTTAGGGGTAATAGACATCTGTGCTTCTGTGCTTGCTCCCTCAGTCATGTCCAGCTCTTTGAGACCCCATGGACTGTAGCCCTCTAGGTTCTTGCCTGGAAAATCTGGGAATTCTCCAGGCAAGAATACTAGAGAGGGGTTTCCACGCCCTCCTCCAGGGGATCTTCCCAACCCAGAAATCAAACCCAGGTCTCAAGCATTGCAGGCAGATTCTTGACCATCTAAGTCAACAGGGGACCTCAGTAGACACCTGCATATTGTTAACCACTCTATCCAAGTGTGTGGAGAATCTCTCCATTTACTCAGGTCATCTGGGTTCTTTATTAAAATTTTTAACATTTTCTTCCCAGTGAGGCCCTGTTTAAGTAATTCATAGTTGTTTTATTGATTCCATTGCTATCATAGTATATTATTTGAATTATGTTTTCTAGTTGGTTATTGCTGGTATTTTTTAATGTATGCTATTGACTTTCTACATTTTAGATTTTACTGTATACTGTTGTTTTTTAGATTTGACTTGTATATCGATAATCTAATTTGACTCATTTTTTTAAAATAAGGGAGCTCAGTTTGTTTGTTTACTTTCAGCTGTGCTGGGTCTTCGTTACTATACGGGCTTTTCTCTTGTTGCAGAGAGTGAGGGCCACTCTCTAGTTGAGGGGTGCAGAGTTCTCGTCACAGTGGCTTCTTTTATTGCAGAGCACAGGCCCTGGGGCATGCAGGCTTCAGTCGTTGTGGCACTCGGGCTCTGGAGCACAGCTCTTAGTAGCTGTGGCGCACAGGCTTAGCTGCTCCGTGGCATGTGGGATCCTCCTGGACCAGAGATAGAGCCTGTGTCTCTTGCACTGGCAGGGGGATTCTCTACCACTGAGCCACCAGGGAAGCCCATCATTTGACTCCTATTGATTCAAATAGATGATTACTTTTATTGTTTTTTCCAGAATATGATTATTATATCATCTGCCAATAATGATAGTGTTACCTTTTCTTCCCAATTCTCATACTGCTTACCTCTTTTTATTATTGACAGTAATATGTTGTATGTTAGTTGTAGTGTTCAGCCTTGTCTTCTTTCCCTAAGGGGAATGAGTTCAATGTTTGTCTATTAAATCTAAAGTATGGTTTAAGATTTTTCTTAAAAAAAAAAAAAAACCTTTACAGAATTAAGAAAAGTGTCTTCTGTTCTTAATTTCCAAAGAATTTTTTTTCATTAATAACTGTTGATCTTTATCAGATTCTTTTTCTGCGTCAATTTAAAAAAAAATTATTTTCTCCTTTTATCTATTAGTATAGTGAACAACATTGATAGATTTCTTTTATATTGAACAATCCTTGTAATAACTGAATAAATACTGCTTGATCATAATGTATTAATTTTTAATATACCTTTTGATTTGAATAGCTAACTCTTTATTTTGGATCTTTGCATCTGTGTTCATAAATGAAAGCCTGTACTTTTTTTGGTCTAGTTTTATAATCCAGATTATTAGGTAGCTTTTGTTCTTTTGCTTTTAGTCTTTAATGTGTTTGTGTTCTATATTTATTAGTGTTATTCATGGCATTTTCTACTTTTTTTTTGCATTTTCTACTTTTTAGAGTTCATCAATTTCATCTAGGTTTAAAAAATTCATTAGAGGTACATGTTTTTTCATATTAATATATTATTTTTATACAGACTTTTTTTTAGAGCAGTTTAAGTTTCTAAAGTTATGTCTTGTTCTTTTATTGATAACATTCATTTGTCTCTTCATTTTTCCCAATTCTCTGTTTATTTCTGTGTGTTAGATAGGTCGGTTGGCTATATTTCCCAGTCTTGAAGAAGTGCCTTATATAGGAGATGTCCAATGGGGTCCAGCAGGGCACTCTTCTCTGGTCACCAGAGGTATACACTCTAGAAGTATCCCTCTTCTCTTGTGGCAAGGTGAACTTTATGGGCATGCTGGTAAGCAGGACTGGCCCCTGGCCCAATTGTCTGTGAAGCTGTGCCTCATGGTGACTGAGGGCCCACTGGATGGCACAGTATCTTCCTGTGTGGTTGGTTGTGCATTCCCGAGGGACTCAAGGCTGGTGCCAGTCCACTGGTGAGCCAAGTCCATGTCCCCACACAGTTGCTCGTGAGCTCCAGGGGAGCTCATGGCTTGTGCCAACCCACTGGTGAGTGGGGTCGATTTCCAGTGGTACTAGGCCAAAGGGAAGATTCTAAAATGACATTTACTAGTACCAATGTTATTATGGTAGAATGCTTCAAAAATGGCTGTTTCACCAGTGTCTGCATCCCTAGAGGGAGTACCAGTTGGCTTCTGCCACCCTAAAAGGTTCTCCAAGATCAGCAAGTGGGTTTGACCCGGGCTCCTTTCAAATTAATGCCTCTGCGCTGAGACTTGCAGCATGTGAGATTTTGTGGACATCCTTTGAGTGGAGTATCTATTTCCTATAGTCCTTTGGCTCTCCTTATCCTAAGCCCCACTGGTTTTCAAAGCCAGGTGTTCTGGGGGCTTGTCTTCCTGATGCAGAATCCCTAGGTTGAGGAGCCTGATTCAGGGCTCAAACCCCTTGCTCCTCGGGGAGGACCTCTATGATGGTGATATTCCTCTTTATGGGTCACCAAGCTGAGAGTGTAGATCCTGACTATACCGTGTCCCCATCCCTCCTACCATCTCATTGTGGTTCCTTTTTTAAGTCTTTAGTGTGGAAAACATTTTCTTCTAGTCTCTGTCATTTTCATAGATAAAGACAGCTGTTCTATAAGTGGTTGTAAATCTGATGCATCCATGGGAGGTGGTGAGTTCAGGGTCTTCCTACTCTGCTGTTTTGGCCACCTCCAGTTTCTTTTTTTTTCCATTAAGATCATGTCTCGATGATCAGTCTGCATAATTAACCAGCCTCTTTTTCCTGAAATGCATATTGGATTACCTCCATCTCCAATAGTTTGGGTTTCCTTTTCTTTCTTGTTCTGCCTACAATGCGGGAGACCCGGGTTCAATCCCTGGGTCAGGAAGATCCCCTGGAGAAGGAAATAGCAACCCACTCTAGTACTCTTGCCTGGAAAATCCCATGGATGAAGGAGCCTGATAGGCTACAGTCCATGGGGTCGCAAAGAGTCGGACACGACATAGCGACTTCACTTCACTTCTCTTTCTTGTTACACCCATTAGGTGTAATCATTTCCCAGTAATACTGTCTTACTTTCTAAGAGCTCACCTACCCTCACAGTTTCTATTTCACTTCTCATAACTCTCAAATGTCTGTCTTTAATGCTGACACCCCTCCAGAGTCCAGCAGTGGATTTTTCCACTAGTTAACTCATCTGCTCATATCTCAAACTGACTGCATTGTTATATTAGGCACCCAAGCTCATGATCTCAGAGTCAGTCCTTCTTCTTCTTGCTTGCTTACTTGACCTTCTCTGTATCCTTATATCAAGTTGATTTCCCAGACCAGTTGATTCTCTTTCGAAATGCTCCCTACACCATTCCTTTATATTTACACTGCTATCCATTACCAATATCCAGAGTGTTATAACAGCCTTATTACGGACTTCTTCATCAACATTTTTTTCTCCTTGTTGCATAGTACTGCTAGAGTAATCTTCATAAAATATCCCACTTTAATCCTCTGATTTTTCTGCTAAAACTCTTCATTGTAACCCTCTTCTTTTTCTTATAGAAGAAAACTCCTAGCATTCATATATCAATACAGTCTAGCCCCTAGCCTCCCTTTCCTTAATTTTTGCTATGCAATCCTCAGTACCCATTAAAATAATTAGCTTGCTACTCCCAAACTTTAGCCCCTACCTCTTTAGCTATCCAGCTTCTACCTATTTTTCAAAGCCATATCTTTTTCTCTAGCTGAGAGTGACCTCTTCTGAGTCAGAGCCAGTTGGCATTGATCATTTCCTAACTGGCATTGCTTTTTATTTTTATTCCTAAAACATGTATTTATATGAGAGGCAGCATGGTATGTTTAAGAGCTTCAGCAAATTAACTTTTCTGTGGTTCACTTTGTTTAATGGGACATAATAAACATATCTCATAGTGTTGTGAAAAATAAATAAAACTATGCATTACAGTCCTTATGTTCAAATACAGTCATGTTCAAATAGAGCTTCTTTATATGATGATGATGATGGTGATGATTTTTGAATAATGAGGTAAAATAGAATTCTTGTCCTTAAGGAGTTTTAATATTTTCTAAAATTTCTAAAATTCTAAAATATTAACATTCTCCTTTGGATTCTTGAGATTCTAGGTTTAGCATAGCTTTTGCAATAGGTATTTGTTTGACATTATTAGGACATGGGCTTACAGCAGGTTTGGACTAGGGAGTCACAGTGACAGGGTGCTGTCAGTGTAGCTTGTACTCTTTAAATTAATCAGAAATATAAAAGTCTGCAAAACAAGTTTTTCCATGAAATATTTAGGGGATATGTATGCTTTGGAAGTTACTTGTATTTTTATCTGCTTTTATAATAAACTTTTTTCAATGTATTTGTCTTCCATTTTTTAAATTATGAAAGTATGATAACATTTATAGGAAACTTGAAAATGCAGAACAGAGTTACATGTAGTTCCACTATATATTACAATTATTTTTTTTTTTTACAATTATTTTTTAAAGTAGGTAAATTAAGAGTTTTAGTTGGAGTTTCAGTATCAAGCTCTCAAAAATTAACAGAATGAATATACAGAGAAATAGAAGGATATACTAGACCTGAAAAGCACTATAAACCAGTTCAACATAATTAAGATTTACACAATTTTCATATAACAATAGGATACAAATTCTATTCAAGTTCCCATAGACTATAAACTATGAAGACATTGGGACATATCCAGGAACATAAGACCAGGTGCAAAAATTCCATGGCCTCAAATCATGCACTGTTCTCTTTTCACTGTGGTATTATATTAGAGATCAATATCAAAATATATTTGAAAATAACCCACATATTTTCAAGTGTAATATGACATTTACCAAGAGAGATATTTGACTTAGCTATTGAGAGCCTCAACAAAATTAGAAGACCGAAAAAACACAGTGGGTGGTTGCAGAGAAGAAAGTGTTTGAATGAGAAATTAATATCAAAGATACTTTAAAAATCTCATTTTTGGGAAGTTAAATGTCAAAAATATTTGTAATAGAATAAAAATGAAAAGAGAATTTATTGTACACTGAAGCTGTTCAATGCAATTAAATACAATGTGGAGTCTTGAATGAAGTATGAAAACAAATAATGGACACTAGCAAAGATTTTGTGAAATTTGAACAAAATCTTACTTTAATTAATAATGCTGTATCACGTGTTAATTTCCTTTCGTCGTTTTTTTTTTTACAACATAGTATTTCTTTATATTCTCAGAACTGGATTAGAAGTTTCAAGCCTTGTTCAAATTTTTTCCTATAATAAACATTTAAATACTAATAACAATTTAGGAAGGTTTTTTTTTCTCATTAAAATATAATCTTTTTAGGACTAGGAGCTCCATTATCCATTCTAGATGAATTTCTTGATGAATCCTCTCAACTGCAATCTGATTCACATGAACCCATTTTGTCTGTACAATCTCAGGATCCAGCTGCCAGCCAAAAAGCATCCAACATATTTATCAAGGAGACAGCATCAAAAAAAGGTAACTAGAATAAAGATTTCTGCTTGAAAGAAGGGCATAAACAAACTAGAGAATGATAAAGACTCTTATGATGACCAAAATGACAGTCTTGTTTGAAGTTGATTGGTTTATCTGTTATGTCTAAATTCCTTCATATGAGGCTAGTCTCTGAAATCTAATCTCTGTAGTGCAACTCTTTCACTTTTAGCTCAGAGAAATAACCAACAGATCTACGACTTTCTAACAGTGAATTTTCATGTTTGGAATATCTAAAGGTTCAAAGTATCTACAGATCTCTTTCACATTCAGGAAGATCTGAATACTTTTCTTTGGCTGGGGAGGGGATGGATGCATGCTGTTCAACATGTAGGATCTTAGTTCCCTGACAAGGGATTGAAGTGCTTCCTGCAGTGGAAGGGTGGAGTCCCAACCACTGGACTGCCCAGTGGAAATCCTAGGAAGAACTGAATTAAAAAAAAAAACAAACAACTTTCTTTTTTTTTTTTTTTTAATTTTTTTATTAGTTGGAGGCTAATTACTTCACAACATTTCAGTGGGTTTTGTCATACATTGATATGAATCAGCCATGGATTTACACGTCTTCCCCATCCCGATCCCTGCTCCCGCCTCCCTCTCCACCCGATTCCTCTCGAAACATCCCACCCTCGCCTTCTCCCACAGAGTTCAAAAGTCTGTTCTGTATTTCTGTGTCTCTTTTTCTGTTTTGCATAGAGGGTTATCGTTACCATCTTTCTAAATTCCATATATATGTGTTAGTATGCTGTAATGTTCTTTATCTTTCTGGCTTACTTCACTCTGTATAAGGGGCTCCAGCTTCATCCATCTCATTAGGACTGGTTCAAATGAATTCTTTTTAATGGCTGAGTAATATTCCATGGTGTATATGTACCACAGCTTCCTTATCCATTCATCTGCTGATGGGCATCTAGGTTGCTTCCATGTCCTGGCTATTATAAACAGTGCTGCGATGAACATTGGGGTGCACGTGTCTCTTTCAGATCTGGTTTCCTCAGTGTGTATGCCCAGAAGTGGGATTGCTGGGTCATATGGCAGTTCTATTTCCAGTTTTTTAAGAAATCTCCACACTGTTTTCCATAGCGGCTGTACTAGTTTGCATTCCCACCAACAGTGTAAGAGGGTTCCCTTTTCTCCACACCCTCTCTTTAACAAGTGGTGCTGGGAAAACTGGTCACTTGTAAAAGAATGAAACTAGAACACTTTCTAACACCATACACAAAAATAAACTCAAAATGGATTAAAGATCTAAATGTAAGACCAGAAACTATAAAACTCCTAGAGGAGAACATAGGCAAAACACTCTCCGACATAAATCACAGCAAGATCCTCTGTGACCCACCTCCCAGAATATTGGAAATAAAAGCAAAACTAAACAAATGGGACCTAATGGAACTTAAAAGCTTTTGCACTACAAAGGAAACTATAAGTAAGGTGAAAAGACAGCCCTCAGATTGGGAGAAAATAATAGCAAATGAAGAAACAGACAAAGGATTAATCTCAAAAATATACAAGCAACTCCTGCAGCTCAATTCCAGAAAAATAAATGACCCAATCAAAAAATGGGCCAAAGAACTAAACAGACATTTCTCCAAAGAAGACATACAGATGGCTAACAAACACATGAAAAGATGCTCAACATCACTCATTATTAGAGAAATGCAAATCAAAACCACAATGAGGTACCATTACACGCCAGTCAGGATGGCTGCTATCCAAAAGTCTACAAGCAATAAAAAAAACAACTTTCATTTCATTCAACTTGTATTTGGAACCACCAGTAGACTAACCTTGAGAACCTATGAGATCTCTTTGGGGGCCATTGTTGTAGAATAATCTATTGCTTTCAAGATTATACTTTCTCTCTTATAATTGAGTAGAATACTCTCCCTTCTATGTGTCTGAGCTTCTAAATCTTTTCTTTATATCTAATTGTCTGTTATTTTAATATCATATTTTCAGAAGCCCTAAAATCTCAAGAGTCATCAACTTATCTGCATTCCACCCCTTATAGCGTTTCCCAAACTCCTACCACCATTTTCATGGAGACCATACGCTTCTTGATGAAGGTCAATGCTGTGCAGGTGAGAATATTTGGAATAGGGCAAGTAGAGGGAAAGATTGTAATGAGCTACTATTCTGTTATAGTGGTGTCTTTGCAAGTTTAAATGTGTATGATGCAGAAATCAAACATGTTTCTAAGAGCACACCATAGGCCTAATAGGATAAACATCCAAATGTGAACTACTCTCTGCAGAAAGCATTAGCAGACCTCACTGCCAGTCTGCTTCCTATAGAATATCAGCAAAGCAAAGTCAGACTCTGAGTTGTGTAGCCTGATGTTACTTTAATATGGGAACTCATATTATGTGAGTGTTAGGGGTTCACAGGAGCCTAAGCACACCCTTCTTTCCTTCCAGATTCTGAACCAATTGAAACTATTACACAGTGCTATTGGGGGATAAAAATATTAATCTTTTATTGGTAAAACTGGGCTGGATATGTGATTGGTCCCAGATCTGACTTAGCCATGCAGTCATAGGTAGAACAGCTGGAGAGTTGCAATCTCCTCCCAGAGAAGAAGAGCATCCTGCAAGGTCTACCTACCACATAGGCAATGAGAAACATATCCATGAAGCAAGCAGTAAGAGAGAGAGCAAGATGCAGGAGCCAAGAGAATTGGCCCTCAATCTGTAGAGTGCATGCCCCACTTGAGGGTGGGCAAACTCAAGAAAGGGCAAGAATTATGAACTCAGTAAGAGTCGACCACATAAAACAGGAGCCTTTAACTTACTAACCATTCACAGTAGAGAAACATGCTGCCTGTCTCCCTAGTTAAATGAATCACTTTCCCCCCATGTCCAAGAGCCTGAATGCAGGTAGAGGAAAGAGCTGCAGAGCCTCCCCTGTATTTTCCTAAGCAGGTATTAATGATAGTGGAAGTTTCTGTGTTACAGGCTGGGATGGGAACAGAGGGAGAAGAAGGGTTTCCTCTTTACTTAGCAAGTACACATGAGTTTGTCAAATTTGCAGGCCTTAAATCATATTAAAAACAAAGAATAGCCCAAAGTATAACTGGTGAATATAACAAATGTTTGAGAGTATGTCAGAAACAGACATTTATGTTTCTAAGATCCCAGGTCTAGAATTTTAGAAAGGGAAGTTTTGCCTCATTCTGAGTTTCCTTGTAAACACAAGTGCCTGAAAATTTACCTTATATTTTAATTTGGTGGTTGATGAAATGCCTATGTATGCTACACAGCAGGCTAAAACTCATCTAGTATGACCAGCAAGACCAGGATTGTATAGTTCTACAGATAATTAACTTGGAAATATTGCTACATGAATAGCTCTTAACAGAACCATGATATGCTGAATGTTCATAACTCACCTCTAACCTTTTGAAATTGATCATCATCTCATTCTATAATATATTCCTTATTATTTATTATCAGAGACATAATCTTCAACCATGAGAGCTGTGGAACTGACACAGTACAGTCATTTACATGTTTCTTATCATCTGATTTTTCCTTGCAGTATGTACACAGAGTGCTTGCCCATGAGCTACTGTGCCCTCATGGAGGCCCCAGCTGTGAGTATTATTTGGTGCTGGCCCAGACACACCTTCTCAAGAAGGACTTTGCTAAAGCAGAGGAATACCTTCAACAAGCAGCCCAGATGGACTACCTGGTAATTGCTTTTGCTAGAGTGTCTTAAATTTAGTTTGGATAAGGGACAAGCAGGCCTTCTTAAAGGTGGTGATGCCATATGACAGGTAGACTTGTGATTACCAGAGGTGGGGGTCATCAGCCGTCAGTTAACTCATTTTATCTAATTTCCTTCCATTTGTTTTTCTTAATTAATCATGACTTTTACAAAGGTCAGAGAAAAGGTAAGGACAGCTCTTTAGCAGTTCATCTACTTCAATTTTCCCGAACTTCTGCTTTCTCTTTGTGAACACCGTCATGGTTATGCTTGAGTGTTTTTCTTAATATTTACCCAAAGGACAAAATGACTTTGAAGAATGAGAGGGCAGTCCTAGAGCAGTATTTCCCAGTGCAGCTGAATGGCCCTGTTTCTAATTTGCAAAAGAACATGGAACTTCATTTAAATCAAAATGTTAAACAAAAATCATTAATATGCTTTTAAATACTATCTCATCCCATGTACTATTTGTTCTTCACTTTCTCAGAACCCTAATGTCTGGGGCGTGAAGGGTCATCTCTATTTTTTGAGTGGAAATCATGTGGAGGCCAAGGCATGTTATGAGCGAACCATTAGTTTTGTAGTGGATGCTTCTGAAATGCACTTTATCTTCCTGCGCCTGGGGCAAATATATCTGGAAGAGAAAGAGGTGAGGAATAGAGGATGGGGAATAACTGGTCATGGTCTGAGACCTGATTAACATTAACATCCTTCTTTGAGGACTAAAAATAGTAATATGATAATGATACTTTTACATCCAAAGGTAAAGTGACTTGCTCAACATCAGATAACCAATAATTAATAGAAATAGGATTCAAACCCAGGCAGTCTAATATTCGGTTCAGTTCAGTCGCTCAGTTGTGTCCGACTCTTTGAGACCCCATGGACTGCAGCACGCCAGGCCTCCCTGTCCATCACTAACTCCTGGAGCTTACTCCAACTCATGTCCATCGAGTCAGTGATACCATCCAACCATCTCATCCTCTGTCATCCCCTTCTCCTTCTGCCCTCAATCTTTCCCAGCATCAGGGTCTTTTCAAATGAGTCAGTTCTTTGCATCAGGTGGCCAGAGTATTGGAGTTTCAGCTTTAGCATCAGTCCTTCCAATGAATATTCTGCGAAAAAACATTTATAAAGGATACACTGCTTTGTAATAAAAACACTGTGAAAAAAAAGTACTGAGAAAAAACATTTACAAAGGATATACTGCTAAAGGACTGCTATCCAGAATATACAAAGAACTCTTAAAATTGAACAATGAGAAAATACACAACTCATTTAAGAAAAGGGCCAAAGACCTTAACAAGCAAAATACAGATGAAATACAAAAGAAAGAAGGGAACTGCCTGATGGTCTAGTACTTAAGACTCCATGCTTCCACTGGAGGGGCTGCAGATTTTATCCCTGGTCAGGGAACTAAGATCCTGCATGCCACACAGTGTGGCCAAAAAATTTAATAAGAAAGAAGAAATACAGATGGAAAATAAACACATGAAAAGATGCTCCACATCATATATCATTAGGGAAATGCAAATTAAAACAGTAATGAAATATAACTACACACCAAAATCTGCCACACTGACATTGCCAAATGCTGCTAAGGATGTGGGAGCAACAGGAATTCTCTTTCATTGCTGGTGGGAATGCAAAATGATATAGCTACTTTGTAAGACAGTTTGGCAATTCCTAAAAAAATAAAAAATATTTTTACCCTATGATGCAGCAGTTATGCTCCTTGTATTTACATAAAGAAGTTGAAAACTCAACCTCCATACCAAAACCTGCACATGGGTGTTTATAGTAGCTTTATTAATAATGGCCAAAACTTGGACGCAACCAAGATGTTTTTCAGTAGGTGAATGGATAAATAATCTGTGGTACAGGCAGATAATAGAATATTATGCAGTGCTAAAAAGCTATGAAGCTGTTAGGCTATAAAAAAACATAAAAGGAGCCTTAAATGCTTGTTATTTAGTGAAAAAATCAAATGTGCGAAAGCTGGGCGGAGCATGATACCAACTGTATGATATTCTGGAAGAGGTAAAACCATGGAGACAGTAAAGGTATCAGTGATTTCCAGGGACTGGAGGAAGGAGAGAGATGAATAGACGAAGCACAGAGGGTTTTAAGGACAGTGAAAATACTCTAATGATGGAAACATGTCACACGTTTGTCCAAACCCATAGAATGTACAACTCCAAGAGTGTACCCTGAGGAAAACTGTGGTCTTTAGGTGATGATGATATGTCAATGTAGGTTCATTAGTTGTAACAAACATAGCACTCTGGTGGAGGATGTTGCTAATGGGAGAGCCTATGCATGTGTAGGGACTGGGGGTAATTGGAAAATCTCTGTAGTTTCAGTTTTTCTGTGAACATAAAACTTCCCTTAAAAAGTTGTCATAATATGAGTCCTTAATAATCCAAGGACTCATCTAACTTAGATTGGTGTGGAGTATGAATACAATTACAGAAGCCCCATGATTATTCTGGCGATGGAGTATTTAAAGCTTCTAGAACAACAGCTTAGTGGTGCTTTCTTTCTACAGTACGAAAAGGCAAAGAAAACCTACTTGCAAGCCTGTAAGAGATCACCTTCGTGCCTTACCTGGCTAGGACTGGGAATCGCCTGTTACCGGGTAAGAGTTTGAGGCATTGAGACCAGCCTGTGCATAGAGCTGACCTTGGCTCCTTGGCCTTCCAGACATCTATGGGGTTTGAATGATGGTGCGAAGGCTATCAGGGCAATCTTCTCTAAGAAAAAGTTGCTCTTCAGTGCTGTTCAGTAGAAAACTGAAGTTCAATCTGAACTACAAAACTAAAATGTTCTTTAAAAATCCCACAAAAACTAAAGTGTGAAGCTATATAATAAAAAAAGTTAATGTTATTTGGTACATGAGCTCATAATTTTATGATCTGTAAGAGAGAAGTGATATAGGATGTGAAGAATCTACTCAATTAAAGAAGCTAACTGATACTTATTAAGCTCTGTGGCCCTTCTATATTCAGGAAAAGTTGCTACAGCTTCTGGTAGATCTTCTGTTCCTCTGCCACTGAAAACTCTTTAGTCACCCTTCCCTCCTTTCCTCTAATCTTTGAAAGAGGCATGCATTCTCCTGTTCTTGTCTAGCTCCTTCATGCGTGTTTGTGATCTTTCCCTCTCCTTTTCTCCTAATCCCTTACTTTATTAATATTTTCTTTCTTTTGATTTACATTGTTAAGCTTTTCTTCTCAATCAGCTCTTTCCATGTACTTTCCTCCTTCAACAACAAAAACAACCTCCCTGGTTGTTAACCTTAACCAAAAGAGTGTTTACATGCCATGATTCCTATCCCTCACTGCTGTTCTATTTTTTAAATCATAAAGGTAAAACATGATCATTATAGAAAATATGGATGATACACAATATGAAGAAAACATGAAAGTATTCTTAATCCCACCACTAATGATGACCAATGATGTTAACATTTGAATGCATTTTCCTCCAGTCTTTTTTTATACATATATGGTGCTAGTGGTAAAGAAACTGCCTGCTAGTGCAGGAGACATAAGAGACACAGGTTTGATCCCTGGGTTGGGAAGACCCTCTGGAGTAGGGCATGGCAACCCACTCCAGTATTCTTGCATGGAGAATCCAGTGGACAGAGGAGCCTGGCAGGCTATAGTCCATGGGGTCGCAAATGGTTAGACATGACTAAAGTGACTTAGCATGGAAGTAATTTTAATGTATAAGGTTGTAAATAATATATTTGCTGCTTTGTAATCTTTTTTCTACTTGACAATATAGCATTGGTACTTTCTCATATCATCAAATAGTGTAAAACATGAATTTTGATAACTGTGTAGTATTCCCTGGTTTGGATGAATAAGTAAGATTACCATGTAATTTATCATATAAACCTGGACCCTTTTAAGAATGTAAAGGGCAATATTAATAATTACACTGGGACATAGCCAACTGGGACATGTGATCACTTATATAGAAGCCATATGCCCTCTGTTCCACCTTCCCAGAAAGGATGTAAAACAACTGTTGGTGTTGAAAACCAAACAGCACTTTCTAAAGTACAAGAAACCAACTATATAAACTAGTCAGCATAAATCATGCTTCTGTTTGTTTTAAGTAGCATAGAAATATTTTTATTGATACAGAAACTCAGAGAAACTTGTGTTAAGCCCTACTGCTAAGATGTCCAAGTAATCTCTGCCCCACAATGAATGTTTCATAGTTATGCTGTATCTATGTGTGGGTATACCATAATTTACTTGACCAGCCACTTAGTATTGGACTTGTCATTAGTTTCTACAATTATATTGTTATAAATAAAGCAGGAATAAACATTCTTAGACATAAATCTCTGTGCTTAATGCTGTTATTTCCTTAGGATATATTCATAGAGAATGTAGAAAAATGTTAGTCTTTATACTGTCAACTCATGTTCTAGAAAGGCTATTTACTGATTTTTACTCTGCCAGGTATGAGAATCCATTTTACTGTTAACTTCATCAACAATGGGCATTATCATTTGCCAATTTTCTTGGCTGTGCCACACAGATTGTAGGATTTTTTTTTTTTTAATTGTAGGATCTTAATTTCCTGACCAGGGATTAAACCTGGGCCCTTAGCAGTGACAGCATGGAGTCCTAACCACTGGACCACTGGGGAATCCCAATATGTATCTTAATTTACATTTTCATCACTAAAGAAGTTGAAATCATGTGATACAAGTATTTCTTTACTTGTGAATTATATGTTCATTTCCTAGGTTGCATTTACCCTTCACTTCCTTGCAATTAGATGTATAACCCTAACACTTGGCTGAAACTTCTCTGATGAGGACCACATATAACATCCTAATTGCCAAATGCAGTAGACTCTTAGATGAATTCTCTGTGACACTTAACCTGTTGACTACTAACTTCTTGAAGCCCTCTCCTCCATTGACTTCCACAAGGGTGGCCTTCTCACCCTTTTTTGCTGACTCCTGGTCTTTTACCCACCATAATTGTTGCGTCCTCCTGGGTTCTATAGCCAGCTCTTCTGCTGTCACCGTATTTCTTCTCACTAAGAAATAACATCTACCCCAGTGGTCTTAACTACCGCTTGTGCCCCAATCAATTCTAAAGTTTCAGTTCTTAACACTTTCATGTTCTGACCCTTATGTCAAACAGATCCATTTGGTGGTCCGCTAGACACCTCATAATGTACGTATCCAAAGTATAACCTAACTTATCTCTGAAGGATTCTCACTTTCCTTAAGCCTGTATGTTCTCCTTTATTCCCTATCTTAGTGAATGGGACTAAATGAACTCTGTCAACCAAGCCAGAAACTTAAAAGCTATCCTAGTCTACTTCTATTTAGGCATCGAATAGCCTATTAATTTTGTCTCCTAAATGTCTCTTGAGTCTGTTCTCTCCTCCTCATCCTACTTTTGCTGCTCTAATTCAAGCTTTATCCCCCTTTACTTGCTAGGCTAGTCTCCTGTCCTCCCTCAATTCATCTGCTTCGTTGTTATCAAAGTGGTCTTTAAAATATGCAAATACCTATTATTTCCCTATTTAAACCCTTCAATATTACCCCTTGTTTCAGAATAATAATCAGATTTTTTTTGAATGATCTGGTCTCTCCCTAACTCTCTCAGTGTTATCACTTCCTTTGCTCTCTTTCTCTTTCTCTCACCTTATTTCTCTCTCTCCCACCCATCTCTTCTCCAGCCACACAGGTTTATTAAGAGTTTCCTGAGCATGCCATTCTCTCTGAAGCCTCCATGCTTCTGTATATGAAATTCCTCTTACCTGGAATGCCTTGAAATATAGCTAACGAACTCTTATTTATTTGTCGAGATTGACTTCAGCAATGTTTCTTCTCTGAAGCCTTCCTTTACTCTCAGGAAGAATTATTCCTCTGTCCCTCCACTAGATTATACATACATACATACATACATACATATGTGGGCGTGTGTGTGCTTATTTTGTATCAGAACTCTTCATGTGTTTGAGTTTTCATTTTGTCTTAATATTTTATATATCTGTCACAAAAGGGCAAAGGTGGTATTTTTTTTTTCTTTTGTATTTGAGGGCAAAGGTTGTATTTTTTTCTTTTGTTCAAATTATCTAGCATATTGCCTGGCACAGAGTAAAGCCTTAGCAAGTATAGGTTGATTAAATAATTAATATCTCCAAGACATTTAAAGTGTGGGAAAATGTATGGGCATTTTTGAAAGGCCATTGTTTGTATTGTCTTGGGCCTAGAAACCCATTATCATCTTTTATAAAACAGGAAAATGAAGAGCAGTTTTACTAGGGAGAGAGAAGTATCTTATCCTTTCCTTAGGTGGCCTTTTGGAAGATTTTACAAAGCAAACTCACCATATTAGGGGCAACAATGATATCCATGTGCCCAGAGCTCAGGGAGCACCCTAGAATCTCTGAGTATTTTATAGATTGCTCAAGATTGTGCTGTCAATAACTAATGTTAGGGAAAGAGAAGCTTTCTGACCAATAGTATTTTGACAGACTAATAGGACTTTAACTTAAGAAAGAGATACATGATGTAAATGAAACAACTACAGATGTATCTGACATCCCATTGTGTACAGGGAAATCACTGAATGATGCACAAATGATAGTGAATACTTTTGGTTTTTCCAGCCCTGGCACCTGAAGCTCCATGGGGCACGGAAGCCCTGATGGGCCTGCTGTAGAGAGAGGGAAGAAGAGGGGTATAAATTGAGAGCCCAGCAGACAGGGCTCCAGATTCCCCTACCTGATTATTTTTTTCAGTAGTATTTTTTTCTGCATGTTCCTTATTTACTTACTTACTTATTTTTGGCTGCATGTGGTCTTAGTTGCAGCACATGGAATCTTTGTTGTGGCATGTGGGATCTTTGCAGCACACGGGCTCTTCCTTGTGGAAGCACGCTTCTCTCTAGCTGTGATGAGAGGGCTCCATTGTCTCATGGTATGTGGGATCTTAGTCCCCCAGTGGGAATCGAACCCACATCCCCTGCACTGGAAGGTGGATTCTTAACCACTAGACCACCAGGGAAGTCCCCTAACCTGACTTTTTAATCAACGCAATTCTACTTTTAACTCATTCACATATTGGAACACCACCGCAAAAGATGTTGTCTGAACAATGATTTCTGTTGCTAAATTTTTTTTAAGTTGAAAATTATTAGTATGGGTCACACATACACCAGTACTATTTGGATATAGCATTTTCAGCCAAACAGATTCTGGCTGGCTTTAGTGGGAAATTACTTTGACTTAACAAATTACGTATCTTCTTTTCCTGTCAAGCTGGAGGAGCTCACAGAGGCTGAGGATGCTCTCTCTGAAGCCAATGCTTTGAACAACTACAATGCTGAAGTGTGGGCATATCTGGCTCTGGTCTGCCTGAAAGTGAGTGTTTATTATCCTTACACAGTGTCCTTGGGCAGAGAGGTGAGGGACCAAGTGAAGAAAGGGATAGTGGGAAGGCCATCAATTCATGATAGCTGAGGTTTGATGAGCTTAGATTTGGTCATTATACTGATGATGAAGGAGCGGCCATGTCTGGGAAGCTTCTCCTTAGAATGTGCCTGAAAATTATATGCTTAGGTGTGTTTGTCTGGAAAGGAGATTCTAAAAATAGAAGTGAGGCACTTGGATTTGGTGGTCTCGGGTGACTGGTAAGGATGGACTGGAATTGACCACCAGTGGAGGTTTCAGGTGGAGTGGGCTCCGTGTGACATTTTTGAACTGCTCATCATGCCCAACCCCAAGCCACACAAACCAAGCCCAGCCCAATGGGTGTCCTGCCCCAAGATGAAGGGGCATGTACAGATCAGATCATGTTCTGGGGTTGTAGTTAGGAGATGTGCAAGGGTTATGCAGTGGGATGGCAGACTAGACTTGGGGAAGAGAGGTTCTCCTTCTGCCTTCCTCAGCACCCCTCTCATGTTTAGGGCCTCAAGTCTCGGAATTGTATGGTCACTCCATTTACGCTCTGGATCTACCAAAAAATGTAGTGTATGGTCTATAAAAGCTATATAAAAATCCAATGATTAAAAAAAAAGGCAAAGTAGCCTATAAGGGTATAAGACATAAATGGATTACCAACAATAGGAACAACAGAAATCTCTGATAGACTGAAGCTATTTTTCCCAAAAGTCCTATCATTTAAAACATGTACCCAATGCTGTGAAGCATTCTTTTTTGTAATTGTCTCTGACATTTTTCTCTGAGAGCAGAATTCTAGATAGTTTAGCTATTCAGAAAGATAGGTTAGATATTTACCTGAGTTCTTACCTCAGCTCTGCCACAACTAATCAGGAAAGGCATGGTGTTCATATTTTAAATGTATTTAGTTATATTTAATGATCTGAGTTCCTTTTTCATTAAAGTATTTTTCATTTAAAAGAATTAAAAATGGGAGTGATATTGTATCAGAATGTAACAAGGTCAGATACCAGCAAAGGAGATTCTCTTAAAGTGTTTCTGAATCATTCCTTCCTGTTGAACTGCTGGCTAAGGGTAGAAATTTGTGATAGCTGCTTTACCTGTAGGAAATAACCCTCCCATAATTAAAATAACTTGCTTCAATAACTTGCACATTAGCCTAAGATTCAAATTGGGAATGATGAGAGTGGCCCTCAGTTTTTTGTTGGCCAACATAACACAGAACCAACAGGGGATATTGTGATTATAAGAGAAACTAACAAAATAAAAATGATTGGATTTTCTCTTTGGAGTAAACATCAGTATGAAGAATACCTGAGTTCTTACCCCAGCTCTGCCACAACTAGCTGTGGGATCCTGGACAATTTATTTAAACTTGCTGGGCCTCAGTTTCTTCATCTATAAGCTAAAAGGGTCAAAATGCAAGATTTCAATACACTTTGCTCAGAAACTGATTGATAAAATATGGAAAAAATTAAGGATATGTAAGATTTGAATAAAACATCAAGGTTGCTCTCAAACACCAATTATAGAATCCTGTACTTAACAACCAGAGAATACATATTCTTTTCAAGTGTGAGTGAATTATTATTCAAGGTTGACCATATGCTAGACCACAAAGAAAGCTTCAGTGAACACAGATAAATCACACTTTGGTAAAATTATAAATCAGTAACTAAATGACAGGCCAAGAGACTCACATACATTTGTTAACTTATTTCTGTTTAATTCATAGGTCAAAGAAAACCATATACAATTTCTTTTGGTAGGAAGAATTCTAAAGATGACCCCCCAAGATTATTTCCTCAAACACTAATATACTATAAAACAAGCCCCCCCCAAAAAATTTAAGAGGATAGAAATTATATCAAGCATTTTTTTTTACCACAGTGATATGAAATTCAAAGTCAACTATAGAAAGAAAAATGGGAAAAGAACAAACATGTGGAGACTAAACAACATACTACTAAAAAGAGCAAAGGGTCAATGATGAAATCAGACTTCCCACGTGGCTCAGTGGTAAAGAGACACAAGAGATTTGGGTTCAATTCCTGGGTTGGAAAGATCCCCTGGAGTAGGAAATGGCAACCCGTTCCAGTATTCTTGCCTGGAGAATTCTATGGACAGAGAAGCCTGTTGGGCTACAGTTCAAAGAGTCGGTCACAACTGAGCACACACAACAAATGATGAAATCAAAGAGGAAATTAGAAAATACCTAGAAATAAATGAAAATGGAAACACAACATTCCAAAATCTGTGGGATGCAGCAAAAGCAATTCTAAGATGGAGTTTCATAGCAATATAGGCCTTCAAGAAACAAGAAAAATATCAAATAATCTAACCTACCACCTAAAAGAATTAGAAAGAGAAGAAATAAAGCTCAAAATCAGCAGAAGGGAGGAATTAATAAAAATCAGAGAGTGCAGTAGCACCGTCTGTCCTGAGACTACTGTCTTGGATCTGCGTTCTTGCCTTTCCTCCCCTTACCTTTAAGGGTACCCAGCTCTTCACCCCATGCCTGAGAGAAGCCTGGCAACCATAAAGACTAACTAGTTTGAAAATGGAAAGCAAGAGCCAGCAGATTCTTCTCAAAACCCCAAACAGTGTATTATTTCAGCAGCGTTAATTTCAGGAGGAAAATGGGTAAAGCTTGAGAAAACAACTTACAGTGATCCTGCTGGTAAAACAAGAACTCGGGAAACTGTGAAGTGGACTACCAGGAATGGATAGTCGGCTAATGGTATGGCGATTGTCCCAGTGCTGCAAAGAACTCTTCATTTATGAATATATTGTTCTGGCTGGCTACCAACGGGAGGCAGTAACCTAGAATTCCCTGTGTGTCTCACTGATGACAATGAAAGTTCAGAGGCAGCTGCTTTTCGGGAGCTCGAAGGAAAAACCGGCTGTATGGGAGATACTGTGGAATGTTCTCCAAATATGGATCCAGGTTTGTCAAATTGTACCACACATATCATGACAGTAACTGTCAATGGAGATGATGCAGAAAATGTAAGGCCTGAACCAAAGCCAGGAGATGGACAATTTGTGGAAGTAATTTCCTTACCAAAGAATGACCTGCTGAAGAGACTTGATGCTCTGGTAGCTGATGAACATCTGACATTGGATACCAGAGTCTGTTCCTGTGCTCTGGCACTGACACATGCAAACGTGAAGTCATTTGAAGTGCCCTTCCTGAAGTTTTAAGGCCAAAAGACAGTGGCCGTTCTTTTATAAATAGAACCACCAGGCCTTCTTCACTAAGACTGTATTCAGCTTAGTTTTTAAGACTTTGTATTCAGCTTAGTTTTAATGAAGACTTAGAAATTAGCTTTTTCATAAATAAGAGTAACACCTAATGGAAATAAATAAGGATCAGAGTTGAAATAAATAAAAGAGATAAAAATAATAGAAAAGATCAATGAAATCTAGAACTGGATTTTTGAAAAGATAAACAAAATGGATAAAGTTTTAGTTACGTTCACCAAGAAGGAAAAAATGAAAGTCACTCAGTCGTGTCCAACTCTTTGCGACCCCATGGACTATACAGTCCATAGACTTCTCCAGGCCAGAATACTGGAGTAGGTAGCCCTTCCCTTCTCCAGGGAATCTTCCCAAACCAGGGATCGAACCAGGTCTCCCACATTGTAGGCGGATTCTTTACTAGCTGAGCCACCAGGGAAGGGCAAGAAGGAAAAAGAGAGGACCCAAATAAACAAAATAAGAAATGAAAGAGGAGAAATGACAACTGATAACACAGATAGAAAAAATCCTAAGAGAATGCTGTGAACAGTTATATGCCAATGATTTGGACAAACTAGAAGAAACAGAAAAATTTTAGAAACATACAATCTGCCAAGACTGAGTTGAGAAGAAATAAATAATTTGAACAGGCTGATCACTAGAATTGAAATTGAATTTGTAATTTCAAAAACTCCCAGCAAATAGAAGTCCAGAACCAGACAGCTTCACAGGGGAATTCTACCAAATACTTAGAAAAGAACTAAACCTGTCCTTCTCAAACTATTTCAAAAAACTGACGAGACAAGAATACTCCCAAATTCATTCTATGAGGCCACCATTTACTGTGATGCCAAAACCAGATAGACGTTACCAAAAAAGAAATTACAGGTCAGTACCTGTGATATAGACGCAAATGTCATCAACAAAATATCAGCAAACCAGTTCACCAAGGTATAAAAATGATCGCATATCACCATCAAGTTGGATGTATTCCAAGGTCACAAGGATGGTTCGACATTTACACATCAATCAATGTAATATACCACATCAAAAAGAGATGGTCAACATTCATATTCAATGGTGAAAAGCCAAAAGCCTTCCTGATAAGTTTAGGAACAAGGCGAGGATGCCCACTCTTGTCACTTCTTCTTTTTAAGTATAGTTGATTTACAATGATATGGCATCACGGACTGGATGGACATGTGTTTGAACAAGCTCCAGGAGTTGGTGATGGACAGGGAAGCCTGGTGTGTTGCAGTCCATGGGATCGCAGAGTTGGACACGACTAAGTGGCTGAACTGAACTGACTTGATATGTTAGTTTCTTGTGTACAGCCAAGTGACTCTTTTTTTATATTATTTCCCACTATAGTTTATTATAAGATATTGAATATATTTCCCTGTGTTATACAGAGGACCTTGTTGTTTATCTATTTTATATATATATATAGCAGCTTGTATTTGCTAATCTCTCACCCACACTTTGCCCTTTGGTAACCATAAGGTTGTTCTCTATTGTCTGTGAGTCTGTTTCTGCTCTGTAAATAAGTTCATTTTTATAATTTTTTAGATTCCACATATAAGTGATATCATATGTAATTTGTCTGATTTACTTCACTTAGTATGATAATGTCTAGGTTCTTCCGTGTTGCCACAGATGACATTATTTCATTCCTTTTTTATGGCTGAGTAATATTACATTGGAGATATATAGCAAATCTTCTTTATCCATTTATCTGTTGATGGACATTTAGGTCACTTCCATGTTGTGGCTGTTGTAAATAGTACTGCAGTTGGGGGTGCATGTATCTTTTTGAGTTAAGAGTTTTCTCCAGATATATGCCCAGAAGTGAGATTGCTGGATCATATGATAACATGTATGGTAAAACTACAGATGAACATTTAAGGAGGAAGAAGATATTTACATAATCTCCAAGTATTTCCCAACAAGATATTTATTAATTACAAGGGGGAAACACAGTAATGTTTATTTTATTTTATTTTTATTTATTCACAGTAATGTTATAGTAGAAAAACCTGGCAGATAACAATCTAAACAAAGGATCAAAGTTACCATTATTGGGATAAACAGCATGTGCCTCCTAATTGAACACACTTAGGAGAACATAACATTGTTTTTATGGTATTCCTGCCAAAAGTTCATAACCTGGTATAATCATTATGAAACACCAAACAAAAATTGAGGAATATTTTACAAAATAACTGCCTTGTATTGCTGAGAAATTCTAGTATCATGAAATACAAAGAATCAAGAACTATTCCCAATTAAAAGAAACTGAAGACATGAATATTGAATGTCTTCAATATTCAAGGCATGATCCTGGATTTTCTTTTGCTGTGAAAGACATTATTAGGGCATTTGGAAACATCTGAATGAGGTCTACAAATTAGATAATAGTATTTGATACTACTCTTATGATTTTAATAATTGTGTTGTGCTTATGTAAGAGAATGTCCTTAATTTTAGGAAACACATACTGAAGTCTAAAACTGCATCATGCCTGCAATTTATTCTCAAATGGTTCAAGAAAAGTTTAAATATATACTTTCATATCATGTGTATATGTGTGTGCATGTGTGTGCATATATACAGAGAAGAGAGATATTCTTATAATTTTTTTTAGTCTTATAATTTTAATCTGAAATTGTCAGAATTTTTAAAGATAATTCATTAAGACAACTCAACTTAGTAATACACTACACATCATTAGAGTGACTTAAATCAAGGGACTTCCTTGGTGGTCCAGTGGTTAAGACTCCATGTTTCCAGTGCAGGGGGCACAGGTTCTGTCCCAGTCAGGGAACTAAGATCCCACATGCCACACAGTGTGGCCTAAAAAAAGAAAAAAGAAAACAGAATGGCTTAAATCAAAAAGTCTGACAATACCAACTATTGACAGGGATGTGGAGAAATTGGAAACCTCATACATTGCTAGTGGGGTTGCAAATTAGTACAACCACTTTGGAAAACAGTTTGACAGAATCTTAAAAAGTTAAACATGTACCTACTGTATATCCCAGCAGTTTCACTTCTTGCTATCTAGTCAAGAAAAGTAAAAACATATGTCCACGCAAAGATTTCTATATTTTATTACCACATTTAATAATAGCTAAAGACTGGAGACATTCCCAGTGTCCATCAGTGAATGGATACATAAAATGTGGTATGTTTATACAATGGAATACTACTCAGCAATAAAAATGAAATTCCAATTCACACAACAATATGAATGAACCTCAAAAACATTACACAAATTAAGAGAAGCAGGGCACAAAAGACTATATATTATATGATACCATAATTAGGAAAACTATAGAGATGAAAATAGATTAGCGATTCTAGGGCCATGGGGAGGAATGGGGATTGACTGTAAGCTGGCACACAGGAACTTTTTTGGGGTAATAGAAAGCTTCTAAAACTGGGTTGTAGTAATGGTTGCATAGTTGAACCTTAAAATTAGTGAATTTTATGGTATGTAAATTACACCTCAGTAGATCTATTTTTAAAAGATTAAATAGCCCTCCAAGAGCTGACTCATTGGAAAAGACCCTGATGCTGGGAAAGATTGAGGCAGGAGGAGAAGGGGACAACAGAGGATGAGATGGCATCACCAACTCAATGGACATGAGTTTGGGTAGGCTCCGGGAGTTGGTTTTGGACAGAGAGGCCGGGCGTGCTGTGGTTCATGGGGTCGCAGAGTCAGACACAACTGAGAGACTGAACTGAACTGAACTGACAATATACAGCCTTGACATACTCCTTTCCCAATTTGGAACCAGTCTCTTGTTCCATGTCCAGTTCTAATTGTTGCTTCTTGACCTGCATAAGATTTCTCAGGAGGCAGGTCAGGTGGTCTGGTACTCCCATCTCTTTAAGAATTTTCCATAGTTTGTTGTGATCCACACAGTCAAAGGCTTTGACGTTGTCAGTAAAGCTGAAGTAGATGTTTTTCAGGAACTCTCATGCTTTTTTGATGATCCAACGGATGCTGAGTGAAGTCTATTAGTGAAGTCATATTATTCTCATTTAAGTCTTACATGAGTACTTCATACAAGAAATAACTAGGGGAAGGAGTGTTCTCCCTTCATATCCAGATCTACATGCAAGTAATGCCAGTATCTGCTTCTTCTAGTTCATAGAGATGGGATAAATTTTAGCAGTTAAAAACTTGGACTCTGGAGCCAGGCTGTATTGTTTTAAAACCCGGCTCTTCCACTTACTAGCTTCATAACCCTGGCAAGTTATTTATCTTCTCTGTGCCCAGACTTCTCTATTTGTAAACTGGGAATTATAAATAATAGTGGCATGTAAATAATATACAATGTAAATGTAAATAATAGCGGTATATATGAAAGTAAAGCACTTTAAAAGTGTAAGTGATTGAAACAATGTAAACTACAAAGCAAATGCTATGTGTGTTAGCTAATATTAACAGAATAGCTTCAATACTGAGAGGAACAAATGACTTATGGTGCTTTCAGGAAAAAAAAAAAGGCCAAGTTGTCTTTAAGCTATTTGAAATGGAGGAGGAATATATATATATATATATATATTTATAAGTATATATTATATTTAATATCTGGTTTTCCCACCACCTTTCATTTTCCTGCTTCCACTTTTCATTCAGAGGTTCTTAACCAAGAAGATGTGGAATCTTCTGCTTTGGGTAGCAGTGGCGGCAGTGTACCTTCTCCTTTTAATGATTACGGTATGTCATCATCACTAAATTGCGCTGTTTTTTTCAGGCTGGACGGCAACTGGAAGCTGAGCAGGCCTACAAGTACACGATGAAGGTATGATGCAGATACCTTTGCTATTTGTAGTATACTGAAGTTGGGAATGCTAGGAGGAAGGTGCTGGCTTAATTCAGGACTTGACTTCACAGCATTTCATGATATGAAGATTTTTCTAGAGGACTTTCTTACCATGTTTGCCATAACCCACATATTACCATGGGAGATCTTTTTTTTCACCCTCCATGGGCCTCATTATCCTCCCATACAAAATGAAGGTGTTGTTCTAGTCCAGCAGTCAGCAAATTTTTCTGTGAAGGGCAAAATAGGATTTGTGGGCCACGTGGTCTCTCTTATAGCTACTACACTGTGCCCTTGTAGTGCAAAAGCAGCTACAGACAATATGCAAACAAATGAGCATGGCTATATTTCAAATAAAACTTGACTTACGAAAACAGGCAGCAGGCTGGATTAGGCTCATGAGCTATTGCTTGTGAATCCCTGGTCTAGTCTGTCAGTTATGATTGCAGATAATGTGACTTGGAAGCCAGTGGCTTAAACAAATTAGGAGTTTTATTTTTTCTCATCTAATGAAAAGTCTAGAACATACTGGTACCACAGCTCCACAGTGTTAACAGAAACCCAACCTCTTTCTTTCTGCTTCACCAGTCATAACATGAAGTTTCCAGCCCTCATAGTTGCAAGACAGCCATTGTACCTCAAGCTATCGCATACATATTTCAAGTATAGTAAAGAACAAAGCAGGCAAATGACAAAAGGGCCACACTAGCTATTTCACCTCCCTTTAAAAAGAGATGTGACTTTAGCTTATATTTCATTGATCACAATTGAAATTACTGCTAGCTGCAAGGGAAACTCTGTTGCTTTCTAGTTGCCTACATTGCTGCCCTGAAAAGAAATGAAGATTTTGTTAGTAAAAGAAGAGAGTGTATTTGTAGGCAACTAGATGTGTCCATTACACATTGAAATTTTAAAATTAAATTCAAATCTAATGGTTTTGATTCCTGTGTATTTTATTCCTGTCTCTCACCTGCCAAACAGCATTATACATTAGTTAAGAATATATTTGGGTATTAGGGTAAATTTTTAAAAATAAACTTTTTTTTTCATACAAAAAATGCACAAATTGTGAGCATTCATACCATGTAAATTTTTGTAAAGTGAACACTTCCATGTAAGCAGCACAGTGTTCTGAGGACTTTTTAATGGAGTTATCGTGAAACAGAGAATATAGGAAGTCAATTCCAACCTGAGGAACTATGTCCTTTAGCTGTGGCCCCACAAATAAGGAGTCTCCACATAGCTGTGTCAGGGGTGACATATGTGTTCTTCCCTTCTACCTCTTATGCAGTTAAAATTGAAAGATGAGAATCTGCTTGCAGAGCTCCACATGGTTCAGGAGACGGTTGGCTTTGGAAATCCATCTTTCTGACATCCTTCCACCTGAAGAATTTTCTGTATGGGATGCTGAGCCCCTTTCTTTCTGAGAGAAATTAAACCCTGGATATTTCACCAGAATGAAAACTGGGGATAAAGAAAGAAAGGATCATCAATATAACTGAAACCCATTCATTTATTTCCATTGTCTTACTGAATGGCTATTGTTACTGGATGTTTTACTGTTTGACAGTTAACTGGATGGCAATAAAAAAAATTAAATAAAAAACTCAGAATTCATCAGTTATGGTATGCTGAGATATACATAAGAATATAACTCTGTGTGTGTGTGTGTGTGTGTGTGTGTGTGTGTGTGTGTGTGTGTGTAAGTAAGGTATAGTATGTTCATTATTAGTTTCAGGTGAAAGCTTATCAGGATTACTCCTGCAGGAAGTCAACTGCTAAGATCTGTGACCAGGTTCACTTACTGGAACTTAGGAATTAAGGCATCGTTTTCTAAGGTGGGTGGAAGGAAAGAATGCTGTGCTGGGTCACTGCATTAGAGCAAAGAGCACGAGTTGGGCCCAGATCTAACAGTGAACAGAAAGCTGAATCGAGTGGTCTTTGCTGACAGTATCTTCATGGATGTAAATCACAAGGGCTCCATGAAGAATCCATTACTCTATAATTGATGTAAAACTCCTCACAACTGAGGCCGTTATTCTAGGGCTAAAAATGACAAAGGAACCATACCTCACCCTCGTCCTCTTGGATCAGTGCACAGCAAAACCAGAAATAAAGGCTTCCTGTCTTTATTTCTTAAAGGAGGACTCTGAGAGAATAGGAGGGACATGGAAAAACAGGAGGGAAAGTGAGAGGCACATCGGTAAACATAGGATAAAATCAACTCTATATTCATTTATAGTTCTTCTCTAGTCTCAGCCCTAATGCTACCTCCTTTATGAAGTCTTCCTGAGGAATTACTAGGTTCACCTTCTCTTCTGCTCACCCCAGGACTGTGTACTGACTACCCCTAGTTACTCAGATGTAACCTCACCGTCTCTCCCCGCCGGCCCCACCCCTCCCCTCCCCGCCACGACTGTCAGCTGCCTAGGTGCAGGGACAGCCCTCCTTCATCTTTGCGTTCTCTGGCACCGCGCCTAGGCCCTAACTGGTGCTCGGAAAACATTTGCTGGAAGGATGGATGGTGGCCTTCTCTGCTGGTCTCAAAGCGGTAAAGAATCTGCCGCAATACCTAAGACCCTGGTTTGATCCCTGGGTCGGGAGGATCCCCTTGAGAAAGGAATGGCAACCCACTTCAGTATTCTTGCCTGGGAAATCTCACGGACCCAGGAGCCTGGCGGGCTGCGATCCACAGGGTCGCAAAGAGTCGGACACGGCTGAGTGACTAACACTTTCACTTCACCCCTTCCCGGGATTCTCCCAGTATTCCTCCCTCAGGCAGGAACCCACAGGGCGTGAGGGCCGGAGATCCCACCGCGCTCGCCTGGCAGGGCATCCCCAAGGTGTATCGCTCCGCCTTCGTGGCAGTTAAGACACGTTAGGGCTCTCTGTGTTGTGTTACCGAAGTGCAGGGAGGGACCGGAAGAGGCGGGGCGAGTGGACCATTCGCTTCCGGTACCAAGGTGCCTGGGCTGGGGTGGCGGAGGATTGAAGTCCGCGGTTCTTCAGCGTTGAACTTTCTGGTGGGTTGTTCGCGCAGCCGGAGGCCGTAGAGCGGATTCGCTCCGGCTCCGGGAAGCTCCGAGGCGTCGCAACTGGCGCACAGGCCCCGGGGCCCGCCGGCTGCGCCATGGTCCAGCTCAGTGAGTGATGGGGGCCCCGGGAGACCTTCCGGGGCGGTCGTGGGGATAAGAGGGAGTGCGGACTAACTGGAGTTGCGCTCTCCTAGACGAGCTAGAGACAGTCCGTACCTGAAACTGCACACGTTTGATCCTGCCCTCTGTGGTTTTCTTGTTCGCTTTTAAAGTTTTCGCTGAACTCCTACGAGATAAATGGCGTTCGTTTTATAGATGAGGCAGCTGGGCTTCAGCTTGTTCAAGAGACAGTAAATAGCAGGCCTGTGTTGAGTGCGTTGGGTGTAACTGGAGTGTTTAAGAGGAGTTTCACAAAGAAAGGGTTTCTGAGTCAGACTGACAAGAATTGGTTGAAAGGAAGGATATTTTGGGCTTCCCTGGTGGCTCAGTGGTAAAGAATCTGCCTGCAGTGCAGGAGACCTGGGTTCGATCCCTGGATCGGGAAGATCCCCTGGAGGAGGATACGGGCAACCCACTCCAATAGTCTTCCTAGAGAATCCCATGCCCAGAGGAGCCCGGCTGGCTACAGTCCATAGGGTCGTACAGAGTTGGACACGACTAAAGCGACTAAGCAGCAGCAGCAGCAAGAACATTTCAGTGGAGGAAGGGGGTTGTCTCATTTCATTTTGTCCATTTTGTGCTCTCGATTCTTGTGTCTTAAACCACTTATTTGTCTACAGCTACTGTCCTTTGCAAGGCCTACCGTGGAGGCCACTTAACCATCCGTCTTGCGCTCGGTGGCTGTACCAACAGGCCTTTCTACCGCATCGTGGCTGCTCACAACAAGTGTCCCAGGGATGGCCGTTTCGTAGAGCAGCTGGGCTCCTATGATCCAATGCCTAACAGTCATGGAGAGAAACTCGTTGCTCTCAACCTGGACCGGATCCGGCATTGGATTGGCTGTGGAGCCCACCTTTCAAAGCCTGTGGAAAAGCTTCTGGGTAACTCAGCTAAGCCTTACGTCTTTGAGGGGATTTTCAATTGAAGTCATTTCCAAGATGATGAAAATTAAAAATGATTTTCACTATCTCCAGGCTAATCAGGACTACAGGGAGAACTGAAATTTCAGATCTAGTTGCCAGTTGAAATCTGGAGATTCCTTTTGTAGAGACTTCATGAGACTTTTTGGATGATTGAGATTTTATGCTAAAAAAAAAAATGGGAATGGTGTGTCTTGCATGACTGTCAGTTGATCATTTTTTCAAGTAAGGAAAATAGTGTTAAGAAGTAGACAACATCCATTGTGACCTTGCAGTAAATGGAAGAGGTGGAGCTGGGGGAAGAGGTAAAAGCATTTTGGCAAATGAGGAATTTGTTTTGAATCTTTGTCTTGGATCAAATAAATCTCTGTTAGACTTCAGTTCAGTGAGACTGAGTTCCCAGGTAAACACTAGTTTGAAATGTTATAATGAATGAAAATCCTGTTACTTTTAGGTCTTTCTGGCTTTTTCCCTCTGCACCCGATGGTGATCACAAATGCTGAGAGGCTGCGACGGAAACGGGCACGAGAAGTCCTTTTAGCGGCTCAGAAAACAGATACAGAGGCTACAGAAACAAAAGAGAACTGACTTCAGTGAACATAAAAGTGGGAACAAACTTGAAGTCCTCTTAAAATATTTGTGCAGAATTCTTAGTTTTATTATATTTGGAGGTCAATAAATGGAATTTTTAAAGTCATCCATCATCATCTGGCCTGATCTGAACAGAGCCAAGGGAGAAGTTTGCTCTTGACGGACATAAAGCTGGGTATAGATACTAATTAATTCTTTCAGCCTTCTTCAGGGGAAAGACAGTGGCTGTGGGGTAGGTTGGACTCTGGGTCCCTTGGGCAACTTTATAACTTACTACCTTCCACGATTTCCTGTTTCAGAGTCCCCAGCCAGCATGTCTGTGTCCTCTCCAAGTTATTTCCGTCTTTAATCATTTATGGTCATCCCACCAACTCAAGAATACAATTACTTTACTTACTGTTTTTGTAATTGCAGATTTACATTGTCTTGTCAACACACAATCTCAAATTTACAAAGGTAGTTTGTTACATGCTTTTAGGCTCTTATAATCTACTTTTTAAAGAATGAATAACTGGAAGAAAGTAAAGTACCTATGTACAACTTCCATGCAAGGTTATTTGTGAGAATTATAAGGCATCATGAAACTAGGTAGGATTGTCTCCAGTTTATCAGTGGGGAAGCTGAGGTTCAGAAGTAGAAACTCCAGCCAAGGCCACATAGTTTTAGTATTGGGCAGAACAGAGTCAGACCCCGATGTTCCTACCTGCAGAGCCCTTTCCAACATGTTATGTTTGTAGTGGGGGTAGTGAGTAAAAATAAAGGGCTTTTCAAAAGTCCATTTAAAAAGTCAGTGACAAAATTAGGTTTGGCTATCATGGTTTGTTAATATAAATCACTGGTTGTGTCCCCCAAAAGCCTGTTATCTGTTCCACCATCACTGTAGCAGCATTAGATGGCTTTAGTCACACTGAATAATATAAATTTCATAATCTGGTGTAAAACTAAAATATGGGAGATTTATAGAGGAGATTCTAAAGCCCTATCATTGTACGAACCTATTCTCAGTTTTATATTCTGAGAATAATTGCCAGCCACCTCAAACTCAGGTCATCAAGGCTCTCTGAGTTGTCACTGGTTGGCCTCCACTTGCTTTGGGAAGGTTTTAAAGGCAGGACAGGCAGACAGCAACTGACTTTATGGGAGTTTGATCTTGAATCTAGGAAAAAGAAATGTTTTGAAAACCATTTCAAAGTTTAAAGGAGAACAGTCTACCCTGGGAAGTTTGAGGTCTTTGGAGAAACCTTAACTGGTAGAGTAGAAGAGAATGTAATTCTGGAAAGTATTGACCAATGAAGGGAACTGATGTGAAATAGGTATTATTTTGAGCTGTTGAGTTTCTGCCAATTCGCATATTCACTTTGTGCCTTGGTCTGTCTTTTATTTAAGACACACATATGGAAACTTCTGTGTAAGCTCATCCTCTCCCTGATTTCCAAAGTTTCCTCTAGTCCTACTCTTGCTTTGGATTTCCAAGCCCAGATTTTTCTTTTTTTTTTTTTTTTTTTAAGTTTCTCAAAATTTTTTTATTTTTTATTTTTATTTTTCCCAATTATTTTTATTAGTTGGCTAATTACTTTACAATATTGTAGTGGTTTTTGCCATACATTGACATGAATCAGCCTTGGATTTACATGTGTTCCCCATCCTGAACCCCCCTCCCACCTCCCTCCCCTTCCCATCCCTCTGGGTCATCCCAGTGCACCAGCCCCGAGCACCCGTCTCATGCATCCAACCTGGACTGGCGATCTGTTTCACACTTGATAATATACATGTTTTGATGCTGTTCTCTCAGATCATCCCACCCTGGCCTTCTCCCATAGAGTCCAAAAGTCTGTTCTATACATTTGTGTCTTTCTATCTTGCATATAGGGTTATTGTTACCATCTTTCTAAATTCCATATATATGTGTTAGTATACTGTATTGGTCTTTATCTTTCTGGCTTACTTCACTCTGTATAATGGGCTCCAGTTTCATCCACCTCATTAGAACTGATTCAAATGAATTCTTTTTAATGGCTGAGTAATATTCCATTGTGTATATGTACCACAGCTTTCTTATCCATTCGTCTGCTGATGGGCATCTAGGTTGCTTCCATGTCCTGGCTATTATAAACAGTGCTGCAATGAACATTGGGGTGCACGTGTCTCTTTCAGATCTGGTTTACTCGGTGTGTATGTCCAGGAGTGGGATTGCTGGGTCATATGGCAGTTCTATTTCCAGTTTTTTAAGGAATCTCCACACTGTTCTCCATAGTGGCTGTACTAGTTTGCATTCCCACCAACAGTGTAAGAGGGTTCCCTTTCCTCCACACCCTCTCCAGCATTTATTGCTTGTAGACTTTTGGATAGCAGCCATTCTGACTGGTGTGGAATGGTACCTCATTGAGGTTTTGATTTGCATTTCTCTGATAATGAGTGATGTTGAGCATCTTCTGATGTGTTTGTTAGCCATCTGTATGTCTTCTTTGGAGAAATGTCTGTTTAGATCTTTGGCCCATTTTTCAGGCCCAGATTTTTCACCAATTCTTGGATGATGCATCTGCCTGTCTTGCTACCATCTCAAATCCAACATGCTCAAACCCAGGTCTGCACTTTAGAAAGCCTTTGTTTCTAAAGCTTATATTTTTATCAAGAGGGGGGTTTGGATCATGTTATCTCCACTAACGTGGAAGGCGATTCAGGAACTGGAAAGTGAATGGAAATGATTCTGTATTAAATGTCAAATCTAGAAGTTCTATCAATTAGAGAATTTTTAGAAGACTGGTATTTTATGCTTTTTGTTTAATGTAGTTTTTTTTTAATTGCAGGGCTCAAGGGAAAGTCCCTGCCTAGCAGTTCCAACTTGTTCAGTCACTCAGTTGTGTCCGACTCTTCACGACCACATGGACTGTAGCATGCCTGTCCTTCACTATCTCCCAGAGTTTGCTCAAACTCATGTCTATTGAGTCAACGATGCCATCCAACCATCTCATCCTCTGTCATCCCTTTCTCTTCATGTCCTCGGTCTTTCTCAGCATTGGGGTCTTTTCCAATTAGTAGGCTCTTCACATCAGGTGGTCAAAGTATTGGCACTTCAGCATCAATCCTTCCAATAAATGTTCAGGGTTGATTTCCTTTAGGATTGACTAGTTTGATCACCGTTCTGTCCAAGGGACTCTCAAGAGTCTTCTCCAGCACTATAGTTTGAAAATATCAATTCTTCAGCACTTAGCTTTTTGATACTGTCTAGGTTTGTCATAGCTTTTCTTCCAAGGAGCAAGCGTCTTTTAATTGTAGGCTACAGTCAACATCTGCAGTGATTTTGGAGCCAAAGAAAAAGTCAGTCACTGTTTCCATTTTTAACCTATTTGCCATGAAGTAATGGGACTGGTTGTCATATCTTGGTTTTTTGAACGTTGAGTTTTAAGCCAGCTTTTTCACTCTCACCCTCATCAAAAGACTCTTTAGTTCTTCACTTTCTGCTATTAGGGTGATGTTATCTACATATCTGAGGTTTTTGATATTTCTCCCTGCAATCCTGATTCCAGCTTGTGATACATCCAGCCCAGCATTTCACATGATTTACTCTGCATATAAGTTAAATAAGAAGGGTGACAATATACAGTCTTGACTTATTCCTTTCCCAATTTGGAACCAGTCCATTGTTCCACGTCTGGTTCTAACTATTGCTTCTTGTAGTAGTGTAGTGTTAATCACTCAGTCGTGTTTAACTGCCACCCCATGGACTGTAGTCTGCCAGGCTCCTCTGTTCAGTCCATGGAATTCTCCAGGCAGGAATACAGGAGTGGGTTGCCATTTCTGTCTCCAGTGGATCTTCCCCACTGGGGGATCAATACCAGGTCTCCTGCATTGCAGGCCGATTCTTCACCGTCTGGGCTACAGGGAAGCCCATACAGGTTTTTCAGGAGGCAGGTAAGGTGGTTTGGTGTTCCCATCTCTTAAGAATTTTCCACAATCTGTTGTGATCCCCAAATTTAAACCACATGAGATTGCCAAATGCTGATGTTACGCTGTTTTTTACTGGAAAAAAAGCAAAAAGAAAGCAATGCTAGGTTCAACCTAATACGAACGTTTACATTGTTGCATAAACTGAGCTGGGACATTGAGGGAAAGGTAGGAATGAGGTTTTCAGAGAAAAGGGAGGAGGGCCGGGGCTGAGAGAATTTATGGAAGGAGATTCCGGTGCTAGGAGACTCACCGCCTCAATGCTGGCTGTCCCCAGCTTGTCCACGCCCACATTTCTCAACGGCCGTAAAGTGCGGCGTCGTGGCCCCGCCTCTTCCGGCGCCTCTTGTGACGCTAGAGCCTCGGGTTTTTTGCGCGGGAAAAGGTAGGAGCTCTTGAGCTCTACTCAGTGTAGCTGGGGTCAGCTGTTTTCGCTGAGGCCGCTGTCCCCCTTCGCACCGCTGTCTGCCATGGGGCTTCTAGAACTGTGCGAAGAACTATTCGGCACCGTAGACCTTTATCAAGTATTGGGCGTGCGGCGCGAGGCCTCAGACAGCGAGGTCCGACGCGGCTATCACAAGGTGTCCCTGCAGGTGCACCCGGATCGGGTGGGCGAGGGCGACAAGGAGGACGCCACTCGCCGCTTCCAGGTGCGCTCGCTAGACTCTATCCACCGGCCGCCCGGGCTTCCCTCCGTTTTATGACCGCCCGGCCTCTCCCGGGGTGGAGTGAGCAGAACCCGGCCTGGCGTTTTCTAATCTTTTATTTCTCGCGGCGCGGTTTCATTGAGAGGCGGAGGGGTGATTTTAGTGTACTCTTTCCCGCAGATCCTTGGGAAGGTCTACTCCGTTCTGAGTGACAAAGAACAGAGAACATTATACGATGAACAGGGAACAGTGGACGAGGATTCTGATGTGCTCAGCCAAGACCGGGACTGGGAGGCCTATTGGAGATTACTCTTTAAAAAGGTAAAGAACTCTGGAGATTTTCTTGTGACCGTTCCCATTTCTCATTCAACAAACCTTTATTGAATGCCTCTAAGGCCTTGCGTTTTGTGTTGTTAAGAATGAGGATTTTTTTATTTGGTCTCTATAAATAGTAATAAACGCACACACAACACAGACATTCCTTAGGAGAGACTCACTTCTTTGAAGAAGGGCAAATTTATCTAACCGTTCTGTTGAACCATGTGTATATGTGTGTTATAACGCATGCACGTACATACATAGATAACACTTAATGAAATGGGCCTTTAACTATCTGTTGGTGTAGAGTGTAGTGATTGGGGGGGGGGGGGACATTACATTTTTTTATAATATGTGCTTTATTTTACAAAGCCAGGTGTAAGCCCTGAGTATTTTTCTGGGTCTCTTCCCACCTTTGGAAACTCACTTAAATTTTCCTGGTGTGTAGCTTAGCAGTTCTAAAGATTGGACTAGGGAGAACTCTAGAAAATCCTTAGCATAGAAAATTTGCTTCCTTGCAACAATTTCAACTCAAGCAGCTGTTGTATTTGGGGAGAAATATTTTGACACCTGAGTTAACTTTTTTCTTGTATTCCTACTATTTAAAATAAACTTTTCAAAGTTACAGCATGTGTCTCTCTCTCATTTGTTCAGATATCTCTGGAAGACATTCAGGCTTTTGAGAAGACATACAAAGGTTCTGAAGAAGAGCTGACTGATATTAAACAGGCCTATCTGGACTTCAAGGGTGACATGGATCAGATTATGGAGTCTGTGCTGTGTGTGCAATACACAGAGGAACCCAGGATAAGGCACATTATTCAACAAGCCATTGATGCTGGAGAGGTCCCATCCTATAATGCCTTTGTCAAAGAATCGAAGCAGAAGATGAATGCAAGGAAAAGGAGGGTAAGGTTTTGAATGCCATTTACTATTTATATCTTGACTACTTCCCAAAGGAATTTGAGGATATTTATAACAACGAAAATATATATGACTGCTGAAATAAAGATAAGGCTTAACTTCTTTTTTAGTTGCCATCTAACTGAGCATAATGAGCTCATTAAGAGAAACTTTTTTTCTCTACTCTGTTGTGCTCAAAAGGATTTTACCGCATGGATTAGATAATCAGTATCATTTGAAAGTAGCACTGAAATATTCTTCATATGGGCCAATTCTTTTAACCTTGCTGAAGCATTCTAAGGCAATAAGGTAACAGAATCCAGATAACTAGGCTCCACAGTGATTCTCACTTGGTTAAGGGGTGAGGAGGTGACAGAGATTGTAGGAATATGTCTTATTAATTCAAATTTCTGTATTCTTGCCCAGTTTGATGGCAACCCACTCCAGTACTCTTGCCTGGAAAATCCCATGGAGGAGCCTGGTAGGCTACAGTCCATGGGGTCGCAGAGAGTCGGAGACAACTGAATGACTTCACTTATTTCGATTCTCGAGTCGGACCCAGAATATAATTTAAAAAAAAACAAAAAAACATGGGGAGATGGGGTGAAAAAAAAAAACTAAAAACCAGTTTATTTTGATAATGGTGTATTTCCAAGCACCCTTTGAGGTACACTTTTGTAGAGTATTAAGGATTGTGGTTTGTGTCCTTTTCACCCATATTAAACTGTGGAGTTGGTGAGGGTAAGGTTGATGACAAGGGAAAGGAGCTTAAGGACATCTGGGGTTCAGGAGGGAGCAGATTCAAGGTAACAGATATCTGTGCCTCTGGTCTTTAGGGGAAGACCGGACTGGTATTAAAGTCACTCTTGCCTTATCCTGGCTTTCATAATGGGAAATCTAGGGAGAGCAGACAGTGTAAGACTGTAGCTCTTTGGCGGGTACTTTATTTGTATGGCTGAATTGGAGGTGGAGTTAGGTCTGTGGCTTTTATGTAAAAAGATGCAGGAGAAACCTGACACGTGTGTTGAGAGAAGTGGAATGTGTATCAAGATCACCACTTTGGCTTATAGGCTACATCTGTCTAGATTTCAAGCTGACAGTTTAAGTTGGCAACTTTTTTTAGGTGAAACTGACCACAGCTGTGTTCAGTAACAGCCTATTAGCTTGAGAAACTTGCCTAGAGTTTGAGGGGTGGGGTGGGGAATGGAATAGTTTTGACAGAGAATTCTGCAAACTTAGAGAAAAAACAGTACTAAAAGAAATAAATTGATTTCAAGGACTGGAAGTAGGCAGGGGAAACTCTTTATTGGAGTAACAAGGTCCTAACATATCATCATTCTCAGTATTGATAGTATTCCTTGCTAGTTAGAAAATTCTCTGGGGATTGGGACCTCGCATAGTCTTAGTTGTTGCCCTGGAGAATGAATTTACTAACCTTTCCCAAGGTATTCTTGTAGTAGTTTGGAATCAGTGCCCTAGTAAAATTTGGCAAGAGGAGGTGGCTTTGAAATCGGGTAAAGAAACGTTAAAACGGAATTTGTTAGTTTATTCTAACTACTTGGGAAATTTTAAACCAGGGTTGCGCTCTTGGCTACCACAAGTCACATGTAGTAAATTTGGTTTCCAGAGGAGGAATCTGAGGTGCCTGTGTCCTGGCAACATTTTGAGGGCATCCTTGGTTAAGTGACCTTTCTTAGCTCTTCTAGCATTTTGTTTTCCTTTCTGTCGCCCTATGGTTTATGGAACCAAATGACCTGCTTACCCCTAGCAAATACAAATGAGGAACACTCACAAATGCTTATTGGAATCAGAGGATCTACTGCTTGATTTTATCCTTTTAATTTATATAATCCTCAAATTGAAATGGTCTTAACAGATTTGCTTTTGGAAAAGAGGCTGTATTTTTAGTATTTGCTAGGTTGGCATTGTATCTCACATGAGTTTCTGTTTCAGGCTCAGGAAGAGGCTAAAGAAGCAGAAATGAGCAGGAAGGAGTTGGGGCTTGATGAAGGAGTGGATAACTTGAAAGCAGCCATTCAGGTAAACTGTCAGGTTGTCTGTGAAGCTTACCTCCATTTCTTTCACGTTCTGCTTCTTACTGCTAATATTTCTTTGGAGTGTATATAGTATGATAGGCATTTTGTTTTCATCTTTTAAGACATTCAGATACCATACAGTCATCCTTTTAAAATGTACAATTCAGTGGTGTAATTCAGTGTTTTTTTAGTATATTGATCAGGTTTTACAATCATCAGCACTGTCTAATTCCAGAACATCATCATCACTCTAAACACAAACCCCTTATCCACTAGCAGTCACTCCTCATTCTCCCTTTCCACCAGCCCCTGGCAACTGCTAAATACTTTATTTCTGTGGACAGTCTTGAGTTTTGAAAGCTTGTGTTTTAACTTCTTAAACAGAGCAGACAAAAGGATCGGCAAAAGGAAATGGACAATTTTCTGGCTCAGATGGAAGCAAAGTACTGCAAACCTTCCAAACGAGGAGGGAAAAAAACGACTCTCAAGAAAGAAAAGAAATAATGGAATATTCTCTTCAAAAGTCCATAGGTGTTAACTGATGCCTTTGTAGGCAAGGTACAGTCAAAATTTGAAGACAAAAGTTAACTCAACTCTTGAGAAAAGTTGTCTTTCAAGCCTAAATTATTTGGATCAACTATCTAAACCAAGTAGACTCTCTCGGCCTGGTCTTAGCATATCCTAGAAATACGCTGACATTCTGTAAGGTCCTCCTATGGAGTTTGGTGGTGATCACTGAGGGAGTGGGGGGGTGAATGCTTCCTTGAGAGCACTTTTCCGTGTGTCTTCTGTATAAGGAACTGTATCTGGAATGCAGATCTGTTCCTACCACTTTCAGCAATTGTTATTTTGCCATATAGGAGTGAGCTTCAGGGTATTCAGTGGTGTGTGTTTTTTAGGACATGTTCTCTACCTAGCCTTCAACACTTGTGGACATCTATTTCCCAAATACTTGCCAGTTTGCTTTCAGTCTTAATGTTCTTGCATAGGCCCTCTCTTTTTTTTTTCCCTACTCAACCAAGTTTGGCACTCTTTGCTTGAGGTATATAGGAGAAACAGGCGTTCAGATTACTTCAAGCACTTTTGTGAGAATTGTACAAGATTAAATAATCAAGTGAAAGATGACTGATAAGTTCCTGGGGACTTTTTAAGTGATCCCAATATGGTCATTTAAAAGATGATTTATTAAATATATGAATGGTGCTTAGGATAAAAAAGAGAGAAGAAAAGTACTTCTAGCCAGCATTGTAGCAGATAGCCTGGTTTAAGTTGCATAAAGAGATGCTGTAATCCTCTCTGTAAATGCTGAATGTCCTTAGAGTCAGGTTACTGAGCTTGTCAGAACTTGTTTCCTCATCTATAAAAGGGTGAGGGAGCTAGGCTAAATGACTTGTTAACTCTGACCTTGAAAGCAAGCTGTTTTGATCCAGTGGTTTGTTATCATGTACTTATGGTATTGATTTGTGAGAACAGTACAGAGATTTTCATTTATATTTAGTAGAATTGGTATGAGTTCATTAGAATATATGAAAATTTTTTAGAGACTGTTCAACTTAAAATCTCTGATTTGTAAGCTAATATATTCAATATCATATGCATAAAACAAGCCTTCTGTTATGAGATTCATGTACATAATTTATCTGAGGTAAGTATAAGACACGTTTTCAGTTTGTGATTACAAATAGGTTAAAAAATACTCTTTTAATTGTATTAAAAATACAGTTTAATGCAGGTTGTTTGCTGTATCTGTCTTCATGTGATAGTATTAGAACACTTTGAAACAATAAAATTATCCCAAGTTATGATCATTTGAATTATCAACTCTGAAGATTAATAGAAGATCTAAAACCAGTATGATCATCAGAATAATTCAATGAAATTTAAACAAGTTTAAGCCATAGTTAAAACCATTGATGCATTCATGAGTGCACTCGGGAAAGGTCCATGTGAAAATCAGAAGAATGTCAAAGTTCTCTTCCTTTGCTCTTAGCATATGTTTATACTAGACAGAACTGCAGGGTTTCGGGAATTTTAAGAAGTTGTGTCTTGCTGGCTCACTAATAGAAAGATTCTATAAATTTTTAAATCGCTTTTCTAATAGACCTGCAGGAGACAATCTGGCAAGGCAGGTGTGATATTTGGGCGTGGCGGGGGGCGGGGGGGGGGGGGGAATGACCACTAAAGTACTTTGAGAAGAAAACAAGTATAACCTGATGTCAGGCAGCTGTTGTAAGGCTTAATTGTCCTACCTGGGGGAAGAAAAAATCCATTATTTATTACATGTATTACTTTATACCAGTGCTCAACATTTATGTCTTTAGTTATTCATCCCTGCCATATATATATCTGCCTATGGATTTGGACATCTAAGAGAAAACTTTAGGAATCACATCTGTTTGGTGTGATTTTTTTCAGAACTGTCTCCTAAAAATGACTTAAAAGTGAGTACACCTCTCCAGAAATTAACACAAGCAGAAGTATTCCAAAGCCAGTAATAATGTTTTCAAACAATTCGCTACCTTTTGTGTACATGTAGTCTGATAGAATGGAGAAGGAAATGGCAACCCACTCCAGTACTCTTGCCTGGAGAATCCCAGGGATGGCGGAGCCTGGTGGTCTGCCCTCTATGGGGTTGCACAGAGTCGGACACGACTGAAGCGACTTAGCAACAGCAGGAGCAGTCTGATAGAATGCGGTAGTAATTGAACTGATCCTTGTTAACAGACAACATGAGCAGTGGTTTGGAGGAAATTATTCATTTGTTACATCTTTGGCTACAAACTTGACTGTCCAGTGAAATGATTAACTTATGCTGAACAGAAGACAGTAATTGGAGATAGAAACAGTACCCATATAATCTTTGGCTGATACTGTTTTCAGTCTGTGGTATCAAAATAACTCACAAAGATGGTTTCAGGTTGTCTCTTATATACAAGGTCTGCATCATGAGATGACTGAACATTGATTTGGAAATCTTCCCATGTGTTCCCTGCAGCCCGAAGCAAGTTCTCATTCATGCTATTGTCCCTGCCTGGTTCTAGAGGTTGGTCCACTTCTGTTTTGAGATTTTGTAGATCCATGTAACTGAGGACCTGAGAGACAAAGATGACATCATAGAGTAACATGAACAGACATTCTAGATTTGATCGTCTTGAGCTCCTATGTACAGACATTTTTTGCTCCAATTATTAGTTAGACTTTAAATTTGGAGACTGTGGCTAAGTAGTAAAGTTTATATTTACTAAAGCAATAAAAATCATGTTTGCATATTTTATCATGTAAAAACAAACAAAGTCTATGTAAGATGTGATACAGTAACCTAACTTTAGAAAATAGTCACTAATTAAAAAGGAGTAAAATGTGTTTCACTTACCTAAACATTATACTAGTTATCCTTGACCATCAGCATGGCCAGATATAATAACTAGCTCAGAGGCAGTAGTGCTTCCCTGAGGACTGATCCAAGAACAGAATCTGCTGACAGCATTCAAAGACTACCAAATATTGCTACTAGGAACCTGAACTAAGAGAATTCATTTGAACTACAGAGATGATTTCAGGCAGATTACTTTTTAACATACTTGCTGATTGATTAATCTGATTATTAACAGGAAACATTTCAACTGCCTGGTAATTCTAAATTTCACCTATAACATAAGGAAAAAATGACCCTGATGGTGAGAAGACCATTACAGGAAGAATTAAGACGTTCTTAAATTTTCTCTTATCACTCCTGTGAAAATAGAAACTATAGAATATAACTTAGAAGACAAAAAAGTTAATGGGATAGAATCAGACTCCTCATGTCTTGGCACTGTGAATTTTTCTTCTTACCTTGGCCTAGCAGTTTAATGGATTAGAGCAGTTTAATCCATGGCAATATAGGTTTTTGCCTACATAATAAAATCCATGCAGTGTTTGAATGTTATGAAAATGATTTATTTGGCTTAATTTGTTTACATTTTTTTAAAAAAAGTATTGTTTACTCTGCCAGAGTAGCAAGAGGTTAATTTATATATGAGAAAACATATCTGGAACTTTTTGGCTTTGAGCAGTTAGAGTTCTCCTCTTATTTTTCTTTTTATTACTATATTCCATATTCCAAAATGAATTTGAGATGATTTACAAAGATGTAGGAAAGCAAAATATAAAATCTGGAGGAAGGAAAAATAATAAGCATGGGAAAAAAAGCAAGATCTTAACAAGACTGTAGTAAAATAAGAGCCATGACCCCACCTGTCCCTGCAGATCCCCTACCAGGTTGGGCCTGGTGAGGATACTCAGCAGCACACGAACGACGATACTGCGTATCTGGCTGTAAAAGAGAAGATGAGTCACTGCTTACAGTGTGACTTCTTCCAGAGGATAATGTGTTAGCTGTTTTATAAGGGAAAGCCCTGAAGTCGGACAGCAATGTAATTGGCATCATCTGTCAGTCTGAGGGACAGTTGGCTGAATACACTTTTAACATGCCAAGTTAAAAATCCCAAGCCAGCAGCCCACAGAGTGACTGTTAACTTGTAAAACTTGCAAGTTCTGCAACTTTATTGATATGTCTTTAAGAAAATCTTAGCATTTATAAATAATCCATATGGTTTCACATTTCTAAGTACTCATAATTGGCTCTCAAGGGGATTTGAGTCCGATTTCCATTGCCTGCTGACTTTTGTTTTTTTTTCCCATTTATTTTTATTCGTTGGAGGCTAATTACTTTGCAATATTGTAGTGGTTTTTGCCTACATTGACATGAATCAGCCATGGATTTACATGTGTTCCGCATCCCGATCCCCCCTCCCCTGCTGGCTGTTTAAAACAACAGAACAGAAGAACCTTTTCAGCAACATCGATGACCTCCATGCTTAAAATGTGACTCTTAATATGGAACTCAACATTTCAAAATTGCTTTAAGGGATTTAAAGACTTTAAGATACAACTAAAATAACCACATGCAGATACTAAAAAAAGAGCTATCAATGCCATTTTGCTGGTACTTCTGGAATAAAAAACATCCCCTCAGTTTCTTGTCAGCATTGGAATAAGAGATTTGAGGGTTTTTTTCCCTCTCCTGATGAAGCCCCATGTTTTCTATCAGTGGTCAGCAAACCTCTTTTTTTTTTTTTAATAGAGGACCAGATAGTAAACATTTCAGGTTTTGTGGAACATACTGTCACTGCAACTACCCTGTTCTGCTGTTAAGAGCAGGAAAGCAGCCACAGAAAGTACAAAACTGAATGAATGTGGTGGCTCTCCTCTAAGAAAACTTTGTTTACCAAAACAGGCAGTTAAGCTGAACAGCTCATGAACTAGGATAGAGGCATGAAAAGATTCTTCCCTAGAGCCTGCAGTGGGAACCTAGCTCTGCTGATACCTTGATTTTGGACTTAACAGACTCTGGAACTGAGAGAATAAATTTATATTGTTTTAGGCCACCCAGTTTGTGGTAATTTGTTATGGCAGCCCAAGGAAACTAGTACAAACTAGTCCCATTCATTTATTCTCACCACTCTTCTACTGGAGGAAAGATCATATATGGTGCTTTAGGCTGATACAGTTTAAGGGTTATGAGTTGAGATAAGTGGGTTGCAAACACCACTGTCTTGAAAACTGGTTTAGGATGTGGGTGCCTGGTTCTTGGGCCATAAGTGTCACTCTCTGGGCTTTCCAAGCCCTCTTGTACAAAGCAACCAAATGCTGTGGGGCTGAGCTCCTGGCTTATAGTTTGGGGCATGGTCAGTGCATGACCTCTAGGCTCCCAGTCAGGTTGTTTCTGATGTTTAAAAGTAAAAAGGCTAGTAAATGTACATTTAGTGGTGACAGTGTTAGCATTTCAAACACCAGTTAACAAAAACTCTGAAAATCTTAACTTGCCCATCCACCAGTCCACAACATAATCTGTTACCACTTTTTGTTTAATTTCCTCAGAGCAATGTTAAAAGAATGAAGTTCATGCTAATCTGATATGCAGTGGGGTTTAACATTTTTTTGCTTATTCTCAGAAATATCTAAATTTTAAATTGCTTAGAATTTGCTATTTATATATAAGGCATTTTACCTTATTTTTACAAGTTATAAAATAATGAGTGGCAGAGACCAGTTAAGAGTTTCAGCAAATGTACTTAAAACGTAAAACACTATTTTTATTAGAACCTCAGCTTTTACTCTTAAGAGTTGGTTAAGCCACCATATAAAGCCTTAAGCCTGCCAAATAAGTTCTTTCCCCTTTCCTCAGCTATCCTACAATAGAGGAAATAAAGTCACTCTACCAAAAATGACTGAGTTGTATTGGGCCTGGAGAAAAAGTCAGGTAACAGGAGCCTCTCCTGGGGCTGCTGATGGTTAGGCTCATCCACCACTGCACTTCGAGCTCGACTGGAATCGCTATGGGTTTTCTGCAGAAGGGATAAGAATTACAGAAACAGTTAATTTATAATGGAGCTGTGCACGTCCAATATCAGTCCTAACAGGTATGGTAATTGCAGGCCATTGTCAAATCAGAATTCAGTTTGTACTTTTGACAGAATATACAAATCTAGACCAGAGCATAGATCCTGCAGAATTACTGACCATGAGGTTTTATAAAAATTGGAAAGGCAATAGGAAGGAGACATACCGTTTGCCTTTGTGGCCCCACCGTGCTCAAGTGTTCTGCTTCAGCTGTGCCAATAGGTGGCAGCAGATTATTTCGACTCAGCAGCAGTGGTGAGGGAGAGGAGAGCGAGTCGGCCGCCACAGGGCTGCAGATCCCACCAGCAAAAACCAAGATATGAAAGCATAAAATTATAACAATATAAACAAACTGGTTAGAATAAATACATTGAACAGATGAGTTTAATGTCATGCACAGAAAGCTTTAAGCTGCCTACACTGTTAAGAGATCTCAAAGGATTTTGGAGAATGAAAATTTTGGGCTTTCTTCATAGTATTTTCCTATTTTTTGTTGAAACTTCATGCTGAGCACACAGCACAAGTTGACCCTTTCTCCCACAAAGAACTGGAATAAAACAATTTTCCCTATCTTGTGTTGTTTTTTCCTGACAAAATCATAGATTTCTAATTTTGCATCTGATGAAACTCACAGTTCTGGGCCTTTTGGTTGTCCTTTTCACTAAAAATTATAATTCCTAGGTAAGGATCCTAAACTTTTATTTCCTTCCAAAGGATTTGGAGCAGTTACAGTATTACTCATGCCCAAGACAGTAATTAAAGCTAAATGATACTTTTCATATCCCAGAAAAAAACAAAGCAACTTATTTTTCCACTTCGATAAAAGCACTGTCAGAGGGATGAAGGATTAATTTTACATCAAAACCACTTATACCCAAGTGAATGTATGGCTCTATTGGTATAGATAATATACCAATAAAGTCAAAATTAAGAAATGTTGGGAGAGAAGTATAGTGACATATGCTTCATTCAGAGGCTGAATTCAAAACGCTGAATTCAGTTATGGTGTTATTAATTCCTACCCTTGATCATAGTCTTAGAAATCAACCCTCTTAAGATGTTTTTTAAATTAACAACTAATGGAAGGATTTTGTTTTAAAAACTTGACTTGGAGTCTTTTGTACAATGAGGTGGGAAAAGGGAAGAGGACATGTTTACTGTTATTTCCTAAGATGTGCCAAGGGACATTGTTTCCTGGTGTACAGGCAGCTACTTATCTGAGATTTATGAAGTTTTCATTGTCAGTGAAATAAGTAAATCCTATTGGTACGGAAAACTATTAAAGGAGAACTAATCATTATTTGGGGGAAGAATTTCACTGAGCATGTTCCCACTAAGGAAAATGTTTTAATAAAATATATGTCTTCTATTCCTTTGATAAGTTCAATATTCTAGCCAACATTTTATTTGTGGAAATATGTTTAGCTAAATCAGAAGGAAGATAAATATAATCAGAAGATAAGTATATCTATATTCAAATATAACTCCATTTTTTTCTATATTAGATTTAAACCAGTGTACAACTCATCATAAGAATATGTAGTGATTACTGCCTAGGCATATATTTCAATCTTATCTTTAAATTCACTCTATATGTAAAATTCTTCATTAGTTTTACCACAGATTCCAGAAATTCTGCTTTTGAAACCTACACTTGGGATCCTCTGCGTATTTCGTCCATAAGTCTTGGTGTTCCAGCGCGTGAATGGCTTGTGCTGATGGGATGAAGGGTACGTGGTGGGGGGTTGCGTCTCCTGGCGGACTGCACTGTATATGACAGAAATGATGTACTAAGCTTCAGGGCTCGATTTGGCCAATTTCGAGTTGAAAAGATGGTACTGGACCCAGGTCTCATAAGTAGCTTGTCATCAAGATCTCTAGTGGCCAAATATCAGAAACCCACAGTGAGATCAAGACTGCTCTGTACAAGAAGACAGAACTCAAAGGGTAAAAAGCCTTAAACTTTCAAGTACATTCAAGGGAGAGAAAGGCAAAAAGAGAAAACAATCCATAAATAACCTAGTTTTAGATGTCACATAGTTTATCTCAGGAATGAGAATGAGTACTTGAAAGAAGGACATCATTTCAGTCTTACACATGATTTACTAGAATGGAGACTTGGGAAAGCAAGTACTTTATTCACCTGCCATCAGAGTCACTTCTTCAGTTACTGGTAAAGGCTAACCTGTAGTGTAGCTACTCCAAAATGCTTCCCAGTTTACCTCAGGGAATGTGCTTCCTACCATGTTGGAGGCCTTCTTTTTGCTGAAGGCGTGTCATCAGAAAAACTTAGTTGAAAGGCCAGTATTGCTGCTTAGTGGTGTGGCACTAGTGTGGCCCCCACTGCAGAGATTAAAATGCGGAGCCGGTTGAAGCCCACAGGGGTAGGGCTCCTTAGAACGCTGGGAGCAGGCAAAGGGTTCAGAGCTTTGTACAGCCCGGGTCAGTACATCCCCATCTGCATAAACAACTGAGATACAATAATCTTCTGTAAGTACTCTGGTAAATAAAATACCATATTCAACAGTTCAGTAGCTTAAACTCTGCCCCACAGATTCAGGTGCTTTGTTTTTGTGTTTTAAGCAGATGAGAGACCGTTTGATGCTGTTATAAGGCACCTAAGAGTATTTACGCTGTGATATGGAGGGGAAGTGGAAGAATAACACTCTGCCACAGGCTTTTGGCTTTCATCATGTTCTTCAAGCTTTCAGGCCACTTTGGTATCATCTAGCACAAAATATTCCTCAGAGTTTGGAGAACTTTGAAGGAAAAATGCCCATCACAGAATAGGGCTAAACCTTGAGCATTACTCGTAAGAGATCTTTCTGGTCTTGCCTCCCTAACCACTCACTTAAGCCCTTTGTTTACACAGCCTACCTGCTTTCTAATTATAGGAGTTTAGGCCTTTGCTGCTCTTCATTCATCTTTATTTTTCCTCTGGACTACTCATTCATATGTGGATTTATCACCTCCACACTTCTAGATCAGTCTCCAAATCTGACCTCTTCTATATGGCCCATCATTGTAAACTCAACAGACCCTACACTTATCTTCCCTGTCCCCAAACTGTCTTCCCTTGAGCTTGAAATCTGAGTTCACCTTTATTCCTCTGTTTTTATAGAATCTGATTTCTTTTATGATAACTCCTATTTTATTACTTTTTTAGTCTTGGCTACATCTTGAGAACAGACCCACAGCTGCCTGAATTCCTGCATTAGACTCCTTCTTTACCTTCAGTTCCTCCTCCTTTAATCCAATCTGTGTTCTACTGCTGTGAAATCTTTCAGATTCCTGATTTAAATTGATATTCTCCCCAGCTGAACTCATACACTGCTGGGTGGGAATGGAAAATGGTATAATTCTTTTGAAAAAATTTTATGAAAGTTTATTATAAAATTAAACATATACTTATCCTTTCACTTCTGGATATTGATAAATGAGACCATATGTCCACAAAAAAGACCAGTATAAGAATATGTATAGTGCCTTTTATATATAACAGCCTCAACCTAAAGAATAGCCCAAATGTTCATTAACAGAAGAATGGATAAATAAATTGTGGTATAATATTAAAACAGAATACTGGTTGTCAGTAAAAAAGAATCACATGCAACATTAATGGATCTCAGAAACATGACATTCAAAACCCCCCATTGTCTGGTTTCAAAGTTCTTTAATTTCAGTCTCTTTCCCGCTAATCACACCAGTGGTCTTTGATCAGAACATTGAAGTTCTAACCTATTGCCTCCTATTCTACTAGAGCAAAAAATGATCTGCCTTCTCTTCTAAATATTTGTATTTTCCTGTCTCCACACCTTTCCCCACATCATTTCTCATATCTAGAATAGCCTTTTTAACTCCTCTGCTTATCCAAACTTACATCTTTCAAGGACACATTTAAAACCTGCACTTACCCACCAAAATGCTTCCCTTCTTTGGGACTGCCATAGTGTTCACTCACTTGAAGTACACACACTTGGTACTCAGTCACAGGAATGCCCTATATGGTTAGGTCTCTTTTTAGTTGTGTGTCTTCTCACCAGTTATTTTATCAGCTCCTTGAAGGTGGAGACCATATTCCTTATATGTTTTTACTCCCCACATGTCTCTGGTTGCTTGGTAGGTACTCAATACATGCATGTTGATTGACTTGCCTTTGCTTTCCTTTTATTTTTTAGTGATCTACTTAAACTCTATAGTCTTAAAATTTTATACTTCTTACAGGAGCTTGTCCATTAGAGAGAGATTTCTTGGCTGTAGAGGCATCCCATGAACCAAGAGACCATTCACATTTGGCTGATGACCACTTGCTGCTTGACAGAGACTCATCTACATATCAAAAGAAAATGTTTCTCATTGGTTGGTGAAGATACCAGCTTAATTTCCCAACTTTGCCAAAAGTTAATATTTCCAAATTAGATCATTTATATATTTTTTCTCCTATGCCTTAACTTTTGTAGTATCCTGGCCAGTATCCCAGCTGGGGCCCCAAGTCCACTGTTAAGATAACAAGATCAGAGTCATCCTCTTCATTTCTGAATGGGGAAGCCTGATCAACTTAGATGAAAGCAATTAATAGCCAATCTCATAGGGGAGAGAGGACCTTTATTATTATTTACATTACATTAGAAAAAACATGGAACAAAAATGGGAAGAATAAGGGTAAACTCTAGTATATAATCTCTTTTACCATTACATAATCCTGTGCTCTGCTAATGCTTTCTATACCTGGAGCAGTCAGCTCTCAATAATAAGATCAAATCTGAAGACTTTACTAGAAGGAGTTAATCTTATTTGTTTTAATGTTAGCAGGATTTAGTCTTACATGGACTGCCACTGCCTCCTTAGTGTTCTGTTTATTTTCTCTCTTAGGCAATCAGTTCAGGGCCCTTTCTGGTTAGCTCCTCGTCTCCCAAGTAGGCATTTTCCTCCCACTTTCTCTCCAGAATATTTGGATTATTGCTTCTCCTTCCTTTGGTCATTAACAACTAGAAATGTGTATGTTAACTTTTCAGGGCTTAGGCTACTTAAACCATAAGCATACCAGTTTGACATCTAGAAGTATTTTATTACTATCACAGGAATATTAGATTACCTGGGTCATCCTCCAGTGTGATAAGATACGGGCCTTGCTGAGTTTGTTTATTTTTCAATTGAAGTATAATTGATGTACAGTATTATATAAGTTACAGGTATGTATAGTATAGTTATGTACAAGCTGAATTTACTTTTAAATAACCCTTTTAAAAATATAGCTGCACAATACCTGGCCAGTATACCAACAAAGCAAACACTAGATCAGGCTCATCAACCTGCAAGAAATGGCCATCATTATATGCCTAAGACTTTTGAAACCATTTTCTCCTTCTTTTGGTTTGCCTTTTATACCTGGGTAATGATTGCTAAACATCCAAAAGCAAAAAAGTCAACAGATTCAAATATAAAAAATAAAAACCAAGTAGGTCAAGATAACAGAAAAAAAGAAAGAAGTCGTCAAAAAGAAATTCAAAAGATAGAATGTTAAGGCCATAGAAAATCTGACATTGGCCCCTCATTTCATTATATATTTCATTCTTCCCAAAGCTGCCTGGAACTGACCATATAGTTAGTTGAATCTTGATTGCACAGCTTATAGATACCTTTTCAAAAGAGCTGAAAATTACTTATCAACTCTAACTTGCTGTTTTTTCAAAATGAAACTTTTGCAAAGAATCACTGGATTACTGTAACACGTAAGTTTACTGGAAAAAAAATTCATAGTGAGCAGACTTCTCTATAAGAACAGGCCTAGGCCCTCCTGTACATTCCCCTGTGGGACTTACCGGATTTGAGGTGATAGACAGCACCTTAGACTGTGGCACTCGAGGTAAGACCAAAGGTTGTAGTTCACTCAGCACACAGGGGCTTTGTGAAGCTGGTCTGGTGATTGCAACATTACTCTCATCATCTGAGCAAAGGAATAGAATCTATTATCCATGGATATCTTCAGACCCACAGCAACAGTACTGTGAAAAAAAATCTCCCCTGAGAATTCATAATCTCAAGCTAGGCTTCACTAATCTTTGTAGCCCAGTTTCATACCACCTGCATGGTTCCAAAAAACCCTTTAAACCATGAATATATTTTAAAGTGGTTTCTCAGGCTGGTGATGTCTGTTGGTTCCTGGCAGAACGAAAAGCAAAGATTACTAGAGCAAAGCTGTCTAATAGGACATTTGGAGATTGAAGGAAATGTTCTGCAAATGTTCTCCAGGATAGTGGCCTCCAGCCACATGTGGCTATAGAGGATTTAAAATTTGGCTAGTGTGGGGCCTAGTAAAACTTACCAGCTATTGCAGAATAAAAGAAACCATAAACAAAATGAAAAGACAACCTGCAGAATGAGAGTAAGTGTTCGAAAATGACATGACTTAATTTCCTAAATATACAAACAGCTCATATAGCTCAACAAAAAACAATCCTATCCAAAAATTGGCAGAAGACCTAAGTAGATATTTCTTCAAAGAAGACATACAGATGGCCAATGGGCACAAGAACAGATGCTCAACACTGCTAATTATTAGAGAAAATGCAAATCAAAACAATGAGGTACCAGCTCACATGAGTCAGAATAGCCATCATTAAAAAGTATACAAATAACACATGCTAAAGAAAGTTCAGAAAAAAGGGAACCCTCCTACACTGCTGGTGGGAATATAAGCTTGTGTAGCCACTGTAGAAAACTGTATCGAGGTTCCTTAGAAAACTAAAGAGTTACCATATGATTCAGCAGTCCCATTCCTGGGCATGTACCTGGACAAAACTATCAAAAAGATGCATGCACCCCAGTGTCCACAGCACCAGTATTCACAAGAGCCAATACATGGAAACAACCGAAATGTCTACTGACAGATGAACGGATAAAGATTGCGTGCGTGCGTGTGTGTGTGTCTGTGTGTGTAATACTACTCAGCCATAAAAAGAATGGAGTAATGCCATTTGCAACAACATGGATGCAATGAGAGATTATTATACTAAGTGAAATAAGTCAAAGAAAGGCAAATACCATATGATAGTATTTGTAGAATCTAAAATATGACACAAACCTATTTGTGAAACAAAAAATTATGGACATAGAGAACAGACTGGTTTCTAAGGGGGAGGAGGATGAAGGAAGGATGGAGTGGTAGATTGGGGTTAGCACATGTAGGCTTTTATATATCAAATGGATTAAAAAAAAAAGGTCCTACTGTATAGCACAGAACCATATTCAGTAGCCTATGGTAAACCATAATGGAAAAGAATATTAAGATATGTAAATATGGATGACTGAATCACTGCTGTACAACAGTAATTAACACAACTGTCAATCAACTATACTTCAATTAAAAAAATTTAGCTAGTGTGATTGAGAACAGAATTTTAAAATTACCTAATTGTAATTAATTAAAAATTCAAATAGCCACATGACTAGTGAAACTTCATACTCATTACCACTGCCAGTTTTTGTGGCAGCGGTAATTATATATTGTTTTGGGAAGATATATACTGAGTGTATAGCAGTGTCACATCTATATCCACTTGTATACGTATTGTTTATGGCTGCTTTCAAGGGCAGAGTTAAGTAGTTGCAACAGATTGGATGGCTGGCAAAGGCTAAAATATTTACTGCCTAGTTCTTTATACACAAACTTTGCTGACCCCTATTTTAGGACATTTCAGTCAACCCACCAAACCAGTCAGAGATCCTCCAGCTCCGTTTTAAAAGTACTGTCTTCTTTTTTTTCAAACTTCTAAGTTTCACAATAACCTAAATTTATGGATACACAGAAAAATAAGTGGTGTTTAGTATATTCGAAATGTTGTGCATGAAGTATTAGTTACTTGGGCTGCCATTAAATGCCAGAGATTGGGTGGCTTAAACAACAGAAATTAATTTTCTCACAGTTCTGGAGCCTCCAAGTCCATGATCAGGGTGCTGTTGGGGTTGGTGTATAGTGTGACCTCTCTTCCCGGCTCCTAGGAGCAGTTGCCTTTTCGCTTTGTCTTTGTTTGCATGACCTTTTCTCTTTGCATGCTTAGAAAGAAGAACTCTAATGTCTCTTCCTTTTCTTAAGGATACCAACCCTATAGGATTAGGATCTCACCATTCCAACCTCATTTAACCTTAATTATCTCCCTAAAGGCCATATCGCCAAACATAACCACATTGGGTGTTAGGGCTTTTGGATTTTAAGGGGAACACAATTCAGTCCATAACACATGGATAAAACCATTTGTTTATCCATCAGTTGATGGGTGTTTAGGTTGCTTCCACTTTTTCGACTCTTATGAATAATGCTGCTATCAGCATTCATGCAAGGCTTTTCTGTGGCTATATTTCACTTCTCTAGGTTATATACTTTTGAGTAGAATTGCTGGGTCATATGGTAATTTAACTTTCTGAGGAATTGGCAAACTGGTTCCACAATGACTATACCACTCTGCAATCCCACCATTAATTTATAAGCATTCCAATTTCACATCCTCATCAATACCTGTTACTGGCCTTTTTTAATCTTTAATACAGTCACACTAGTGGGTATGAAGTGGTGTCTCATTGTGGTTTTGGTTTTTGATTCCCCTAATAAATAATGATTTTGAACATCTTTTCATGGGCTTATTGGCTATTTGTATATCTTCTTTGGAGAAACTGCTCTTTGAGTTATTTGCCAATTAATTGGACTGTTTTTTCTTTTGTTTTTGGGTTGTAGTTCTTTATATATTGTGGATACTAGATTCTTATTAGGTGTATGGTTTACATATATTTCCTCCCATTTTGTAGGCTGTCTTTTCACTTTCTTGATAATGTCCCTTGATACACCCTAAAGTATTTTATTTTGATGAAGTCCAATTTATCTGGTTTTTCTTTGGTTGTATGTGGTCTTGGTGTCAGATGACATCTAAGAATCAACTGCCAAATCCAAGCTCAAGAAGATTTACTCCAATGCTTTCTCCTTTTATGTAGCTCTTAAGTGTGTTCCTTTGCTTCATTTTGAGTTGATATTTTGTATATGATGTGAAGTAACGGTCTAACTTCATTCTTTTCCAGTTGTCACGGCACCATTTCCTTTTTTTCCCCCATCTAAATTTTGTTTTGATTGACAGGGTTGATTTACAATATTCAGTAAGTTTCAGGTGTACAACATAATGGTTTACAATTTTAAAAGGTTATACTCCATTTATAGTTATAATAAAATATTGGCTATGTTCCCTGCCAGCATCATTTCTTAAAGAGACTCTTCTTCCCCAATAGGCTTGGCTCCCTTGTTGAAAATCAATTGACCATAGATGTGTGGGTTTATTTATGGACTTTTTATTCTATTCCATGGATCAGTATATGTTCTTATGCCAGTACTACACTGTTTTGATCACTGTAGCTTTGTATTATCTTTTAAAATCAAGAAGTGTGAATCCTCCAAATTTGTTCTTTTTCCAATATTGTTTTGGATATTCAGGATACCTTGCATTTCTATATGAATTATCTCTTCCAAAAAAGGCAGCTGGAATTTTGATAAGGTTGCACTCAGTCTGTAGATATATTTAGGGAGATTGCCATCTTATAACAATATTAAGTCTTCTGATACATAAGCAGAACCTGTCTTTCCATTTCTTTGTGTGTGTGTGCCCAGTCACTCAGTCAGGTCCAGCTCTTTGCAACCCCATGGACTGTAGGCTGTCAAGCTCCTCTGTCCATGGGATTTTCTACACAGGAATACTGGAGTGGGTTGCCATTTCCTACTCCAGGGGATCTTCCCGACCCAGGAATCAAACATGCATCTCTTGTGTCTCCTGCATTGACAGGCAGATTCTTTACCACTGCATCGCCTGGGAAGCCCCTTCCATTTCTTTCAGTTCAGTTCAGTCACTCAGTTGTGTCTGACTCTTTGCAACCCCATGGATTGCAGCACACCAGGATTCCCTGTCCATCAGCAACTCCTGGAGCTTACTCAAACTTATGTCCATCGAGTTAGTGATGCCATCCAACTATCTCATCCTCTGTTGTCCTCTTCTCTTCCCACCTTCAATCTTTCCCAGCATCAGGGTCTTTTCCAATGAGTCAGTTCTTTGCATCAGGTGGCCAAAATATTGGAGTTTCAGCTTCAGTATCAGTCCTTCCAGTGAATATTCAGGACTGATTTCCTTTAGGACTGACTGGTTGGATCTCCATGCAGTCCAAAGGACTCTGAAGAGTCTTCTCCAACACCACAGTTCAGAAGCATCAATTCTTCGGTGCTCAGCTTTCTTTATATTCCAACTCTCAACTCCATACATGACTACTGGAAAAACCACAGCTTTGACTAGATGGACCTTTGTTGGCAAAGTAATGTCTCTGCTTTTTAGTATGCTGTTGAGGTTGGTCATACCTTTTCTTCCAAGGATCAAGCATCTTTTAATTTCATGGCTGTAGTCACCATCTGCAGTGATTTTGGAGCCCAAGAAAATAAAGTCTCTCACTATTTCCATTGTTTCCTTATCTATTTGCCATGAAGTGATGGGACCAGATACCATGATCTTATTAGTTTTCTGAATGTTGAGTTTCAAGCCAGCTTTTTCACTCTCTTCTTTCACTTTCATCAAGAGGCTCTTTAGTTCTTCTCTTTCTGTCGTAAGGGTGGTGTCATCTGCATCAGTTTTGTTCAGTGCAGTCGCTCAGTCACGTCCAACACTTTGCAACCCCATGAACTGCAGCATGCCAGGCCTTCCTGTCCATCACCAACTCCTGGAGTCCACCCAAAACCATGTCTATCGAGTCGGTGATGCCATCCAACCATCTCATCCTCTGTCGTCCCCTTCTCCTCCTGCCTTCAATCTTTCCCAGCATCAGGGTCTTTTCAAATGAGTCAGCTCTTCGCATCAGGTGGCCAAAGTATTGGAGTTTCAGCTTCAACATCAGTCCTACCAATGAACACCCAGGACTGATCTCCTTCATCTGCATATCTGAGTTTACTGACATTTCTCCTGGCAATCCTGATTCCAGCTTGTGCTTCATCTAGCCCAGCATTTCACATGATGTACTCTGCATATAAGTTAAATAAGCAGGGTGACATATTGGCACCCAAGGGTAACAGCCTTGATGCACTCCTTTCCCAATTTGGAACCAGTCCATTGTTCCATGTCCGGTTACTGTTGCTTCTTGACCTGCATAAGATTTCTCAGGAGGCAGGTCAGGTGGTCTGGTATTCCCATATTTCCACAGTATGTTGTGATCCACACAGTCAAAGTCTTTGGCATGGTGAATAAAGCAGAAGTAGATGTTTTTCTGGAACTCTCTTGCTTTTTTGATGATCCAGCTGATTTTGGCTATTTCATCTCTGGTTCCCCTGCCTTTTCTAAACTCAGCTTGAACATCTGGAAGTTCACAGTTCACAAACTGTTGAAACCTGGCTTGGAGAATTTTGAGCATTACTTTGCTAGCATGTGAGATGAGTGCAATTGTGTCGTAGTTTTAGCATTCTTTGGCATTGCCTTTCTTTGGGATTGGAATGAAAACTGACCTTTTCCAGTCCTGTGGCCACTGCTGAGTTTTCCAGATTTGCTGGCATATTGAGTGCAGCACTTTCACAGCATCATCTTTTAGGATTTGAAATAGCTCAGCTGGAATTCCATCACCTCCACTGGCTTTGTTTGTAGTGATGCTTCCTAAGGCCTACTCACTTTGCATTCCAGGATGTCTGGCTCTAGGTGAGTGATCACACCATTGTGGTTATCTGGGTTGTGAAGATCTTTTTTGTATAGTTTTTCTGTGTGTTCTTGGCAACTCTTCTTAATATCTTCTGCTTCTGTTAGGTCCATACCATTTCTGTCATTTATTATGCCCATCTTTTCATGAAATGTTCCCTTGGTATCTGTAATTTTCTTGAAGGGATCTCTAGTCTTTCCCATTCTATTGTTTTCCTCTAATTCTTTGCATTGATCACTGAGGAAGGCTTTCTTTAGGCCTTATCTATTTTCTTTCAATGTTTTGTAGTAGTCTGTGTAGAAGTCCTATACTTCCTTGGTTCAGTTTATTCCTAGGTATTTTATTCTTTTTGATACTAGTATAAATGAATTGTTTCCTTAATTTCATTTTTGATTGTTCATTGATAGAAGCTGGAAGAATTTTGAGAAGCATGATAGAGAAGTCACAAATTACCTTGAACAGACTTAGGAGAAATTTGGATTTGGAAGGTGCTGTAGGGGAAGGCTCAGAAGGAAATGAGGAACATATTAGAAACTGGAAGAAGGGAGAACATTAGAAACTGGAAGAAAGGAGATGCTTGTTATTTTGTGACAGAAAGTTTAGTGAAATGGTCTCTTATGGTCATGTGGAAAGCTGAACTTTCAAAGTGATGATTTTGGTTATATAGCTATGGAGATTTCCTAGCAAAGTGTTAAAGGTGAAGCCTGATTTTTTTCTTGCTGCTTATAATAAGACGCGAGATGAGAGAAATTGAGGGAAAAACTATTAAACATAAAGAAAACAGGACTTAATGATTTTGAGAATTCTCAATCTCTCTAGATGGCAAAAGATTCCAAATAAAGGAAGGCTATCAGACCCCCAAAATTCTACTGGCAGGATGCAACCTAATAAAATTACTTAGCTACAAACATGATACCTTTCATATTAATAGGATGACTCAGAGGGTGAAATCAAGAGCTCAGAGGGGAGAGCAGAGAGCTAAGAGGATTATTTCCAGGGCTTGAAACTTGATGAAGGAATCTCGAATATTTTCACAGGTGGATTTCAGAATTGCTAGGGACCCCTTCCCCACCCCAGCCTTTAACTGGAGTGTCTATAACGGTTATCCTTTTCCTGGCCCACTATTATATGTTGGGTTTGTTGGGATCAAATATCAATAATTTGTCTCTAGGAACAGAATGGCTGGATTAAATAGTTAGATGTTTATGTACCTCTGTATTTAGTTTCATAGGGCTATAGAATAGAAATGAATTGTACCGCAGTAACTTAACTTGCCCTGTATTACATCCAGGAACTTCATTCTTACCTGATTCAAAAATCTTTGGAGCTGAGGCTCCATCATTCCAAGAATGATTCTCTAGGAAACCTTTAAAGAGAGTTGAATGTACTTTGCATGTGGGAGCACATGACTCACTGGGGGTCAGGAGGAGGAATGTAGTGGACAAATTCCAGTGTGCCCCCACCAGTCCATGATTCTCATCTCTTGGTGTTCACACCTTTGTGTAATCCCCTCCCTTGGAGTGTGGGCAGGACCTGTGACTTGCTGCAAACCAACAGATGATGGTAAAGGTGATGGGATGTCACCCCTCGATTATGTTACATAATCTTCTGTCTTGCTAGGAGATGAGCTCTCATTCTTTCTTACTGAGAAAGCCTTGGAGAAGTAAGCCACCATGACTACTGCAGCTACAAGAAACTGGATGCTTCCAAAAACATGAGCCTCAACAAGAGAACCAGCTCTGACCAACACCCTGATTGCAGCCTTGTGAGATCTTAAGTAAAGGACTAGCTGGCTGTTACTGGACTTCTAACTCACAGATCTGTGATACAATAAATGTGTATTGTTTGAAGCTGCTAAGTTTGTGTTAATATTTTGTGCAACATAGAAAACCAATACAGACAATTGTTAAGACATTAAATATACATTTAACCATATACTCTGACAGTTCCACTCCTAGAAATCCACCCAAAAGAAAAGGAAATATATGTCAAAATATATACCTTGTACCCTAGTGTTCATAAAAGCACTAATAGACCAAAAATGAAAATAGTCCAAACATCCATCAACAGATAAATGGACAAACAAGTTGTGGAACAGTGGAATACTACTTAGCAATAAAAGGAATAAATTATTGCCACATGGATGACTCTCAGAAAGATTTATACTGGGAGAAAGAAGATGATAAAAAAAAGAGTCAATACAATGTGATTCCATTTAAGCAGGTAAGTTGTCACTTAAGGATAGTGGGTTGGGCAAGGGTAGGAGGGAGGGATTACAAGGTCATGATTTTTGTGGGTAATGGATATGTGCACTGTATTGACTATCCTAGTTACACGGCTGTATATACATAAATCAACTTATTAAATTATATACTTTAAGTTTTACTGGTTTATTGTATATCAGTTCTTCAATAAAGTGGTTTTTAAAATGTATTTGTGACTTGCACATGTTTTTTTTCTCACAAATAATTACACTCAAAAAGAAAGCTCAATCTCTAGTCATCATAGACTAGGCCTCATTACTCATCCAGTCATTCCCAAATATTGTCCAACTATCTGTTAGTTTCTATAAGAAATACAAACATGATTCTTTTGTACTATTAAGCATATAATCTAATAGACTGGTTAGGGTTTGGAAGTCTTAATTATTTTTTTATATTGTTTTCACAAAGAGCCTTACCAGAAGCAAATCCCTCCCAGTGAGTACGTGTCAGCTGCTCCATACAGCTTAGGACCTTGCTCCACACGTCATCAAACACATAAGCAAGGACATCCTCTTTCATGCAGTAAAATGGAGCAATGGGTGGATACCCTAATTTCTGTTTCTCTGTAGCTGCTTCTGATTTCTTTCCATGGAACTCCTCTTCCCTGTAACAGAAACAAGAGGGAAAGACTTCATGGTTCTTCTTCACTGAGTGTTCACCACTGTCTTTTGTGCTGCTTAGGAATGTGATCTGTGCTTCTCCCCCTAAATCTGCCCCCCCCCCCCCGACATATGTAGCACAGATATTAAGCTCTCTTGTGAGCTAAGGAAGTTTTCAACAGAGGAGACTCTGCATTTTCCTTCTTACCCCCATTCCACCCCCCTATTCTGGCAAAAAATAGAACAAGAAAAAGAAGGGTGAGAATCATTGTACTTTTTTTTTTAGCTTTAAACAGATGGCAGTGTCAGTTGAGCAACAAGCAAGCTATGACTTGAACACAAATCACCTTTTTGTTGTAACTGGATGACATTTAGATTATATTAATGTGTCACACTGGACGGTGTAACTGAGATTATGCTGCAGTTATCTGAGGCATGATTCATAGGGAAACAGTCCATATAGATTATTATATTGTATACTTTTACTAACCTAAATAAACGTTTGGTAATTGATTGTAAAGGAAAAAGAGGGAAGCCCAATAGCATAGGAAGCTACTCGGGCTCTTCTGGAATCCGTATCTATAATTCAGAAACTCCCAGTTAGGCAAGGCTATCTCTTCTCTGGCAGTGAGTATCAATAGCACAAACAGATTTCTGGGGGAAGAAAATTTGGCTGATAGATGTGCTTATCTGTGACAGTATAAACTAAGACAAAGCAAATTGTGGAACTGACTTGGGTGGAGAAAAGCATCTTCCCACCTTAACAGTGAAAGTTACTCCTAGGGTAACAAAGTACTCAAGAATGAAATAGGAAACTAGGCTGGAAAGAAGGATGCTAAGATTTAAGCAGGACAGCCAGACTCTCCTCACTTCTCCTTTCCAAAGGAAGAGCTAGCCTGGCATTAAGTGGTGGAGGAGGCTATGTGTCAGTTGCTCAAGTCGTGTCCGACTGCGACCCCATGGACTATCACTTGCCAGGCTCCTCTGTCCATGGGATTCTCCAGGCAAGAATACTGGAGTGGGTTGCCATTTCCTTCTCCAGGGGATCTTCTTGACTGAGGGATGAAACCCAGGTTTCCTGCATTGTAGGCAGATTCTTTACTGTCTAAGCCACCAGGGAAGCTGATTAGTATTAACTGTATTTCAATTTGTATTTCTTTTAAGAGGAGATAACATAGCCATATGATGAAAATTCAAATTGTTTAGAAGGAAATGTATACATGTAGTGAAAAATAAGTTTCCTATATCTCTACCCCAGTCCTCATTCCCAGAAGCAAACATACATAAGTCCAGAGAAAGTTCCATTAACACTGTACTGCACCTTGCTCATCCAGTTTTCAGTGTATCCTGGCCCATGATCCCTATCAACATACACAAATTTGCCTCTTTAAAAAGTAACTGCAGAGTATTCCATTGGATATACCATAATATATGTAGCCAAGCAGCTGTTAATCAACTAACTTTTTGCTTTTATAATCAATACCACAATATATTTCTAGAGATATTCCTTATGTATTAGGTTATAGCCTAATAAACTAACAAAAATGTAAGTAAAAAATGTATTTAATACACCTAACCTGTTGAACATTACAGCTTAGCCTAGCCTCCTTAAATGTGCTCAGAAGACAAATTAGCATACAGCTGGGCAAAATTATCTAACACAAAGCCTATTTTATAATAAAGTGTTAAATATCTCATGTAATTTATTTCATACTCTACTGAAAGTGAAAAGCAATGGTTTATGGGTATAAAATGGCTGTAAGCGTACTGGTTGTTTACCCTCATGACAGTGTGGCTGACTGGGAGCTGCAGCTTGCTGCCACTGCGCAGCATCCCGAGGAAGTGTCATATTGCATATTGCTAGTCCAGGAAAAGACAGAAATTCAACAGACAGTTGCTATTGAGTGTGTATCACTTCTATACCATTGTAAATCAAGAATTTATAAGTCAGTTCATCTTAAGTTAAGGACTGTATGTATGTAGTTCTTTGGCCACATAGGTATCTTATTTGCAGGGTAGATTCCTATCAATAGATTATTGAGTCAAAGGGTATATGCATTTCAATTTAAAGAGGTGGTATAATTCTCCAGTAGTGAAAGAATATGCCTATTTTATCATTCAAGGAATAATCAAATTTCTTTATCCTTTGTCTTTTGATAGTCTGTCAGGTAAAAGAGTACTCATGATAGTTTTGATTTGCATCTTTGAATGAGACTGAGTTTCATTTCATATATTTAAGATTCATTTTCTTATAATGTGAACTCTGCCATGTTCTTTGTTTTGTCCTTAATTTTTTCCTTGTTAAGGAATAGTAATAATAATAATTTCCATGTTAAGGAAATTAAGCCTCTGTGCATGTATTAACTGCAAATATTTTTGCCTGTTTGTCTTCTGACTTTATGAATTTTTTATGCAGAAATTTTAAATAGTTATTTTTAAATGACTTGTAGATTTTGAGCTGTAGTTAGAAAAGCCTTCCCTATTCCCAAACTATTAAAAAAAAATCTTTCATATCTTATTTTCTTCCAAACTTACATGATTTCATTCATCACATCTCAGTATCTCAGTGGTATCTCTAAAGAGAGATGCCTTCCTAAAAATCTTCCCTGTATTACTTGAAAATTCATTTGGGCTTGAGTCATGAACATCACATTTTAAAGCAGTTAAATCAGCTTTATTTAAAGCTAAAATGAAGGGAAAAGACCTTTGAGGAAAAAGGAGGAGAAAATACAGATAATTTGACTCAGGCCAGATGAAATGAAAGGCAAGGGGGAAATCTCTGGAAATCCAAAAGAGCATACATATGATTCTTGGAACAATTAGCTAGCTCATTGGTGCTATGTATAGAAATCTGAGTTATGTTTACCTGAGCCTAGGACTGTATACATTGAACATAAAAGTAAGCATGTCTCAATAGGAAATAAGGGAAGAAAAGTCCAGAATCATGTGACACTAACTAGACCTAACCACAGCCTCATAGCCTGAAATTCTCACTTCCAGATGTGCTACTGTGACCATCATTCTGAACTTCTAAAGGCTTAGAGGAATAGTTTAAGAGGTTAATATTTCAGGGATGTAGCATGGAACAGTAAGAGAGCCTGGATTTAGAATAAGATGAATAAAGTTTCCATGAATTACTGGTGATAATTTACAAAGAAGAAAAATTTTAAAAATTAATTCATTTAAAACTGTTTAATCTCAGGAAGAGGCAAATGACATGTGCAGGAAAAAACATAAAATGAAGACTGGTATGTGGAAGCAATTTATATCAATTAAGTATATGAACGCTGGACAACTGAGAAGTAATAGAACATAAATAACATAAATTTAATTATAGATAATATTGGTGATATACTTTAGAAAAATAGATACTAATACACAAAACAGGGGAGTAAAAACGTTTAAAAGATATAATACTCACATATCTGTGTGGTCAAATGCTAGGTATTCCTCTATTATTCCCTCAGAAAATATTATACAGTCTTCTTCTCTTTCCATAGAACACAAGCAAGGGGATTTGGCAACGGAAGATGCTTTAGGACCATATGAAGATGAAAAATGTAACTTCTTTCCCCTAATGCCAAATCTGGGAGAGGGGAAAAATAGTAATTATGTACAACATAATACAGTCAGTTCTCACAGACACTCATTCATACAAATTTCAGCTCAAAGTCCCTTCCCCTGGTAACACCTTCCTGGGCTACTCTAAACCTTAATATCTATTATTTCTCAGAACAGGAATAAATATGAGCCACAGACCCACTCTGCTTAGGTGTATTATGCACCTAATACTGAAGCAGTTGAATACTACTTGCTATGTTTTCAGATGCAATGGCTATGGCTATAAAATAAGCTATTTTTTTTTAAAATCTAAGAATAATTACATTCATGTTCAACTCTTTGAAGTACCTCAGGAGATTATAGGTTTATTTCAATAACTTCATTGTTGTTGAAAATGCATGTACATTATTGTGCAACAGATCTCTTGAACTTGTATTGCAAAACTGAAACTCTGGTATCCATTAAACACTAATTGCCCCTTCCCCTTCCTTTCCTCCTTTGGGCAACTATGCTACTTTCTGTTTCTATGATTAGACTACTTTAGATACTAAATATGGGTGGAATCATATTGTATTTGTCCTTTTGTGACTAGCTTATTTCACTTATTAAATAATAACTTCAAGGCTCATCAATCCATATTATAGCATGTAACAGGATTTCCTTCTATAATATTCCATTGTATGTATATTCATTTTCTTTATCCATTCATCTGTGATGAACATCTGGGTTGTTTCCACCTCTTGGCTATTGTGATTAATGATGCAATGAATATTGGTGTGCAGATATCTCTTTGAGATCCTCCTTTGAATTTTTTTTGGATATACACCTGAGTGGGATTGCTGGTTCATATAGTAATTCTATTTTTAGTGTTTTAAGAAGCCTCCATACTGTTTTCCAAGAGACAACAAGGAGACTTCCCTGTAGCTCAAATGGTAAAGAATCTGCTTGCGAGGCTGGAAACCAGGGTTCAATCGCTGGGTTGGGAAGTTCCTTGGAAGGAGGGAATGGCAATCCACTCCAGTATTCTTGCCTGGAGAATTCCATGGACAGAGGAGCCTGGCGGGCTACAGTCCGTGGGGTCGCAAAGAGTCAGGCACGACCGAGCGCCTAACACAGTCCATACTGTTCTCCTTAGTGGCTATACTGTATACTCCATTCCCCCCAACAGTTCACAAAGGTTCCAATTTTTTGTCTACATTTTTGCCAAAAGTTGTTGCCTTCCGTTCTCTAGATAGTGGCCATCCTGATGATGGGTGGTGGTGGTGGTGGTTTAGTCACTAAGTTGTCGGACTCTTGCGACCCCATGGATTGTAGCCGTCTGGCTCCTCTGTCCATGAGATTTTCCAGGGAAGAATACCGGAGTGGGTTGCCATTTCCTTCTTCAGAAGATCTTCCTGACCCAGAGATCAAACCAGCATCTGCTGCATTGCAGGTAGACTCTTTATTGCTGAGCCACCAGGGACACCCAAAGAGACTGTTACATGTTGATTAAACTTTTTCTCAGACCACAAAACTAGACTACATTTCCCAGGACCCCCATACAGTTAAACAATGGGTTCAGTTCAGTCAGTCACTCAGTCATGTCTGACTCTTTGTGATCCCATGAACTGCAGCACACCAGTCTTCCCTGTCCATCAACAACTCCCAGAGCTTGCTCAAATTCATGTCTAACAAGTTGGTGATGCCATTCAACATCTCATCCTCTGTTGTCCCCTTCCTGCCTTCAATCTTTCCCAGCATCAGGGTCTTTTCCAATGAGTCAGTTCTTTGCATCAGGTGGCCAAAGTATCGGGGCTTCAGCTTCAGCATCAATCCTTTCAATGAATATTCAGGACTGATTTTCTTTAGGAATGACTAGTTTGATCTCTTTGCTGTCCAAGAGACTCTCAAGAGTCTTCTCCAACACCATAGTTCAAAAGCATCAATTCTTTGGCACTCAGGTTTCTTTATGGTCCAACATTCACATCCATACATGACTACTGGAAAAATCATAGCTTTGACTATATGGACCTTTGTTGTTAAAGTAATGTCTCTGCTTTTTAGTATGCTGTCAAGGTTTGTCATAGCCTTTCTTCCAAGGAGTAAGCTTCTTTTAATTTCATGGCTGCAGTTACCATCTGCAGTGATTTTGGAGCCCAAGAAAATAAAGTCTCTCATTGTTTCCATTGTTTCCCCATTCATTTGCCATGAAGTGATGGGACTGGATGCCATGATCTTAGTTTTCTAAATGTTGAGTTTTAAGGCAGCTTTTTCACTCTCTTCTTTCACTTTCATCAAGAGGCTCTTTAGTTCCTCTTCATGTTCTGCCATGAGGGTGGTGTCATCTGCATATCTGAGGTTATTGATATTTCTCCCAGCAATCTTGATTCCAGCTCGTGGGTCATCCAGCCCAGCATTTCGCATGATGTACACTGCATAGAAGTTAAATAAGCAGGGTGACAATATATAGCCTTGATGTACTCCTTTCCCAATTTGGAGCCAGTCTGTTGTTCCATGTTCTGTCCTAACTGTTGCTTTTTGACCTACATACAGATTTCTCAGGAGGCAGGTAATGTGGTCTTGGTATTCCCATCTCTTTAAGAATTTCCCACAGTTTATTGTGATCTACACAATCAAAGGCTTTAGTGTAGTCAATTAAATAGAAGTAGATGTTTTCTTGGCATTCTCTTGCTTTTTGTATGATCCAATGAACGTTGGTAATTTGATCTCTGGTTCCTCTGCCTTTTCTAAATTCTTCTTGAACATCTGGAAGTTCTCAGTTCACGTACTGCTGAAGCCTGGCTTGGAGAATCTTGAGCATTACGTTACTAGCATGTGAGGTGACTGCAGTTGTGCTGTAGTTTGAACATTCTTTGGCTTTGCCTTTCTTTGGGATTGGAATGAAAACTGACCTTTTCCAGTCCTATGGCCAAGTTTTCACCAAATTTGCTGGCATATTGAGTGCAGCACTTACACAGCATCATCTTTTTTAAAAAAAATAATATTTATTTATTTATTTTGGCTGTGCTGGGTCTTCACTGCTGTGTGTGGGCTTGCTCTAGTTGCGGCTACTCTCTAGTTGCGATTTGTAGGCTTCTCGTAATGGTGGCTTCTCTTGTTGTGGAGCACAGATTCTAAGGTGCATGGTCTTCAGTCATTGCTCACATGGGCTCAGTAGTTGTGGCACACGGGCCTAGTTGCCCTGTGGCATGTGGGATCTTCCCAGATATGGGACTGAACCAGTGTCCACTGCAATGCAAGATGGATTCCTAACCACTGGACCACCAGGGAGCCCCTCATAGCATCATCATTTCAGATTTGAAATAGCTCAGCTGGAATGGGTATGAGGTGGTTATTTCATTGTGGTTTTGATTTGCATTCCTCTTATGATTAGTGATGTTAAGCATCTTTTACTTGTTGGTCATGGGTTTATCTTCTTTGAGAATTGTCTATTCTCTTGTCCTTTTTCTATTTTTAAATTGGGTTCTTTTTGTTGTTGTTGGATTGTAGAAGTTCCTCATGTGTTCTAGATATTAACCCCTTATCAGATATGTGACTTGGGAATATTCTCTCCCATTCCACAGGTTGCCTTTTCACTCTAATGATTTTTTCCTTTGGGTACACGGAAATTTTTGAGTTTGATGTAGTCCCATTTGTCTATTTTTGCTTTTGTTTTTAGATTTTGATGTTCTATCCAATAAATCATTGCCAAATCCAATATCCTGAAGCTTTTCCCCCGTGTTTTATTCTAGGAGTTTTAATAGTTTTAGGTCTTACATTTAGGTCTTTGAAGTCCATTTTGAGTTAAGTTCTGTATATCGTGTAAGATCAGAGTCCCACTTCATTCTTTTGCATTGTTTTCCCAGCACCATTTGTTGGGGGGATTGTCCTTTCTCCACTGTGTAATCTTGGCACCCTTGTTGAAAATTATTTAGTCATATACACAAAGGTTTATTTTCTAGTTATCCTTCTAATGATTTTTTAAGGGTTATAATTCTGCATACAGTCATACACTTTGGCAACTTATTAGATATTATAGTTAATTTTTGTTGTAGTATGTATTTAAGGGTAGATAAGCCCCTTAAACTAACTTGCAGCAGAAGACTACAAAGTTTTTTTTCATTAAAAAAAATTATATTTATTTATTTTGTGCTATACAGTAGGTCTTTGTTGGTTATCCATTTTAAATATAGCAGTGTGTACATGTCCATGCCAAACTCCTTAACTATCCCTTCCTCCCATCCTAACCCATCCTGGACCCGGCAACCATAAGTTTGCTCTCTAAGTCTGTGAGTCTCTTTCTGTTTTGTAATTAAGTTCATTTGTATCATTTCTTTTTAGATTCTACATATAAGGAACATCATATGGTATTTCTCCTTCTCTGTCTTATTTCACTCAGTATGAATCTTTAGGTCCATCCATGCTGCTGCAAATGGCATTATTTCATTATTTTTAATGGCTGAGTAATATTCCACTGTATATGCTGCTGCTGCTAAGTTGCTACAGTCGTGTCCGACTCTGTGCAACCCCACAGATGGCAGCCAACCAGGCTCCTCTGTCCCTGGGATTCTCCAGGCAAGAACACTGGAGTGGGTTGCCATTTCCTTCTCCAATGCATGCATGCTTGCTAAGTTGCTTCAGTTATGCCCGACTCTGTGTGACCCCATGGACAGCAGCCCACCAGGTTCCTCTGTCCACGGGATTCTCTAGGCAAGAATACTGGAGTGGATTGCCATTTCCTTCTCCACCACTGTATATATGGACCACATCTTTATCCATTCCTCTGTCGATGTTTTTTTTTCAAATGGCAATATTCTCAAACTCATCTGTTCAGGATCCTTTTCTGGCCTGTGTTTTCTCCTTATGCTACCACCATTTTCTATTGTTATTTCTATTGTTATAAATCAATATTCCATTTTGATCTATACAATGATATTTGTTTTGATTGATAACACTGTTTTGCAGCCATAATATAAGTTCATTTTCATGGAGTTTGTTGTCAAATAAATATGATATTTAGTTTAAAAAAATTTTGATTCTAACTATATTCTAGGCATTGTTTTAGGTGTTAGAGATACAAAGAGAAAGTGACTGTATTTTCGTGTTGTTTTTATACCAATTTCCTCTGGCCCAAGAACTCAAGAATGGAAGCTGAACCAAATATCTTATTTAGTACATTTGAGATGTGAAAAAAATCCAATGTGGAAGGATTAATGAACGAGAGAGTGACAGAAGATAAAGACAGAGATGTAGATTGGGGCCAGCTTATGATATAATTTTAAATTTATCATAAATTCATTGGGAAGCTACTGAAGATTTTTAAGTGAAGGACAGAAAGGATTAACCATGAACTTTAAGAGGAAAATCTGATGTAATGTGGAGGGGCAGGAATGGGTATAATTTGAAATGTTATTTTTGTAGAAAATCTTAGTAGCTGATAAACCTCATATTTTTTTGAAAACTAATTTGTTAAACTAAAAAATACCAAAGTTGTATTTCTGACATTTTTTCACATCACTTATTTTAAAAAGTGGCAAAATTGCAGCATCACCACCAACTTACATATCCTCAACTATCCAAATTTTGTTCTCAAATACTAGTAGTCTCTCAAAGAAGTTAAGCGTTTCCTTGACTCAGCTGATTCCATGTCTTAAAGGAGAAAAAATATTTTTCCAGGATAGGCCTGGACAAAAAGGACAAAAATGAACCAGCTTGACACGGCCAAGTTGTAACAATTTGAGCATCAATAATAATTATGGTTAATTAAAAAGTAATAATAATAATAATTATGGTTAATTAAAATATATAAATATTTTGCAGTACAATGAGTTCCTTAATGGTACTCAAGAGAAAAAAATATCAACTATGGACAAACTGGTAGTGATATGAAAGTAAATATGGGTTATATTTAATTTGTTATTTTCTTTAAGTAGTGATACCCTAATATAGCTGAATAACTTGCTTCATTTAACTATATGTCTGTATAAAGTACAGATAGGTATTTATTTCATCTGTATAGTAAAGAAAAGTAATTATTGAACGCTGTAAGTCAAATAATCCAGAACCAAAAATAAGAAGGACCAAGCAGCAATGGTGGTAGCAAGTAAAATGGACAGAAAAGACGTCTGCAGTGTGTTGCAGAATCATGATTTAGCCAAATGTCCTAGAGAAGGAGTTAACTGCTCAGACTTGTTCCTTATTTCTTTGAAATCTCTAAAAGGAAATGCTGTTTACAGTTAAAAAATATAAGGTATATATAAAGTTTAATAAGTCAGGTAAATATATCTTAATCGCAGGACCTTAGTTATCTAATTTTGGTCTGTGAGAATTAAAGAATACATCCTTTCTGTGGGAGACAAATTAGTCTGTATCTGAAACTTATATAAAAGGAGTAAATTTTAAAAGGCTTATTGATGTAATATATGAGGCTTAAATTTAGAAAGAAATGTCAGCCTGGTGATCAGAACCTTGAGTTTAAATCACTCTGAAAAAAGTAAACAAATCCCACTCTCTGACCAAAAATCAGTTAGTTGATAACCCAGATCCCATAACCTTAACTGACCTAAGACAATAATGTTTTACTTTGTGGTCTGATGAAATTACTACAAGCCTTAAAAGGCATCAAAAGCAAGCATCACTACAACTCTTAACCGGTATCAGTATAAATAAAATTACAGTCTTAGGAAATAGTAAAGGAATAATTTTTTTTTTAAATATATAAGGTGGTTTAATGAGAGGAAGTGATCAAAATTATATAAATATAAAAAAAAGAAAAAAATTATATAAATATAATTTTAATTATATTAAAATATCAATACAAAACAAGGCAAAATTTTTGTCAAATTGCTTTTGAGTGGTGAGTGGTTTTTCTTTTTATAATCTCAAAATTTTCTACAATTATAAGCAGGAAAAACTAAGTTTAAAACATTACTGAAAATACATTTAACACATCAAAATTATTAACAGTGGTGCTTTACATGAAGGAAGAATAGAACCTTGGGGAAGGGGGTTTATTCTATAGTATATTTACTCATGTAATTTCAAAAATAAAATTACACTTAAAACAAAAAGAATTTCATGTGAAAGCCATTAATTCACTCCAGTTTTCTCTTAGGAAGCATGTTTTCCAGTAATACTCAATAGTGTCTGTACAATGTGAGAGCCTTGAGGGAATATGTAAGGAATCTTAATAGAGAAACAGTGTCAGGACAATTTACTGAAATATAACATGGGATGTGATGGTTTGTAGTTTAGTCACTAAGTTGTGTCCGACTCTTGCAACCCCATGGACAGCAGCCTGCCAGACTCCTCTGTCCATGGGATTCTCCAGGCAAGAATACTGGAGTGTGTTACCAGTTCCTTCTCCAGGGGATCTTCCCAACCTAGGACTCAAACCCGGGTCACTTGCATTCCAGGCAGATCCTTTAACAACTGAGCTACGGGACCAGCTCCCAAAACATGCCTTATTATTATTTTTCGGACAGAGCTGTATAAGCCAGACAGGCAAAGATAAATAACAGTCCATTTTGATCTTGGGAATGTTGGACAAAGAAGAACTCTGAACTTCCCTCTCCTCATGCTGGTCATGTCTCAGTCTAGCAGGAGGCTGGGCCACCTCTTCCCACCTCCTCAACACCTACAGGGAGGGTGGGATCCAAACTATCAACACCAGCAGACAGGCACATGCCCTTCCAAAAAAGACTGGCCACTACGATTTTTTATTACATTTTTCTCTGCCCTATTGTAGATCCTGATTTTCTAAAATAAGTGTGCTGGGAAAGAAAATATATTATGAAAGAGAAGAATAAAAGAAAGGAAGAGACAGAATAGTAAAGGTAAAGAAAAACAGGAGTGGTGGGGAGGGAAAGGAGGGCTATCAAGGGAAACAAATAGAAGAGAAAAGGGAAGGAGGGGACTTCCCTGGTGGTCTTATGGTTAGGACTTCAGGTTTTCACTGCTACTGCTGCTGCTGCTGCTCCTAAGTCGTTTCAGTCGTGTCTAACTCTGTGCGACCCCTTAGACGGCAGCCCACCAGGCTCCGCCATCCCTGGGATTCTCCAGGCAAAAACACTGAAGTGGGCTGCCATTTCCTTCTCCAATGCATGAAAGTGAAAAGTGAAAGTGAAGTCGCTCAGTCGTGTCCGACTCTTCTCGACCCCATGGACTGCAGCCCACCAGGCTCCTCTGCCCATGGGATTTTCCAGGCAAGAATACTGGAGTGGGTTGCCATTGCCTTCTCCAGGGAATAATTTTAAAATGAATTAAATCCATGACATTTTACCACAGAATTAAGGGTAAGCATAGGTTTTTAAAGTAATCCTATCTGGGTTTATTGTGCTACTGTTAAAAGAGTCTGAGGTATTCAAAGAATTAGCCATTTTAGCTCATGACTAATTACCCATTTTAATAATATCAGTTTAACTTCCATAATAATTAGTATTACATGTTTAAGAAGACCACTTTTTCAAAGTTTTTTTCAAAAAAATTTTAAATTCTATTTCTTAGATCCCTGAATTTCTTTAAACCACTCTATCAACACATTTATTCCAAGAAGAAAGTGCTTGTATTTATAGATAGACATAGATATAAGTAACTATGGATATGAGTAACTCTTAAAATTCTAGAGAATATCTTTTTTTTTAAACTAAAACGTAAGTAAAAAAATTCTAGAATGCATAAAGACTATAATCTGTCTTACAGAATTTGCTGTGCTTTACTAAATACCAATAAATAAGTATTTTAATCCTTTAGTATAAGTGGCAGAATAAAATACTTGCATATTAGAGTACATAAATACTTACATAGTAGAATCTCTTTCTTGAGACAGTGTTGCCTCATGTGAAGCTGAAACAGCAGAAGGGGATCTAGGGTACAGTCCATAACCTTCACTTGGAGTGATTATCTGCCGACCCAGAATCCTTCAAAGTGAAGAACATAAAGAGATGGTCAAGCACCTTCATCCAGCATACATACAAAATATAGGTATTTTTGGAACAAAATGTGATGACTCTACAGAGAAATCTAGTACATATTTAGTCCCTTACTGATTTAGAATGATTCTTGAGAGAAATGTGAATCCAGAGCCTTTTTGAAGGTATCTCTCTCTCCTATACAATGGAGACAGAATGGATAAAGCTTTTCCACCCCACTGAAAAAGAATCCAAGGAAACTGGGCAAACATTTTAATGTACCCTCCACCATCCATAACAATCTTCATTAAATTTGCTAAAATGGGTGAAAGCCAGGCCAAATTAGTAAAAACTGAATTGTATTCTTAAGAACATGAAGCTTTATAAATTGTAAGTATGTGTAGTAGTGTGGTTTCTAAGGAAAGCTTCCTAATAGCCTATGTCTGCTTTCAAGTATACGTGCATAAGAATTTACTCATAGACAGTAGTGTGATCAAATACATTTTCCGATGCTTTTGTTCAAAAGAAGGTCTCTTTTGGACAGATACAGATCACAGCTACTGGTATAGAAACTGTTTTACTTGATTAGGACTAGTTATGAAAACTCTGAGAAACTTCCATCAACATGAGTTTTCTATCATCTGAGGCTTACGCCATATCACCTTAATGATACAAATCCATGCCCATAAAGATTTCAGAATACAAGCTTTCTTGGAAATCTGCTTTTCAAATTTTAGTATTAGCCATAAATATACAGGGATTCCAATACCTGAGATGAGGAAAGCTACGTGTCCACTGTTGGCACTCTTCTTGTAGACTTTTAGTATGTACACTCAACTTCTGCTCATACAAGAGCTCGTCAATGGCTGTGAACATTGCCTGGACTTTTTCAGTGGCATTTTGATCAAGTTCCTAAAAGAAATTATCACCCCAAAATATTTAGGTGCGCTTCAATCTCTGTTAAGAATCATAATCATAAAGGTTGAAAGCAATCGGATTTTGTTTCATTTTCAATATTTAGTCCATTTGTGTGAAAGAAAAGTTAAGTTAGTCAGTTCTTGAATCTTAGAATATTCAGATGGCCTCCCATTCCTATTTAAAGAGAATTTGTAGAAATAGCAATGTTTCTAAGCAACATTTTCTTATCATATAATCCAGAAATGAATAAAGAAAAATAAAAATTACCATTAATTCTACCACTCAAAGACAATGATTGTTAATTTTATTACAGTTGCTTGGTTCCAGTATTTTTTTAGAGCTTAAGGTAGACAGTCAATCCTAAAAATATATTATTTTGTAGTTTACAGTTTTCACCTCACAATTCAGGTTAGATCTTTACCCTATAATCTATCCTTTTGCAGCAGCCAAAGGGATGGGTATAAAATATGAATCTGATCATGTTATCTGATTCTCTGCCTACTCGCTACTTCATCTTTTTTAGGTGCTCTTTTACGCTCTGGTGGAAGAAAAGTTAACACCTTCTTTTAAAAGTATAAGATAAGAAATATGTATTTTAACTCTTAACAGTGAAAGTCAGGGTCCATCCAAAAAAAAAAAAGGAAGTGGCAACCCACTCCAGTTTTCTTACCTAGAAAATTCCATGGACAGAGGAGCCTGGTGAGCTACAGTCCATGGGGCCAAAAAGAGTCAGACATGACTGAGTGACTGAGCACACAGATAGATTTAAGGTTTAACTTTAAAGACTCAACACAAATATATATATATTATATATATTCATTTATTTGGCTGCACCAGTTCTTAGTTGCTGCACAGAGGTACTTTAATCTTTGTTGCAGCATGCAGGATCTTTAGTTGTGGCATGTGAAATCTAGTTCCCTGACCATGGATCGAACCTAGGCCCCCTATAGTGGGAGCTCAGAGTTTTAACCACTGGACCACCACCAGGGAAATCCCTGTGTTTTATCTTATGTACACACGCTGGGTTGCAATATCAATTACATGTCTTAGTGTGGATTGCAGTTTAGAAAGTTTGAAGGTTACTTTCTAGTCTAAACCTTCCTTCCTTCAGCTTACAAGATTACTGAAAGGAACAGAAAGGGATGTAGGGGTTTGAGACATCTTTTGCCACTTTGATAAATGACATTCCAATTATGTAAAACAAAAAAATTTTTAAAAAGGACTTTGATATGCTTCAACTTCCCTGTAAGCATCTTCTGTGTTATTTTTATCTTTGATATTCTTTAACTTCCCTCTCAGCATCTTATATTGAATTTTAGTATTAGTGTTGTTTTTAATACATAAAATGTTATTGTTATTTGTTTTAGTAACTACTTTACCAGTAAAGCTTGACAGTTATTTTGCTCTCTGTTGCTTCTTGTATCCCATTCCTTTCTCCTGGCTTTATTTCCCTTTTGCTTCAGTCTGTCCTTTAATCATTCTTTTAGTTGAGTATATATGAATGGGAAACTCTTACTCTATAGATATTTAAAATGTCTTTATTTTGCCTCTCTACACACACGCACACCGAATGACAGTATATCATATGTATATGTAATAATTTTATTATTTATCATATATATGATGGAGAGGCATCACTCCTTTTTTCCTTAGCACTTTAAAGATACAGGATCATTATCATCTGACATTGTTAATTGTGAGCAACCTATTTTTAAGTCTGAGTTTTATTCAATTATATGTAGTCCCTCTTTTCTAGTAACTTTTTTTTTTCTAGTAACTTTTATTATTTATTAAAATCTTTGATTTTAGTCTAGAAATTTGTCCGTTATATCTAAGTTACCTAAATTCTTGACATGAAGTTGCTTATTATATTTCCTTAGTCCTTTTACTTTCCATAAGGTCAGTAGTTATGTCTTTGTCTTCATTTCTAATCTTATTAATTTATGTCTTATTTTTTCTTGATCAAACTGAAGACTTGTCAATTTTGTTGATTCTTTTCAAAGAACTTTACTGAGTTTCTCTATTGTTTTCCTGTTTTCTATTTCATTAATTTCTACTCTCACCTGTATTATTTCCTTCCTTCTGCTTGCATTGGATTTCATTTGCTCTTCTTTTTTAGTTTCTTAAGGTGGAAGCTTATGTTATTGATCAAATATGCTCCTTTTCTTCTATAGGCATTTTTCTTCTATGGAGGTATAACTGACATACAACATTATATTAGTTTCTGGTGTGTATAACATAATTCAATATTTGTATATAAAGCAAATCAATCTCCACAGTGAGTCACCATACTTTGTTACAGAATTTTCTTCCTTGCAATGACAATTAAGATCTTTTCTCTTAGCAACTCTCAACTGCCTAATAAGAGTATTTTAACTATAGTCACCATGCTGTACATTACATCCTCATGACATTTTATAACTGGAAGTTTGTACCTTTTAATATTCTTCATCCATTTCACCCACGCCCAATCCCACCTCTGTCATCACAAATCTGTTCCATATCTGTAAGCTTGATTTTCTTTTTACATAGGTATTTAAAGCTGTACATTTCCCTCTAAGCACCACTTTAGCTATATCTTATAAATTTTGATATTGTTTTTCCCTTCCATTCAAGATATTTTCTGACTTCCCTGTAGATTGTTATTTAACTAATCAGTTGTTTAGAAGAGGACCATTTTAATTGTCAAATACTTGGGGATACCTAATTTATATCATTGTTCATTTCTAACTTAATTCCAGCATGGTTGAACATACCCAGTATAATTTCAATCCTTTTAGATTTATGAGACTTGTTTTTTATGTGAAGATTATATTTTCTCTTGTCATTGGGTAGACTCAGTTAGGACAGGTGGTTAATAGTATTGTTCAAGTCTTCAATATCCTTCCTGATTTTGTTTAGTTGTTATATGAAATATTAAGAGTGGAGTACTGAAGTCTCCAGCTACAACTTTTTGTTTCTTCTCTTTTAAATTCTGTAATTTTGCTTCATATACCTTAAGGCTTCATTGTTAGGTGTATATACATTTATAACTATTTTATTTTCCTAAAGAATTGGCCTTTTTATCATTATGGAAATGTCCTTTTTTCTCATGGTATTTTCTGTCTTAAAGTTTACTCTGTGTTCAAATTCAAGCAGTTTTATGGCTCTTAATTTCTGTGCCATCTCGCAACTCCCCTGTATTTGTGTGCGAACTCATATCAACCAGGGATGTGCACAGTTGGGCCTCTCTGTTCTTTCCTGATGGATATGTGGACTTTATTAGGGCCTCCTATGACTTATTTCCCAGACCTGCTTGATACATTTCTGGATAGTCTGCCAATCCATTATTTGCCCCAGTTAGTATTGAAACTTCAGACTATCTGAGCCACTGTTTTTCCTTCTCCATATGCCACTGAGTGTGCTACTGTTGTTAAAAATGCTATTGGATATAAAGCCCATCCAAGTTCCATTCCAAATCTACTGAGACCTCTCTGGTAGTGAAACTGCTAGTTTCCAGGGGCTTCCTTGCTAGTACAGCAGGTAAAGAATCCGCCTGCAATGCAGGAGAGACCCCCATTTGCTCCCTGGGTAGGGAAGACCCCCTGGAGAAGGGATGGGCTCCCCACTCCTTACTCTTGGGCTTCCCTGGCGGCTCAGCTGGTAAAGAATCCGCCTGCAATGCGGGAAACTTGGGTTCGATCCCTGAGTCGGGACGATCCCCTGGAGGAGGGCATGGCAACCCACTCCAGTATTCTTGCCTGGAGAATTCCAGGGACAGAGGAGCCTGGCCAGCTGCAGCCCACGGGGGTCACACGAGGTCGGACACGACTGAGTAACTGAGCACGGCACCCTTTTAAGTTGCAGACTTTGGTGTTCCTAACTCAAAGTTTTATTGATTTTGGTGAATAACTGCTTCTCCATTTTCTGTGTACCTTAGTTAATTTTCAGAATCCGGAAATGGTTGCTTTTGACCATTACATCCAGTTTGTTGTTGCTTTTAGGGATACTCACTCTGTCATACTATTTACAAGTCCCACCTCAGAATTTTCTCATATTGCCTTTGTCAGGTTTTGACATCAGTAGTACACTGATCTATAAAGTGTTTGTGTGACTGTTATTTCTTCCACAAATGTATGTTCTTCCATCTGAGCCTGGAGCTTTCTCCGTGAGAATAGATGGATTCAGTTTAAGAGTTTTACAGCTGTTCAAATTTTTAAGGACTTTGTCCATTTCTTCTAAGTTACAGAATTTATTGGCATAAAATTGTTTATATTATTATGTTAATAGTCTTTTATTTAATGTCTGTAGAATTTGTAGTGACATCTCCTTTTTCATTCCCGATATTTATAATTTGTATTTTCTTGCTTTTCCTTGACTAATACCACTAGAGGGCTTATTATTAATCTTTTCAAAGGGTAAAACTCTTGAACTTGTTCATTTTCTCTTTTATTTACCTATTTTCTATTTCATTGATTTTGCTTTTAATTATTTCTTTCATTCTACTTTGGGTTTAATTTACTCTTCTTTCCTAGCATCTTAAGGTAGAAACTTAGGTGATTCATTTTAAAGCCTTCTTCTTTTCTTAAATAAGTATTTAAAGCTATAGATGCCTTTATAAGGACTGCTTTAGCTGCTTCCATAAATTTGGATGTTTTGTGGTTTTATTATCATGTAGTTGCAGAATATTCTCTAATTTTCCTTGAAATTTAATATTTAGAGCAGTGTTGTTTAATTTCCAAATATTTGGGAACTGTTACAGGTATTTTATTGTTATTGATGTCTATTAAATCTGTTGTAATCAGAGAGCATATGCTGTATAATTTAATCTTTTGAACAATATTGAGATATTTTATGATCCATCATACATACAGTCTGTCCTTGTGAGCATTCCATATGCTCTTGAGAAGGATATGTACTCTGCATTTGTTGGGTATACGATCAGATCTTTTATTTATTTATTTCTGATTTTCTAATTGTTTTATTACTAACTAAAATCTCTAACAATTTTGGTTACACCTAGTCTTCTCTTTAATTTTATCAGTTTTTCTTCATACATTTTGAGACTCTATTAGATGTTTATTTATTTAGAATTGTTATATCTTCCTGGTATACTGCGTTATGGACTGAACTGTGTCCTCTCAAATTCATATGTTGAAGCCCTCATCTGTAACGTGATGCTATTTCGAGTGAATGCCTTTAAGGTGGAAATTAAGGTAAAATGAGGTCCCAAGGATGGAGCCCTAATCTGATAGAACTAGTGTCTTATAAGAAGAGGAAGAGAACCAGAGATCTCTCTACCTATGCTCGTGCCCAGGAGAAAGTTATAGAGGATACAGTAAGCCAGCAAGAGTAGCCTCTCATCAGAAATCAGCCCTGATGGCATCTTGAGTTTGGATTTCTAGCCTCCAGAACTGTGAGAAAATAAGTATCTGTTGTTTAAGCAACACAGTCTGTGGTATTCAGCATGACAGCTTCAGCTAAGGCAAACTGCCCTAAGTGTTACTACATTTTGTTTTAAACAGATTTGTGTTTGTTTGTTTGTTTTTGGCCAAATAGTATTTAGAGTCTTAGTTTGTGCTCCCTGCAGTGGAAGCATGGAGTCTTAACCACCAGACCCTCCAGGGAGGTCCCCAAACTGCCTTTTTATCACTAAAAAATATTCTTCTTTCCCAGTGATCAACTATGTGTCTTTAGGTTTATGTTGTCTCATATTAATACAACCTTGTCAGCTTATTCTGTGTATAACTTTCTCTGTCCTTTTAATTTTAACCTATTTGTGTCTTTATATTTAGAGTTAATCTCTTCCATATAGTATATGGGCTTCCCAGGTGGCACTATGGTAAAGAACCTGCCTGCCAACACAGGAGACATAAGAGATGCAAGTTTGATTCCTGGGTCAGGAAGATCTCCTGGAGGAGGGCATGGCAACACACTCCAGTATTCTTGCCTAGAGAATCACATGGACAGAGAAACCTGGCAGGCTACAATCCACAGGGTTGCAAAGAGCTGGACATGATTAAGTGACTTAGCAGTTGAGTCTTTCTTTTTTTAATCCATTCTGCATTTTATCCATTTTTTACCCATTCTTTTTACATTTGTTTTAATTGCTGATATGGTTGGATTGAAATCTACCATCTTGCTATTACTTTTCCGTTTGTCCTGTTTTGGGAGGTGGGTCCTTATTCTTTTCCTTTCCTGTCTTTTTCTAGGTTAATCAAAAGTTTGTTACTATTCCATTTTATTTTTCCCATTGGCATCTTAGCTTATTCTTAAAAAATTTTAATGTTTACTCTAGGGCTAATAATGTGCATACTTAACCTATCAAGGTCTAGTCAGTCAACATTTTACCACTTCATACCTCCCTCTTCATATACTTTCCACTTCTCTCTCTTGATACCTGACACAAATATAATAACTTTATAATGCTACACTTCTGTTTATATTCACCCATCCTTTGAGTTGTATTTGTCTCATCTTTTACTTCTATAAACTCCATCTTGCACTTTTTTGCTTTATTCAGCTAGTCATCCCTTAGAGAAATCACCAAATAATATAGACTTTTGTATTTACCCACTTATTTATCTTCTGGTGTTCTTTATTGCCTCATGTCCTAAAGATTCTAACTGCTTCATCTGCCCAGAATTCTGATCTCTGTTACTCATCAAAATGGGACCACTATGCTTTGTTTGGACTCTGTCTTACAACTTCACAGTCAGAAAATTATTCCCAGGCAGGGAGCCAGGGTAAATAGGGGCCTACCTTATGAGTTTCTTTTCTCTCAGGGATTATAGGTATATGCTGCCTGTTAACCAATGCCTCAAGAAACAGTCAGCATGGAGTTTCAAAGCCAGAACAGAATAAGGAAAGCATCAACCTGGGAAGGCAGCCTGGTATAAGCCACTGAAACCCAAGCACAGTAAGAAGGGCATCTGTGTAGGAAGATGGCCTCTTGTATGGTAGGAGCCTAAAAGAGATAAAGAGAACATCTAAGCAGTTTTTCTGACCCTAAGCAGTGTGAGAAGGGTATTCTAATTACTTTGGCAGTGTACCAAATTACTCTAGGACTAAATGACTCAAAATAGCAATAATCATGTATTATCTCTCCAGGTTTCTGTGTGTTTGGAATTTACATAGCTCACAGCAGGAATGGCTTGTCTCTTCTTCGAAGGTGAGATACCAGCTGAAAAGCTCAAAGGCTTGGAGCTGAAAGTATCTGAGTGCTTATTCACTCAAATGTCTAGCAGTTGATACTGGCTTTCAGCTGGGGCTTCAGTTTCTCACTACCTGGGCTTTTCCATGTAGTTTAAATATTCTCAAAATACAGTGGCTGAATTTCAAGATTAAGCATACAGAGAGAGAGAGAAAAAGAGCCAGATAGAAGCTGTGTTTTGCTTTCTAACCTAAAAAATCATGCAGCATCACTTTCACTGCATTCTGCAGGTTGAGGCAGTTAAACAGTCGATTCCAGGATCAAGTGGAAAAAACACAGAGTCTATCTCTCAATGGAGGAGTATTAGTATCTTGTAAGAAGAGCACGTTAGATGGGATATATATTAGCATGGCTTTTGAAAATGTAATCTGTCACAGTGGGTGTTTGCATGGGAAGTAGTTTGTTGCAGAGTGATGGAGCACAAGTGAGAGGAGGAGGATGTCCATGTGGAAGAGCAGTCAGCTTATAATGTCAGAAGCACATTTAAGAGAGGGAAGTTACCATACAGGGAGCAGGCAGCCCCACACAGGGTGACAGTCCAGTGTGAGGAGGGTGGCTCTGTGGAAGCGAGGACACCACTGGGTGTCTGACTGAGCAGGATGAGGAGATCATTCAGCGGGTGGGAGGGTACAAGGGGCAGGGACCCAGCACAGGGTGCTGAAACACATGTGGAGTGAGGAGGGCGTCTGCAGAGGTTAGGAGGCAGTGAGTTAGTGGGAAACTGGTTATGTTTAGGGGGGTTAATCAAATAAGTAAGCATATTAATTATAAGGGGAACCATGTTCTAACAGAGAAAGAAGTTACAAATTTGCAAAAGGAAAAAACTAGAATGAAATGGGTCATTTCACAGTGGAATAGGAAGAATACTTCTATTCCCTAGTTCTGTCCACTGGGAGGGTTTAGGAATCTGTGACACCTAAAAAGCAGTAAGCACACTTAGCACCCAAATCTTGTTTCTAAACATGGCACTAAAAGGAATTAGGGCTCGTTGGAGAAGTGACTGATTCCATGGCTGGGGCAAAGAAAATACAAAATAAGCCTGGATACCTTGTGCCAGGCAGTAAGGAAATACTCAAAGAGTGATGGGAACATGTCAAAATGGCACAGAAACCAGCTTGAAGGGAACTCTTACTGGTCAAATCTGGGACAATTGGAACTTCAAAATAAATAATGATAACTATGTATTATAACTAACTGAACAAAATAGGAATCCTTGAGTGTACACTGATGTAAACCATAAACTGAAAGTTAGAGGAGGAATAGGATAGTTCAGTTCAGTTCAGTCACTCAGTCGTGTCCGACTATTTGTGACCCCATGAACAGCAGCACGCCAGGCGTCCCTGTCCATCACCAACTCCCGGACACCCAAACCCATGTCCATTGAGTCGGTGATGCCATCCAGCCATCCCATCCTCTGTCGTTCCCTTCTCCTCCTGCCCCCAATCCTTCCCAGCATCAGGGTCTTTTCCAATGAGTCAACTCTTTGCATGAGGTGGCCAAAGTATTGGAGCTTCAGCTTCAACATCAGTCCTTCCAATGAACACCCAGGACTGATCTCCTTTAGGATGGACTGGTTGGATCTTCTTGTAATCCAAGGGACTCTCAAGAGTCCTCCAACACCACAGTTCAGAAGCATCAATTCTTCAGTGCTCAGCTTTCTTCACTATCCAACTCTCACATCCATACATGACTACTGGAAAAACCATAGCCGTGACTAGATGGACCTTTTTGGACAAAGTAATGTCTCTGCTTTTAAATATGTTATCCAGGTTGGTCCTAACTTTCCTTCCAAGGAGTAAGCGTCTTTTAATTTCATGGCTGTAATCACCATCTGCAGTGATTTTGGAGCCCCCCAAAATAAATTCTGACACTGTTTCCACTGTTTCCCCATCTATTTTGCCATGAAGTGATGGGACCGGATGCCATGATCTTAGTTTTCTGAATGTTGAGCTTTAAGCCAACTTTTCCACTTTCCTCCTTCACCTTTATCAAGAAGCTCTTTAGTTCCTCTTCACTTTCTGCCATAAGGGTGGTGTCATCTGCACATCTGAGGTTATTGATATTTCTCCAGGCAATCTTGATTCCAGCTTGTGCTTCTTCCAACTCAGCGTTTCTCATGACGTACTCTGCATATAAGTTAAATAAGCAGGGTGACAATATACAGCCTTGACGTACTCCCTTTCCTATTTGGAACCAGTCTGTTGTTCCATGTCCAGCTCTAACTGTTGCTTCCTGACCTGCATACAGGTTTCTCAAGAGATGGGTGAGATGGTCTGGTATTCCCATCTCTTTGAGAATTTTCCACAGTTTATTGTGATCCACACTGTCAAAGGCTTTGGCATAGTCAATAAAGCAGAAACAGATGTTTTTCTGGAACTCTCTTGCTTTTTCAATGATCCATTGGATATTGGCAATTTGATCTCTGGTTCCTCTGCCTTTTCTAAAACCAGCTTGAACATCTGAAAGTTCACGGTTCATGTATTGCTGAAGCCTGGCTTGGAGAATTTTGAGCATTACTTTACTAGCGTGTGAGATGAGTGCAATTGTGTGGTAGATTTAGCATTCTTTGGCATTGCCTTTCTTTGCAATTGGAATGAAAACTGACCTTTTCCAGTCCTGCGGCCACTGCTGAGTTTTCCAGATTTGCTGGCATGTTGAGTGCAGCACTTTCACAGCATCATATTTCAGGATTTGAAATAGCTCAACTGGAATTCCATCACCTCCACTAACTTTGTTCGTAGTGATGCCTCCTAAGGCCCACTTGACTTCACATTCCAGGATGTCTGGCTCTAGGTGAGTGATCACACCATCGTGATTATCTGGGTCGTGAAGATCTTTTTTGTACAGTTCTTCTGTGTATTCTTGCCACCTCTTCTTAATATCTTCTGCTTCTGTTAGGTAAATACCATTTCTGTCCTTTATCGAGCCCATCTTTGCATGAAATGTTCCCTTGGTATCTCTAATTTTCTTGAAGAGATCTCTAGTCTTCCCCATTCTGTTGTTTTCCTCTATTTCTTTGCATTGACTGCTGAGGAAGGCTTTCTTATCTCTCCTGGCTATTCTCTGGAACTCTGCATTCAAATGGGTATATCTTTGCTTTTCTCCTTTGCTTTTTGTTTCTCTTCTTTTCTCAGCTATTTGTAAGGCCTCCTCAGACAGCCATTTTGCTCTTTTGCATTTCTTTTCCATGGGGATGGTCTTGCTCCATGTCTCCTGTACAATGTCATGAACCTCCGTCCATAGTTCATCAGGCACTCTGTCTATCAGATCTAGTCCCTTAAATCTATTTCTCACTTCCACTGTATAACAGGATAGTAGCTACATAATTTCAATGTACCTCCCCATAAAATACTTTTAAATGCAAAGGAAAGTCACATTAAATGATTAAATTGAACAACATCAATAATGGGAATTATGTGCTACCTGATAGAAAGAAATGAGAAAAGCAAGCTCATTTCTTGGGTATCATAGATTGAAGAACTGTTCCAGATTGAGGGAGACTAAAGAGACATGACAATGTGATAACAGATTTTGCTATGAAAAATATTATTGGGACAACTAGGGAAACTTTAATGGAATCTGAGTATTAGATGGTCGCAGTGTTAATTTCCTGAATTTGATGCTTGCCCTTTAGTTACATAGAGTGTCCTTGTTTGAAGGAAATATACACTAAAATGTTTGGTGCAAGTTATCATGTCAGTAACTTACTCTCAAACCATTCAGGAAAAAAACAGTTGGTCTTCCAGATCCATGGGTTTGTAAATGTAAAACCCGTTTACATTGTATTAGGTATTTTAAATAATCTAGAGAGGATTTAAAGTGTATGGAAGGATGTGCGTAGGTAATATGCAAATACAGTGCCATTTTATATAAGAGACTTGAGCATCCATGGATTTTGGTATTCATGGCGGGGGGCGGGGGTCCTGGAATCAGTCCCTTATGGATATCAAGGTACAAATGTTCTTTTTACTATACTTGTAACTTTTCTCTAAGTTGGAGGTTGTTTGAAGTTATTAAGAAAACACAGTTGCAAAAAAAAAAAAAGGAAAACACAGTTGCAGTAATAGCAACTGATTACAAAACTTGAATTTCATTAATTAAGACACAACCTTACTAACAAAATAATGGATTTCAAAGGCATAACCTACTCTGACATACATGTGAATCTGTAATGAAATGTTTGTGTAATTCAAGGAAAATATCAACATTATTTGTATACTAACCTGGAAACTTGAACAAAATCACAATTATAGGTATAAATTTCAAAGAGAAATGTATTCTTCAAAATATTAAACATAAAGTTTTTATATCACCCAGCAATTCCACTCCTAAGGGATATACCTAAGAATATTCAAAACATGTCGACAGAAAAACTCATACACAAATGTTCATAGTAGCATTATTCATAATAGCAACAAAATGAATCAACCCAAATGTCCATCATCTGATGGATAAACAAAATTGGTATATCAATGCAATGAAATTATATTCATCAGTAAAAAAGAAGTACTGGCATATGCTATAACATGGATAAAACCTGGATATATGCTAGATGAAATAAGCCAGATATAATAGGTGACACATTATATGCTTCATTTATATGAAATATAAGCAAATACATAAAGACAGAAAGCATATTAGTAGTTGCCAGGGGCAAGGTGAAGAGAGAAGTGGAGAGTAATTACTAATGGAGACAGGGTTTCTTTTCGGAATGATGAAAATGTTCTGGAATTAGGATAGTTTACACAACAGTGAATATACTATAAAACACTTGTTTACTTTAAAAGAATGAATTTTATGTATGTGATTATGATAGTAAAAAAGGTAAAAATAATTAATCCAATGAAAGTCTAATCTAGTGTTAAACAGATGAGAAATCTATTAAAATATCTAAATGAAATATCAGAAGTTTTAAACATGTGACAAAGAATATAAATTTCTGCTAGAAGTCAACATTAGCCTAGAACTCGGTTCCCTTAAAAGAGATGAACTCTACACCTATATACCAGCAAAAATAGATTAAAAATACAATTTTTCATATACCATGCAAGGTACCTAGGAATAGATTTTCAACAAATGTACATTACTTTTATGGATAAAATTATAAAAATGTATTAAAAGACATTAAAGAAATGGATATTAAATGGATAGATTTATATATCAAATTTATGATTAGGAGAATTCACTATCATAAAGATAGCAGTTCTCTCCAAACTGACCTATGCAATTTAATAATCAGATTCTAACATACATGAAAAAGACTGGCCAATACAATTATGAACAGTGTAGTAAGACTTCCCTATCTTATATTATAGATTATTATAAAGCTATAGTTTCATTAAAGTCAGTTGTAGTAACACGATTTTAGAATAGAACAGTTTAGATAACCCAGGAACAAACCCTTTTATATTTTAAAATTTAATGTATAACAGAGATAACAGCAAATCAACAAGAAAAGGATGCAACAAGAATCAGGAAGCTCCCCTGGAGAAGGGAATGGCTACCCACTTCAGTATTCTTGCCTGGAGAATCCCCTGGACAGAGGAGCCTGGAGGGCTACAGTCCATGTGGTCACAGAGAGTCGGAAACAACTGAGCAACTACTACTTTCACATGGAAGAAGTTGGAAATGTGTATGTGCATTTTTAGTGATCACAATGACCAGAGGTTGCTACAGGTATTTAATAGGCAGAGATGAATACTAAACATATTGCTATGTATACGGGACATTTCTGTACAGCCATATCCAAAATGCCAAAAATGCCCTTGCTTAGAAATCCTGAACTAGTCAGTAAATGGTGCTGAAAACAATTAATTATCCACATAGAAAAATTAAAATTATGTTCCTTCTGTATGAATATACAAAAAACCATTCCACGGGATTTTAAAGACCTAAGTGTGGAAGAATTTGTGAAAGTTACAAAAGCCACTTATCAGGAAAATATATTTGCAATACATTTAACAAAGAATTACTGTATTAGTGATTAACTGCACTTAGTTACTACTAATAAAAACTGTAATAGTGGCTTAAACAAAAGTTTATTTTTCTCTCATAAAAAAATTAATCTACAGGTAGGCATTAAAAGCTGATATGATAGCTCCATAGCTAACAAGGATTCAGTTTCTTCTATCATTTCCATCCTCAGTGATGCTTTATGGTTCAAGATGGCTGTTTTACCCTTAGCCATAGGTCCATGTTCCAGGCAGGAATTAGCAGAAAGGGGATAAACGGAAAAAATGGCATTCCAGAAAGCCCCATTTCCTGACTTATACAATTCATTAGCTAACTCTACCTGTAACAGCAGTTGGTAAATAAGTTTTCAACTGGGTACAATACCAAAAGTTCTCTAGTTCTATAGGGTGAAGGGACACAATGCAGCTTCCTAAGAGTCTCTGTTAAAAGTATTTAGAATAGGGGTCAGCACACTATAACCAGTGGGATAAATCCAGCCCACAACCTGTTTTCTAATAACATTTTATTGGAATCTTGTACGCCCATTTATTTATGCACTGTCTATGGCTGCCTTCTCAGTGAGAACTGAGGGTCCTGACAGTCTGCAAAGCCTGAAATATATACTATTTAGTCCTTAATAGAAAAAGTATACCTCCCTTGTAGCTCAGCTGGTAAAGAATCTACCTGCAATGTGGGAGACCCCAGTTCAATCCCTGGGTTGGGAAGATCCCCTGGAGAAGGGAAAGGCTACCCACTCCAGTATTCTGGCCTGGAGAATTCCATGGACTGTATAGTCCATGAGGTCGCAAAAAGTTGGACACAACTGAGCAACTTTCACTTTCACCACACCTAATCTAAAAGATAAAGAGCTCCTACTAATTAATATGAAAATGATAAATTAAAAAATATGAGTATGAAATATAAATAGGCAATTCATAGACTACAAATATATGCAATATCAGGTATGAACTGTCCAAAGAATTCTAAGCAAAAGAAGCCAGATATAACTATTCATACATACTATAGGATTCCATTTATATGAAGGGCAAGAACACGTAAACCTGGTGATAGAGATCAGAATAGTGGTTATCTTTGGGATTGGGAGAGGGCATCTAGGAGCCTTGTGGGAGCTGACTGTCTATATCTTGGTTGGTGTACTGTTTTCATACACACACACACACACACACACACACACACGCGTGCACACCCAATACGTAAATTATGCAATTTTCTGTAAGTTGTACAATTTTTTTTTCCTCATCAACCCCACTGCATCAGATATCCTTTAAAAAAAAAAAATGACAGGACTTCCCTGGCAGTCCAGTGATTAAGACTTTGCCTTTCAGTGCTGGGGGTACAGGTTTTGGGAGCTAAGATCCCACATGCCTTGTGACCAAAAAAACCAAAACATTAAACAGAATAAAAATACCGATTGCATCAAGGTGATAAACATGCATAAAATTTGTCTTTTAAATTTTCTTTGAAGGTTGTTGGTCTTAAATACAATGGGAGATAGTCATGAATGAATAAATAAACCTCATTATCACAACACTCAGTTAATAATAACAGCTGATAACATCTTAGGTAAATACCTTTAATCTTTTTTTCTAGTATATATAAACAAAAATATATGTAAAATAAAATTAGAACCACACTACACATATTGTTTTTAATGGCTTTTTTTCATTTAACAATATATTGTAAACATTTTCCGAGTCTATATGGTTTAGTGGTAACTTTCAAAAACATTTTAAACAACAAGGTAATAGTAGTAGCAGAGAGACACATTAGTGGACTGGGCACAGCAGAGTAGATCCAGGGCCCAGATCTATACTGACCTGCAGCTGTTTAAGCCAACCACTAAGCATCTTCAAGGATAAACTACTCGGAAGACTGATGCCTTCCTTACAGCTATTTTACAGGGTAAATACACAAAGTAGGAGGGACTTCCCTGGCGGTCCAGTGGTTAAGACTCCCCTCTTCCACTGTTTGATTCCTTGTTGGGGAATTAAGATTCTGCATGCCACATGGCGTGGCCAAATAAAATAAAATAAAAAATGTAGGAGAGGGAAGGCATGAAATATACTGACCAAACTGACAAATCTTAACTCCCAGAACAGTCATACAAACACTCCATCAGACCAATAACATAAAACTCACACCATATCCCCAGGAGAAGTCCGAGCTGCCTTCAGTAGAGATCCCTGTGCTTGTATAACTTGGAAAAGCAGACCTTGAGTTTCCAGTGTCAGCTGATGTAAAAGGTGATTCTTGTGTGATGTCAGATTCACTAAATGCACAAGTAGGAAGGAAAAGAGAAAACAGAAAAATTCTTATATTTCCTCAGGTTTCTGTAGCATTAACTACTCAGCAATCTTTTAGGTGATAGGCATTTGTACAAATACATCTATAGAGACAAAAATAAATGAAAAATTTGAAATGTAAGCATCACAGTCAGGTCTGACCTAATTCCTACAGAACTGATGGCAGCCATTCTAAATAATTCTAGTCTTAGTTTACAGTTAATATTTTTTTTAACATTTCACTTATAACATCTACCATCAAGAAACTAAAGACATTTTGGAAATACTAGGAATAGTATGTGAACTTGTATGCCACTTTTAGTTTACTAAGCACTTTCACAGATATTAACTGCATTTTATCCTCACAACAATCTGGTGATGTAAAACTCACCAGTACATCTAGTGATGTACTTTAAGACAAAAACTCTTGAGATTTAGTACTAGATTTTGAAACAAGGTTTTATGACTATAATTTTTGTATGATAGCACATACAAAAAGCACAATGGCTTTTCATAACCCTCTGTGAAGTTACCATCTCCTCTGTCCTATTTCTTAAAATAATAATTGCAGCTAATATTTACTCAGCATTTACTATATTTTATCTCATTTATATTCACTATACCCTTTAAGGGATACTATTACCAGGTAAATAACTTGCCTAATAGTACTCAGCTAATAGGTGGCAAAACCAAGATTAAAATCAGATCTGTTTGGATTCCTCCTGAGTTTCTGCTTTTAACTACCTCATAATACTGTTTTTCAAAGATTACAAAAATAAGTATGTTTCCACTAGTTGTTCCAGAATGGAAGTTGAATGGTATTGAAAAATGTGACAAAAATTCTTTTGTTTCTTTAGTACAAGGCTTGATACCAATCCTAAGGCAAAAAACCCAAAACTTTTGCCATTATCAAGTGCAATAAGCGAACAGTACACTTTGTGTCATTACCTTTGGGAACTTATGTCTTTTTCATGGCTGTCATTGGTAGAGGAAATTTCATCCAGTTGCTCAGGAAGAGGATGATGATTAAGAGCATGTTTTGTTATTCCTTTCCTATGAAATGGAAAAAGTTATATTTTTTGTAAAGAAAAAATATATACTTTTCAGTAACTTGATCTACAAGTTAAGTCACCTACTTCTTGCTGTTCAGGAAGTGCACTGTCCAATGCAATAGCCATTAGCCACTAGCAGTTAAAATGTCGTCAGTTGGAAATGAGATAGACTTTTAAGTGTAAAACACACAGGATTTTGAAGTCTTAGTACAACAAGAATGTACAATGTACCACTAATTATTTTATTTTGGTTACATGTTAAAATGATAATATTCCAGATATACAGGGGTTAAACAAAATATATTAAAACTTATTTCACTGCAAATTGAAAACATAATAATGTATAAAACACACTTATTAGAACAGCTAACATAAAATACAGTGATAACACTAAATGCAGGTGAAGATATGGAGAAACTGGATTTCTCATATATTGCTGGTAGGAATGTAAAATGGTACAACCACTTGGGAATAATTTCACAGTTTCTTATAAAACTAAATGCATGCATTTATCATAAGACCTACCCATTGCACTGTTGGGTATTTAATCACAGAGAAATGAAAATTTATGTTCACACAAAATCTGTACACAAACATTCAGAGCAGCTTTATTTATAATTGAAAAAAAAATTAGAAGAACTGAAATGTCCTTTCACAGGTGAATAATTAAACTTTGGTATCTCTACACACACAGTGGAATATGATTTAACAATAAAAAGGAGTGAATTGATACATGCAACAACTTGGATGGATTGCAAAGGCATCATACTTACTGAAAACCAATCTCAAAAGGTTACATGTACTATATGATTCTATTTATATTACATTCACAAATGAGAAAAACACAGAGGTGAAGAAAAGATTAGTGGTTCCAGGGTATGAAAAAAGGAATGGATGTGACTATAAAGGGCTATATAAGGATGTTTCTTGGTGGTGATAGACCAGTGCTATATCTTGATTGCACTGGTGGTTAAATAAACATATAAATGAGACCAAATTGCATAGAACTATGTATACATATACATACACAAAAGAGTGGATATAAAAATTGATGAAAACTGAGTAAGGTTTATAGTCTACTTAACAGTACTGTACCAATGTCAGTTTCATGGCTTTGAGAGTTATATAAGTTGGCATCATTGGGGGAATCTGAGTGAAGGATTCATGGGACTCTATGTATTATTTTTGTAACTTCCTGTAAGTCCATAATCACTTAAAAAGATTAAAAAGTTAATTTCACCTGTTTCTACTATTTTTTAATGTGAGTATCTGAAAATTTTAAGTTATGGGTATTGTATTATATTTCTATTGGACAGTGCTGTTCTAGAGAGTTCAACATGTGCATTAGAATAAACTATGAAAAAAGTGAAAGTGTTGCTTCAGTTGTGTCTGACTCTTCGTGACCCTATAGACTATAGACCATCAGGCTCCTCTGTCCGTGGATTCTCCAGACAAGAATATTGGAGTGGGTAGCCACTCCCTTCCCCAGGGGATCTTCTCAACCCAGGGGTCGAACCTGGGTCTCCCACACTGCAAGCAGATTCTTTACCATCTGAGCCACTAGGGAAGCCTCAGAATAAACTATGGGGTCAATTATTATATGTTCCAGTCCTAATCATCTAGAGAAGACTTTCTTTCCCCACAAAATCCTATAGTCAAATAACTTGATAGGTTAAACAAAGTTACACAGGTTTCTTTACAATAGGTTTTCCCAGGACTTTTAATATGCAAATGTGTATTATAAATGTAATACTCTTGTTTCACAAGAAAGGAAAGTGAGGCACTGAAGGATTAAGTAACTTGCTTAAGGTCATATGGCTAGTAAGTGATGGAGCCAGGATTCAAATCCAAATAGTCTGTCTGCGGCTGCTCAGAGCAAATGAATAGTTTGAGATTTTAATAAATTGTACCATTTTTGTATATAAAGATAAAGACCTACTCAGCAGAGCCTGTACTTTAAATTATTTCTCAAATGGTGGAGCTGAATTTGTGGAGAGCTTTTTTCTTCTTTCATTCAATGATCTTATAACCAAAAGCCTGTCCTTGAAACAGTAGTGGAGATCAGAAATATGGATTCCAGCCATGAAATAGAAACTTAAGACATATTTTAGCCTGTCAGAGAAATCTGGCTGTGAAGTAACAATCAGATAATACTGAAAAATATATTAACTTTGATCATAGGTTTATGGTTATTAAATAAGAAAATGTATATAATTTTTAGAAATGCATAATGAAGCATATGGGGTAAAATGATGATGTCTGGGGTTTTCCAATATTTCACAGATGACAGGCTGAAAAAATATACAGATGAAATATGAAGCAAATATATTAAAATTTTGATAACTGTTTAATGTAGGTGATGGGTAGGTCATATTATTCACTATACAGTTATGCTTGAGAGTTATCATTTAAAAAATGTTAAGCTGTATGCTTATGCCAAAATCTTTTTCATATCTATAATTTGGAACTATTAGAAAACTAAAGTTAGTTCTTCAAAGCAAATTATCATTATAACACCAAAAGGGAAAAGTACCTTTAACATACTGTCATTTAAACGCATATAGTCTTCATTATTGTCATTATTCACATTATTCTGACACTTCTAGAGAATCATCTTTTGGGAGAGTTATCTTTAGGGAGTATGAAATCAACAATAGAGAACAAGTAATATAACCAGGTGGTTCAGTGGTAAAGAATCTTCTTGCCAAGGCAGAGAATGCAGGTTTGATCCCTGGGTCGGAAAGATCCCCTGGAAAAGGAAATGGCAACCCACTCCAGTATTCCTGCTTGGGACATCCCATGTTCAGAGGAGCCTGGTGGGCTACAGTCCACGCGGTTGCAAAAGAGTCAGATGACTAAGCAACAACAACAACAACATACTGGGTCAATAATTCCGATCCAATAAGTGCAATCAACAATTTTGTTCTGTAAATGATACTTTTTTTCACTCTCATAATGGTCAGAATTAATTATAAAAGCAGGTTTTTGGCTAAACCCTGCTCCCTAGATTGGGAAATGACTTTCTTCTTGCTATTTCCTAAAAAGCTTAACTGAGTTGCTTCTGTGTTCTATCCTGTTTTTTAATAGACAAAAAGCTTCTGAAAGGCAAGGAAAGATCATAGACTGATTTTCTTGTATGGCTATTATACCAAATAGAGGTGGGAAGGGACAAGGAAATTACCACTTAGTGAGGACTTACTATGTGTCAAGCTCTATGCCATTACTTTTAAATATACTTTTAGATAAGGTCTTAGCCTATATTACAGAAGTGAAAGCTCAAAAATTTAGTAATTTGCCTAAAATTAATAAGGCTAGAAAAGAGCCTAAACAGAAACCCAGATGTGACTGAAAATACCATGCCTGTTATTACTCTGTATAGATAATAGTTAATTAATAAATGTATGGTTGTTAAAATTACACAGTTCAGTGGAGGAAAAAAATTGGTATTTGGGGTTGAAAAGTCCAAGCTCAAATCCTATTGGTTATATAATCTTAAGGTGTGTACCTTTCTTATATTTCATCTGCTGAAAAACTGAAGATAATCATACTCATCTTACAGAGTTGTCACAAGAATGAAGATGTGAAAGTATTTTTGAAAGTATAAAGTATTAATAAATGTGTGACATTATCATTACTTCCTAAATTACAACATTTCACTAGGGTGGGAGGTGGATCTTTAAGCCAGAAATATTTGCTCTCTGGGCTTCCCTGGTGGCTCAGATGGTAAAGAATCTGCCTGCAATATGGAAAACCCAGGTTCCATCCCTGCATCGGGAAGATTCCTTGGAGGAGGGCATGGCAACCCACTCCAGTACTCTTGCCTGCAAAATCCCGTGGACCGAGGAGCCTCTATGGCGATCCAGAGAGTCTCCAAGAGTTGGAGAAGACTGAAGTGACTTAGCACACAGCACACTTGCTCTCTAAAGTCTCAAAAGCAAAACTGATCCTCAAGGATTCCGACACTAAGTTGCAGAGGTGGAGAGGCAGTTATGTGTAATGGTTATGACCACAAGCTTCAAAATCAGACAACAGGTTTATACTTCAGCTCCACCACCTTCTGGCTGTGTGATCTCTGGCATGCTACAACCTTTAAACCTGGGATCTTTATCTGTGCAAAATAATAATAGTTCCTATCTTGTATCGTTATTAATAGAGTTGTGAGCTAATGCATATAAGTAGCTTTGCACTGTGGTTAGCACCCAGACGTATTCAACTTTCTTGTAGCACTCAGCTATTAGCTTCACGAGTTGTCAGTGGCCATTGACACTGGGGCATGGAACACGTGGAAACTACAAAATGGCTTAGGAAACCAAGTCCCTAAGCTCAAGAAGTGCAGGCCAAACACCACGTTTCTGGGACAGCACAAGTAGCACGCCCTTATTAGCTGGAGAAGGAAACAGAAGGGCCAACGTCCGGCAAAGCTGGTAGGAAAGAATTCCGAAGATTTTCTTTTCCCTCACCCTGGGAAAGGTAAAAGGAGCAAGGGACTGGGCAGGGAGGGTCCCCAAAGCGCCTGCGACCCTCCTCGGCACCCCCCGGCCCGGGCTGGAGTAGCTGAGCAATTCACTCACAACTCCAAGTTCTGTGGCACCGCCTTCCTAGTGTATCTGGAGGTCATCCTCCTCTTCCTCCTCAGCCGCGGCGGGGGCGGAGAAGCCAGGATGTGGGCCTCCAGGCCTGGCCCTCCCGCCCGCTCCGGCTCGGCCCCCTCCCGCCACCTTCCGGCCCCGCCACGCCCCGTTTCCTAGACTCCAGACCGCCACTTTCCCAGGGTCCCCACCTCCCTAGTCTTCCGGCTTCCCCGTGGGGGCGGAAGTGACGATATCACAGGAGCACTCGCCTAATGCTTCCGCCGACGTGCCTCGGGACGACGGCCCGGGGTTCCGAGACTGAGTCGTTTCTGACTTTCGGAGTTTCCTCTGGTTCTGGTTCCAGACGAACGTGTGGACCCAGCCTGGGCCAGGCTGTGTGTACTGCTGGCAGTTCCCCACCAGCTCACTAGATAGGAGAGACGGCTGAGGAAAGGTGCTGTAACAGAGACTTGCCGAAGAGGCCCAGGCCCAGAACCGTAAGCGGAATTTGCTTCATTTTGTTGGGTGAAAGAGAGAGCCTAGTCTGAGTAAAGAGCCCCTAGACTCCAAGCCAGGCCTCTGTTGCTTGGTTGCTTCTCTTGCTGTGCTCCCAGTTTTCTCATATATACAGTGTGGAGTTAGCCTGCGTGGTCTCAGAAGTCCCTTTTAGCCCTGTCACTAAATTCTTTATAATAAGGCTTTCCTGGTGACTCAGATGGTAAAGAATCTGTCTGCAGTGGGGAAGACCCAGGTTCGATCCCTGGGTCGGGAAGATCCCCTGGAGAAGGAAATGGCAACCCACTCCAGTATTCTTGCCTGGAGAATCCCATGAATTCCCAATCCATAGGGTCTCAAAGAAGCGGACACGACTGGAGCGACTTAGCACGCAGGCACTTGGAAAAGGCCAAATGATCATTTGGACGGTCTGTAGTGAAAGTGTCTGGATAGAAGCTGCAAGTTCCCCTGGACCTCATTTTACTAATCCGTTAGAAAAACAAGTCTGAAAATCGAATTGCAGCCGTGAAGTGGACGATCCAGCGCAGTTTTTTCTTTTACTAAGCCTCACCTGGCAACAATAGTGAACTAGTACTTTTGTATGTAAGCGAAACCTTTAGAAAATAGTTATTCACCACCTCCTAATATACCAGAGCTATACCTTCTGAAACCTGAAAAGGGGGAAAATTTAGAACAGATAGTTGTAGGATCAAAAGCCATGGGCAGATTATTTGGGGGTGAAATGATAGGAATGAATGTTCTGTAGTTTTGAATTTCTCTATCCCACACAATGGGAAAGATTTAAATTCTGCACAGTAAGGGAGATTGTGCTTAAGAACATTTAAATATTAAAAATTTAACTGCTGCTGCTGCTGCTAAGTCGCTTCAGTCGTGTCTGACTCTGTGCGACCCCATAGACAGCAGCCCACCACCAGGCTCCGCGGTCCCTGGGATTCTCCAGGCAAGAACACTGGAGTGGGTTGCCATTTCCTTCTCCAGTGCATGAAAGTGAAAAGTGAAAGGGAAGTCGCTCAGTCGTGTCTGACTCTTAGCGACCCCATGGACTGCAGCCTACCAGGCTTCTCCATCCATGGGATTTTCCAGGCAAGAGTACCGGAGTGGGGTGCCATTGCCTTCTCTCTAGGGAAGGATTATAGAGATGATAGATAACAGTCTCATTCTCCAATTAAGGGAAAAGCCACAGAAAGAGAAAATGAAATGTCCAGAACACAACTGGGACTTTTGGCAGATCTGGGACTTTTGATAGTGTTTCAAAAGATGTTATTGCAGTGTTTCTGAAAGTGTGTTCTATGCACCACTGATAATGCAAGGGCAAACATTTTTTATTTTATTCCTAATGCTTATTTATTAGTTTGGGAATGTGGTATTGGATTGCCATTTATTGTAGTATATTAAAAGTTCTTTTAATATAATTGTAAGTATAAAACTGTCATTAAAAGAATATTAAATAAGTGTTACTATAGTTGGTATGTGGTCAATGCAAAAATCATGATGATGGTATGTGAATCACTGAATTTGGGGAAACAATGTTAATGGAATTGCCTAGCATAGTTCAGGGACTAGGATATTACTTCTACATTGTTCTATATGGCTTATATTATTGAGACTTTAAATGTAACTTTCAAAGAAGAATGGAGGAAAATATGAAGTTTGCTACAGTGGAAGACACCGTAGAGTATCGCCTGTTCCTGATACCAGATAAACGAGGGGACCCAGAAGAACACAGAGAGATCCTTCAAAAGTACATTGAGAGGATAATGACCCAGTTTGCACCTATACTGGTCCCCTATATCTGGCAGAATCAGCCTTTCAATCTCAAATATAAACCTGGGAAAGGTAAGGTTCTTTTGCTTATTTTGCTTTGATACATGTGACTTTTAATGTCCTTCTGACACCAGTGATGGGTAATAGTCCACAGTTCATTCAGTGTTGTCAGGAGATTTATATCCTGAACTGCTTATGGTATTTGCTGAAATTCAGTTAAGCTCTTGAACTTAAAAAAATTTTTAAAAAATTTCATGTTGATGGAAGCTTTCTAACAGTCATTATCTTAGAAACTAATATATACTCAACATTATCAAGCCATGGCTTTTCTTTTGAACTTTACTGTGCCATCGTATATCTAGGTACCTACACTGAACAGGTTCAGGCTGGCTTCTTTAACCGTAGTTCTTTCAGCTGTTACTCTGTATTCCTGTCTTGATAGTGTGTTTACTAGGCTGCCTTGTTTCATACAGTTGTGTTGCTAAGGGTCTAAGAGTGGCTCTGCTTGGCTTATAAAGAGAAATAATTGAGCTAAATAACCACTATTTTCCACACAGAAGTATTTAGACATTCCTTCACTGCTTCCCTGTATTGTCGGTGCTTCAGATCTGACCTGTGGCCAAATAATGGCACTTTGTCATCTCATTTCTTATAACTTTACTAAAGTGAGGCATGGATAACTTACCAAGGCTCTACTCATGCAACAACATCTTCTGTGGGGTCTTATTTCATATCAGGAGCCTGACATCTTGTGATTCCTTCATTCTGGCTCTCATTTTAGTGCTTCTGTTACCTTTTGGCTAGCAGTTGCCAAATGTAAAATGTTAATTTTATTGACTGCCGTATCACTGATACGTGTGATACTTATTGGCAAGAACACTGTCCCATTAGCAGAGCACGGCCAAAACTAATTCCCTATCTTTTTTCTCAAAAATAATTTTTACACAGTGTTTTCTTGTCTTGTTTAATGGTATTACTATCCACCTAGTAGTCAAACTTGTAATTCAAAATCATCCTCACATCCTCACTTCACCATGTTCCACAGGCACTAAATCCTACTGTTATTACTCCTGAAATTTGACCCTTTCTCACATCTGTTTGGCTACAGTCTAGGCCCTCTTCATCTGGAAGACTAAGGTGGCCCCTAACTAATCTGTCTGGTCCCAGTGGCTCCAGTTCCTGACAGTGTTCACGGTTACCTTTGTAAAACGAATTTGATCTTGTCACTCTCCTGCCTAACACCCTCCAACAGTTCTGCAATTGCTTCTGGGTGAAATTAAAATTGAAGTTTAATATGTAAAGTGAAAGTCACTCAGTCATGTCTGACTCTTTGTGACCCCATGGAATTCTCCAGGCCAGAGAATTCTCCACTGGGTAGCCTTTCTCTTCTCCAGAGGATCTTCCCAGCCCAGGGATTGAATCCAGGTCTCCCTCATTGCAGGAGAAATCTTTACTAGCTGAGCCACAAGGGAAGCCCTTAATATGTAAGGTAGATAAAAATGAAGGCACTGGAGCTTCTCTAGTTAAAGAAGCTTGGGAGATCTGGAGTAGGGAGAGGAGTTGGTTGGGCAGTTTGTCTCACCTGTGTGGCATTTTTTTTTTTGCCATGGCAACTCTTGAGATACTCCACAGTATACTTGTTTGACCTTCATCCTATTAATATGGTATATTACATTGTGTGGCCTTTTTTTTTGCCAGGGCAACTCTTGAGACACTCCACAGTACACTTGTTTGACCTTCATTCTGTTAATATGGTATATTACGTCGGTTGGTTTTCCTGTGTCAAATCATCCTTGCATTCCAGGAATAAATCTCACTTGGTCATGGTGTACAATCCTTTTAACATGTTGTTGAAGTAGTTTGCAAGTGTTTTGTTGGCTTGTGCTGGCCTCATAAAATAAATTTGGGAATGTTTCCTCCTCTTCAGTTTTTTTTTTTTTTTTTATGTTAATTCTTTAAATGTTTGGTAGAGTTTTCCAGTGCAGTCATCTAGTCCTGGGCTTTTGTTTGTTGAGAAGTTTCTGATTATGAATTCACTTTCCTTACTATTATAGATACGTACAAGTTTTCTACTTCTGTGTGTTCCAGTCTTGATAAGTTGTGTGCTTCCAGGAATTTATGCATTTCTTCTAAGTTATCCAGTTTGTTGGTGTACAGTTGTTCATTGTATTTTCTTATAATTTTTATTTCGGTGGCATAGGTTGTTGATATTCCCTCTTTCATTTCTGATTTTAGCTATTTGAGTCTGTTTTTCTTAGTTAATCTAATGTTTTGTCAATTTTGTTGATCTTTTAAACAAACCAACTCAGTTTAGTTGATTTTTTAAAATATTGTTTTCCTGTTCTCTATTTCATTGATCTCTGCTTTAATCGTCATTATTTCCTTCCTCTAGCTTTGAGTTTAGTTCTTCTTTTTCTAGTTCCTTAAGGTATAAAGTTAGGTTGTTGATCTGAGATCTTTTATAACTGTGAACTTCGTCCTAGCACCACTTTCACTGTATCCCATATGCTTGGTTTGTTGTATTGGTTTTCATTGAAAGTGTTAAAGTGGAAGTGTTAGTTGGTTAGTCGCGTCCGACTCTTTGCAACCCCATGGACTGTAACCTGTCCATGGAATTCTCTGGGCAAGAATACTGGAGTGGGTTGCCATTTCCTCCTCTAGAGGGTCTTCCCCACCCAGGGATTGAATCTGGGTCTCCTGTATTGTGGGTAGATTCTTTACCGTCTAAGCCACCAGGGAAGCCCTGGTTTTCATTCATCTCCCAATATTTTCTAATTCCCCTTATGACTTCTTCTTTGACCCCTTGGCTATCTGAGTATATTGTTTAAGTTCTACATATTTTTGGATAGTGCACTTGTTTGAAAATTTCTGCTGATACTCCCAGAACACACCGTCATCTGTCATGCCTCTGTGTCTTTCCACATGCACGTGTTCTGTCTTTCTGGGAAGCCTGCTGTGGTTATTCCTCCAGAGGAGCATAGCTCAGATATCACATACTTTATGACCACGTAGCTCTCAGTGTATACCTCCATTGATCATCTTGTTTTGTAATTGGTTATCTGTCTCCTGTTGTCCAGACTCTAAGCTCTTCAAGAGTAAGCTTCTTACATCTTGTTCAGGATTGCAACCCCAGCTCCTGGTATATGGCCATACTCCTGGAGCAGAGCCAGTCAATAAAAGTTTGTTTAATTGAATGATTGCTTGTACTTTTATTTGAACTGACAAATTTATTTGATTATATCATTGCTTTTCTCTTGTTTTTAGGAGATGTTCCTGCTCATATATTTGGCATGACAAAGTTTGGGGATAACATTGAGGATGAATGGTTTATTGTTTATATAGTGAAGCAAATTACAAAAGAATTTCCAGAGTTAGTAGCAAGGTATTATAGTCTTATTAATAATTCTTAAACAAGTATCATATTAATGCATATGTATGGAATCTAGAAAAATGATACTGATGAACCTAGTAGAGAACAGACTTGTGGACAAAGTGGGGGAAGGTGAGGATGGGATGAATTGAGACAGTAGCATTGACATGCATGCACTACTTTGTGTAAAATAGATAGATACTGGGAAGTTGCTATATAACACAGGGAACCCAGCCTCCTGCTCTGTGATGACCTAGAGGGATGGAGTAAGGGAGAGGGAGGGAGGCTCTTGAGGCAGGCATTTGTATACAAGGGCTCTTGTATACACACACACACACACACACACACACACACACACAGATGTAGGTTTTAAATGTGATTTCTGTGTTTTCTTCCTTTTTGCTGATGACTTCCTTTTCTTAAAGAAGAGTTAAAGTATCATCTGAGAGTTTAACTTCCAAATAATTTCACACAAAATCTATTTAGTTTAGGTTTTCTCTTCTTTTTTTATTCTTGTTATGAAAGAGCAAGTACACCTGGTAAATAAAATCCAAGCAATACCAAAGGGTGTTCTGCTCTGATTTCCCAAGAGTAATCACTATCAAATTTCTATGTCTTAAAAAAAGAAATTCATATATATATACTTATATATATATATGTATGTATTTCACAGATTTCTCTATGTCTTCCTCTATAGCTCTATTTTTTTTTTTGAGAAACTATATATAGAAGAAATTTAAAGAGACATCAGTGAACAATTGTATGGATAGGAAGCAAAGTAGATAATAATGCATTGTAATTCAAATTTTAAAATATTATGGGAACTGATAATTCTTTGTCATTCCCAAGTTAGTTGCTCTGTGGCATATGGAATCTTCCCGGATCAGGGATCAAACCCAAATCTCCCGATTGGCAGACTGAGTCTTAACAACTGAGCCACCAGAGAAGGAAGACTGTTTTAAAACAAACCTCCAATATTATACCATTTGATTTTTAAATACTTTAGGATGTAAACTTAAGAGATAATGCAACATTACTATTACCACACCTACAAATAGGTAGCCATACTTTTTAAATAAATGGTAGAATTTTCAATAAACAGGCACAAATATGGTAGTTTATGTCTTTACTAGGATAATAAGGAGGGGGCAGTGCCTTTCATATGCAGATTCTGATATTTATATATGCAGTGATGGGTCATACTGACCCACTAGGCCTCTAAAGCTCTTTTAATAAGCATGTACTGTCTTGTCAGGTTTTTGTTTTTTTTTTTTTGATTAGTAAAAGAAAGTAGTTTTTCCTCTATGTCTCTGCCAGATTAATATTCTTAAAGTAGAGCTCAAACCATTTTACTTCCCTACTCTAAAACATTTCATTTGTTTTGTTTATAAAATTAAACTCATTCTCACTGGATTCTGCCACCATTTAAAGCTCTTCACAAAATGATAGAACTGTGTTTTTCTAGTCCTTTTTTTTTTTTAAATTTGTTGTCAGTCTTCAAATCTCTACCTTAAATGCCACCTCCATAGTTTTGCTTATGCTGTTCCCACTACCCAGAGCATCTCTCTTATTCTGGATATATTGTATCTCCACCCATTAAAAGTGAAAATAATCTGGGACAATATATATAGTGTGCTAACATTCATGCAACAGGAGAAGAAAAAAATTTATATTCTTATTGACTACTTTACACATAACAAACTCTAGAAGGATAGACAAGAAGTAACAATGGTGGAGGGGTTGGGCATATAGATACAAAAGTAGCAAGGAGACTTTTTCATTTATGAGAGACATAACTATTTATTATTTTTTTTGTTTTAATCATGTGACTGTATTACATCCTCAAAAATTTAAATTTTTAAAAAGTGATGCAGATGAGGCAAAACAAAAGTATCTTTCAGGGCCCAGTAGTACTTCCTCCATAAAGGTTTTCCTAATCTTGGCTGTATGTGATTTTTTTTTTTTTTTCTTTTGAAGACCTATGTACTTGGTATATTTTTCACATTTTTTTCTACTGCTATTTATTTATGTACTTATTTTTTTCTCCTTATCACTCTCGAATTCCTCCTTACAATTATAGACTATCCCTTCAGTACTTAATGGTATCTTAAAACATTTTGCTTAATTATAGAAATCTACATAATTGTAGAAATCTATGGTATATACTCATATATTTATTTACTAAGATTAGGGCAAAAATGTATTAGAACAAGTCTGTTTTGATTATTAGCAAATATGTACTTCTTTAATTCAAAGTGGAAATTTCTTTTGTGTTAGGATTGAAGACAATGACGGTGAATTCTTGTTAATAGAAGCTGCTGACTTTCTCCCTAAATGGTTGGATCCTGATAATAGTGCCAACAGGGTAAGTATATCCAAGTTTAGAAAATTTACACAGGTGAAACCATGTTGCATCATTTTCATATGTACTGGATTTTGTCAGTGCCAAGTATGGAAACTATATCACTTTGCAGGTATTTTTCCACCAAGGGGAGTTGTGCATTATTCCTGCACCAAAGAAATCTGGAACAGTATCCTGGTTACCTACCACACCCCCAACAATCTCACAAGCACTGAGTATAATCTCAACACACCCAGAAAAAATTCTGGCTTCAGAATCTGTACGAGCTGTTGTGAATAGACGCATCAGAGGGTAAGAAAACTGACACTTTCACTGCCAGTCAGGGAGCCTTTTGACTTCCTGTTGCTCAAGTCTTTTGTTGAATCTAAGCATTTCTTTCACCTAGATTAGTGCTGATTTTCATTCTGTCTTCATCCTTTGTGAAACTGACCAACAAATTAAACTTAATGTGTTTTAAAATCGAGAAACAGATGTATCTTTTGGTTGCCATTTGAAGGTTACAGGCCCAGTGTTTTTGCATTTATTTACCTTAGAGAGTGTGGCTAAGTGTTATGTAGATCCATAGCTAAAAATTTTCTGACCTTTAGAGATGAGAATATGAGTAAGCACAATCTGTTCAGGATTTTTCTCTGATTATGGGTGTATATATGGAATTCCCTGACTTAGTTGGAGTGCGTTAGGTTCTATTCAGACGAGAACACCTCAGTCTAATAATGTATTAGTTCAGCCATTCAAATTTGAGTACCTATTAAATGTTTAATACTGTTCAGATCATAGCAGTATTGAATAATAATCTCTTTTAGCTTTGCTTCAGTACACTTTGTACCATTTTTTAGGAGAATAAATTCTGAATTTCTTTTCAAAGTATAGTAGTAATGTTTTCATTTTTTTTTATTGGACCACCTTAATCCCTTCTCTTTATTTTCCATTTCTTTCACTTTTTCTTTCTCTCTTTTCCTACCTGTAGTCTTTAGTATATAGAGTATCTTTTTTAAACAGTTATTTTTTTGGCCATTCAGCATGGAAATCTTAGTTCCCCAACTAGGGAGTGAACCTGGGTTGTTGCTGCCAGTGAAAGCGCCAAATCCTAACCAGTGGACCACCAGGGAATTCACAAGGGTGACAAGAGAGTTGTCATTCTTTTCACCTCACTCATCTTACTCCTGATGAACCAAGACAAGATAAAATGTTAAGAGGAAAGTAAATGGTATAAGAATCCTAGATATTTACATCAGTTCAGTTCGGTTCAGTTGCTCAGTTGTGTCTGACTCTTCGTGACCCCATGGACTGCAGCACACCAGGCTTCCCTGTCCATCACCAACTCCCGGGGCTTGCTCAAATTCATGTCCATTGACTCAGTGATGCCATCCAACCATCTCATCCTCTGATGTCCCCTTCTCCTGCCTTCAATCTTTCCCAGCATCAGTGTCTTTTATAATGAGTCAGTTCTTCATATCACGTGGCCAAAGTATATTGGAGGTTCAGCTTCAGCATCAGTCCTTTCAGTGAATATTCAGGACTGATTTCCTTTAGGATGGACTGGTTTGAACTTGCAGTCTATGGGACTGTCAAGAGTCTTCAGCAACACCACACTTAAAAAGTATCAATTCTTCGGTGCTCAGCTTTCTTTATGGTCCAACTCTCACATCCATACATGACTACTGAAAAAACCATAGCTTTGACTAGACAGACCTTTGTTGCAAAGTAATGTCTCTTCTTTTTAATATGCTGTCTAGGTTGGTCATAGCTTTTCTTCCAAGGAGTAAACGTCTTTTAATTTCATGGCTGTAGTCACCATCTACAGTGATTTTGGAGCCCAGGAAAATAAACTCTGTCATATCATAAAATAAAAGTGATTATGTTACCTGTCACAGGTACCCAGAAAAAATTAAAGCCTCCCTTCATCAAGCACTCTGCTTCCTCCCAGCTGGCATTGCAGCAGTGCTGAAGCAGCACCCCAGACTGGTGGCTGCAGGAGTCCAGGCATTTTACCTCCGTGACCCCATTGACCTGCGGGCCTGTCGTATTTTCAAGATATTCTTGCCTGAAACACGAATAATGACATCGGTAAGATAGATCTCTGGGTCATTTAGTTTCTCTCACTGAAAAGAATATTGAACATATTTTTAATTGTTCACTAGGAAAAAATTGGGAATATTCTGTGTCCTCATAGCAAGTTAATGTAGACTTTTTGTTGTTATTGTTCAGTTGCTAAGTCATGTCTGACTTTGCAATCTCATGGACTACAACACGCCAGGCTTCCCTGTCCTTCACTATCTCTCTGAGTTTGCTCAAACTCATGTCCATTGAGTTGGTGATGCCATCCAACCATCTCATCCTTTGTTGCCCCCTTCTCCTTCTGTCCTCAATCTTTCCCATCATCAGGGTCTTTTCCAGTGAGTCGGCTCTTCACATCAGGTGGCCAAAGTATTGGAGCTTCAACTAAAGCACCAGTCCTTCCAATGAACATTCAGGGTTGATTTCGTCTAGGATTGACTGGTTTCATATCCTTGATTTTTTCTTTTCTCCTATCCAGAGGAGGAAGACTGTAAGAGACCTGACTTCCTATTTTATATCTCAGTGTTTCCTAGCTATTTCTGACCAAATTTTCCCTATTTGAGCAGTTATATCTTTTAGCAATAAAACATTTCATTTCCTCCAGAGAATTAAGAATTCTTTATCATCTACCTGCCAAAATTGCCATGTTATGTAACTAATGATTTGAGTTACCTTAGTGACAACTAAATATAGACAGTGAAGGTACATTTTATGGTGTGTGAATTATATCCTGTAAAGCTGTTACTAAAAAATGTAGACAGTAAATAGGTTGAGTCTTCTTTGCATTTATCTGAATATGAAGCTCATAAATGAAGTTATTGTTGTTAACTGTGAAATGATAATCAGGCATTTTAATTTCAGGAAGACACTCACATATTTTGTTTCCCAATGTCCAGGTCACTTTCACCAAATGTCTGTATGCACAGTTGGTGCAACAAAGGTTTGTGCCAGACCGGCGGAGTGGATACCAGCTGCCTCCTCCATGTCATCCCCAGTACCGAGCCCATGAATTGGGCATGAAGTTGGTAATGTTGAACCAGAAGATTTAATTTTCTTCCTTAACGTCAAAGGGCTCTTCACAGAGTAATGACACAACTTAGAAATCTAGAAATACACTCTATTAACGTGAGAATGTAGTAAGATGTGGTATTTGAAATAAGGAAAAATAGATTATTCTGTAAGGGATGATAGAACTGTGTGTCCATCTGAAAAGTTGGGTATCATATCTATGCCAAAATAAACTCCAGTTGGACCAAATATTTAAGTGAAAAAAACAAAATCATAAAATTTGGAAAATTTTTCATAGGAAAATTTATGAAAATATGAGTAAGAAAGTCCTTGACTTTCTTGAAACTGGAAACAATAAAAGAAAAGACTGATAAATTTGATTATATAAAAATTAAACATTTCTATATGGAAAAGATCCATAAATATAGTCAAAATACAGTTAACCTAGAGAAAGTGTAAAATATATTTACAGTTTAAATGACAAAGAGTTAAAAAAAAAAACTAGTAAATGACAAAAGTTGCTTTATCTAGTATATAGCACTGCTACAATTCAAGATGAAAAAAATAGTAGTAATCAATCAAAAATGATCAGAAACCATTAACAGATAGTTCAGAGAAAAGGAAATACAAATTATTTTTATGAAAAATGTTGACACTTGCTCATAATAAAAGAAATGCAATTTAAAACTACAAAGTAATGTTTTTCACCATTTGACTGACAAATATCCAGAAGTTTGGTAACAAATATGAGGTTTGTAAAAATACGTAAAGTGGTACCCTCAAACATTATTGGTAGGAATATGAGTTGATTCAGTCTCTTAGAACAGTTTATCACTTTCCATAATATTTAAAATGCACAAACCCTGCTGCTCAGCATTTTCATTTCCTGAAATTTATCCTCCATATATTTTACTTGTGCACAAAGACGGATGAAGATACTTGTGAAAGCATTGTTTATAGTAGCAAAAGATTGGAAAATAAATTATGGTCTGTTCATGAAATGAGATGGATAAATGTATGTGTTTGTATGAAATCATCTCCAGGGCATATCACTAAGAGAAAAGCAAGGTTCAAAGCAGTGTGTATGTTGCCATTTAGTGATGAAGGGGATGAAGTAGGAGGATGTTTGTATGCACAGGCACACATATCTGCCTGAGTGCAAAGATTACTTCTGAAAGGATATGCAAAGAATTTTCAGCAGTAGTTTTCTCCAGAGTAATCAGGGAAGCTCCCTATTAGAATTATTTTGCCATGTGCATTTACTATATTTTTTAATCAAAGGACTCTTAAAATGAAGTGATTCCCTCTGTTTACTATTCCTAAGACCATGCTTAATTTATTTATAATTGTGCTAGATAAGAAACCTTTTGCAACCTTTTTTAAGCAAGCAAGAAGCAAGTTTAAATTTCTAGTTTTTTAATCAGTGAGAAGAGAAATCTCTTTCAGGAAAATAAGAATTTTTTGTTTTCTGTTATTTGCTTCCCCTTTATAATTTTTAGTAATCTGTAGAGATTAAGAAACTTGGAATTAAAGTCATATTTTTTTCATAAAATTTAAAGAATATTATAAATGTTCACATACCCATATGTCCAGTCACCTAGTTCTTGAGTGTGGTTAAATGGAAAGAAAGTAACCTAATAATAAAAATTCTGTCTTTTCCATGTAGGCTCATGGATTTGAGATCTTATGTTCCAAATGTAGCCCACATTTTTCTGACTCCAAAAAATCCCTTGTGACTACATCACCACTCTGGGCTGGCTTCCTTGAAAGTCTGAAAAAGAATGATTACTTTAAGGTAGGACTTACTATGCACTCTTTAAATTGTACAGTCCAGGCAAAATCAAGCCCGTGATCTAAAGTGTTGGGTCCATATTTAATGTGTGACATAACTGTAAGAACTAGAACTCAAAGGGACCATTCTAGTTTGGTGGTAATAATGGAGTGTCTATAAACTGTTTATAATATTTTAGAAAAATTAATAACATCTATACAAAGTGATAAAAGTTATTATTTGTATCAGATGAATAACTAGTTCAAATCTATGAAGCAAACATGAAGACACCAAATAGAAAAATTAGCAAAGATATAGATTAAAAAATTATATGACCTAAATGGGAAGGAAAGCCCCAAAAAGGGGGATGTATGTAGATGTATGACTGATTCACTTTGCTGTATGGTGAAGTACACAACAGTATAAAGCAACTATGCTCCAATTAAAAAAAAAATTACAAAAAGGGAACTAGTAAATTTCTCTTAAAATAATCACTCTCACACATAGTAAAGATATGTATATTAACACAATGATAAAGACCATTTTTCACTTATGTAAAAAGCATATGAAAGATATTCAGCACTATTGAAAATATAGTGAAAATAGTACACCTATACATTGCTGATAACATTGTAATAGTCGCAACCTTAACTGGAAAGTAATTCGATACTGTATTCCAAGAATTATACAGAAGTTCAAACTTGGAGCCTTCACTTTATTTTATTATTATTTTTAATTGGAAGATAATTGCTCTACAATGTTGTGTTTCTGCTGTACAGCCCATGAATCAGCTATAAGTATATGTTTATCCCCTCCTCCTAAACCTCCCTCCTCCGCACAGCCCCACCCCATCTAGGTTATCGCAGAGCGCAGAGCCGAGCTCCCTGTGCTGCCTGTTTCACACATGGTTGTGTATATATGTCAGTGCTGCTGTCTCAGTTTCTGCTACCCTCTGCTTCCCCTGCTGTGTTCACAAGTCATCTGCTACGTCTGTGCCTCTGTTCCTGCCTTGCAAATAGGGGAACTTTATGTTAAGTAATCTACACTTTAAGGAAGCATCCAAGAAGTAGAAAAGTCCTTAAGAATATGATAATTTTAAAGATTGTGTAGTGGTATGAAAAACTGCTTATATTATAGTATATTTTTAAAGAATGTAAAGTATTAAGCTTAAATACCATCATAAACATGCCTGTGAAAGGTAGAAATGATAGTTAAGGTTAGAATTACGCTATTTTTTGAGCTCTATTTGTACTTTGTTTTATAAATTAGTTGCTAGTTAATCAATTGTTTCTTTATAACAAGTTATTAGTAAATAATAGAAAATGATAGAAAACCTCCCAAATTGGAAAGAGGCCCTAAATGGTGAAAAGGATGAGGGCCCATTACATTTAGCCTAGTCCCTTTTTTGGAGAAACTGTACTTCCATGACAAAACAAGGATGAGGACTCAGACCTCATGATTTTTGTACAATATATTAGTACTGTATTGTATACTGCCTCCCTGGAAGTTGCTGGTGAGCAGGTTATTTTAATGATACCATCTATATTAGGTTCTCATGGGCATTATTATTTTTTTAGGGACTGATGGAAGGTTCTGTTCAGTACCAAGAAAGGCTAGAAATGGCCAAGAACTACTTCCAGCTCTCTGTAAATCGGCCAGAAAGGTGAGTTTATCTCTACCCAAACAGGGCAGCAGAGTGATAACTTGCCAGAAGTTAAGGAGTTACTTACTCCTGAGATTGCTGCACATGTTGGAGTTTCCATATTTAAACTGTTAATGGCAGGACTGATGACTACTGAAGGAGCTGGTGTCGAGAGAGGAGGTGTTGTCATGGGAGTTTGCTGGCACTTGTAGCCATCACTACCACCACCACCACCACCATCATCATCATATAATGGCTAATGTATATTGAATACTTAAAAGCTTAAGCCACTAACTCATTTAATCCCCTCTTAAAGCCCTGTGAAATAGATATAATTGTTATTTTCCCTATCCACAGGCAAGAAACTGAATCTAAGAGAGGTTATGTAATTTGCCAAAGGTTACACTGCTAACAGTCGGACACGACTGAGCGACTTTACTTTCACGTTTCACTTTCATGCATTGGAGAAGGAAATGGCAACCCACTCCAGTGTTCTTGCCTGGAGAATCTCAGGGACGGGGGAGCCTGGTGGGCTGCTATCTGTGGGGTAGCAGCAGCACACAGCTCAGAGTGACAGGCCTAGGGATTTGAACTCATGGATTCTGGTATTGAGCCATATTCTTAATTCCTGTGGGAGTTCTGGGCTGTGTTCAGCTTTTTTAGGTGGATCTGAAACACAGGATGAAGCAGGCATTCAGCTTCCAAATCATATCTCATTCTAACCTGCCATATATTTTCTGGGGGAAGAAAGAAATGAGCACAGGGTTGGAAGAAAATGGTGGTAGTTTAGTTGCCAAGTCATGTCCAACTCTTGCGACCCATGGACTGTAGCCTGCCAGGCTCCTATGTTCATGGGATTCTCCAGGCAGGAATACTGGAGTGGGTTGCCATTTCCTTCTCCAGGGGATCTTGCCAACCAAGGCCTTGAACCCACGTCTCCTGCATTGCAGGCAGATTCTTTTACCAAATGAACTATGAGGGAAGCCACATGGAAGAAAATGGCTGCCCTTTAAAATTCGATAAAGTTGAATTTCAGTTCTGGTAATACTGGAGTGACATATCAGACTAACCCCCTGCTAATTGCAGTGATAACCCTGGACAGAATATTAAAAAAAAAACAACCAGTTATTTGAAGACACTGGGGAAAAAAGCAAGCAAAAATCAGAGGGAATAGGATGCTTGAAAGAAGAAAGTCCCTTTTGTCTGACTTGTTCCATGAGGGCACTTCTGGTCACTGTGGCCCAAGGAAAATGGAGCCTCTGCAGAAGAGTTTATTGGGCTGAGGTATCAAAGGTCAGAATTTGAGCACTGGAAAGAAATCAATTAATGTTTGTAAAAATGAATTTGAGGTACTTAAAGCTATTAAATAACATGAAAGAAATAACTTTGTAAATGTTGTGGCTCAGAAGGTCCCCAGTTGTGTGTGGATGTGTGTTTTGTTTTGTTGTTGGGCTTTTTTCCTCAAACTGAACTGGTTTTGAACCCCAGTTGTTTTGCCAACTTCTCAAACATTACATATATGTGTAATAAAATGTTACTTAAAGATTGTATGAAGCAAAATTGATGCCGAGAGAACTCTAACCTCAGTATCTGTGAGATAGTAATGACTTTATAGCAGTCTTTATTCTTTTGTATTCTTGCCCGGAGAATTCTGTGGACAGAGGATCCCTAATGGGCTGCAGTCCATGGGATTGCAGAGTCGGACACAACTGAACGGCTAACACTTTTTTTTCCACTCTTTTCTAAGTGTCTAGGGGTGCCTTTGTCCCATTCTCATCAATTTTATGGCAGTAATTTGTGGAAAAGAGGATGCCTTCTTAGGGTATGTTTTAAGGAAACTTGGGAAAGTAAAGGAGGTGGCTCTCATAGTTAGGGGAATCTCCCCCAGGTGAATTTTGTCACCTCTGGGAGACCACTCCCCTGTTGAACAGCATTACTTTATAATCTTAGGTGAAGAGAAGTTAAGAAATTAGAGAGACTGATGTAGGAGAGGAGAAGGCAATGGCAACCCACTCCAGTACTTTGCCTGGGAAATCCCATGGACGTAGGAGCCTGGTAGGCTACAGTCCATGGGGTCGCAAAGAGTCCAACAGGACTGAGCAACTTCACTTTCACTTTTCACTTTCATGCATTGGAGAAGGAAGTGGCAGCCCACTCCAGTATTCTTGCCTGGAGAACCCCAGGGACGGGAGCCTGGTGGGCTGCCGTCTATGGGGTCGCACAGAGTCGGACACGACTGACGTGACTTAGCAGCAGCAGCAGCAACAGCATGTAGGAGATTTAGGGCTATCTTATTCTCCCATGAAATAAGATAGATTGTGGGTTTGGTAGTTCTTTTTAAATCATAATGTCTTTTATTATTATAAAAATAACATTCATTCATATAGCAAATAGAGAAAAATGTAAGAGGGAAAAATTTATATCACGAGTAAGCTATTATTATTCCAATTTATATCATGAGTTAGCCACTATTATCATTCTTCCAATTTACTGCCTTTCAGGATTCTTATTCCCTGTAACCAATTGATTTTTTAAAAAAATTTTACATTATCAAGAAATTATGTATCTTGTTCATAATTTTTACTTGTTGTGATCTTACATTTTCCCATGACCTTAAAATGTTTTGGTAAGTGTATTTTTAAATAGCTGCACAGTGTTTTAGCAAATGGACCCTAATTTACTTACTGCAAATGGCTTCAATATCCAACATTTTCATGAGTGTTGTAGGAGAAACTGCCGTTCACCAACCAGAATGACTTCTTTGCAATTCGAAACCAAGCTCACATCTCCCTCCAGACCTGTCCTTGACTTCCTAAAGCTTTTGTTTGCTTGTTTTGTTTTTATTAGCTGAATTAATGTCTTCGACTGTTTCCTGCTGTCTTTTAATTGTACTACCATCCTTCTTATCACCCAGACCTCCTGGCTCTCCTTGGATCCAGTCCTTAGATACTGTTCACTATTATCTTGTGTCTTTTTTTTTTTTTTTTTTAATTAGTTGGAGGCTAATTACTTCACAACATTTCAGTGGGTTTTGTCATACATTGATATGAATCAGCCATAGATTTACACGTATTCCCCATCCCGATCCCCCCCTCCCACCTCCCTCTCCACCCGATTCCTCTGGGTCTTCCCAGTGCACCAGGCCCGAGCACTTGTCTCATGCATCCCACCTGGGCTGGTGATCTGTTTCACCATAGATAGTATACATGCTGTTCTTTTGAAATATCCCACCCTCACATTCTCCCACAGAGTCTAAAAGTCTGTTCTGTGTTTCTGTGTCTCTTTTTCTGTTTTGCATGTAGGGTTATCGTTACCATCTTTCTAAATTCCATATATATGTGTTAGTATGCTGTAATGTTCTTTATCTTTCTGGCTTACTTCACTCTGTATAAGGGGCTCCAGTTTCATCCATCTCATTAGGACTGGTTCAAATGAATTCTTTTTAATGGCTGAGTAATATTCCATGGTGTATATGTACCACAGCTTCCTTATCCATTCATCTGCTGATGGGCATCTAGGTTGCTTCCATGTCCTGGCTATTATAAACAGTGATGCGATGAACATTGGGATACACGTGTCTCTTTCAGATCTGGTTTCCTCAGTGTGTATGCCCAGAAGTGGGATTGCTGGGTCATATGGCAGTTCTATTTCCAGTTTTTTAAGGAATCTCCACACTATTTTCCATAGCGGCTGTACTAGTTTGCACTCCCACCAACAGTGTAAGAGGGTTCCCTTTCCTCCACACCCTCTCCAGCATTTATTGCTTGTAGACTTTTGGATAGCAGCCATCCTGACTGGCGTGTAATGGTACCTCATTGTGGTTTTGATTTGCATTTCTCTAATAATGAGTGATGTTGAGCATCTTTTCATGTGTTTGTTAGCCATCTGTATGTCTTCTTTGGAGAAATGTCTGTTTAGATCTTTGGCCCATTTTTTGATTGGGTCATTTATTTTTCTGGAATTGAGCTGCAGGAGTTGCTTGTATATTTTTGAGATTAATCCTTTGTCTGTTTCTTCATTTGCTATTATTTTCTCCCAATCTGAGGGCTGTCTTTTCACCTTACTTATAGTTTCCTTTGTAGTGCAAAAGCTTTTAAGTTTCATTAGGTCCCATTTGTTTAGTTTTGCTTTTATTTCCAATATTCTGGGAGGTGGGTCATAGATATCTTGTGTCTTAACATTCTTTTTCCTTACTGCCTGGCTAGATACTCTAATTACTTAATTACTGAACTATCAGTTCAGTTTAGTCACTCAGTCATGTCCGACTCTTTGTGACTCCATGAGCTGCAGCACGCCAGGCCTCCCTGTCCAACACCCAACTCCCAGAGCCCACCCAAAGTCATGTCCATTGAGTCAGTGATGCCATCCAACCATCCCATCCTCTGTCGTCCCCTTCTCCTCCTGCCCTCAATCTTTCCCAGCATCAGGGTTTTCAAATGAGTCAGCTCTTTGCATCAGGTGGCCAAAGTATTGGAGTTTCAGCTTCAACATCAGTCCTTCCAATGAACACCCAGGACTGATCTCCTTTAGGATGAACTGGTTGGATCTCCTTGCAATCCAAGGGACTCTCAAGACTCTTCTCCAACACCACAGTTCAAAAGCATCAATTCTTTGGCGCTCAGCTTTCTTTATAGTCCAACTCTCACATCCATACATGACTACTGAAAAAACCATAGCCTTGACTAGACAGACCTTTGTCAGCAAAGTAATGTCTCTCCTTTTTAATATGCTGGCTAGGTTGGTCATAACTTTCCTTCCCAGGAGTAAGTGTCTTTTAATTTCAGGGCTGCAATCACCATCTGCAGTGATTTTGGATCCCCAAAAAATAAAGTCTCTCCTGTTTCCACTGTTTCCCCATCTATTTGCCATGAAGTGATGGGACCAGATCCATGATCTTAGTTTTCTGAATGTTGAGCTTTAAGCCAACTTTTTCACTCTCCTCTTTCACTTTCATCTAGAGACTCTTTAGTTCTTCTTCACTTTCTGCCATAAGTGAACCATATTGAGCTATAGCTACACCTAAACTTATTTCTTAGCTTCTAGTTACTCTTCTCTTCCAATTCAACCATCAGAGCCAGGAGAATCTGCTTGAAATATATCTGTAATCATGTTACTTCCCTCTCCTAAAAATTATTAGAGAATGTAATAGTGAAAAATTACAAATAATGGAAGTGTCCACCAATAATAGATAAATGAATTTCAGTGTATTTATATGATGGCTTACTATCCATTAGTTAACCAGAGATTATATAAATATCCATAAATCTAAGTCAGAATTTCTCAATTTCTCTTGACACTATTGACACTTTGGACCAGATGGTTCTTTGCTGTGGGGAGCTATCCTGTGCATTGTAAGATGAAGCAATGTCTCTGACCTCTACTCAGTAAATTCCCCTGGGACTGACTCCTCGCTCCCCACCAATTGTGACAACCAACAATGTTACCAAATGTTGCCAAATTGTCACCAGTTGAGAATCACTAGTCTAAATAAATAGATTTAAAAAATACAATGTTGAATGAAAAATACAAGTAAAATGTAGGTGCTATGGGTATCAACTGTAAAAATACACAAAATATTACATATTATAGATAAATATATCTTCATTCACTCAGTAAGTATTTATTATCTCCTATGTGCCAGGCCCTATTCTAGGCACTGGGAATACAACAAGTGAACCCCAATTCTCCCTGCCCTGTGGAGCTGCATACTAGTGTAGGAGAAAGACAATAAACCGTTATATGATGATAGATGCTAATTAGTACTTTGAAGAAAAGGCAATATTTGGGGAGAGAGATCGTAAGGGCTGCTCTTCTAGAAAGGTTAACCAGGGAGACCTTTCCAAGGAGGTTTTCTTTCAGAAGAGATCTAAGAATGTCAGGGATTGAGGCAGACAGATGATACTGAGGGAATGGTATCAAGAGAATAACATGTCAGGTAAAGAAAACAGTGTTCTCTTACTCACTCAGTGGCCCAGAAAGGTTCTTGTGAGAGCTGTCACTTTTGGGCAGCAGAGAAACAGATTGGAACTGGTAGTGTTGATCACCAAAGGGAATACTAACTTTATCTATCATATATTTTTTAAAGTACATGCTTAAAGAATTCACCTGCAGGAGATACAGATTAGATCTCTGGGTTGGGAAGATGCCCTGGAGGAGGAGGAAGTGGCAACCCGTTCCAGTATTCTTGCCTGGAAAATTCTATGAACAGAGGAGTCTGGCAAGCTGCAATCCATGGGGTCACAAAGAGTCAGACACAACTGAACACCACCACCACATATATTACTAATTTGGTTTTTATGTTAAATTTATTAACGTAATCATATATTTAGACTAGAGGTAAATATAGCAGTATTTTAATTCTGGGTGGTAAGGATATATTACCTTTTTGACTTGTCTATGTTATTTTAGTCTCATAAAGCAAAAATTAAAAATAACAAAGAAGCCATCAGTGATCACTCACTCCTTACTTCATTGAGTCTAAACTTAGCCATTTCAGCCTCGTTGTACTCTTCAGTCCATCTGTTCAGCCTCAGATTTCACCCTTAAGCCAAACTGAACCCGTTTGCTCTCTCTCAACATGTTCCTCACTTCCCCACCTCTATACAAATGCTCATTTTCCCCCTTGCCTAGTTTCTCTATCTTGTCTTACCCATCAAAATTCTCTTGATTCTTTAAGGGCTAACTCAGCTTCTTCCATTAGCTCTTTTTTTTTTTTTTAACGTCTCTGTCTCCACCCAGTGAATGTAATTACCTTCTCCTATGATTCTTTGAACCATTTGGTATTTCTGTGCGACTTTATATGTTTTTAACTTATCATAATTATTTGTGTATATTTCTTTTCTCTGTCTTAGTAATATTTGCATATTACAGAGTAGGGATAATTCCCTGTTACCCACATGATTCAGCAAGGTATGTAAATGTTAATAAATTAATGCAAGTCCATTATATAACTTGGTTCGTTCCATTATAAATAGTTCAGACAGAGTTCCATAAACTTATATAACAAATCACATCACCACCATAAAATAGCTCACTTGTCATATAAATAATCTCTGTGTGTATTTCCCTATCAGTTTATAGTAAGAGGAGCACAAAATAGTATCAGAAGACTTGATTTCAAGCCTTTGCTCTGTCCAACTCAACGACCTTGGAAAAGTTAAAGAAATTCACTGGGCTCTAAGTTTCTCCTTTGTAAAACAGGATTATTACCTCCTTGTAATAGTAATTAGAGGGCTAAATAAGAAAATGTATGTGAAAGGCTAGCCTATCATTTAATATATGATAGATTAATTTTTGGGTGTACTTTCTTCTGGGTTTTCATTTCCTCATAATATGATATATATAAATTGAAAGAGTTACACTAAATCAGCAGCTTCATGATGGTGTTCCATGGAGCCTGCTACAGAGCAGAAGGGAAGGCAAGATGAGCAGGTCTCCGAGCCTCCAGCCTCCATTTCAGTCAAAGCAGTCTTTCAGGCTTCTTTTTAGTTTGACTGAGGTATAATTGACAAAACTGTAAGACACTTAAAGTGTCATTGTGGTGATTTGGTATACCTATACATTATGAAAAAAGTCCCACCACCTAGGTATTTAACAGGTTCATCACCTCACATTATTTATATTTTGTGTGTATGTGAGAACATTTAATATTTACCATCTTAGCAAATTTCATTTACATAATAGTGTTGTCAACTATAGTAACCATGTTTCACATTAGATCCTATGACTGTATTTACTTTACAGCTGCAAGTTTGAATCCTTTTTCCAGGATTTTTGTGCTTATTTCCGTCACCCCTTAGTCACTGGTGACCACTTTTATTCTCTGTTTCCGTGAGGTTGACTTTCTTTTTTTTTAGATTCCACATATAAGTGATACCATGCAGTATTTAACTTTCTCTGTCTAGCTTATCCCATTCAGCATAATGCATTTAAGTTACATCCATGTTGTTGCAAATGACAAGGTTTCTTTCTCTCTCATGGCTAAATAATATTCCATTATATTCCAGTGTGTGTATATGTGTGTGTGTGTGTGTGTGTGTGTGTGTGTGTGTATGTGTATATATATATATATATATTCCAGTATATATATATATATCCAGTGTATATATATATATATCTCTGTGTGTGTGTGCTAAATTGCTTCAGTCGTGTCCAGCTCTGTGTGATCCCATGGACTGTAGCCTGCCAGGCTCCTCTGTCCATGGGATTCTCTAGGCAAGAATACTGGAGTGGGTTGCTGTGCCCTCCTCCAGGGGATCTTCCTGACCCAGGGATTGAACCTGAGTCTCTTACATCTCCTGCATTGGCAGACAAGTTCTTTACCACTAGCGCCACCTGGGAAGCCCATGTATATCTCTGTCTCTGTGAATTTATCTGTCTGTCCATTCATCCATCCACACCACATCTTTATCCAGTTATCTGTTTGTAGACACTTAGGTTGTGTCCAGTCTTAGCTACTGTGAATAATACTACAGTGAACATGGGGATGCAGACATGTCTTTGAGATTTTGTTTTCATTTCCTTTGGATAAATACCCAGAAGTGGGATTGCTAGGTCATATGGTAGCTCTATTTTTAATTCTTGAGAAGCCTTCATACTGTATTCCATAGTGGTTGTACCAATTTGCATTCCCACCAACAGTGCACAGGGGTTCCCTTTTCTCCACATTCTTGCCAATGCTTGATCTCTCTTGTCTTTTTGATGATAGACATTCTGACAGGTGTGAGACAGTATCTCACAGTGATTTTTATTTGCATTTTCCTAATGATTAGTTGATGTTGAGCACCTTTTCTTGGCATTTGTGTATCTTCTTTGGAAAAATGTCTATTCATTTTCTCTGCCCATTTTTGAATAAGATAACTTGGAGTTTTTTCGCTATTAATGAGTTCCTTTATATATTTTTAATATTAACCCCATATCATATATATGGTTAGTGAATATTTTCTCCCTTTCTTTAGGTTGTCTTTTCATTTTGTTGATGGTTTCTGTTTCTGCAAAGCAGTTTCTCTTTTCTTTACTTTTTGGGTTTTTGTTGGTTTGGCTGTGCTGTGAGGCTTCTGGGACCCTCATTCTCTAATCAGGAATTGAACCAGGGGTCATGGCAGTGAAAGCACCAAGCCCTAACCACTGGACTGCCAGGGAACTCCTCAAAGCAGTTTTTCTTTGAGCTCTTTTTATATTTTGAGTTCCTGGTGAAATTTTGAGAGGAAGAATTCAGTATCCTGAACAAATGTTTAAAAACAAATTAGAGTGCTCGCTTCGGCAGCACATATACTAAAATTGGAATGATACAGAGAAGATTAACATGGCCCCTGCGCAAGGATGACACGCAAATTCATGAAGTGTTCCATATTTAAAAAAAAAACCAAATTAGATAATCATTTCCAACTTTAAAATACTCTGTTTTTGTGGTTATTATTCTAAGTTCTCGTTAAATACCCATGTCTTTGATTTTTTTATAGCTCTCATGCTATGAGCCCAGGTGAAGAAATCTTAACATTATTGCAGACAATACCATTTGATATAGAAGAGCTTAAGAAAGAAGAAGCTTGTCTTCCCCCAGAAGATGGTAAGTGATGGGCCAGGATAGAGCGCAGAGTTAGAAAGAATTAAAACATCCCGCTAAGTCTCAGAGGGTACTTCACTGAGAGTATACCTGTTTCACATGAGTGTAGTATGGCAGTGTCACACTTCTTTTTCAGATGAACGGTGGTTAGATCTCTCACCAGATCAACTGGACCAGCTGCTGCAGGAAGCTGCTGGCAAAAAAGAGCCAGAGTCCATTTCCAAGGGGCAGGAGGAGAACTATGACTTAACTCAAGTCTCAGAGAGCATGAAAGCTTTCATATCCAAAGTCTCAACCCACAAAGGAGCAGAGCTGCCTCGGTAATTTCTGTTAAAGTATAATTATCTAAATAGTTAGAGTCTCTAGGTTGGCATCATCCAATCATTGCCAGTTCTGTGGGGGTTTTTTTTTTCCTTTAATTTTTGTTTTTTTTAGTAAATGATTTCCAATGCTTTGTTTTCCTCTTTTGATACATAGTACTATGATAACTTACTTATCTGGAGTCAAATTTCTGATAACCTGATTAGGATCCTTGAAGTAAGCCAGAGAGATCACTCAGATCTAAAGGCCACTGCCCCAGAGCTGTGCAGGGCAACTATATACTTTACTTTACTTTTTACTCAGAATATTATGGACTTCTAACATCTAGCTCTCATCAGGATCAGACATCTGATCTTGTACCCTCAAGTAGATTGGAAGCTTCAAACTCAGAAGAGGAGGATGAGCACCGCTGGGTACCTTGAACAGGTTATCTTCTGCTCGTGGCCCAGGAACACCGGGAGTTCCGCCTTCCGGAGATAAAGTCTTTGCTTTCATTTTTCGGAGGTTAGTTCACCAGTGGTCAGGAAACTTACTGAAAGTCTTCTTTTTGGATTCTTAGCATTCCCTCTGAAGATATTGCCAGAAACTTAATTTGTCTGTGTGTGCCAAGTCTATATTTGAACTATGGGGTCATGGAAAGTGTCTGGAGGAGCTGTACAGTTTTCTTAAAAGCTGCCCTGTTGAGAAGACGGTTCCATTTCTGCATTCAGATTCTACATGTAAAATAAAGATTCACACATTTAATAAAACATTTACACAAGAAGAAAAAGTCAGATGAATAGATGCACTTGAATTTCTTGCCATTTGAAGGGAAAGTGAATTTAAAGAAGCCACAACATGTATTCTCTACTTTGGAGGATTATGGTTAGGACCCAAACCACATCCCTGAGAATCCACATAATATTTATTTTGGTAGATGAATTGCAGATGAACAGAGAGAGCTTATTGAGCCATACAGTGTCAAAAAGAGACACTTTATTTGAAATACAAGCATGGATGCAGGTTTATCATTCATCATGGCCAACCATGGAAAAGTGAAAGAAAATGATACTGTATTTGATCCATTTGTTGGAACAGGTGGCCTTCTGATAGCTTCTGCCCATTTTGGTGCATACGTATATAGGACAGACATAGACTACAATACTGTTCATGGCTTGGGAAAGGCTAGTAGGAAGAACCAGAAATGGAGAGGACCGGATGAAAACATTAGGGCAAATCTTCATCAGTATGGTTTAAAGAAGTACCACCTTGATGTCTTGGTTTCAGATGCATCTAAACCTTCCTGGAAGAAGGGCACATGTTTTGAAACAATCATCACTGATCCTCCATATAGTATTAGAGAATCCACAAGAAGAACAGGTTCATGAAAGGAAATACCAAAGGGAATAGAAAAATGTCCAGAAAGCCACGTTCCTGTTTCCTTGAGTATCATCTGTGTGATATGTTCTTTGACCTGTTAAAGTTCTCAGCAGAGACCCTCGTATTAGGTGGAAGACTCACCTATTGGTTACCAGTATACACACCAGAATACACTGAGCAGATGGCACCCTGGCACCTCTGCTTGAAACTCATCAGCAACCGTGAGCAGAAGCTTTCCAGTCACACATGACGGTGCTCAATAACAGTGGAAAAGGTGAAGGAATTTGAGAACTGGGACCAGTATTCACATTTGCTGAGCAATCACTTTCTGCTCTACCCAGGTCATAATTCCTTCTGTGAGACTATTTCAGTGGGGTAACAAAAAGAATTACCAAGGAAGAAAAATCTAGCAGGAATGAAAAATTAAGATTTTTGACAATGGAGAAAGAATAAGGATTTGATAGAAAAGACATCTGTATGTGAATTTTTATGTATAATACAGAAAATGTACTGTTTTAAATAACTTTATATAATAAAATAAATGCTACAAAAAATAGGAGGATAAAAGTGTTTATCAGAGGAAGAAATAATAACAGAGAACAAGAGATGTTACATTTGGCAAGTAATAGGGAAAAACAGGTAGATGGAATTGTTCCTTGCCCAGCCAAATACATCTTTATTAGTGTTGATGCTCATTAGCCTCATAAGATTAAAATTTATTTATTTTTTATAAGATTAAAATTTATGTTCAGTATTCTGTATTTAAGACAGCAGGAAAAAAAAAGCAGCGATAGGGAAGGTTTGATCTTTTTTATGTTTAAAGGTTTGACTCTTAAAAAGATAGACTTTATTTAAATGAATTTGGATAAATCGCTTCTTTTGCTAATGCTAGTTTATCTTATGGGAGGTGGTAGGTTGGCAGATCCCTAAATCAACATAAGTTAAAAATGTGCCTAATCAAAGTGCAGTTTTTACTTTTATTTCATCTATCTTTCCCATTTCTATTTCCCTACAAGATCAGTAAGCATAATGGTTTTTAAAATTTAAACTACTGTTTTCCTTGCTATGCCTCCTTTGAAAGTATATCTCTGGTAGTGTTCCTAAGAACGGCACCAATTTAGACAAAGTTTCAAAGAGTTTTGTTTGGGATAAATTGTCTTTTTCCTTTAATCTTACAGAGAACCTTCTGAGGCTCCAATCACTTTTGATGCAGATTCTTTTCTTAATTATTTTGATAAGATTTTAGGTGAGTTACAGTGATGTTTATTTTTCTTTTGCAACTGTAAGTTGTATAGAGATTGCTAGAGCTTTGGAGCATTGGATCTCATTTGTATTTTGTTTTGTGTGTGTGTGTGTGTGATTTTGAGTTGCTTTCAACTATTAATTGTTGCCCTACTAAGTAATTTTACAGAAGATGCGTTGCTTAGTGCCTGGCATAGTAGTTGCTCATTAAGTCTTTGTTGAGTGAATGAATGCTGTGTGTTTAGATGGGGTTTTACATGGGCTCCCGTATTACATTGTTCTTTTTTTTTTCTCTTTTGAACATCCTGCACTTATATACTGGGCTTCCCTGGTATAGAAGGGAAGGATTCTTCCCTGGTGAAGAATCCGCCTGCAGTGCGGGAAACTGGGTTTGATATCTGAGTTGGGAAGGTCCCTTGGAGGAGGGCATGGCCACCCACTCCAGTATTCTTGCCTGGAGAATCCCCACGGACAGAGGAGCCTGGCAGGCTACAGTCAGTGGGGTCAAAAAGAGTTGGGACACAACTGAGCGACTAAGCACAATAACACTTAATAGTCTACTAAAAAAAAAAAAGACAAATAGCCCAAATAAGAAAAAATCAACAAAGGATATAAACAGGCAGTGTCTTGAGGAAGAAATATAATCAATAAATATTTGAAAATAGTTAACTCTTTCTAGTAAACAAGTATACAATAAAAGTAAGAATTATTTTTTTGGCCCATCATACTGGGAAAAATTTTAAAGGTTGATAATAATCAGTTTGCCCAAGTGTGGGAGAAAGGAGCACTGTTCAGCCGTGGAGGTGGAGGTGTAAGTCGTCTCTTCTCAAGGCAGTTTGGTTCTCCAGAACGGTCATAACCTTTGACTTGGCTATTTCACTTCCAGGAATTTACCTCATGAAAAAGCTGTGTGTGCTAAGAAGGTGATTGCAACATTGTAGAAGCAAAAACTGGGTTATAGTACAATTTTACCCCCCGCCAAAAAAAATCATAGTACATTCACTTTATGAAGTACAATATAGCCTTAGTGAAGAATGAGGTCCATTTCTGTGTTTTGACAGCAAAGGACCTCTAAGATATATAAATAAATAGAAAAGCAAACCATAGTTCAATATATCTATGTAAAAAATATTTTGTATACACATACAGACACACACAGAATTACGTAAATAAAAGTGTGGGTACCCACCGAACTGTTAAAAGATGCTTAACTCTAGGAGGAGAATGAAATGTGAGACAATAACTCTATGTAACTTGAATGTTTACATCAGAATGTATTCATGTATTATGTAGTTTTTTAGATTTCTTAAGTAAAAATATTTCATCAATTGAATTCACCTAAAAAAAAAAAAAAAGGAATCTTTCAGCTCAGCCTGTGTACTTTTCTGCAAATGTCTGCCAGCAGTATCATGTTCTGGAGGGGATTTTTCTAAAGTATTTTGCCTGTGTATATTCACCTTTTTTTGGCAGAGAATATTCTAATTCTTTTGAGATGTATAGTCACACCAAAAAAATGTACCAAGTGACTCTTTCTGTGTTGGGGTCTGTGTAGGTTCAAAGTCCCATGAGTCAGACTCTGATGATCTGGATGAGGAAGACTCTGAATGTTTAGACAGTGATGATGACTTGGATCTTGAAACACAGGAGCCTGGAGAAGAAGCATCTGTCAAAGGGACTCTGGATGATCTCAAGTCATACATGGCCCAGATGGACCGGGAACTAGCACATACCAGCATTGCCAAAAGTTTCACCACCCAGCAGCAAATGGTATGTGTTCAGCCTCTTTCCCTTTTCAGTCTAGTACAAAGGACAGCTAAAACTATTTTATCTTAGTTTTTCTTTTTCATTTGTGGTAATTTTTTTGTGATTTGAATTTGATCTTTTCATTTGAATAAGGTTGATTTTTTCCTAACTCTGGTTGGATGAAAGATTATTTTCTTAAACATAAGCTTAATTATACTGCTTATTTTGTGTTACGTGTGGGTAGGAAAGAAATCTAGCTTCTTTCACTTAGAGAAAATTTCAGATTCTGTTTTATTTATTTATTTTTAACTGTTCATTTTTTTGTTTATTTCTTTTAAAACTCTTAGGCAAGCTATAAATGTATCTCCTTACCTCTGGTTATCTCCCTTGGGCTATTTCAAAATTGGGAAGGAATCCATTTAATTTGTAGAAACTTGTCCTAGGAAGAAGTATGCTATAATCTTTGGAACCAAATTTTAATGTGTCTGTTAAATTACATAGTTTATTATTAGACTTCATTTTCTTTCTATCAAGAAGGGAATTTCCTTTCTAATATGTAACTCAACTTTACATTGTTGCTTTTTATTGTAACTTCCATCCAACCTAGTCGCCTATTGTCTAATGACTTGCTTTTCCTTCCATGAACAAGGAACCTCTATCCCAGACTACCAATGACGATTCAGAGGAGGAAGATTCTGGCACAGGAGGATCTGTTATGACGCCAGTGGATGTAGACCTGAACCTGGTTTCAAACATATTAGAGTCCTATAGTTCCCAAGCTGGACTAGCAGGACCTGCTTCCAACCTTTTACAAAGCATGGGTGTGCAGCTGCCTGACAATGCTGATCACAGACCCACAAGTAAGCCAACGAAAGATTAACAAGCCAACCTAGCCTCTCTTTTTTCTTCTTGAATAAATAGAGTCTGACTATGCTCATTGTTAGTTTTGATTACTCATCTAGTGAAAATGTTTTCTTCATTTTAAGTTCATAGGTTAACTTCTCCTCTCTGAGCCCCAAATGTTGCCCTCTTTGCACAAGTCTTTTGTGATATCAACTCTGGGGTGCATGCAAGGTTTTGAAATCAGCAGAAGAGAGAGAATCAAGCCCTTGAGATAAGACTTACACACTCTATGTTTGGAACATTGTTTATCTTTATTCAGGATTAAACATTGGGTAGAGGAAGGAAGATGGACTGGCAAACATAAGGAATGAATGAGCTGCTTTTTATTCCAGTTACCAGGAACGACCTTGAGTCAGTCTCCCTCTGGTGTCAAATAATTGAATCTTCTACCTGTTTTTGCTATTCTTCTTCAAGGACCCATCAGGGTCTTTTTATTCTTAGCACCTTCATAATTCATTGCCACAAAAATATTCTCTAGTCAGGTAAGCCCTGTACCAAAGTTTATTTTATTTATCTGCCATTTTTTAAGACCCCAGCCCACCCTGCCCTCTTTTGCCTCTGCTCTGAGTTATCCTTGGATTTCTAAGAAGCAAAGCACTCTTTCCAGTCACTGCTGGGAAACAAAGTTCAATGTTGCAGCTCCTCCTATTAACTACTCTCATTTTTTCTTTTCCAAAACAACATGATAATCCAAAAGTAAACAGTTACTTCGTGGTAAGTTGAGAAACTCATAACCAGGAATTCTGTACACTCCTCTTTCTATCAGTATTTTCAGATTGGGGATATGTACACATGTGGTCACAAACACACCCACATAGAGATAGAAAACATTGGGAGGCAGTACTTACTACACATGGACCCTGAACTGTTTTCTTCTAACTGCAAGATATGAAGAAATCTCAGGACCTCTCTTTCTAGAGTGTTTTTTCCCTTCTATGTGCCGGGTTCAGCCCAGGTCAGGGCAAGCCGCCAATCTAATAGGACAATCGAGTCCCATCACATATTATCCTTCAGCATTTCCCGATGACAGCAGTTTGATTTTCCCAAAGCAGTGATGGTGTGCTGGCAGTGGTGAGAGTATTGATCCCAGCCTTTGGGATCAAAAGGAGATTCAGTGCTTCATCCTCCCTAGTTCTAGAATCTGTTTTACTTAGTCCTGTGGGACTTAAGTGTGTGAATCATGTTAGGGTCTCTGGCGCGTGCGTCTTTAATCACTAGTTAGTTGCCAAAAGTACCTGAACATACGACTCTTGCCTCAGCCATTCCTCTTTTCAAACAGACTTCTAACAGCATTTCTTCCCAACATTGCTTTAGTCATTACACAGACTTCACACTAATAGTTTCCTCCCTCCCACCCTCAATTCTCACTTTCTACAGTTTCCTCACTTCGTAAGATAGAAAAACACATCTGAACAGAGGCTCAGAAATGTATTTCATTTCCTCCAGATCAGTGCTTCTCCCCTATGATAAGGTAAGGAAAGGCATATGTGAATGACAAGAAATCCTAAATTTAGTTTATCCAATAAAACTCAAGAAATGGTTCATCTTCACTGGTCATTTTGTTGACGTTACAACACTTACTGGGTGCGTAAATGGCTGCAACCATTTTACTTTTAGGAAAACAGGCATGACAAAGGATACTCTTTTTCCCTGGGTCGCAAACTGAGCAAGTAACAGCAAAAAATTGACTTGCCCTCTTGAGCCCCACTGGCATGCAGTTACCTCAACAGAACGTCACTGTATCTGATTTATTACAAAGCACCTTGAGGAAGACCTTAATTCGGCTTTCCTGGGATGAAGGACTTAAAGAAATATGACTTTTATTTAACTACTATATATAAAATAGTTACCTCTATACAAATTCAAAAATGTTGTGCTACTTTTTAAAATTCTGTGAACATAAAAAGTAACTCAGTAGTGGGTTGAGATCTGCTATATGTTTTTAATACTAAGATAAAATTTTAACTGAAATTATACCAGGCACATTTGGCAGTTAGTATAAATCCAGCATTGATAAGCCACATGCCAGAAGATGTTTGCTTCCATAGCACAGGGGAAAATGAGTGAACAAGGGCCTGTATCCAAACTAATCAACTTTTGCTTTGATTTTTGTTATCTGATCGGTTTGGGCGTTTTTGATTGCCTGTAGTTAGGAACTTCTGTTAACACTGGCAGATGTGTCCTGCTGTAGGCTTACCATCTGTTCTGCCTTATGAGGTTGGCCGGGGATGGGTTTTTGTCACCTCCTGTTTATCAATTGTTCTCTGATGTGCCCCTCTTAGATGCTGAGGAGGGGGTTATCTGATCAGGTGGCCTGATCTGAGCTAAGCAGGCAGGGGAGAACAGGTTGGTTTTTCCACCCACTCCTTTATCAGTTGGTGGGCAATGGCTAACTTGGGGGGCAGCCAGAATGGGACAGCCCCACTCTGTTGCTGATTAGATGGGTGGTTTCTTCTCAGGACTGCGGCCACCTCATCACAACTGAACCAGGCAGCTGCTTCTAATTCTCTCAAGTTCACCTGGAGCTGAAAGACATAAGGAAAAACAGGATATAAAGTTAGGAGCTACTTAGAGTACAGTGGCCAAGGGTGAGAAAATGTTCCAGAACTGAGCAATCTTAGTAGATGGTGTCTGGATTCTATTCACTGGGAGATAATTCTAGATAATGTCCAAAAGCAAAATAACCATAATTAAGGGGGAGAGTTAAGTATGTTTTTTAAATATTAAAACACACACACACACATGAAAAAGAATCATGGAAGCTCAAATAGTAAAGTATTAAGAGTGGGTTGGGGACCATGGAATATTACTCAGCCGTTAAAAAGAATTCATTTGAATCAGTCCTAATGAGATGGATGAAACTGGAGCCCCTTATACAGAGTGAAGTAAGCCAGAAAGATAAAGAACATTACAGCATACTAACACATATATATGGAATTTAGAAAGATGGTAACGATAACCCTATATGCAAAACAGAAAAAGAGACACAGAAATACAAAACAGACTTTTGAACTCTGTGGGAGAATGTGAGGGTGGGATATTTCAAAAGAACAGCATGTATACTATCTATGGTGAAACAGATCACCAGCCCAGGTGGGATGCATGAGACAAGTGCTCGGGCCTGGTGCACTGGGAAGACCCAGAGGAATCGGGTGGAGAGGGAGGTGGGAGGGGGGGATCGGGATGGGGAATACGTGTAAATCTATGGCTGATTCATATCAATGTATGACAAAACCCACTGAAATGTTGTGAAGTAATTAGCCTCCAACTAATAAAAAAAAATTAAAAAAAACAAACAACAACAAAAAAGAGTGGGTTGGGGATTTCCTAGCAGTCTAGTGGTTAGGACTTTGCGCTTTCACTGTCATGGCCCAGGTTCAATCCTTGGTCGGGAAACTAAGATCCTGCAAGCCATGCAGTGCAGCCACACACAAAAAAAAGTGGTTAACACTAAATGTAAGTTATGAATAATACTGTTTCTTTTTGTGCCTAAATGATTATATAACTAAAAAGGAAATATATAAATGTTATTCTTCTTTAAAAGGTAAGTGTTAATGATAGTCAAAAGCACAGTATCTTCCTTGCAGGAAGCAAAATAATGCAAACTGCATCCACAGTTTATTACAGAAACTAAGATAGGTTAGATATTACTGTATAGAAACCAAAGCACAGAATAGGCAGACTTTGGCAAATAGGGAACACAACACAATCTGTTAAGACCCCAGTGTTCATCACAGCACTGTTTATAATAGCCAGGACATGGAAGCAACCTAGATGCCCATCAGCAGACAAATGGATAAGAAAGCTATGGTACATATACACAATGGAATATTACTCAGCCATTAAAAATGATACATTTGAATCGGTTCTAATGAGGTGGATGAAACTGGAGCCCATTATACAGAGTGAGGTAAGCCAGAAAGATAAACACCAATACAGTATACTAGCTCATATATATGGAATTTTAAAAGATGGTAACGATAACCCTATATGCAAGACAGAAAAAGAGACACAGATGTATAGAACAGACTTGGACTCTGTGGGAGAAGGTGAGGGTGATCTGAGAGAATAGCATTGAAACATGTATATTATCAAGTGTGAAACAGATCCCCAGCCCAGGTTGGATGCATGAGACAAATGCTCAGGGCTGGTGCACTGGGAAGACCCAAAGGGATGGGATTGGGAGGGGGGATCAGGATGGGGAACATGTAAATCCATGGCTGATTCATGTCAATGTATGGCAAAAACCACTACAATATTGTAAAGTAATTAGCCTTCAACTAATAAAAATAAATGAAAAAAAAATCCCTAAGCAAAAAAAAAAAACTTATGAAAGAGCAAGATGAGGTTGGATAAGACAACACCTAAGTCCCTTTCAGTCAGAAGTTCCTGTGATTTTATATTATTAGTCCCCAACATCCTGACTGACTTGAGCTGTAAGACCAATTCTGAAATCAGTCACTAAATTTTATACATTTATTGTGTGCCTATTCAGTGTGAAACATTGTTAATTTCCTGATGAAGAAAGGTAAATTGTCTCATGATTGAGATATATATACAAGGAAGAATGGTGCTTATGTTGACATTCCTAATTTTTATGGTGAATTTGTTTATAAGATTGTAAATTCCTTAAAGGTATAAATCACATCTTACACATCTTTGTGCTGGACTACGCAGGTGCTTAGTGAGTAACTGTGGACCAGCCAGGATGAAGCAAAGGATATGTCATAAGGAAAGCATCAGAACTTACGTCTGTCTGCCCTGGTTTCACAGTTGCATGACAAGCAATCATGAGTGTGCTGTGAGGAAAGGGCCAATGCTGGGATGCAGAGTAATGCAGTCTGTCCACCTCCAATCCCACCTCTTCTGCAATTTCTCGCCGGACAGTCTCTTCCAGACTTTCACCTATAAGTACTCAGATTAATTCAGGACAGCCCTGTAGCAGGAAGGGTGATCTAGATGCCCATTTTTGAAAGGAGCATAAAAGTGGCCTCAAAGTCAAGGAAATACTCTTGGGAAAGGTCTAAATCTCTGAGTCTTTACACTAAGAATCAAGTCTGGAGTTGGGTATCAAACTGCCAGTTCTTGAACCTGCTATGTTTGTTACACAGAATAAGAGTTGGAAAGACTACTGCTGTCCTCAGCTTTTTAACAAAATTCGAATGCCACATGTCAGCATTTGCCGATTTTAATGCAATGGGCTGAGAAAAAAACAGCCTGTAAATAAACATTAAATTTTAGTTAATAGAATATTAATATGTATGCTGAAAAATTTAGGAGGAAGTGTATTAATGTCTGCAATCTATGCATCAGAAAATAAGATGGATTAATGGATGGATGGAAAAATGAACAGATTTGTGATAAAATAAGCATAGTAATTATCAAATTTAGGTGGTGAGTATATGGGTGTTTACAGTATAAATCTAACTATGCTTATATTTGAAAATTTGCCTATAAAATATTGGAAAATTATAGTACCAGAAGGTAGTTTTCTTGATATAATAGGAGAAAATGTGCTTGAGATTCCAAGTACTCTGGCAATAAGAATAAATACATAACTATTGAACATTCCTGGTGGTCCAGTGGTTGAGAATCCACCTGCCAATGCAGGGGACATGGGTTCAGTCCCTGGTTTGAGAAGACTCCACATGCTCCGGGGCAACTAAGTGCCACAACTACTAAGCCTGTGCGCTAGAGCCTATAGGCTGCAACTACCGAGCCCAACCGCCCCAACTACTGAGCCCATGTGCCCTAGAGTCCTGTTCTGCAACAAGAGAAGCCACCTCAATGAGAAGCCCGTCCACCACAACTAGAGAAAGCTGGAGTACAGCAACGGAGACCCAGTGCAGCCAAAAAAAAAAATATATATATATATATTATTGATAAGCTTTCATTTCCTTCAATGTTATCTGTATAAATTCCTTACCTATATCACAAAAACCTGCCAAGGCAGAATACATTCCCTTGGGAAAGGAACTCTGGCGGACAAGCAGGCATCGAGTTCCATCTGACACCAGAGTGATCACCACAGGTGCCACCTAGGAAAAGGGGATGGAAACTTAGACACCAGGGCTTTAGGGCCCGTTAATGAAACCAAATAATGGGTAACTAAGGAAAGCCTTTTGGCTCGGATTATTGTCCTTTTGAAGCAATGCTTACCTGTGGATAATAGATGATGTTATTGGAAGGGCACACACGCTTGCTACCAGACACATTCTTCTTGGTGGGCTGCCCACTTCTGCTGCAGAACTGATGAGCATCATGCCAACGAAGAAGAGCCTGAGCCTAGGAATACAAAGATGGACTTGGTACCATTTGGAGAGAATGTGGGTTTCATCTGTAATGGTGCTGGGGCTACTAATATTTAGAGCAACTCAAAGGGACATGCCATTCCCTTTCCAGCTCACCTACTTTATTAATTATTTAAACTTTAAAGGAAACTCTCTGAAAACAGTCCTCTATCATTTTAAGTATGAATTTTTAAAAGCCATATTTTAAGTGTATTATGAATTATCTAAAAAATAAAGTATAATAATGAACACCCATGTACTTATGACACAGCTTAAAAAGAAAACATTTTCTATAAAATTAAATGGCAACCCACTCCAGTATTCTTACCTGGAGAATTCCATGGACAGAAGCCTGGAGGGCTATAGTCCATGGGGTCACAAAGTTGAACATGACTGGGTGACTGAACAATAACAAAACACCTCAATATGTACTCCCCAATAAATTTGGAATTTTTTTTGCAAATAAAAAATGTTTAGAGATAGCTCTTTAACTTAAATGGACAATCCAATATTATATAACAACTGAATTGGGAAAAGAATTTGAAAAAGAATAGATATGTGTATGTATGTATATATATGTATCTCTGAATCACTTTGTCGTACCACTGAAACTGACACAAGAGTATTAATCACCTAGGCTGTACTGTGCTATGCTGAGTCACTGCGGTCGTGTCCGTCTCTTTGCAACCCTAGGGACTGTAGCCTACCAGGCTCCTCTGTCCATGGGCTTCTCCAGGCAAGAACATTGAGTGGGTTTCTCTGCCCTCCTCCAGGAGATCTTCCTGACCCAGGGACTGAGCCTGAGTCTCTCATGTCTCCTGCATCAGCCCCTGGGTTCTTTACCACTAGTGCCACCTGGGAAACCCAATTAAATGGACGGTCAAAAGCCATTTCAGCAAGTGAAATCCAAAGGTGGAGAATAAGTCATTAGGGCAATGTAGAGTAACTTCTCACCATGTATATGTCATGCTGTGGGTCATTAAAAGTGTTTATAAGGCCTATAGATCATAGTGCCATAGATCTATACACCCTTAGGAGAAAACGGTACTGACAAAAACAGGGTAAAAGAAGAAGAAACACAGTCTATGATCTGCAAAAAAGAAATCAAATCTTTCCCATATACACTACTTCACTAAATTTCCTACAGAACCAAGAAATCAATCTACCGTGGACAGCAAGGAGGCATCCTTCACATTCAGCTCAAAGAGAGCCTTTGTCAGCTTAATGAACGACCCCTGGAGGGCTGTCTCCACTTCAGCTTTCTGTAAGGAAGCTAAAATATTAGAAAAGAGAATGAAATGAAACAAATGTCAGACTTTACCTCGGGGACTCTCTCTAGTATATCTTGTTAGAAGAGTGTTTCCCAAACTCACCTAATAAGACTCAATTAGGAAGAATAAAAAAATATTCAAGTTCTCAAGCCCCTACCTGGAGATTCTGAATGGCAGATGAGTGAGGCCCAGAAATCTCTCTCTTTTTTTTTTTAACAATCACCAGGAGATTCTTATATTCGGGCAGATTTGGGAAACATTAGAGCATAGTGTTTCCCAAGATCCTCTTCGGGGCAATAAGGATATTTGCACTAGCCACACACTATCCCTGGAAAAAAGATGAAATGGGACCTTTGAGCCCCCTATCTAAACCTCATTCCAGCATCATTGTATTCACAGCTGATACCCTGAAACAGAGACGGAAGGCTTGATAAGGGCCACAAGCTCTAGCAGACCAGTTTCCAAATGCAAGTCTGAAGACCCAGAGCTACTCCAGGGTAATGTGTTTATTTACCTGCATTGATAAGAGAAATAAGAATAATGTCATGAATTTTAAAACATTTCTTTCTTCTTCTTAAGATATATAAAATACATGAAGGTACAGAGAATAATAAACATCTGTGTACCACCATGTAGTTGAGAAAGCATTAAAAAATGTCCTTTATTTTATGTAATGATGATAGTACTACTATTACTACTACTAAGCCGCTTCAGTCGTGTCCGACTCTGTGTGACCCCGTAGACGGCAGCCCGCCAGGCTCCCCCGGCCCTGGGGTTCTCCAGGCAAGAACTCGGGAGCGGGTTGCCATTTCCTCCTCCAGTGCATGAAAGTGAAAAGCGAAAGTGAAGTCGCTCAGTCCTGTCGGACTCTTCACGACTCCATGAACTTAGCCTATCAGGCTCCTCTGTCCATGGGATTTTCCAGGCAAGAGTACTGGAGTGGGTTGCCATTTCCTTCTCCAAATGATGATAGTAGATGGTAGTATTTTTTAATGTTCTTACTTAAGAAATGCTTATGATTGGATGGCTTCACCAACTCAGTGGACATGAGTCTGAGCAAACTCTGGGATATAGTGAAGGACAGGGAAGCCTGGCGTGTTGTAGTTGTAGGAGAGTCGCAGAGTAAGATACAACTTAGCAACTAAACAACAACAACAACTTAAAAACTAAAATTGTTTTGTATTCTTAACATGTTCTTTGAAATTTTATTATGTGGAGTCCCAAAGCCCAAGAACCACAGGGAAGTGTCCATCAAGAATAATGTTATGTACCATTTATGTAAGAAGAGCTATTTAGACCTAGATCCAGAGCAAACCATGCTTCTTGCTGTTCTGAGCATCCAATTAGCACGGAATCTTCTAGTATTTGTGAGTCTTGTCCAAACTTACCCAGGAGCCTTTCCAACTCTAAGAAATACAAAAGGAGAAAGGGGGGGGGGGGGGGGAAAACAACACAGGGTTTTAATTAAACTACCAGAGCCATACTAGACTTATTAGAAACCATCTACTTCAACTTGAAGTAGGCACACCTGGCTTCCAGTCACTGCCCTGCATGCTAATTAGCTGTGTAATTTTGACCTAATCACTTAACCTCTGTTGGCCTCCATCAGCAATCTGAAGAGTTTAAAGGAACTCTTTCTGTGTAATCCTGTATTACTCTATGATTATATCATGAAAGGGGCATATCCCCTAGTTTTAAAGACACATCATAGTTAACTTACTAAAGCACTGAAAAAAAAAAAAAAAAGAAAAGTGTCATACTTAAAATGGTAGACCAAATCAATTCTACAATTTCATCTCCAGATTATGCTGCTTTTATGGGCCAGGGTAGACTCCTCATCTGAGATCCTGGTCTGTAAAGGCAAGTGCTGTATTGGGAGAAAATCTGTTCTGTGCATGAAGGATTCATATTTATTTGTTCATAATACAAGATTACATTGCTAATCTCTAAATAATGTTTAGTGCCTTCTGATAAACATCCTCATATACTTAGGTATTGCCAGAAACTATCAAAGTATTCCAACATATGCAGTGCATAATCTGGCCCTGGCAATGTATTTAGAAGTTGGCATATAGTGACCCAGGGGCTTCCCAGGTGGCACAAGTGGTAAAGAACCTGCCTGCAATGCAGGAGATGTGGGTTTGATCTCTGGATCAGGAAGATCCCCTGGAGAAGGAAGCAGCAATCCACTCCAGTATTCTTGCCTGGAAAATCCCATGGACAGAGGAACCTGGTGAGCTACAGTCCATGGGGTCGCAAAAGAGTTGGCCAAAACTCAGCAACTAAACAACATAGAGTGACATCATGTAAAACTTGAAAGGTAGCATCTTGAATGCCAATTCCCAATGACTTAGATATCTCTAATTATATACCTTAAAAGCAAATTATATGTATTTATTAATATATTAATAAGTATACAATATGTAATTATATGTAAAATTATATATATTTATATAAAACATATCTCAAAGCAAATTAATTTTAATTCATGTTTAGCTTTGACCCTTCTAAAGAGAAATTAAGTCATGATGCAAATCTTAAACAGTTTGTGCACACATGCTGAGTTTCTTCAGTCATGTCTGACTCTTTGTGACCCTATGGACTGTAGCCCACAAGGCTCCTCTGTCCATGGGATTCTCCAGGCAAGAATACCAGAGTGGGTTGCCATGCCCTCCTCCAGGGGATCTTCCTGACCCAGGGATTGAACCTGGATATCCTACATTGGTAGGCAGGTTCTTTACCACTGAGCAGCCCAGGAGGCCCATATCATTGCCAAAAAATATCCAACTGAGCAATTTAGTTTATGTACTAAATAATTAATTGGCCAAAGCATTTGGAAAAAATCTGGACTCTAAAGTTGGAGGATTCTCCTCAGGGATTTAACATGGACTGCATTCTGGTCAGTGGCCACAGGCTGGTCTACTTTGCTGGTCTACTTTGGGCTTACCTAATAGGCTATGCTGGGGGGCCACGTACTGATGTTCTGATTTCTGAAGCAAAGGAGCCAAGTTGTGAAAGAGGTAAAATGCTCCTGTCTGCTGGGCTTTTTTACATGCATCATCATCTTCTTTCAGTTCAAATAAATACCTGTATTTTGGAAATAATCAAACCATTAGAAAACCACACCTAGTTTCCTGTACAATGTTCATCTTTGAGAACTATGTCCCTGCATTGCTCTCCTACCACAGTTATTTCTTTTTATTTATTTACATCCTAAATTGCTTTAAAAAAGGATATGACTCTGGGAGATCATTCCCTCCTTTGTCCTGTATATTTTGCCCATACTTCTGTGACTGCACTTACATGGTTCTATTTGTTACTCTATCTGTCTCCTGTAAGATTGCAATCTTCTTAAGGGCAGGCAGGGTCTGTTTTAGTTATGTATCTCGAGTAATTAGCATGTTGAATGGCTCAATTCAATAAATATTTATGACTTGAACTTCAACAGTGATAAATATTTACTGAATTGAACTTCAAGGTACTCTGTCAATATTATGTTGTGAGGCAAGAATTTACATGCAGTGAAGTGAAAGGAAAACAAGTACAGTGATAAAACATCAACCACAGAGTACTGGAGATGGGAGCAGACTTTATTATTGCGGACAAGGAGCAAACATATACCTTCAGAAACCCCTTTTCAACCTAGGGATGATAAAGTAAAAATTTTACCTTAAATGCAGTCTTATTTCAAGCATCTATTCTCCCAAGTGGATGCCATTAGGTCCTTATCTCTACTAAAGGGACCACTGATGAAAGTGAAGCCATATTTGACATTTATTTAATAAGTGTAATATTTTCAGTAGCCAGAATTAAACTGTAGAAAAAAGAGCATCCTATAATTAGCTTCTCAAAAAAAAAAAAAGAAAACGAATGGAGCAAGTTCTGTACCTTCATTAAAGATGGCCTGAGCCTATCCTTTCAAGAGCCTCAGGAATCAGGGCAAAGTCTGTGTGATTTGGGGAGGGCTGAATGTGGACTCCCCTTTTGTTTTGTTTCAGTTTTTTTGGCTGTGCCATATGGCTTGCAGGATGTCAGTTCCCCGGCCAGGGATTGAACCTGGGCCACAGCAGCATGAGGCCATGATCCTAACCACTTAGCCACCAGGGAACTCCCAGCATAATGATTTTGACTGTTGAAATCCTTAAAACAGACTCTCACGTATACAGTACTTTTTGTCCCTTAAAGTGGGAAATACAGTTCACAGATATTTTCTGTAGAATCTGGGAGCTTTAGTAATACCAGTAGCATTAGCTCCACATGAAACTACAAAGCAAAATGATAAACATGTCTCAGTGGTATCTTTAGAAACCTATTTTTGAGTGTACAATAAAAGCGATTGCAATGAGCTCTTTGTAAACAGAAGACAAAAGGAACCTGAGATTTTAATACTCAAGATATTTTTATAGTTATTGTGAGTGACTGTAATCTCCTGGGACAAAGACTGAGTGTATATCAAAGGAGAGACAGGTGCCACTCGGATGTTACCAAATATTAACATAGACAACAGAACATACACTGGTGCCTTTGTAAAAAAGCAGTAAGAGTTGTACAACCTGTGCTTTGCCCTAATGACCATAAAAAGCAAAACATCTACAAAAGTAACCAGGTTAAGGTCTTAAACCCAGGGCCTCGCTGCAACTGGGACTGAGATCCAAAATCTTATATTCTTCTTGATTGGAACACGTTTTTTAGAAATGCATTTTCTTGTTGTACACCTGAAACATTGTAAATTAACTATATTTCAATAAAAAATAAGCTATAAGGATATATTGTACAGCACAGGGAATATAGCCAACACTTTATAATAACTTTAAATGGAATATAACCTATAAAAATTTTGAATTGTTGTGTTATACACCTGAAACATATTATAAATCAACTATGCCTCAATAATCAGTCACTTAAAAATGAATTTTCTCCTTTTAAATATAATAGTATGGAAACCACAACACACTAAGATTAACAGACTTCAACTCTTGTTTTCTTGTTATAAAAGTTGAAAAAGTCATTCTACTGAAATTAGAATATGCAGTACCAATTTTTTTAAAAAAGGGAAATCATCGAGAATCTCACTACTCAGAGATGATCACTGTTTATCCCTTGGAGTTCTCCAAACTATGTATTAATATTATCCATTTATACATATACAATAAATTGTACAATAAATACTTTGAGACTCCATCTACTAATTTGTAGCCTTTTTTTCTTTCTTTTTTTTTTTTGTAGCCTTTTTTTCTTAAACATTAACATTTTCACACCATATTCTTCACTGACAGAATTTTATTTTTCTTATGATGTTTATTCATTTTCAATATATTTAATCACCTTAACACTCATTTTTTTAGACTATTCGGTAATTCTGTTATTGTTCTCAGGGTCTCAGCCTGAGAACTGTAAATAACTCAAATGTTAATACCTAGAACAAGTATTGCAATTTGTTTTCTCACTCTTGCTCGTATAAGATTGTACATGTTTGTGTGCTTTTAAATTTTGGACTGGGCACTCATGTATGGGAGAGCTTTCAACATGTAAAGCTCTGGTTGTGAGTGTATCCCTCCAGAGGGGTTTTACACTTGCTTCTGCAGGTCTACAAATGCTACTTAAATTCTTTTCACAGGTTGGGAAATTGGAATTACACCACAAAGATGGTGCAAATTTATACCCCAAAATTGTATGACAGCAGGCTAGTGATTTCAAATTCACAGGTTTTACATTTGCTCAGATTGATGACAAAGAAGTCCTTTTTCATCTTCCTGTACTGGTATCGATACTTTTTTCCAGACTGCCTTTCACTGAGGTTTGTTCTTGGGGGAAGGAGTTTGGGAAGCATAGTATGCAGGGAATGGAGTTACCTACCTTATTTTCAGCAACATTAATGAACTATTATTCAGTATAGTTTTAATTCCATCATAAGGGCTGTATCATAATTTAATTTCTCCCTTACTGTTTATTCATCCGTTCAACAATATTTCAGTGCCTACTATGTGCCATATAGTAGGGTTCTATGCATGAGAGGTACCATAGTGGAAAAGACTATATTATTACCTTAAAAAAAGAACTTATATTTAAGTATGTCAGACACTTTAGCTATTACTGGAAATTTAGTTTAGAAATTCTCTAATTATAAATAATTTGCATTGAACATCTTTACATGTAAATCTTAATCATACATCCTTAAGCCCCAATGTAGAATTTTGAGATATTTATATTTTATAATTTTAACAGACCAAAGATAGAAAAATCAGAGCTCAGTTTGGTCAAAACTCACCGTGTCTTAGTAACATAGGTTGACAGCAGCCTATAGCCCCCCAAAAATTTTCTCCTGCAAGCAGTTCCACAATACAGGGACATTGTCAGTTCCTTAGGAGAAAAAGGAATTAAAAGGAAAAAAAGAATATGCAATTTGAAGTAATGAATCACTAAGAGGGTTATACTTTAAGCCAGAATAGGATCACTATTTAATATTAAGCAAAGATAAACTGAATAGAAGTCCTGATCTGGCTTCTAAATTACATCTCTACTGCTAACTAGCTGTGGGATATCAACTTTTCAGTGTGTGCGTGCTCAGTTGTTCAGTGATGTCTGACTCTTTGAGACCCCATGGACCGTAGCCTGCTAAGCTCCTCTCTCCATGGAAGTTCCCCGGCAAGAATACTGAAATGGGTTGCCATTTCCTACTCCAGGGGATCTTCCTGACCCAGGAATCAAACCCGAGTCTCCTGCATCTCCCACATTGGCAGGTGGATTCTTTACCACCGCGCCACCTGGAAAGTCCCAACTTTTCAGTACCTCTTTCCTATCTACAAAATTAAAACCTGTTCTGCCTAGCTAATAGGTTGTGAGAAACAGATAACTGTCCACTAAAAGCCTTGTGGTCCTCCTTCCATATTGTGGAACTCTTGCTGGGTGGTAGTTGCCAAGCCAGGCCTATATTTTCCTCCTCCTCTGTTTCTTGGATGGGACTAAAACTAGGTCTAAACTGTATAATGTTACTGAAAGTGATGTGTATCTCTTCTAGGCTGGCACAATAAAGTATGAGTTGGCCTTCTCCATCCTTTCCCCATCTGCCTGGATGACTTCAAAATGACAGAGCCATTAGATGGAGGAGCCTGGATCCCTGAATCACTACGTGGAGAAAAGCCATCCACCAACCAAAGACTCCCCAGAGTCTCCTGTCATATTAAGCCACTGAAATTCTGAAGCTGGTTATAGCAGGTAGCATCACACTAATAGACCTAGTAAGCCTAGGATTGTCTCCAGACTAATGTAGCCAAATTTCTCAGAATATTTGAAAAACAAAGTCCATTTGAAAATGAAGAAGAATCTTGTAGATAAGAAAAATATAAAATCACAAGCATTAGGAAAATATTTCAAAGGGCAGCTATGCAAACCCACATAGATCTAAGATATTTCCTATTTTTTAGTCTTTTTGTGATATGGGAAAATAACTCTGTATCTTAAGAATCTATTCTGCAGAAAGGGACATCTTTTAAATTGTGCATCAGTAAGCTTTTTATTCTCCATGAAAACTACAGTTCACATTAGCAATAAAAAAGTCAAAGGAGAAATAAGAAAATCAGTATAGTTAAATAACCAAACACCTTTTATTTATTTATTTATTTATTTTTAAATTTATCCAAACACCCTTTTAACTGTGCCCAAGGGAAGCAAGTTTTGACACTAAATCACCGAGGAATGTCTAAAATTTAGGCCTACTTCTCAGTTGCATAATTATGAATCACTGATGACTAATCCTTGGATAGCTTTGCCTATAATCTATATCCTAGCCAAGGGTAAAATATATTTAGTAAGCAACATTCAACAAAATATTTATTGAGTACTGACTTTATGCAAGCTTTCTGAGGGGACACAATAATGTACAGGATAAAAATCCTGCCCTCAAGGGACTCTTGCAGGAGAGAGAAAGCAAATATATAGCTTTCACAGAAGGCAGAATGTGATATGTGGATTACAAAGTATTCCAGGAGAATATTAAAAGTATAGTCTCTATTTTAATAACCCAAAGACTGATGTGATATCCTGGAGGAAATGAATTTAAAGTTAATATTTCTATCTCATGTACAACTCTGAGAATGTTACTGATATGATATTTTTAGAGGGAAATTTTGAAATATCTATCAAATGGTGAAAGTAAGCACCCTTCCCCTAGCAATTCCACTTTCAAGAATTTATCCTAGGAAGAAAAGGATACATATAAGATGTTAATTGAAAATTATGATAAAATGGAATAACACAGCTGTAAAAACAAACAGATAAGAAGATAACAGTATGAAAAAATATATGTAGTAACAGAGAAAGATATTCAGAATATATTATTAAGAAAAGCAAAGAGTAGTTGGTTGGTTTGGCATTATCTAATTAATTTGTAAAGAAAAGGATATATACAAAAAAACCCAGGATATATACATATATAGGTCAGTAGAATTAATTAGATATGTATTTTTTTTATTTTAAAAATGACTAGAAATCCACATGTCAAGCTATTAATGGTGACTAGTTTGAGAGAGTGATATGGAGATAGGGATTAAAAGGGTACTCATAATTTTTACTTTTTACATTTCTGCACTTAAAAGGGTTTTTTAACCATGTGTTCATATTTCTTGTACATTCCCAGGACTAACTTCACTGTGAAGTTTTCTACAGGCCACTGTTCCCAGTAGCACTCCATCACATTCCCTGAGAGTCATGGGGAATTTCTTCGGTGAGTTCTTTGAATTCCTTTGGTGATACTGTAAGAGCTGTTTGTAGTTATGACTACCAGCTAATCTGTGTGGCCTACTGTGCTTTGCTGCCTGATGTTTTGCCTAAATGTAATGCTCACTAAATTAACCTTAGCCAACTGTGGATTTACACGGCCTGCTTACTCATAAGTTAATGATATCAGAGCTGGTAAAAGACAGTAAAGTTCCTCATGTAGTTTTAAAAAAGAATTCATAATCAAGAGGAAGATATAATTTAACTGAGAATTGTACCTGCATTGGTATAGTCATAAATCTAGTAAAGATTAAGTCTAATACCTTTTCTAAATGGCTCCCTTTTAACATAGAAAAAGCAGTGTAGGCTATTCAAGCAGAGAAAATTATTTCCTTTAAATTCAACTTTAATTGTATTTTCCTCTTTCAAATATATAATTTAAATTAGCAAATTAATACAACTACATTACAGGACATACAGAAAACAGAATTGTGAGAGCACCCATATTATCACCACATTAATATAATTTATATACTAGTCTTTTGCACACATGACCTTTACATATTTGTAATCAGTAAACAGTTTTTCAATTTGCTTTCATGAAACATGTCATAAGCAGTTTTCCATCTTTTTGTGTAAATTTTATCTACTTTTTTTTGGCTGCATAGTATTACATCAAGCAGACTTCCATCCTTACTTGCTAAATAGTCCCCTAATTTTAGACATTTAGGTGGCTCTGATTTGAAATTACCAGAAATAAAAGACTACTAAATACCTCTGTGCTGATATTTTCTGAATACCTCTTTAAGGTAAGGTCCCCAGCATAGAACTACTGGGCCAAAATTTGTTTTAAAATCATATGGTTCTTTCTACATTGCTACACTTACAAAGTTTAATAGCATCTGGTTAAAAAAAAAATTATATTTCTTTGATTACTATTGAGATTCAAAGTGTTTTCAGATTCAATAATACTAGCTCCCCTTTTGTAAAGTGTCAGTTTGATTTCCTGTGCTTAGTTATTTATTGTGCCTTTATTCTACTTTTCCCCATTCTAATTTTTAAAATATTACAGGATATTTACAGCATTTTCCACAATATGATCACTGAAATGCATTGTAGGAACCACTGGTATACTGCTTTTCTCTGGGAAATTGTCATTCAGACTGAACCTCAGCACACACAAAAAAGACTCTTAACAGTCAAGAGGCTATGTGAGATTACTTTTTGGATAAAAATAGAATTTCTGATGGCCCTATATTATTTATACATCTAATGCAGGAAAAATTTTGCTACTGCTTTTCTGAAATGGTTTGTGATTTCCACTTTTGGGGTCTTTGGTTTGATGTATTCTTCAAAATGTATTGACCCAAGGGCTCACGCTTGGTAAACATGCTGGTCTACAGCTAGAAAAACATGCTGCATATGAAACATGTCCAGTTGCTCAATTGCCCCGTTAGGAACAGGATAGTTGTTTTTGTTTGAATTGGCAACTATTATTATACTTTATGCCAAATCACTGCACTGGAGATAAAAATGCACTATTCACAAAATTAGGCTTAGAAGAAAATATTAACACCCTTATTTTACTTTAGATGACAAGCTCAGGCCTGCCTTCTGTTTTGTTTACAGTGCAAATGCATGTCTCCTCCAAAGCAAGAAAGGGACAGGGAAGTAAGACTTGGACTGGAGAGACTCAAAACTTTTTTCCTGGCTCTGCCACTGACTGAATTTCTGACCTGGAGTTGTTACCTAACGTGATGGGGAGCTTGGTTTCTGTCTCATCTTTCACAGGGGAAGGAAAGGGAGAAAAGAGACCTAAAGTGTATTATTACTATATGGTATGTCAGATTTTGACATACCTAATTCTCAGCTCTAATAGATTATAAAATCCTTAAGGGCTGGGATTGCATCTTCCTATCTACAGCATCTAGCACAGTCCCTATCACAGAAAAAAACACAATATACTGAATGAAAAAATGAATTTATTCCACTTTATAAGAAAGGAAGATAAAACTGAGAGGTTAACCAATCTGAGATACAATCTAGAGAGCAATAGATGAAAACTCAGGGCTATCTGGCTCCAAAGGTCATGTTTTGTAGAGAAATACAGGAGGAAGCACCTTCTAACATTCATGGGCTATTTAAGTTTTTAAAAAGTATAATTTTTTAAAAGTACTTTTAAAAGTAACTTTTAAAAAAGACTGATACAGATGAAAGTTAATATTATTTTGACTAAAAACTATTAAATAATGATGAGGCAAGGCCCTTAAGTGGAACAATTTCTCTGAACCTCCTGTAATAAAGGATTCATATATGCTTCTCATCCTGTTTATCTTAACAGAAGAAAGATTCATTTAGAAAGCACTATAGCAGGAGAAAAAAGTCCACCTCTAGTCTCTGTGATTACTTCTACTAAGAAGAGGCCAGGTTCAGTAGTGTTTGAGAGAGTCTTTTTCAGGGAGTCTGACTTTTGATGATTGTGGACCTCAGTGGGATGGGAAACATGCAGAACTGAGGAGCCACTGGGAAACACACTTCAAGCTCTCAGTGACCAGCTATGTGGTTGGCTTTCTAAAAAATAAATTGTTCCTCCCTTAATTCAAAATAATTCAGACAACGCAGAGACGTTAACAAATTCCATTTTTAAATGACTCTCCAAAAAAAGTATCAGAAAATTATTAGCTGGAGTTAATCTGATAGCTCCAATAATTTATGATGCATAACTGTGGTTTCTACAAGAAGGAAGAGAGTTGACAGAGAGCTTTTTTCAAGTTCTGGTTCTGTCTCTTCATAAAATCTTTCTTCCGCTTAGAATCTGAATATGTTTCTCTTCCACTGTACTTACTCTGAATTCTTTTAGGGGTGCCTTCCTAGGCCTCAAGAATCCGTACCACCAGGGAACTCCAAGTCTTCCTGGGAAGTTGAACTCTTTCCTCAAAGAATGATTGCTGCCTTTGACACACTTCCCAGAATGCTCCTTGAGATGTACTCTGGGAAATGTAGTTCAATCCTCATGCCTGCTTGCTAAGCTCTCCAAAGTTAACCATGATTGTCAAAAGCATGCTTCTGCCACACTTCCCAGAATCCTCTTAGAGATGCATTCTGGGAATTGTAGTTCAATCCCCAGGCATGCTGCTATGCCCCCAAACTACATAGTCAACCATGTGGTCAAAAGCATGATCGTCTAAGATCTAAATTCATTACCAGGAGGACTACTCCGGTAGTTCTAGCATTAGATCCATGAATGTGGAAGTGTTAGTCACTCAGTCCAACTCTTTGTGACCCCATGAACTGTAGCCTGCCAGGCTCCTCTGTCCATGGAATTCTCCAGGCAAGAATACTGGAGTGGGTAGCCATTCCCTTCTCCAGGTGATCTTCCCAACCCATTGTAGGAAGATTCTTTACTCTCTGAACCACCAGGGAAGCCCATTAGATCCATTTTTCAATAAAAAATATAGTATTTACACCCGTCCTTCTACATAGAACAGGGCTTTCCTGGTGACTCAGATGGTAAATGAAAATTTCTGTCTCTGTGTAACTTACATTCTAGAGAAAGAAACAAATAATTAAATACATAGTGTATCAAGTAGTTATAAATGTCAGGGAGAAAAATAAAGCAAGAGAAGAGGACAGAGTATTTTGCTATTTTATATATCTGCCTCATTGTTAAGGTGTCATTTGAGCAAAGACCCTGAAGGAGCTGAGGAAGGAAGCCAAGTGAATATTTATGGGAAGAGAGTTGTAGACAGAAAAAAATGATCAGATGCCAAGACCCTAGTGGGGAAGTGTGCCTGGCAGCTTTGAGGGAAGTCTAGGACAAACCATGGTGGTCAGAGATGAGATTAAAGAGTAGCCAAGCACCAGATCACGTAGCACTTTATAAGTCTTACAGTTCTTATAGAACTATTGTAATGCCTTTGGCTTTTACTCTGAAAGGATGGGATGTTACAGAAGAGTTTGAACAGGAGAGTGAGATGATTTGACTTACATATTTAAAAAACCACTCTATGTGTGATTAGACTGTAGGGGATAATAAAAGTTATTAAATCTTGAATGTCATTGTTAATATGTACCTAGGTTACCTGGGAAAGAAGAGTAGTGGTTCCAGTTAGTTGACCAGTTATTTCTTTTGGACCTTACTATTAGCACATAAACCTAAGCTTCTTATAAGATTGATTCATTAGCCTTAAGGAAGGCACAGAAAATTTGAGGGAAACAAGATACAAAGTCAGTGAATTCCAAAGGAATGAGGAAGCATGCTTAGAGAAAGTTGGGGCTCTGATAATTTTTTAAAATCAAAAACTATATTTTTTAGCAATTAAGTGTTAAGTGCTATAATAAAAAATAGTGCCATGGTCTAAACGTTTCCATTCCCCAACCCCCTGATGAAATCCTGATGCCCAATGTTAAACTTTTATGTGAGGCCTTTGGGCAGTGATTAAGTCATGTGGATTGAGCCATTATGCTCAAAGACATAGATGCTCTCATATAACAGGCTTGAGAAAGCTTCCTTGCTCCTTTTACCACAAGACACAGCAAGTAATCAGCAATTCACAAAAGGGTCTTACATGAACCTGACCATGCTAGCACCCTGATCTTAAAACCACAGCTCTAGCTCCAAAACTGAGAGAAATAAGTTTCTCATTTTTTTTGCAAGCCTCCCAGTCTGTGGTATTCTGTTATAGCAGCCAAAACAGACTAAGACAAATAGCTAACAGTAATTAAGTGTTTACTGTATTCAAGGCACTATGCAAAGTGTTTTACATATTTATCATTAATCCTTGCATCCTAAATGATATACATTATTATTTGCACTTTATAGATGAGAAAACAGAGGCTTAGAAAAGTTAAATACCTTGTCCATATTTATACAGCTAATCAGTAGAAGGGCTGGATTTTAACCCAAGCCTATCTGACTCTAGACAGACCTTGTGCCTTTGACTATCATAATGTACTATAGTCCTCGGTTATGTCTGACTGGGTATGGGGAAGGGAAACTCAATAAAAATATTGGAAAACATTGGAATGATGGAAATAATCTCATGTTCATAGATTGGAAGACTTAATTTTGTTGAGATGGCAATAGTCCTCTAACTGATCTACAGATCAATTAGATCTCTATCCATACAGATCCATATCTGTATGGATCCATAGTGCATCCATATCAGATCACAGGTAGTTTGCTTCCACAAGCAACAAAATAAAAAGTAGGACTTCACCAAAATTTAAAAACCTTTGTGCTGCAAACAGTACCACCAAGAACTTGACAAGAACACCCACAGCATAGGGAAAAACTGTATTGCCAGCCATACATTTAATAAGTCACTTGTATCCAAAAAATGTAAAGAACACTTACAACTCCATAATAAAAAGACGACTAACTGAATTTTAAAATGATCAAAGGATATGCGTAGATATTACTCTAAAGAAGATACAAAAATGACTAATACAGACATGAAAAGATGCTGAACATCATTAGCCATCAGTTCAGTTCAGTTCGGTCACTCAGTCGCGTCTGACTCTTTGCGACCCCATGAATCGCAGCACGCCAGGCCTCCCTGTCCATCACCAACTCCCATGAATGCCATCAGGGATGTACAAATCAAAATCACAATGAGATATCACTTCATACCCACGAGGGAGGCCACATCAAAAGGGCAGATAATGACAAGGAGTGGTGAGGATGTGGAGAAAATGGAATCCTTATAAACTGCTTACAGGATCATAAGTGGTGTAGCTGCTTTGGCAAACAGTTTGGCTTTTCCTCAAAAAGTTAAACACAGAGTTACCAAATGACCCAGCAGTTCCACTCCTGGGTATATACTCAAAACAATTAAAAACATATGTCCACACAAAAACTTGTACACCAACTTTGATAGCTATATCATTCAAAATAGCTCCACAGTAGAAATAATCCAAATGTCCATCACTATGAAGGGAAAAACAAAATTCAGTATATCCATAAACAGTATTTTATTTGGCAGTACAAAGAAATGAAGTACCGATACATACTAAAACATGGATGAAGCATTAAGCATGCTAAGTGACTCTACTCACAAAAAATCACATACTGCCTTTATATAAAATGTTTACAATAGGCAAATCGATATAGGTAGAAAGTAGTTTAGAGGTTTCCTATGGATAGGGATCGGGGAAGTGTTGGAGAAGAACGGGGAGTGACTACTGGTTGAAACAATTTTGTTGTTGTTGTTGTTTTGGAGTGATAAAATGTTGTAAAATTGATTGTGGTGATGGTTGCACAATTCTGTGAACCTACTAAAGATTGAATTGCACTACTGAATTGCACACTTTAAATGGGTAAGTTATATGTCATTTGAGTTATAGCTCAATAAAACTGTTAAAATATTCAGCAAATCATTAATTATGTTTAACAATTATAGTACATGTTTAGTGGATACAACAAATATGATGTAAGTAGCTAGAATCCTCATAGTTTTTTTAGGTCATAAGGTAAAATTATCTCTCCTAGGGTGTGCTTAAGTTCAAAGTAATGGCTTCATTTGATCATGTAATAATTTAATACCATATACTCTTATAAGGGCACAAATTGAGCCTCAAGTCATTGAATCCTAGTCTAGCTTATGCTGGAAAGTAACAATGTATTTTATACATATGTTTATTAATTCATTGAACATAGTCTTATTGAAAACCTATTATGTGCCAAACATGATGCTAGAATTGGGACCACAATGGTGAATAATTTGTTGTCTCTGCCAGCAAAAATTAATTACTCTTGTACATGTGTGTATGTGGTACAAGTGATACGTAATGTGTGTGAGCATGTAAGTATGTGAGACAAAAGCCCAGTTACTCAGTGTTTGACCAGTTACAGGAGTGGACATTAGGATATGCAGGGACACTTGAGCAAACTTGGAGAGAAACTGCAAGTTCATTCTGTAAGCAGGCTTACAGTTGGATGTTGTCTCACTTCATGTAAGACAAGAAATAGATCTTAGCAAGCAGGTTTCATGAGGGCCCCTTAAATATTAAGCTACTGGCAAAGGGCCCTGTGTGTCTGCATGGCCAATGGTGCCATAAACACTGGAAGGTCTTTATGCTTCTTTTCAAGGGCAAAGTACAATAGGTTTCCTTCTCTTCCATCTCCCCAAATATGAAGTAATGTTTAACACAGAGCAGGGAAAAAAAAACAAGACTTGTCTCCACTGGGAGACAAGATGAAATAGGACAATTAGGGTATACTAAAGTAAAAATTAATTGGAATACATGACTTTGTTATTATAATGCAGCCACTAGACTGACTTTGGGTTTCTATTTCATGTTAATTGAGCTGTTACTCTCTTTGCTTTAATTCTTCCATTTTAAATTAAAAAAAATTTTTACAACTACCTCTGGGCCATTTTATTGAAGTCACTAGAAATTCTATCAGAAAGTTGGCAAAGTTAAAAAAGAAAAAAGTTTCACATTAATTAAAAGGTCTGGCAAATCTTCCAATAATTGGTTATCATTGTAGTTAACTTTCACTTCTGTATTGTCTTGTATAGTATTATCTTTACCCCAATATCCAAAGGGGTTCTGAGTATTAGACAAAGTGTATACTCTGTGTGGCTGTGTTCCCAAGTAAGTATAATTTTTCTGTGATTATTTCATTTCTCGGTTATAGATATCCCTAAATATCTAATATTTTATAGCATGAGAGATATCCAAATAGATAGTCATTAAATTTTCAGTGTTGGATGAGAAGGATTTGGAGGTTTCTCCTGATTTACAGTATCTGTATGCTCTGTATTCCTATATCACAGTGGAAGCTTAAGAAGTAGTTGTTATCAGTCACCTATTGTCAAAATAATACTTCATAGCAAGTAACCTTGAAATCACAATATTACTCATGTACTTGGAGTGATTGGCTAGGTGCTTCTGCAGATGCTGGTCAGGCTTGTTTATGTGTTTAGGGGTGTTGCACTGTTGAATAATCTAAAACGTTCTTGGCTGGGACAATGAGGGTGAGTTGGCTGTGTTCCATGAATTTTTCTGGCAAGCTAACACGGGCACATTCTTTTGAGGATGAAAGAGGGTAAAAGCACAGAGGGTAGGCAGAGGGTAAAAGCACAGGTGGAAATGTGCAAGTGTCTGCCTGCATGACAGTCAAAGCATATTATGTGGTCAGGCCCACAGTTACAATAGGAGGCTTTTACAAGGTCACATGTTGTGATGGGTTTAGGTCAACTACATAGTTATAGGGAACAGTCCCCAAGAGATCACTTCCCCCCACCTCCCCAGGAGATCATTCTTACTTCCAATACCAACGGCAACTTCAAGGGGTTTCCAAAACCATTCTCAGTTGTTGTTTTTTTTTTTTTTTAATGTTTATTTATTTGACTGCACTGGATCTTAGTTGCAGCATGCAAATACTGCTAGTTGCAGCATGCAAACTGTTAGTCGAGGCATATAGGATCTTGTTCCCTGACCAGGGATAGAACCCAGGCCCCCTGCTTTTGGAACATGAAGTCTTAGCCACTGGAACACCAGCAAAGTCCCTATTCTCTGTTTTGATAGAAGGACTCAAAACTCATTGAGAAGTAATTATACTCATGGCTATAGCTTATTATCCATCAGAGGACAGACAGAATGAAAACCACAATCACAGAAAACTAACCAAACTGATCACATGGATCACAGCCTTGTCTAACTAAATGAAAGTATGAGCCATGCTGTGTAGGGCCACCCAAGATGGATGGGTCATGGTGGAGAGTTCTGACAAAATGTGGTCTACTGGAGAGGGGAATGGCAAACCACTTCAGCATTCTTGCCTTGAGAACTCCATGAACAGTATGAAAAGGCAAAATGATATGACACCGAAAGATGAACTCCCCAGGTTGGTAGGTGCCCAATATGCTGCTGGAGAAGAGCGGATAAATAGCTCCAGAAGGAATGAGGAGGCTGAGCCAAAGCAGAAATAACGCCCAGTTGTGGATGTGTCTGGTGGTGAAAGTAATGTCTGATACTGTAAAGAACAATATGGCATAGAAACCTGGAATGTTAGGTCCATGAATCAAGGTAAATTGGAAGTGTTCAAACAGGAGTTGGCAAGAGTGAACATCAACTTAGGAATCAGTGAACTAAAATGGACCAGAATGGGCCAATTTAATTCAGATTACCATTATATCTACTACTGTGGGCAAGAATCCCTTAGAAGAAATGGAGTAGTTCTCATAGTCAACAAAAGGGTCTGAAATGCAGTACTTGGGTGCAACCTCATAAACAACAGAATGATTTCCGTTCATTTCCAAGGCAAACCATTCACTATCATGGTAATCCAAATCTATGCTCCAACAAGTAATGCTGAAGAAGCTGAATTTGAACAGTTCTGTGCAGACTTACAAGACCTTCTAGAACTAACACCAAAAGAGATGTCATTTTCATCATAGGGGACTGGAATGCAAAAGTAGAAAGTCAAGAGATATTTGGAGTAATAGGCAAGTTTAGCTTTGGAATACAAAATGAAGAAAGGCAAACAGAGTTTTGCCAAGAGAATGCACTGGTCATAGCAAAACCCTCTTCCAACAACACAAGAGATGACTGTACACATGGACGTCACCAGATGGTCAATTCCAAAATCAGATTGATTATATTCTTTGCAGTCAAAGATGGAGAAGCTCTATACAGTCAGCAAAAACGAGACCAGGAGCTGACTGTGTCTCAGATCATGAACTCCTTATAGCCAAAATGGTTGTCTGAGGAGGTCTTTCAAATAGCTGAGAAAAGAAGAGAAGTGAAAGGCAAAGGATAAAGGGAAAGATATACCCATCTGAATGAAGATTTCCAAAGAATAGCAAGGAGAGATAAGAAAGCCTTCCTAAGTGATCAATGCAAAGATATAGAGGAAGACAATAGAATGGGAAAGACTAGAGATCTCTTCAAGAAAATTAGAGATGCCAAGGGAACATTTCATGCAAAAATGGGCACAATAAAGGACAGAAACAGAAGATATTAAGAAGAGGTGACAAGAATATACAGAAGAGCTGTACAAAAAAGATCTTAATGGCCCAGATAACCATGATGGTGTGATCACTCACCTAGAGCCAGACATTCTGGAATGCAAAGTCAAGTGAGCCTTAGTAAGCATCACTATAAACAAAGCTAGTGGAGGTGATGGAATTCCAGGTGAACTATTTCCAATCCTAAAAGATGATGCTGTTAAAGTGCTGCTCTCAATATGTCAGCAAATCTGGAAAACTCAGCAGGGGCCTTAGAACTGGAAAAGGTCTGCTTTCATCCAATCCCCAAAAAAGGTAATACCAAAGAATGTTCAAATTACCACGGAATTGCTCTCATCTTACACGCTAGGAAAGTAATGCTCAAAATTCTCCAAGCTAGGCTTCAACAGTACATGAGCCAAGAACTTCCAGATGTTCAAGCTGGATTTAGAAAAGGCAGAGGAAAAAAAAAATTGAAAAGGCAGAGGAGCCAGAGATCAAATAGCCAACATCCGCTGGATCATCAAAAAAGCAAGAGAGTTCCAGAAAAACATCTACTTCTGCTTTATTGACTACACCAAAGCCTTTGACTGTGTGGATCACAACAAACTGGAAAATTCTTAAAGAGATGGGAATACCAGACCACCTTACTTGCCTCCTGAGAAACCTGTATGCAGGTCAGGAAGCAACAGTTAGAACCAGACATGGAACAATAGACTGGTTCCAATTGGGAAAGGAGTACGTCAAGGCTGTATATTGTCACCCTGCTTATTTAACTTCTATGCAGAATACATCATGCGAAATGCTGGGCTGGATGACCCACAAGCTGGAATCAAGATTTCTGGGAGAAATATCAGTAACCTCAGATATGCAGATGACATTACCCTTACGGTAGAAAGCGAAGAAGAACTAAAGAGCATCTTGATGAAGGTGAAAGAGGAGAGTGAAAAGCTGGGTTTAAAGCCAGCATTCAGAAAATGAAGATCATGACATCCAGTCCCATCACTTCATGGCAAATAGATGGGGAAACAATGGAAACAGTGACAGACTTTATCTTCTTGGGCTCCAAAATCACTGCAGATGGTGACTGCAGCCTTGAAATGAAAAGACGCTAGACTGCATGTTAAAAAGCAGAGACATTACTTTGCCAACAAAAATCCATATAGTCAAAGCTATAGTTTTTCCAGTAATCATGTATGGATGTGAGAGTTGGACCATGAAGAAGGCTGAGCACTGAAGAATTGATGCTTTTGAGCTGTGGTGTTGGAGAAGACTCTTGAGAGACCCTTGGACAGCAAGGAGGTCAAACCAGTCAATCCTAAAGGGAATCAATCTTGACAATTCATTGAAAGGATTGATGCTGAAGCTCCAATACTTTGGCCACCTGATGCAAAAACTGACTTATTGGAAAAGACCCTGATGCTCTGAAAGATTGAATGCAGGAGGAGAAGGGGATTACAGAGGATGAGATGGCTTCACTGACTCATGGACATGAGCCTGAGCAAGTTCTGGGAGATGGTGAAGGACAAGGAAGCCTGCAGTCCACGGGGTCGCAAAAGTCAGACATGACTGAACAACTGAATGAACGACGATGATGACTTATTACAGGATAAGAATACAAATTAAAATCAACTGAGGGGAGAAGCACATTAAGGTGATTTCTGGGAAAATACTACCTATGGAACTGCCACTCTTCTCTCCTCATAGACTCAGTTCAGTTCAGTTTAGTCACTTAGTCGTGTCCGACTCTGCAATCCCATGAACCGCAGCACACCAGGCCTCCCTGTCCATCCAGCTCTCGGAGCCCACCCAAACTCATGTCCATTGAGTTGGTGATGCCATCCAACCATCTCATCCTCTGGCATCCCCTTCTCCTCCTGCCCTCAATCTTTCCCAGCATCAGGGTTTTTTCAAATAAGTCAGCTCTTCCCATCAGGTAGCCAAAGTATTGGAGTTTCAGCTTCAACATCAGTCCTTCCAATGAACACCCAGGACTGCTCTCCTTTAGGATGGACTGATTGGATCTCCTTGCTGTCCAAGGGACTCTCAAGAGTCTTCTCCAACACCACAGTTCAAAAGCATCAATTCTTCGGCATTCAGCTTTCTTTACAGTCCAACTCTCACATCCATGCATGACTACTGGAAAAACCATAGCCTTGACTAGACGGACCTTTGTTGGCAAAGTAATGTCACTCCTTTTTAATATGCTATCTAGGTTGGTCATAACTTTCCTTCCAAGGAGTAAGCATCTTTTAATTTCATGGCTGCTGTCACCATCTGCAGTGATTTTGGAGCCCCCCAAAATAAAATCTGATACTGTTTCCACTGTTTCCCCATCTATTTCCCATGAAGTGATGGGACCAGATGCCATGATCTTAGTTTTCTGAATGTTGAGCTTTAAGCCAACTTTTTCACTCTCCTCTTTCACTTTCATCAAGAGGCTCTTTAGTTCTTCTTCACTTTCTGCCATAAAGGTGGTGTCATCTGCATATCTGAGGTTACTGATATTTCTCATAGACTCAGGATGCATTATTTTTCCAGCATCAGTGCATGACAATAAATATAGCATGTTGCCAACCAGGAAGACTCCCTGGAGTATTGGTGTCCAGAATTTTCTGGGGGCTCCCTCACCTAAAGCCCCCACCCTAAATCACATTGTTGGTCTTTGATGTGGCTACCCCCTACTCTAAGACTACGGGGTATGGCCAGTCCCCACTCTAAATCACATTGGTAGGCTAGCCACAATGACCTAAGTCCCTAAGCCAAGTAGATACTCTTATCAGGTGTGAGATTATCTCCCAGAAAAAGGGCAAAACCAGACCTTATTTTGGTAACATTTTTTTACTACACAAGTGGATAGAGGAAATAGGGAAGAATTGGGACTACTAGTGCAATCAATCCTCCATGGTAGCTCTATAAAAGTATTTCTTATATTGGTATAGGACAGGAAGCAGTGTTCTTTAACTTCAGGATTGACTTAAGAACTAATGTTAACCATAGACTACTTATAGATTCTGTGTGTAAGCATCCTTGTATTTACGGCTTGCATTTCTTAAACTTAATTGATCATAATTATTTTCAAAGTCAACAGGCATAAAATTCACCAAATTGGTTCTATGACTAAAAAAAAAACCTCACACAGTTTTATACTATACAGCATGCAATGATGATTACTCATATTAATATAGTATTTCATACTTTCCCAAGAACTTTCAAAACAGCCATCTCAGTTGATTCTCATATGTCTTTGAGTAGTTGATAGGGGAAATATCACTATGGCCATTTGCTGGATGAAGAAATTTCAGCATAAAAGTTAGAGGGATTCACTCAGGGACACCTTGCTGTACTGTTAATGATGCACAAGAACTTGGGTTCACTGAACCTACTAGTGCTCCTTCCAGAACAAAAGTTTTTCTTCCTGGCAAATGCTATAATTCTGTGACTGAATGAATTTCAGGTCCTAAACTCTTGAATCTTGCTTCACCAAATAAAGTTAGAATTTCTGGCATTCTTCTCTGGTTTGTTTGAGTTCCTGATAAGCTCATTTGGGTCAAAGAAATACTTGGACTGGTCAAGCTCTACAAATCTTTCTGACAGCCACGGCAGATGCTACTTGTTTATACACAGAAGCATTCTTCTGAAGTGTAGCTTATTGTTTTCAGTAAAATATTTAAAAATTTTGTATACATTTTCCATGCTTGACAGAATAGCTGTTGGATATTCTCCTGCAAACTATAGCACTTGAAAATATTTAATATTTAGGACTCAAGCTATATATATTCAATCAGTTATATACATTGCTAAGGAAAGATAACAGAACATGGAAAAGGAAGTGCAAATGAAGTCTGATACAGCTTTCATGCTATCCACAAATTGTTCACAGACAAAATTAAGAAACAACCCTGTCTTATTTCTAATACCTGATAAAATGCCTGAAATAGTAGATCCTCAGTAAATATTTGTTGAATGAATGAATAATTGTTAACTAAAATAGGTTTCCAGTTATACCAGTTACTTGGTAACAGGCAGTATTCTCTTGCATGATTGTTTTCCTCTTGGAAAACAAGTACATTTCCTTTGGGAATTAGAAATTTGGTCCAAAACCAGAGAACAGTTAAGAGATGAGTTGGAGCCCTCTCTACAAAGAATCATACTCATATATGGTACTGCATGAATTAAGATGTGCTTGGTTACTTGCAACTGAAATTTGAGAAAATGCTAATTTAATTTGCTTAAACAATAAAGGAACTCATTAGCTTGCATAGCTAAAACATCCAACTGAAGTTCAGGGCTCAGATATCACTGGATTGAGGTTTTACTCTGTTTCTCTCACCTCTTGCCTATTTCATGAGCTGTCTTTGTCCTCAAGTTGACTTCCTTCACAGTCAAAGAACGGCTGACAGATCTTGGGTGCTATTTACTTTCTTGTTACTATCCAGGCAGTATGTCCACTCAACCTTGAAGCAGAGGTAGTGGTCTTCACTCTATTTGGGTCAGTTTAGGTTGTAATCCCCTAACCAAACAATTCCTGAGGTCAAAGGAATGTCATGAATTGACATGAGTCAAAGGAATGTCATGAATTGACATGAATTGGCCTGAGTTAAGTGCCCATCCCTAAACCAATCACTGTGGCAAGACAGACTGTGATATTACTGATATGAATCAGGTTTATCAGGGTGAGGGAAATTTTGGAGAACAGTTTCTTTGATCTGCAGTTGACATATTTTATTGCTTTTGGAGTGTTTTCTGCCATCATCTCTGCAAATATTTCTCTTTTTTTTCATTTATTTTTCTTAGTTGGAGGCTAATTACTTTACAATATTGTAGTGGTTTTTGCCATACATTGACACAAATCAGCCTTGGATTTACATGTGTTCCCCATCCTGATCCCCGCTCTCGCCTCCCTCCCCATCCCATCCCTCTAGGTCTTCCCAGTGCACCAGCCCTGAGCACTTGTCTCATACATCTAACCTGGGCTGGTGATCTGTTTCACTCTTGATAGTATACTTGTTTCAATGCTGTTCTCTCAGAACACCCCACCCTTGCCTTCTCCCACAGAGTCTAAAAGTCTGTTCTGTACATCTGTGTCTCTTTTTCTGTTTTGCATATAGGGTTATTGTTACCATCTTTCTAAATTCCATATATATGCGTTAGTATATTGTATTGGTGTTTATCTTTCTGGCTTACTTCACTCTGTATAATGGGCTCCAGTTTCATCCATCTCATTAGAACTGATTCAAATGAATTCTTTTTAATGGCTGAGTAATATTCCATTGTGTATATGTACCATGGCTTCCTTATCCATTCATCTGCTGATGGGCATCTAGGTTGCTTCCATGTCCTGGCTATTATAAACAGTGCTGCGATGAACATTGGGGTGCACGTGTCTCTTTCAGATCTGGTTTCCTCGGTGTGTATGCCCAGAAGTGGGATTGCTGGGTCATATGGCAGTTCTATTTCCAGTTTTTTAAGGAATCTCCACACTGTTCTCCATAGTGGCTGTACTAGTTTGCATTCCCACCAACAGTGTAAGAGGGTTCCCTTATCTCCACACCCTCTCCAGCATTTATTGCTTGTAGACTTTTGGATAGCAGCCATCCTGACTGGCGTGTAATGGTACCTCATTGTGGTTTTGATTTGCATTTCTCTGATAATGAGTGATGTTGAGCAAGTTTTCATGTGTTTGTTAGCCATCTGTATGTCTTCTTTGGAGAAATGTCTGTTTAGTTCTTTGGCCCATTTTTTGATTGGGTCATTTATTTTTCTGGAACTAAGCTGCAGGAGTTGCTTGTATATTTTTGAGATTAATCCTTTGTCTGTTGATTCTCTGCAAATATTTCTAAAGCCCCATTTTGTCTCTCTTCGTCTGAGACTCCAGCTACATATATGTTGGATTATTTGATCCAAGAGCATTGGATGTTCTATTTGTTTTTCACTTTTTTTCCACTTGATTTATCGGTTTGGATGACTTGATCTTTTTTTCAGCTGTGTTGAATAACCAATGATTTCATCAAGAGAATTGTCTCTAAATATCATAGGATTTCCCCCCTAGCATTTCATTTGACTATTTCTGTTTTTATTTATTTAAAAATTGGGAGAAGGATTAAAATAATACTAGTTATTGAAGAAATGAATGAATAAGCAAAATTCAAGTTAGCCAATCTGCTTAATATTGAGAAATTCTTTTTTAATTGGCCTCAATTCATCTATTTTCTTGTAATTTTCATTCTTTACTGAAATTCCCCATTTGTTCATGCATGTTGTTAATTTTTTTTTTTTTTTAGCTAGTTAGTTTGAAGTCCTTATCTGATAGTTTGAACATCTGGCTTATCTCTGAATCCATGCCTATTGAGTGCCTTATCTCCTGACAGTGGATTTTTTAACTGTTTTGTGTATCTAATGGTTTTCTAATGAATGCTGGACATTGTGTGTACCACAGTATTATTTTTTTATAAATTGTGTCCATACCTTGCGATGAACATCTCTTCTTCTTTCAGGTTGTCAGTCTGATTAGGAGTTGAGCTGAGCTGAGGCTTTGTTATTGCTGTAGTTACTTTTGTTATATAGCACAATCTTCAAATTCCTTCAGGAGGAAGAAACTGTGTCCTTGTGCTTACATAATGTGGGGGCTGGGTTGCCAGAGAGTTTTCCTGTATTCCTGCTTCCCCCTTGACTTTCAGTTGTCCCTGCATTCTTATGCCACAGAAGAGCTCTCTCTTTCTCCCCTCAGCGCACTGTCTCTCACTCTAGACTCTCTGAGTCTGTGTGGAGATTCTCGGTCCCCTGGTCCAGTCTCAGTCTTAGGCAGGCCCTGTGTGCCTGGGCCTCGGGAGTGGGACTTTTTCAGTCTCTTGAAAGGCAGCCACCTCAGCCTTTCATGGTTGGTCTTGGACAAGAGTTTCCTTTCCTGCTCCTCCCTCAGCAATAGTAGACCTCAGCTTGTTATCAGTGAAGGATCCAGAGTCCAAGAGAGTTTCCTGCCTCTCCCCTAAGAATAGAGGGCTGTTCTATGGTTTCTCCATCCACAAGGAATCTTTACCTGTGCCCTGGGGAGCAAAGGGTTTCCTGCCACTTATCCAGGGGCTTAAGGCTTTTGCTTCATAAGATAGAAGATCCTGGGGAAAGAGGTGTGCACCATTCAATGCAGTTCTGTGCTCTTCTGCCCTACTCCCAGTCTTTCATTTGAGGACCACTAAGGTTGTGGGACGAACTAGTAGTACAGTCTCCCCTTGTGCTTGAGGCTCCAAACTGATAACACTGGGACTTCAACAATTTGTTAAAATTTTTGCTGAGTTTTTTCTTAACTCTGCAAAGACCTAAACTTTGTGTCCTGTCACTCCTTGGAACTCAGGTTACTTGATTGTCTTGCAACCTGTGCTCTCTGATATGCTGAAGAACATTTATGATTTCGTAGATTATCTGATTTTTTTTTCCCACTGTAAAAATGGAAGCAGAATTCCTTGCAGTTTTTTACATCCTAAGCAGAAGTACAAGTCACACCTAAACTGAAAGGCTGGATAATTTGGAAAGTCTTAATAAAGTTGGTGAAGGGAAGAATGAATACTAGGTAGGCAACCCACAGTGTCCATTCCAGGTAAAAATATAATTAATAAGTACAATTCTAGTAATAGGTTTTGTAAAGGAAAAATTTGGCTTGCCTTGTTTAAGCAGTAAGTAGGTTAAGAGAGGCTAGTAATGCTATGATTATAAACAACTCTAACTTAACATTCTACAGTGTTTATTTTTCACACAAGTTATACATTCAGTGTAACTTTGGGGCTCTGTTCTATAGGAACTCAGATACCTAGACTGATGAAGATTTCATCTTGATACAGCTTCTGTGGTAACTGCAACAGAGGGAAGGGAACATGGTGAAACACATCCTGACTTTCAAATATGTTGCCTTCATTGACCAAAGCAAATTAGTTGGCCACGACTAACTTCAGAGAATGTGAAGAGCAGATCTCTCTGTCTGGGAAGAGAAAAGCCCTAGAACCAGTTGGTGAACAACATGAATGAACGCCATGGGGAGGTAACCTTGCCTTTTCAGCCAACAGCAGAGAGATATGAACAGTTAAAATGTGCTTGACTCAAGTTGAGCAGAATTAAATTTAAAGAAACCACAGATTTTAAATTAGAACTGCAGCTGGATAAAAAGTCAGAATTTTAGCCCTTATATCAGTTCCTGTTGTGTTGTGGAAATCTGCCTAATATTGACAAACTGGTTATTAATTAGCAGAGTAAGTGTGTAGTCTATGATGGTCCCTGTCATTTCAAATCCATTAAGATTCAGAATCAAATTCTTCATTTTCTCTACAAATTCAGCTCACTTTCCCAACTTCCTTATTTTGTTTGTTGATACCCACTATTTGGCCAGTTTTCGAAACTAAAGACCATGGCACAGTTTTTATGTAATTCACATGTCTTGCTTTTTGAGGGCAAAATATGAGTTGGTCATATGCCTCTTAATATTAAAATCAGAGGTCTTAATACTCCTATTGTGCTTTTTGAGAGAAGATCTTTCTTATTCTCTGGAGTCCTCTTCCTCAGACTATTTCCATGATTTTAAGAATGTTTATGTAGTGTAAAGGGTCAGTCCTAATAACTGCATTCACCTCTAGGAGAGAACATTGGGAAATTTACTCTGACCCTTGAGAAATGTCATAATCTTCAGACATTGTTTCAGTTGTAATCATATATGTAGGCGTATCAGTTTCTTATTGCTGCTATGACACATTACCACAAATCTGATGGCTTAAACAATACAAATTTATTACCCAATGGTTCTATAGGTTATAACTCTGACAGTGCTCTCATTGGGCTAAAATTAAAAAAAAGTACTGTCAGGGCTGTGTTCCTTTTTGGAGGCTTTAGAGAAGAATCCAATTCTTTTCTACTTTCTAGAGGTAATTCTTTGCTACTTTCCAGTTCTTTGCTACTTTCCTACATTCCTTGACTCATGGTGCCCCTCTATCTTTAAATCAGCAACATATCAAATATCTCAATTGCTTCCATCCTCATGTCTTTCTCTGATCAGAGCAAGGAGACGTTCTCAGCCTTAAAGAATTCATTTAATCAGATCGGGCCCAACTGGATAATCTGGGTTAGTCTCCCCATATAAGAGTCCTTAATTTACTTACACCTGCAAAGTTCTTTTGCTGTGTAAAGTAACGTATTCATGGGTTCTAAGGATTACGATGTGGACATCTTTGTGGGGCCATTATTCTGCCTGCTTCAGTGAGTGTCCCTACTGAGGCCACACAATGGAGGTGGTCTGGTTACCCTACTGCAGCCACCCTCCTCAGTGCCACAGTGACAGGAGGTTAGTGACTGGAATACTAGTTTCAGCTGTATTCTAGAATAACTCATCTGTTGACTTTCATGTTCTTACCCAAGATTAAGGAGGAAGTCCCTATCACTCCTTGTTCCAAGGCTCATCCCACCCCCAGTGACATAGAAAACTCTTATGTTTTTACATTGTGTTTTTACTTTGTTCACGGTAAATAATGTTACTGCACTGTTTGAATACTTCAGTGCTTTCCGATTGTACTTGTTTCAGTACTAAGCAAGCCCTGCTGACTGAACCTTTGCATACCCATCATACCAGTTTCTCCCTTGCTTATTGAGCTACAATCACACTGAATTTCTTTTCGCTTCTCAAATGCGCCAAGCTTTTTCCTGCAACGCGATTCTCACACAACCTGTCCTGTCCTCTCACGTGAATAAGAATGAAAAGATTGTTCTTCCTCACATACTTTGGCTGGCTAACTTAGATCTCAGTTTATGTCACTTCTTCAGAGACACTTTCCCTGTGCTATGAATCTAAATTATGTCCTTCCTATTACTGTTTTCCATTATTCTTTTTCATAGCATCTGGTCATTTTCCTTGTCACTTTTGTTTATTCACTTATTTATTTAAGTGTACTGTTCATTTCCTTAAAAGGACCCCAAGTTCTATGATAGCAGGAAACATATTTCCAGCACTTAGGATTATTTGGCTCATATAGGGAAATCTTTATTGGATGAATGAATTCTCACTGCCACAAGTGCAGGTTTTAACTCTATGCAATATGTTTATAAACTCTTTAAAAGCAGAGACTGTCTTAATTAAAGTTTGATCTTCCACAGTGCAGTAGACAGTGTCTTGGACACAATGGTAGGCTTTCCACAAATATTTACTCAGTGAATCTTGGATTACTAATCTAGATGCCACTTTCTTGTAATTCACATAGTATAATATTTCTAAAATATTGCTTCCATCATCTTAACCCCTGCTAAAGAACCTACCCACCATTATCTATTTTATCAAATTTACTTTATTCAGTCTCCTAACTCTCAAGGTTATTTTATTTGTTTATTTTCCAGAGAAGGAAAGACTTGCAGCAAGTGAGGAGAGCACATGCTTTTCAAAGCAGTGTCTCCAAATACATAGTATCTTATCCTCACAATACATTCAACATTTATTCACTCTATCAAATAATTTCTAATTGTTTCATATGTATGAATGCCTTCAATAACAGGGTCTGTGTCTTCTGTTATGGCTGCCTTTTTTTGGGCACACAAGTGCTCAGTGTCCAAGGAAGAAACCATCATTCAAAATGTGAAATAAAAACTTGACTTATTACTTTCTATGTAAGAAAAGCACTATGCTTGTTTGACACATTCCCTCTGCTAATCTTATCTAGGTTTTGTGAAAGATGGAGTTCAGGGATTGGCTGACTTTCAGAGGTTAAAGTGGGTTGACGTCAGCCGTGGAAGCATGATTACTGTGCTGGAGAGACTGTTGACAATTGGCTGAACTTCACAGATGTGTTCATGAGAGTAAAGCTGTTGCTGTCTGGTTAACTTTAAAAGTGGGAGGCTGTCAATGACTGGCTGATTTTTCAGAAGCTTGTTCACAAGGTTGAGTGGCCATTTATCTATTAACTGAGTTTAAAATCACTTCTGCTCATTAGCTGTTACAATGGTTACACAATAGGCTTTTCCTAAGAATATAGGACTTTAAATATTTTTTAAAATAAATATTCGATTGATGAATTTTTCAGAAGTAAAAGAAGAGATTTATTGGAGGCTTACGTACATGTGTGCTCAGTTGTGTCTGACTCTTTTGACCTAGGTAGCTCACCCAGCTCCTCAACCTGTGGGATTCTCCAGGCGAGAATACTGGCCTGGGTTGCCATGCTCCCCTCCAGGGGATCTTCCCCGCCCAGGGATCAAACCTGCATCTCCTGTGTCTCTGCACTGCAGCCAGATTCTTTACCGCTGAGCTACTGGGGAAGCCAATGGAGGTTTACCTCCACTCTAGTGTTTGACCATTCAGAGGGGATTCATGTCTTTTCTACCCCCCAAAGTATCTGCCTCTTCATTTTAACTAAGCAAGGATGACGATGTGGTTGGTCATATGTAGATTTGATATGAAGTGTCCTTTTTGGGCAACCAAATGATATTGATAGATATAGGTAAGAAGTTTCAGCTTCATTGTTCTGATAATGTCATGTAAATTTTTAGGATTGTTGTCACATTTGGGAAAAACCCAATAAGGTTATTTGTATGACTTAAACGAGTTCAGGGCACATCAGTTTTCTTTAAACTGATGACATTCTAACCAGTTTGTTATGGATAGCCTCATTAATTCTGCCAAAAAAAACCCCACTTACTTACTTTTATTGGTTAAGCATTGATAAGCACTAAATCTTTAATTGAAAATTTATACATCCCATAATTGGAAGAATTTCTCACAGTTTAGCTTTAGATTGCCAAAGCTTCGACCTAGTTTCTCCTTCACTATCCATATATTTTTGATGCTGAAACATAGGACACGTTCAATAGCTGTATGGTGTCTGACCCTGTACCTTTGTTTTACAATGCTGGGCAGGTCAGAACAATGGGTGGTAGTGTTCTTGGATGCTACTCCTACACTGGGACAGCTGAAAATAGCTTAACTATACATGGGAGTGACTGTGAATTACAGAAATAAATCCCACTAAACTCAAACCAAATGTATTCTAAATGAAGTTCCCTTCAGTTAAATTATAAAAATGCCTTCTAGCCACTCCAACACTAGACAAAGGGAAGTGTGACAGAGGGAAAGCAGTGAGAAAAGAATTAGCAGTCTAAAGATTGCAGTTAAAATTTTTACTTTCACAAATTTTACAAAAGCATAAGACTGTGTGAGCATATTGCTAAGTCCCTTCCAGGGTCTTGGAAAGGGCTACTGCAAATGAAGTCCCCCTAAAGCTGAGACTTTCTTAGCTTCACTAAATCTGCCTCAAGGTCTGGAGCCATTTTATTTACAGGGTAAATTGTAGTTTTCAGGGTTTTCTGCTCTATATAGGGCCAGTGGATACCACTGATTATAGCTTTACTTGAGACCAAGATTTAAGGAAAAGATCTTTGCCTTGCCCTTTAGTCAAAGGGCTCCCTGGTTTTTGTTTAGACTAGTGGTTCTCAAACTCTTTGATGTCATAACCACTTCACGCTCCTAAAAAGTATTGAGAACTCCAAAATGCTTTTATGTGGATATCTATCAAAATTGACTGTATCAGCAGTTAAAACAAACATGCAAAATATTTGTTTATTAATTCATTTAAAAACAACAATAATAAAGTGGTTACATGTTAATGGGAGACCTGGGTTGGATCCTTGGGTTGGGAAGATCCCCCGGAGAAGGGAAAGGCTACCCACTCCAGTATTCTGGTCTGGAGAATTCCATGGACTGTATAGTCCAGGGGGTCGGAAAGAGTTGGACTTTCACTTTTACTACATTATAACAGGGTTTCCAGGTGGTGCTATTGGTAAAGAACCCACCTGTCAATGCAGGAGACAGGGGTTTGACCCCTGGGTCAGTAAGATCCCCTGGAGAAGGGCATGGCATCCCACTCCAGTATTCTTGCCTGGAGAATCCCATGGACAGAGAAGCCTGGCAGGCTACAGTCCATATAGGTTCAGAGTCAGACATGACTCAAGCAACTTAGCACGTACATGTTAAAATACTTTTAAACAAAAAATAACTGTTTTCCAGAGCAAAAAGAATTTAGTGAGAAGAGTGGCATTATTTTACATTTCTGCAGATCTTTTTATCTGACCTATTAGAAGATTCTCATTCTTCTGTGTGCACTCTGTTGCAATATCCCAGGACATGTAGTCTCTGGAAAACCCCATTATACTCTCATTAGCGTGAAAAAGGCAAATAAACTTTTAGTATGAAGTGATTTTTTTCCTGTGAATTCCGTGACCACACTCTGAGAACCGCTGATTAATGGTTCACTATATTTCTCACTGTATTTCCTTTGGGTTGCCTAATGTTCCCTAAGTACCCTCTCTATGACTATTTCTGTATCTGTATAATCAATCCCACCTCCTAGATAAGAGTTAAATTTTAATTATTGCTGTGCCATTTATCATTCATGGAAAACTTTAGAAACAATTTTTAATGACTAACAAGTCTTAGAGAAGTCTTTTTCCTTTCACTGACAAGGGAAAAAATATTTCCTTCCTTGTCTGCTTCCAGATAGTTAAGACTTCTTTTAGGAATATAATGGCTAAGGGAAATGTTAAACGAAGACCAGACACAAGACTGGGTTCCTTATATGCTACAACACCATCTAATAATTACTAAGTCCTTTCTGTGTGCTAAGCATGTTCTGAGTGCTTTACATACATCATCTCATTTAATCCTCACAACAACGAGGTAGGTACTATGAGGTACCTATTTGTTGTTCTCATTTTGCAGGAAACTGAGATACAGAGAGATCAATACCCATAGTTTTACGGGACTGAGCCAGAAATTGAACCCAGAAAATCTCCGGAGCGCGCAGTCCGTTATCTGCTGATTAAGTATAAAGATGTGCAATGGAACAAGATACAGATAAAATGAGTGTAGGTACAGAGGGAGCCTAAGGGCCAAGACAGAGAGACAGAATATACTGTGTTATTTCCCACCCGATACTTATTCTTTTCTGCTTTATTTTCTACGCTTCCATGTTCCTCTTCTCACATTTAAGACATTTTCTCGCTGGCGGTTTCGTCGCTCAGGCCTGATTGAGGGGCTGATCCCAAAATTCAGGCTCTAAACAACCTGTTGAAAGAAGCAGCGCAAATCCCAGGTAACCATGGAGACGGTGGCGTGGTGAGAGCCCCGCGCAGGCGCGTTACATCCCAGGCCCGCCCGCCGGTCCCTCCTCTCGGCCTCAGACTCCACCGGCTGGTGAGGAGTCCCGGGCGTGGGCCGTGGGCCACGGGTAGGGGCGGAGAGGGCCCGGGCTGGGCGCCTGCGCAGACGCCGGGCCGCTGGTGTGATCGAGCTCACGTAGCGAGGGTTGCAGTCGCCTCCTCCTCAGCGCAGCCGTCGCAGTCTCGAGGTTATAAAAGGGCTAACTGGCTCCCTCTGCTGCCGAGTCGCGCCGCCAGCGGGCTGAGGGAAAGGAGTAGGTAGCCGGCCGGGTGCAGGCGACCGGGTGCTGAAGAACGCGCGGCTCTCGCGTGCCACTTCCCAGGTGAGACGTTCCCCCGACCTTGGGGACTGAGGCTGCAGTCCTTGGGCAGCCGTGGCCTTTCTCGAATGACTCTGCTGGTCTGGTCCCTGCCCCCTCTCGTGGTATGGCTCGGGGGCGGGGGGGGGGGGGGGCGCTCCCCAGTTTACTACTGTTGCCTCAGTTCCTTCTCCTTTGGAGACTCGCCCTGAGCCCCGTTTCCTCTGGGAGCCCCAGAGGCCCTTTAGCAGTCCTCCGTGCTCCTCTTGCCACCGCCTCGCAGGTTGGCGCCCCCGGTCGTTGGGGCTGCGGGAGCCTCAGTCTCCGCCCCGGGGACCAGGACTTTCTTGAATATTCCTTCCTGGGGAGGAATCACCCTGTTGAGTTTTCCAAGCGCCTCGCCTACGTGAGTCCCTCCCGTCAAAACTGAGGGGTATGCAAGGGTTTTCGGCCTCCACAGCCGCAGATGGTTATCATGTGGCAACAGAGAGCGGTTTTTAAAGCTTAGACCTGACGCTGAAGCGCTCGAGCATTTTTATTCTGCCGGAGTCGTGGGGTCTGGGAAGCGGACCTACCCGGGAAAGTTCAGGTTTAACTCATCTGTTGCGCGCCGCGGGCTTATTGAGCAGCTGGAGGTAGCCCCGGGCGGCGAGTTTCGGGCAGCTAGGTTGAGGAAGTCGGCTGTCAGATCGTCCAGTGAACTGGGAAGCTAGTCTTCTTCCTTCCTTCTTCTGCCCCCAAATTTTTTTAAAGGCACATGAGCTTCTCCCCTCCCCCCCTGTTTCTCTCAGCCGAGTTTGCAGCTTTTAAAAGTCCACATCAGTAAATCAAATTCTGTGGCTCTGTGAGAAGTTTGAGTTGAGTTACATGGATGGCCCGCAGCTGCATGTTTTTAAGGGGTGGGGGGAATGGTTTCATAAGACCATTTCTTCTAAATAATCTTATATATTAAATGCAGTCAGGTCGTAGACGCTAGTAACTTAGGCGTTCCGAATAGAATGGACAGGACTTGGAATTTTGCACTGTTTGCTTTAAGAAAGGGATGAAGCAGAAGCTGGATCTCCTTTTAGGAAATTGATCTGAGAGGCCAAAGAGGCTTGCCAGTTTCAACTTAACTGTTTCTGGTTTCTCTTGAGAGCTGTGGCTCTTGGACTTTCCCTTGGAATGCACTCTGAAGGAATGGAATAGCCACTACTGAGCGGGGGAAGGGAAAGGACGTGGCAGCGGTGTTCTTTCATCAACTTTTGCCTCTTCTTCTTTTTTTTTTTTAATAGGTTCTGGCAAGAAACCTATTTCCCCTTTTAGATTTATATGTAGCTTATGAATGAGGCTAGTCTTTTCCTAAAATAATCTGATGAAATATTCAAGTCTTCATAGCGGGAATACTGGAATTTAATTTATGAAACACTTAAAAGGGATTTTTCTGATCAAATATCTATGGAAAAAATGGATATGATAAGCAAGAAATATTTAAGAAGCTGAAAGTGAACAACCTTGAATAAGGGTTTTTCCCTTGATTTAAAATTTAAGTAGACATTCAGTGATTTTTTTTTTAAACTTCTGACTTTTAGCCTGTGAATGTAATTCCTAATCTTAATGATGAACTTCATATTTTACCTTTCCCCCTCCCCGCCCCCATGGGAAGCGTACGTTTTATTACTTACCTTAAAACGTTTTTATTTATTTGTGGCTGTGCTGGCTCTCCCTTTCTGCCCATGGGCTTTTTTTTTTTTTTTTTTTTTTTAATGGGCTTTCTTTAGTTGTGGTGAGCAAGGACTACTCTCTAGTTGTCAGTACACAGGCTTTTTATAGCGGTGGCTTCTCTTGTAGAGCCCAGGGCTCTGCAGGGGTTTGAGTAGTTTGGCACAGGGGCCCAGTAGTTGTGGCACATGGGCTTAGTTACTCCTCCACACGTGAGATCTTTCCAGACCAGGGATCAAATCCGTGTCCCCTGCGTTGGTAATCAGATTCTCAACTACTGGACCACCAGGGAAGTCCTGTTACTTAGCTTTGAAAGTCCTGTCGGTTTTGGTTTTAGTACATTATGCCTTAAGTCCTGTCAGTATTTTAGATGGCTGATGGCAAATGATTCTTATAGATTTAACATAGTTACTAAGAAAAGGACTACTTTGTGTCTTTAGGTGAAGAATGCTATTTCCTTTGACAATGAGTTTTATTTTGAAGTACTGAAAATCAAGGATTTTGATAAGTGGATAATTATATTTGCCATTTTGGTAATTAAAATAGTGAAAAAAATGAAAATGTACTTTTAATTATTGCAGAAAAAATTAGTGTAAAAGACTAATGAAAAAAAAAAAGCTGTGTATACCAGAGTAGTGCAGGTTGTTGCAGGTGAATCTTGGCTTTTTGGTAAGGAGATGTTAACCTTTTCTATTACCTCGGAGTGGGTTGTATTCTGACAAGCAGTATCTTTCATAGGGCAGATAGGTTTGAGCTCCTGCTTTTATTTCTTGGATGCAGCCTAAAGCTTGTGAGCCTTCACTTTTGTGAATGGAATGCCCTATTTTACTTAGCAGTTATCAACTGGGAGAAATATAATTACATCACTTAGATTTGAAAAGTGTCCCTGTGGAATTCTCATAGTAGTAGTTCTCAACCTATTTTGTGGTCGTGAAGTCCATTGGAAATCTGATAGAAGGTGTGGACTCTGGGTCTGAAAATGCAAGTACACATATCAGTGTGGAGTTTTAATTACCATTTACAGAAATTCTCTCCCTCCGTAAGTGCATCTGTAAATTCTAAAAACCCTAACCCTGTTAAGAACTAAAAAGTAAAAAGAGATACAGAATAAAGGCATCTCGGTATCTTGAGAGAGGATTTCTTGAATATTTTTGAAAATAGATCTAGGCTTTTATGTCTGACTGGCCTTGACTGTATAGATTACTCTAATAAACCTTGGCTAAAAGAGTTTTTAGGGCTTCCTGGATGGCTCAATGGTAAAGAATCCGACTGCAGTGCAGGAGACAGGGGTTCATTTCCTGGGTTGGGAATGATACCCTGGAGGAGGAAATGGCAACCCGCTCCGGTATTCTGGCCTGAGAAATTCCCTGGACAGAGGAGCCTGGTGGGCTACAGTCCGAAGGGTCACGAAAAGTCTGACATGACTGAACAACTGTGCAGAGAAGAGTTTTAGCAAAGTGAATAAGTTGGTTGGAGAATTGTTGAATTGCTTAATTGCCTAGATAATTATACATCATGTCGGCCTCCCCTCACCCCCTTAAATATTATAACATATCTTTGGTTCTGCTCTAAAAGTGGAAAATGCTTGAAGGTAAAGAAAAGTGAATTGCATAGACCTTTGGCATTACACTTTATTGCTCTTCTTACAGTGAGATCTTGAATCTTTTAAAAAATATTTATGTATTTGACTGCACCAGGTCTTCATTGTACCATGCAAACTCTTAGTTGTGGTATGTGGGATCTAGTTCCCTGACCACGGATGGAACCCAGTGGGCCCCCTGCATTGGGAGCTTGGAGTCTTAGCCACTGGACCACCAGGGAAGTCCTAAGATCTTGAATCTTACAGTTACATTATAAGGTGCGAGTGTGTGTATGTATAGTAAATGAATATATGAGAGAACTCAAATAAAGTGCGTATGTGGTTTTGTGAAAGCTTCATTAGTTAAAGCTTTGTTTATGTTTCTACTCAATAAAATTTATTTGAATAAATTAAAGCTATTCTCTCATTAGTTTTTTCTAGCCAAATAATTGTGCTTCAGTAAAAACTAATGAAACTCAAAAGATTTCATTACATTTACTCCAACAGTTTTGAACTTGATATAATTAAAAACATTCCTTTTCCTGATGTTGTTTGACTGATCAGTGTGACTATTAGTACATTTGGTTGTGCACTGACAAAAGCAATAAAGTATAGAGATTCATGGTTCTTATATCGTTGTCATCAGTGAGCCTGGACTTCTTAAACTTCCTGCTTAGTGTGTTATATAAATGTCCATGTTTAGTGTCCATGTTTTGGTTTGCATATTTTTCATTTATATAGTGATATTATATCAAGTTAATATACTCAGTCTTTTTTTCTTGTTGGGCACTTGAGTTATTTCTTCATTGTAAATATTGTGAAGAGAAGCCTGAAATTTAGTGGTTTATTTTATTTTATCTACCTGTTTAGCAAAACCTTAACTAGTTTTCTTTCTACCTGTACTTTTTTTTATTTTGGAAAAGAAACACATGACAGTAAAAATTCTTATACCAGTAATTTTTTCTTCCCACTAAGAATTTTTTAGGGGATTGAATTGGGCTTTTTAAATCAGATTAAAGATTTTTAAGCAATCTGATAACAACTAAAGGACTTTCAGTTCAGTCACTCAGTCGTGTCCGACTGAGACCCCTCATATAGTATGTACTTGTGGTGGGGGGAGGATGTCTGGCTTCTTAAACTCAGTACTAGTGCTTTGAAATTCATCCATATTGTTATGTGTTCATGTCTTTTTATTGTTGGGTAATGTTATATTGTATGGATATACTGCAAAACTTTGTTTTTGTCCATGTTCTAATTGACGGCCATTTGGGTGGTTTTCAGCTTTTAACTATTATAAATAAAGCTACTGTGAGCATTCACATATAAGTCTTTGGAGGAATATATACTTTCTTTTCTCTTGCATAAATGTCTAAGAGTGGAATAGCTGCATATGTGATAGGGAAATATTTTTTCCCAGATTGTGGCTTGTTTTAATTCTTTTAACAGCATGTTTCAAAGGGCAGCAACTGGCTCTAATCATGGACAGAGTGTCTGTGCAGAAAATCTTTTTCTGTTCAGAAAGATTAAAAAAAACACCTCTATATCTAATAAGTGAATTCTGCAAGGTTGAAAGATAGAAAGTCAATATATAACAATCAGTTGTATTTCTATATAACAGCAAAGGACAACTGGAAAGAAAAATTTTAAAGTACCATCTCAATGGCACCAGAACTTATAAAATATTTAATATTAGCTTTACAAGACATGTGCAAGATTTGTATAATGAAAATTACAAGATACTAATGGAAGAAACCAAAGAAGACCTACATAAGTGGAGACAGACACCATATTCATGTATTGGAAGAGTTAATATTGTTAAGGTAACTGTTTGTCCTGAGCTCATCTACAGAGTCAGTGCAATTCCAGCCAGATCTCAGGAGGAGAGGATTTCTTATAGAAAGAAAGAAGCTGATTCTAAAATTGATATGGGAAAACAAAGGAACTAGAAGAAGGTAAAACAATTTTGAAAAAGACAAAAAAGTTGAAAAACTTGTGATTTCAACTTATTATATTACTGCAATACTCAAGAGTAAAGATAGAGAAAAGACAAACTTACAGATCAATGGAACAAAATAGAGAATTCAGACATGCAAAATGGTCAGTTTGTTTTGATGAGGGTATTAAGGCAATTAAGGATAATCTGGAATTGTTGGATGTTCATATATAAAAAACTCCATCTTATTTGGGCATCTAATATCCTCTGTTGGACACTGGGCAGCCCCTTGCTCAGGAATTCGTATAAATGTTGGAACAGATGACAGAAAGGCGCCAATGGATATGAAATAGGAAATAAGGTTTACTCACGGAGTCAACTGCAAAAGGATTCCTTAAGGAGAGGTCTTAGGTTTAGTCCAGACTGAAGCCAAAATGAAGGAGGGTGGTTGAGTTTAATTTTCATTGTGACTAGGAGTGTGATAGTTCCCATGTGTGGGATTTTCATGGTTTTAGCTTCCCATTGTTAGTGGAGAGAATGGACAGGCTTTCCTACTAACTTATCTAGATGTGGGGCAAAGGGAGAGGGAAGTGGGCTTTAAGGCAGTTAACCTTCAAACATCAAAATAGAAAATTTTTCTTTATTATAGCCTCAGCGCAAAAATTCCCCACTTTTGCCAGTCTATGCAAAAACTGGCTCAAAATGGTTCATAGATCTCAAAATAAGACCTAAAGCTAGAAAATAACTTGAAGAAAATGTAAGACAATCTTTTGGACCTTAGATTGAGCAAAGTTTTTTTTTTTTTTTTAATCAGCAAAAAAGTTAAACACCAAAAGCATGATCCATAAATGAATAAATCAGTACTATGTTCAACTTCATGAAAATTAAGAACTTATGCTGTCTGAAAGAGTGTTATGAGAGTGAAAAGAGAAGTCTCAGACTGGGAGTTAATGTTCTCCTATCACGTATCTAACAAAAAACTTGTATCCAGAATCTGGATACAAAAAACTTGTATCTACAGAACTCACAAAATTCAATAGTAAGTGAACAACCTAATTAAAAATTTGACAAAGGATTTAAGTAGAAACTTTACCAAAAAAGGAATATGGAGAGCAAGTAAATATACCAAAAGATATTAAACATCGTTGATAATTGAAGAATTTTAAGTTAAAACCACAATGAGAAACCAGTAGTGAGAAAGTTAAGACATTAAGAAAAATGAAGGAAGAAAGGAAAAATTAAAAAACCATACCAAATGCTGATGAGACCATGCAGCAGTTGGAGCTTTCATTTGTTGACACGGGCAATGAAAATAGTATAGTGACCTTAACATTTGGCAGTTTTTTATGAAGGTAAACGTATATATGGTTGGGCTTCTCTGGTGGCTTAACTGGCAAAGAATCTGCCTGCAATGTGGGAGACTGGGTTCGATCTCTAGGTTAGGAAGATCCCCTGGAGAAGGGAATGGCAGCCCACTCCAGTATCCTTGCCTGCAAAATCCCATGGACAGAGGAACCTGTCAGGCTACAGTCCATGGGATCACAAAATTCATGGCCAACAAAAGAGTTGGCCATGACTTAGCGACTAAACCACCACCACTATATATGCTTACCGTAGAACCTAGCATTCCTACTCCCAGATTTACCTAGTGAAATCAGAGTTTATGTCGATTTTTTAAAATAATTTTATTCATTGATTTTATTTTTGGCTGTGCTGGGTCTTTGCTTTGGGCAGGCTTACTCTGGTTGCTGTGAGCAGGGGCTACCCTCTAGTTGCAATGTGTGGTTTTCTTATTGCCGTGGCTTCTCTTGTTGCTTAGTTGCTCTGCAGCAGGTTTGATCTCGGACTAGGGATCAGACCTACACCCTCTACGTTGGCAGGCAGATTCTTATCCACTGTACCACCAAGGAAGTTCTTGATTTCTTTTTTTTTTAAACAGCTTTATTGAGCTATAATTCACATACCATATAATTTACCTCTTCAAGTGTACAATTCATGGATTTTAATACATCTACAGAGTTGTGTAACCATTATGACAGTCAGTTTTAATCCTTTTTAAAATAAATCACTCCAAAAAGAAACCCCAGATCTATTAGCAGTCACTCTCCTCTCCCTCCCCCAGCTCTAGGCAATCACTAATATGCTTTTTATGTCTGTAGATTTTTTTCATGTAACATAATGTTTTCAAGGTTTATTTGTGTTGTAGCATGTATCAGTACTTCATTTCCTTCTATGGGCAAATAAGATTCCATTGTATGGTTATATCAAATTTTGTTTATTCAGTCATCATTTGGACATTGGGTTGTTTCCACCTTTTTGCAATTATTAACAATGCTGCTATGAACATTTCTGTACAAATATTTCTGTGGATATGTGCTTTCATTTGGTTTGGGTATAGACCTAGTAGTGGAATTGTTGGGTCATATGGTAACTCCACGTTTAACTTTCTTAGGAACTGAAAAACTGTTTTCCAAAGTAGCCACACCATTTTACATTCCTATCAGTAATTTATGAGTATTCCAGTTTCTTCATATCCTTGTCAATACTTACTCTATTACTATAGCTATCCTAGGGGCTGTGAAGTGGTATCTCATAGTGGTATTTCATTTACATTTCCATAATGACATAACAGAACCTTGTGTGCACCAGGACCCTGGAGAAAGGAGCAGTGACCCCACAAGAGACTGACCCAGACTTGCCCAGAGTGTCCAGGAGTCTCCAGCCAAGGCATGGGTCAGTGGTGGCCTGCTGCAGGGTTGGGGGCACTGAGTGTAGCAGTACATGCATGGGATCTTTTGAGGGAGCTTGCCATTATCTTCATTACCTCCACCATAGTTTGGCCCCAGGTAAATACCAGGAAGGGAACACAGCTCTACTCATCAACAGAAAATTGTTAAAGATTTACTGAGCATAACCCCGGGCATCAGAACAAGACCCAGTATCCCCCTCAGTCAGTCTCTCCCATCAGGAAACTTCCATAAGCCTCTTATCCTTCTCCATCAGAGGGCAGACAGATTGAAAAGCACAATCATAGAAAACTAACCAATCTGATCACATGGATCACAGCCTTGTCTAACTCAATGAAACTATGAGCCATGCTGTGTAGGGCCACCCAAGATGGACAGGTCATGGTGGAGAGTTCTGACAAAATGTGGTCCACTGGAGAAGGGAATGGCAAACCACTTCAGTATTCTTGCTTTGAGAACCCCATGAACAGTATGAAAAGGCAAAATGATATGACACCGAAAGATGAACTCCCCAGGTCGGTAAGTGTTCAACATGCTACTGGAGATCAGTAGAGATATAACTCCAGAAAGAATGAAGAGACAGAGCCAAAGCAAAAACAACACCCAGTTGTGGATGTGACTGGTGATAGAAGCAAAGTCCAATTCTATAAAGAGCAATATTGCATAGGAACCTGGAATGTTAGGTCCATGAATCAAGGCAAATTGGAAATGGTCAAACTGGAGATGGCAAGAGTGAATGTCAGCATTTTAGGAATTAGCAAACTTAAATGGACCAGAATGGGTGAATTTAATTCAGATGACCATTATATTGACTACTGTGGGCAAGAATCCTTTAGAAGAAATGGAGTAGCCATCATAGTCAACAAGAGAGTCCAAAATGCAGTACTTGGGTGCAATCTCAAAAATGACAGAATGATCTCTGTTCATTTCCAAGGCAAGCCATTCAGTATCACAGTAATCCAAGTCTATTCCCTGGCCAGTAATGCTGAAGAAGCTGAAGTTGAATGGCTCTATGAAGACCTACAAGACCTTCTAGAACTAAGACCCCCAAAAGATGTCCTTTTCATTATTGGGGACTGGAATGCAAAAGTAGGAAGTCAAGAGATACCTGGAGTAACAGGGAAATTAGGCTTTGGAGTACAGAATGAAGCAGGGCAAAGGCTAATAGAGTTTTTCTAAAAGAATGCACTGGTCATAGCAAATACCCTCTTCTAACATCACAAGAGAAGACGTTACACATGGACACCACCAGATGGCCAACACTGAAATCAGATTGATTATATTCTTTGCAGCCAAAGATGGAGAAGCTCTATACAGTCAGCAAAAACAAGACGAGGAGCTGACTGTGTCTCAGATCATGAACTCCTTATTGCCAAATTCAGACTTAAAGTGAAGAAAGTAGGGAAAACCACTAGACCATTCAGGTATGACCAAAATCAAAACCTTTACAATTATACAGTGGAAGTGAGAAATAGATTCAAGGGATTAGATCTGATAGACAGAGTGCCTGAAGAACTATGGACGGAAGTTCATGACATTGTACAGGAGACATGGAGCAAGACCATCCCAAGAAAAAGAAATGCAAAAAAACTAAATGGCTGTCTGAGGAGGCCTTACAAATAAATAGCTGTGAGAAGAGGAGCAAAAAGCAAAGGAGAAAAGGAAAGATATACCTATTTGAATGTAGAGTTCCAAAGAATAGCAAGGAGAGATAAGAAAGCCTTCCTCAGTGATCAGTGCAGAGAAATAGAAGAAAACAATAGAATGGGAAAGACTAGAGATCTCTGTAAGAAAATTAGAGATACCAAGGGAACACTTCATGCAAAGTTGGGTTTGATAAAGGACGGAAATGGTATGGACCTAACAGAAGCAGAAAATATTGAGAAGAGGTGGCAAGAATACACAGAAGAACTATACAAAAAAGATCTTCACGACCCAGATAATCATGATGATGTGATCACTCACCTAGAGCCAGACATCCTGGAATGCAAAGTCAAGTGGGCCTTAGGAAGCATCACTATCAACAAAGCTAGTGGAAGTGATGGAATTCCAATTGGGTTATTTCCAATCCTAAAAGATGATGTTGTGAAAGTGCTGCCCTCAATATGCCAGCAAATTTGGAAAACTCAGCAGTGGCCACAGGACTGGAAAAGGTCAGTTTTCATTCCAATCCCAAAGAAAGGCAATGCCAAAGAATGCTGAAACGACTGCACAATTGCACTCATCTCACATGCTAGTAAAGTGATACTCAAAATTCTCCAAGCCAGGCTTCAACAGTATGTGAACCATGAACTTCTAGATATTCAAACTGGATTTAGAACAGGCAGAGGACCCAGAAATCAAGTTGCCAACATCTGTTGGATCATCAAAAAAGCAAGAGAATTCCAGAAAAACATCTACTTCTGCTTTATTGACTATGCCAAAGCCTTTGACTGTGTGGATCACAACAAACTGGAAAATTCTGAAAGAGATGGGAATACCAGACCCACTGACCTGCCTCCTGAGACATCTGTATGAAGATCAGGAAGCTACAGTTAGAACTGGACATTGAATGACAGACTGGTTCCAAATCAGGAAAGGAGTGTGTAATGGCTGTATATTGTCACCCTGCTTATTTAACTTAATGCAGAGTACATCATGAGAAACGCTGGGCTGGAGGAAGCACAAGCTGGAATCAAGATTGCTGGGAGAAATATCAATAACCTCAGATATGCAGATGATACCACCCTTATGGCAGAAAGTGAAAAAGAACTAAAGAGCCTTTTGATGAAAGTGAAAGAGGAGAGTGAAAAAGTTGGCTTAAAGTTCAACATTCAAAAACCTAATATCATGGCATCCAGTCCCATCACTTCATGGCAAATAGATGGGGAAACAATAGCTGACTTAATTTTTTTGGACTCCAAAATCACTGCAGGTGGTGACTGCAGCCATGAAATTAAAAGGCGCTTACTCCTTGGAAGGAGAGTTATGACCAACCTAGACAGCATATTAAAAAGCAGAGACATTACTTTGTCAACAAAGGTCCATCTAGTCAAGGCTATGGTTTTTCCAGTGGTCATGTATGGATGTGAGAGTGGGAGTATAAAGAAAGCTGAGCGCCGAAGAATTGATGCTTTTGAACTGTGGTGTTGGAGAAGACTCTTGAGAGTCCCTTGGACTGCAAGGAGATCCAATCAGTCCATCCTAAAGCAGATCAGTCCTGAGTGTTCATTGGAAGGGCTGATGTTGAAGCTGAAACTCCAATACTTTGGCCACCTGTTGAGCTGAAGAGCAAAGAGCTGACTCATTGGAAAAGACCCTGACGCTGGGAAAGATTGAAGGCAGGAGGAGAAGGGGATGACAGAGGATGAGATGGTTGGATGGCATCACTGAATCACTGGAGATGAGTTTGGGTAAACTCCGGGAATTGGTGATGGACAGGGAGGCCTAGCATGCTGTGGTCCTTGGGGTCACAAAGAGTCGCACATGATTGAGCAACTGAACTGAGCTGAACTAAATTGAAGCTCACCCTGGGACATTACTTGGATGTGCTGCCCCCTCATCAGGTATAATCTGTGCTGAAAGTCAAAGGACATCATTGGTTGACTGAGGAAGGTTAACAAGATACTAAGCCCTTCTAATGGACACACTGGACATTACCTTGGAGGTGTGCCATATCCTGACCCCAACAACTCTGCTCAGGGTTTGAGAGTGGAGACTTATTGCATCAGTCTATAGAGATCCTAGAACAAATTTACTTCAGTAGATCTAATCTTCTAGATGAGCTTCTTTACAGCCCTGAACTTGAATGATTCACTGATGGGACAAATTTTGTAGAAATAAGAACCCGACAGGCAAGGTATGGCACAGACAGTCTAGATGAAGTCACAGAAACCAAAGCCCTGCCACACCCCAGACATTAGCCCAAAGGCTGAACTAATTGCATTAATGTGAACTTTGCAATTCAGGAAGATAAAGAAATTTTTTTAATTGACTCTTAATATGGGTTCCACATACTACACAATCATACTGCCATTTGGAAAGAAAGAGAAATATTAACTGCTAGGGATAGGGTGGGAGGGATTTGAGAGGGGGGTTCAGGATGGGGGGACGCATGTGCACCCATGACTGATTTGTGTTGATGTATGGCAAAAATCACAATATTGTAAAGTAATTATCCTCCAATTAAAATAAGTTAATTAAAAAAATCAATCTTTAAGGAAGTTTCATTGAAAGCACTTCTTTTGGAATAGTTTGCTTTGCCACATGTTCCTTGTTGTTTTACTGGCTGTGCCGTGTCTGACTCTTTTGCAAACCATGGACTGTAGCCTGCCAGTCTCCCTTGTCCATGGGATTTCCTAGGCAAGAGTACTGGAGTGGATTGCCATTTCCTCCTCCAGCGGATCTTTCCCACCGTGGGATAAAATGCCAGTCTCCAGCATTGGCAGGTGGATTCTTTACCACTGAGCTACCTGGGAAACCCACATATTCCTTGTTTAAGTTTAATAAATCTAAAATGTGTATTGTACAAGATTTTATTTTCCACTTGTATCCTAAGGGTGGCAAAGACACTGATAAGTTGCCTTTTCAAGATTTTTTCTGTAAATCAGATATACATATGATTTATTTTTGAGCAGAAGGGATTGATGGTGGTATTATGCCCTAGTAGAGGTATGGAGTTGCTCATTTGAATTTTACTGACCCTATGATTTGACTTGATCATTCACTTCAGTGCTACTTTGACTTCATTTTTTAGCTTGCATATTTATTTATAGAAATACAAATTTTCTGTTAAAAATGTTTATTAAAATGCAGAAATGAATAAAGAGAATTGACTGTGATTCCCTCAGACAATTGTTAACATTTTTTGAATTCTTTTAATTACTGTATAAAGTTTTAAGCTTTTTACATGTATATCCAAGTATATTCTTTTTTTTTTTTTTTTCAAGTATATTCTTTAAACTTAGAAATTAGGCTTTAAACTTTCTCATGTTTATATTTAACACTCTCTAAACTAGAAAACAAAACTAAGGGTTTAAAAGTTTAAATTTCTAAAGAATTGCTATGTTTTATATTATTGCTGTTTTTAATATCCTAATCAGTATTTATTGATATTCATGTTATGAAACACATAGTTTCACTAACAGAGAAGTTACTGCAAATTTGTCAGATGAGAAATATATAGACTATGTTAATATTTGGAAATACCAGCATTTTTATAAGCCACAAGGAGAGCATGTATAATTTAAATTTTACTTCTTTTACTTCTTCCTTTCCACTGCCTCTGTCCACTTTTTTCTCCCACTCAGATTCCTAAATTATAAAGCCTGTGCATCTGTTTGCTAGTAGATTGGGCTTCTTGGTCCTTTTCACTGCCTTAGCCCAGGATTGAGGTTGCCTGGGCTCCCCACAATTCTCCAAGTCACCTCTTTTTCCATGTCCTTTGAGATACTCTTGGCAACAAATCCAGTTATTCTTGTGCTCTTGCCCCACATCTAAAAGTAACATTTCTTAAATGTCTTATAGGTGTCAAGCATTGTCCAAGGCACTTTCATCTGAAGTACTGCTGATTTTTTATTATTAGCTGGTGGTCAAGTTTGGCCTCATGAGATATCTTACCTTTTTGCTTATTCTGCTTCCTTTTAAAGGGACCACCAAATAAAAGTCAACATTACTGATGAAATTTTACTAAATTGCAGGACTCCTAGTCTTATGGTAATTTTTGTTTTTTTCCTGTTCTGAGAAAAAGAATCCTGATACTTTATCCTATATTGGGAAACGTATGCATTGCTAACTAAAGTGTTTGAAATAATTGAGAGGTATATTGTACAATTTAAAATACACAGTTTAAAAATCAGTGAAGAATGGCACCATTTTAATTATAAATAAGATTTGTTTCTTTCTCAAACTTTCCCCTCAGCCTACATTTATTATTAAAATGTTTCTGGTTTAGGGGAACTTGACTTTCCTAGTTGAAATAGAAACTTTAAATATTGAGCTTAGCTTCAATTGTGAATCCAGTTTAAATATTTTTTTTAAATGGATTAAAATTGTATTTATTCTTAAACTTTGTATCTCACATATATTCATTGAATTTCTAAAATTAAGAAAAACATTTAAAAGATCATTGAAAAATATTGCTTTTTGGTGATAGAGAATAGAGAGGAGTAAATATATGAGAATTACTTACCTTTTTTAGTTTGCCTTAAAGAAACAGGGTTGATGAGTGAAAGAGTGTGTGTGTGTGTGTGTGTGTGTGTGTTTTAGATCTGATGTCAGATCTTATTTATTTGTCACTCTTGGAACATCTCATTTTTGACTGGACTCAGAAGTTATCAGGATAGCCTCCATCTCTTGGTAATCTGTTATTGCCATTTTTTTTTTACTTCCTTCATTCTCTTGGCCAAAAGTTTAGCATATTCTGCAGCCTCTTCCTTATTTTTCTTAGTACACTGTTTCTTCAGAGCAATAGGCCAGCATATTTGAGTTGTAGAATACGTGGAGTAACATGATGCTGAATCTTGGGTGCTTTGGTAGTGGGTTCCTTACCTTCTTTGTTTAAGGGCTTTCTCACAATATATTGGTGGACATCTTTAGAGAGGAGAGAAAGTATATTAATTAGGACTCTGAGTTAAACAGAAATCTTAACTCATACTAGTCCATAATGGAATTTAAGAATTGTGGTGATAGGAAGTTGTCTTAGCAACAGAGATCAGGAGTATGATTAAATTTCAAGAATAATTGGAACATCAGCATGTTTTCTTCTGTCTCTTGTCTGTCTTCCTCTCTGTGTATGTGCATCATTTTAGAATCTTTCTAGATAAGCTTCATTCACTTGGTCCCTAACTTTTCCCTAGCTTTGTTTATAAAATAGTTCAGACATTCGAAGAGTGCCTGCCACCTCTTTTCTGAGTTTCATTTTCAAATTTTCTGACAAAGAACTTTGAATGGCCACTTGGTCAGGGAGAAGTATCATGCTATACAACATGACCGGTAAAACTATGGGAATGAATTAAAGGTGAACTGGGGCAGTTAAAAAGGTAGAAGGGGGCAATTTCCAGAAGAAAGTACGGATAATTGAGGTGCCATGTAGGGAAAAACAAGCGTGCGTTTTTGAAGTGATCTTATCTTCAGATTACTTCTGACAGGGAAGACTGAGCTTTGGAAGAACCTCTGAAAGACAGCCTACATAGCACTTTCAGTTAAGGGCAGTATCTTGGTTTAGAGGTCCTCTCCAATCATATCCTAACGTGCTGTTCCGTTGGAATGATGCCAAAGACTGGGCTCACTGCTCAAGTATAGAAAATTGTGGCAAAGAGGCTAACATGACTTCTGGGTTTTTAATTGAAAAGTTGGTCATACCATTGAAGCACTAATCCCAGATTTTATGTATGTACCAGAGATGCAGCTCACTCTCTTTGGGAGCAGAAGTATGACTGGGATTCTTAGAGTTAAGTTAAAGCAAATGGCAGTTCGCAGAGCGATTACAGGGAAGAACAGAAATATAACTGGTTCTATTAGCAATCACTCTTAGATGTCTTGGAAAATCCATCCTGCTTATATGAAAGAGACATTCTGTCTAGATGTATATACCACGTTGCAGTGGCCTGAATTAGCAGCTTGAATGTGTGTTGATCTTTTGCGCTGACCATAAAAACTGTCAGAAAGATTAAAGTCTAACACAGATGTCAGGAAAACCAACAGTTGAGTACGGAATTTGTATGAGGAAAAATAATCTTAAAGTTGGAACCCTCTAAAAGAAGGTTTGGAACAAGTTGTGGAAGATGTGGAGAGACTGTTAGAAGGAGCCCTGTGTAAAGTTTTTCATGTCAGAGAAAGATAAGAGTATCAAGCATTCTTTAGTCTGCCTAATTTTTGAGTGATTTGTTTGGGAAAGACAGACTTGTTAATGTTGCAGTTTTTTTTTTTTTTGGAAGAAAAATTTTAGACCAAAAGGCTAATAGAATTATTTGCCAGATGCCCTGTTATAGTAATCCATTGAATAACATACAATTCAGTGAATCCTGATAACTCAGAGTCATATTTACAATGTAGTAGAACTGTTTTAAAATCTATTCCCAGGTTTGGTTGATCTGTGAGTATGTGGGACTGGACTTTCCTAGAAGAAGGAATGTAGGAAAGTTTTAGATAAATAGTACACTTTGCATTTTATTTTTGTCCAGATCTACCAGAGAATATGTTTCCCAGGTTGTTGTTTCTTTATAGTTTTAAAAATATTTAAAATTATAAAAAATTTTTTAAATTTAAAAATATTCATGCATTTCAAAAATTATATGTAATATATATATAGATTATTTATAGATTAATAAACACTCATGAAACTGCCATCCAACCAAGAACCAAAATATTATGAGTAACTTATCCATACTGTTTCAGTAATAAATTTTATTCCTGTATAAATTTGTCTTTGTATCTGCCTCTTCTTTGTTTTTCTTTCCTTTCTTCCTTCCTCCCTTTTCTTCTTTTCAGTCTTTCTCTCATTGTGTCTTCTCTGGGATCTGAGATTTACCTTCTTTTGAAGAAGATTGCATCCTCTTTAACCCATTTAACTTCTATTTCAAGCTTGTTTGAGGATTTAGAACAGAAGGCATTTATGTCTTACTGTTTTTGATAATACCCTAATGTCTAAACTGAACTGAATGTCTTTTGGGATGCTTTACTCTTAGTTGTACATAATGATTGCTTTGCACGCTGCTAAATTAAAAGACGCTTACTCCTTGGAAGGAAAGTTATGACCAACCTAGATAGCACATTAAAAAGCAGAGACATTACTTTGCCAACAAAGGTCCTTCTAGGCAAGGCTATGGTTTTTGCAGTGGTCATGTATGGATGTGAGAGTTGGACTGTGAAGAAAGCTGAGCACTGAAAAATTGATGCTTTTGAACTATGGTGTTGGAGAAGACTCTTGAGAGTCCCTTGGATTGCAAGGAGATCCAACCAGTCCATCCTAAAGGAGATCAGTCCTGGGTGTTCATTGGAAGGACTGATGCTGAAGCTGAAACTCCAATACTTTGACCACCTCATGCGAAGAGTTGACTCATTGGAAAAGACCCTGATGCTGGGAGGCATTGGGGGCAGGAGGAGAAGGGGACGACAGAGGATGAGATGGCTGGATGGCATCACTGACTCGATGGACATGAATTTGAGTGAACTCCGGGAGTTGGTGATGGACAGGGAGGCCTGGCATGCTGTGATTCATGGGGTTGCAAAGAGTCGGACACGACTGAGTGACTGTACTGGATTAAACTGAACTGAAAAAAGGTGGTAATAAATGGAAGTGAGACATCGTAAGTAAAGAAACCATTACGTTTTAAAAACCTCTGATTGATAAGGATATGCTTGCCTATAAACATGCCACTTAAGGTTTCTGAAAGAATGTGCATGAGGCATAGTATTCAGACAGATTAGAGAAACCATTCCCTAGAGTAATTAGAAATTCCGTGACATGTTCTAAAAAGTAAATTGAAGTAAAATATATTTTAAAGGCAGAGAGCACCTTTTGTATGATTTCAAGAGGTAGTCATATCCTATGGTTCTCAAAGTGTGATCACCTGAGCAGCAGCAGCAGCATCACCTGAGAACTTGCATATATGATCTAGGTACTTCGACCTTTGGGTGACCTGATACAGCTAAAGTTTAGAACCACTGCTATGTAGGCTATCTTCATTTATATTAACTAGCTTAGGTTGGCATGGTAATTTGGAGTAATGCTGTGAGAGGGTCTGAATTTTCTATTGCAAGTGACAGAAATCCAGCTTAAACTAGTTTAAGAAAAAGGGAATTTACAGGCTCCCTCAGCTGAGTTGGAAGATTATTAGGGAAGTTCACAGGTTCAGAGCAGAAACTATAAGAATCAGGGCCATGGAGCTTGTAAAACTGCTTGTTTCTGCATAACTTTGTCATTTTTATAGGTTAGGTTCCTGTGTGTGCTTGTCAGGTGGCACAGATGGTCACAGGCAGCTCCTAATTCACGTCCTCTGAGCATAGCAATTCCAGAAAGAGCTGCTTTTTACCATTTCACAAGCCCACTCTTCAACAGTTAAATTCACAGGAATGAGGGTCAGTGACTGACTTAGCCTGGGTCATAAGTCTATTGCTGGGAGAAAGGAGCATAGAAAAGTGTGCCACTACATTGTCAGGAGTGGCACACTTTTGGGTTGCTTTCAAATAAGCTTAACAATCTTTGAAGCAGGGCAAGAAATCTAGAGGATTATAGAGTTAGAAAATGGAACATGCTCAAACATGTTAGCTACTTTATTGTATTAGAGTGTGGTTAACCACTTCATTAAAGGCTTACGGTGCCATAATATGGAAGTTGATATTTTAGGTGTCTTATTTTGTATAGAGTTAATTTGTGTCATTATAAAAGCAAATATAATTAGAGAAGTGCAAATGAAAACTACAGTGAGGTACCATCTCACACTGGTCATAATGGCCATCATTAAAAAGTCTACAAATAGAAAATGTTGCAGAGGGTGTATAGAAAAGGGAGCCCTTCTACACTGGTGGCAGGAATGTTGGTTGGTACAGCCACTGTGAAATACAGTGTGGCAGTTCCTCAGAAAACTAAAAACAGAATTGCCATATGATCCAGCAAACCCATTCCTGGGCATATACCCAGACAAAACTACAGTTCAAAAAGATACGTGCACCCCTGTGTTCATAGCAGCTTCATTCACAATAGCCAAAACATGGAAACATCCTAAATGTTCATTGCCAAATGAATGGATAACGGTGATGTGGTACCTATATAAAATATAGCATATTATTCAGTTATGAAAAAGAATGGAAGGCCATTTGCAGCAACATGGATGCAACTAGAGATTATCATACTGTGAAATAACTCAGAAAGAGAAAGACAAATATCCTATGATATCACTTATATGTGGAATCTAAAATATGACCCTAGTAAGCCTATCTACAAAACAGAAAAAGACTCACAGACAGAACAAACTTGTGGCTGCCGAGGGGGAAAGGGTGTAGGGGGAGAGAAAGACGGGGAGTTTGGGATTAGCAGATGTAAACTATTATATACAGGATGGTTAAACAACATGGTCCTACTCTGTAGCAGGGTACTGTATATACAGGGAACTATACTCAATATCCTGTGATAAACCATAATGGAAAAGAATATTTAAAAAAAAAGAATGTATGTATATACCTGAGTCACTTTGCTGTAAGCAGAGACTTGCACATTGTAAAACAACTATACTTCAATAAAAAATTAAATAATAAGAACCTATTACATGAGGAAAAAATAAGCCTTGAGTATAAAAGTAAATATACCCTGTGTTGTTGTTTAGTTGCTAAGTCGTGTCCAGCTCCTATGCGAGCTCATGGACGGTGGCCCACCCGGCTCCTCTGTCTGTGGGATGTCCCAGGCAAGAGTACTGGAGTGGGTTGCCATTTCCTTCTCCAGGGGTCTTCCTGACCCAGGGATCAAACTTGTGTCTCCTGTATTGATAGGTGGGTTCTTTACCACTGAACCACCAGGGATGCCTAAAAAATACACCTTTGACATCTGGAAAATACTGAGAAATAGGAAAAAAAAAAAAAAATCACCTAATGTTCTGCTCTCCAGAGACAACTACATTTTGGTGAATTTCCTCTGCATATTTTCTTGTAAAGTTATGATCATATTATAATGTTAAGTTTTTTCTTTGTTTTGATTAGTATTTATTTATAAATTTCTATCAGAGTATAGCAGAAACTTAATCATCTTCTTCAGTATAGATTCCACCAGGGTTGTATGGTGTTTATTTTTTTTAAGATTTAATTTTTTAGAGCAGTTTTAGCTTCATAACAAAATTAAGGGGATGGTATGGAAATGTCCCTTGTACTCCCTGCTCCCCATATGTGTTGCCCCCACCAGAATGGCATATTTTTTAAAATTAATGAATCTACATTGACACATCATAATTGCCCAAAGGCCATAGTTTAACATTACCCCTTCACACTTAGTGAAATTCAAATGTCAAATTCTGTGAAACTGAACAAATGTATAATGATATGTATTCATCATTATGATATTACACAGTATTTTTACTGCCCTAAAAATCCTCTGTGCTCCGTTTGTTCATTCCCCGTCGTCTTCTAGCAACTACTAATCTTTTTATTCTCTTCATAGTTTTACCTCTTCCAGAATATCATATAGTTGGAATTATACAGTATATAGCCTTTTCAGATTGACTTCTTTCACTTAGTAATATTTTTAATTCCTCCATGTTTTTTAATGGCTTGATAGCTCATTTCTTTTTTAGCATTGAATAATATTCTGTTGCCTAGATGTATCACAGTTTATCTGTTCACCTACTAAAGGACATCTTGGTTGCTTCCAAGTTTTGCCCATTATAAATAAAGTTGCTATAAAAATATCCATATGCAGGCTTTTGTGGACATAAATTTTCAACTCCTTTGAGTAAATACTAAACATAATTGCTGGATCATATGGTAAGAGTGTATTAAATTTTTTAAGAAACTGCCAAACTGTCTTCCAAATTGACTGTACCATTTTGCAATCCCACCAGCAATGAATGTTGTAGGATTGATGTTAATTTTTAAATCTTGTTTTTCATTTGAATTTACAAGTAAGGAATATGTTCATTTTAAGTTTCTTGACATATAGTACTATCATTAGGTATTTTAAATTTAGTTGTTAAATTTGTTTAATTGTTCATTTGATAGGCAAAAACTGGCTATCTTATTTCAACTTCTTGTGTCCTTGATTACTGATGAGTGAGTTTTTGTTTTGGTGGGTTTAGTTAACTATAGTTCCTCTTCTGTGGCTTTCTGGGTTCCTAACCCACTTATTGGGCTTCCCTGGTGGCTCAGATGGTAAACAATCTGCCTGCAATGCAGGAGACCTTAGTTCAATCCCTGGGTTGGGAAAATCCTCTCGGTAAGGGAACCCACTCCAGTATTCTGGCCTGGAGAATTCCATGGACAGAGGAGCCTGGTGAGCTACAGTCTATGGGGTCGCAAAGAGTTGGATGTGACTGAGTGACTTTCACTTTCAGCCCACCTATCTGCTGATGTCTTGGGTTTTTTATTGATTTGTAGGAGTTCCTTAAATGAGCTCTGTTTTCTTTAGTTTCCTAGTTTATAGTTTAGTTTTTATTAAAAAATATATAAACCTAAATTATTTTGTGTATTTTAATTCCATCTGGCTTTTGATAGATTGTCTTATTTTTAAGTTTAAAAATTCTCTTTTCAGAGGTCCAGTAACTTTTGTTGTTTTGTTTTTTGTTGATTATGACTCTTTATTTCATCTAGAATAAAGACATTTTCAAGCTTTTTTGTTAATTTCTGTAGGTGTTTCTTGATTCATTGTGAGGTTTAAGGACGATGAAAGATGACAGAGAAACTTTACTGACAAAGTACATTTTAGCAATGAAAAAAATGATAACTTCTTATCTGACAGATCTAAACTTTCTCATCAGAGTTAATGTTTAGACAACATTTCTGGTTAGCCTTCTCTTGGTACAGCAAAAGCATTTGTATTTGCCGGAAATAACATTCATTTATGAAGAAATTATGGCAGAAATCTGTTTAAACAGTGAGAAAATTCTAGACTGTTCAGACAGCCCAGGATTTTGAAAAAAGCTTGTGCGTTGGCAAGAGCACAGGAGAGGAAGTGTCTGCATCTGCCACATTCCAGAAGCCTTCCCAAAGAGTTACTGTGAGGCAGCCAAGAGAACAGTGCATTTCACTACTGTGTCGTTCTGGAGGAGGAAACTTAGGAGGACTTCCAGCATGTCAGCTTCTGTGGTGATCTATTTTTATTGATTCAAGTTAGGCGGAAAATGATGTGTGTGTGTGTGGTGTGTGTGTGTGCGCATGTGAGAGAGAGATTGGGAGTTTTCTAATGTGGCAAATGGTTGTGTGTGTGTGTGTGTGTGTGTGAGATAGGGAGTTTTCTAATGTGGACTTGAACCTGTTGCTTTCGGTGAAGTCTCTTGGGGAGAGTCAGAGGTGCCTGCACAAAGAGGAATAGGGTGACAAGTGAGAATAAGCAATGGGTGTCTGTTATTGGGGTAAACAGTATTGCAGGGTAACTTGTTTTCCTGTAAGGTAATAAAGAAGAACTTAAAAGTCCGTGTTTATGTGGTAAAGAAAGAGCAGGAGAAGAGTGCTAACAGGGCCTTTGGGAAAGCAGGGTAAAATCTGGTTAGTTGAAAATCTGCATCTGCCATGAAGAATCCATTCCAGAAAAGAAAGACAGACAGAGGGGCTTTGCTGCCAGTTTTTTTGTTTGTTTTTTTTTTTGCATGCTACAGCTGTGTACTGGGCTAAGGATTTTTTACATGGAACACAGTAGATAAGAGAAAAAACTCAACATTGGGTCCTTTGAGAGAGATTACTAGCCTAAATTGACAGCTTGCTGGCTTAAATACCACACTATTCACCTATTTAATGTTCATGATTGGTTGATTTTGAGTAGAGTCACAGTGTTCTTCAGCCATCAATCCCCACAGTATATTTTGGAACATATTCATCACCTCCAAATCTACAGCTTTTAATTGAACTTATTTTAAAATTTAAAGCCATTGTAGGGAAAAGATGGACCAAGTTAGGAATTAAGGGGATTAATCAGAAAGCTCTGAAACATTTTGTCCCTTTAAATATATTCTAGCATTCTAGAATGTATTTTGGTAGTATTTAAATTAAGTTGCTATAATAAAGTGGTATATTTTAATGGGAAATTCATGGCTTAGATCTAGATCAGAAAGTAAACAATGAAAAAGTGTACTATTATCCAGTTAATCTAACTGTAGTAGTACCTAAAGAGAAAACAAACAGCATTTTTAAGCATATATTATCATGGTGATAGCAAACATGTATATTTTTCTTTTAACATGAACTATCAAGTGAGTACTCGTCTATGAAAAATAAGATAGTAGCTCTTACTCAGTTATTAAGTCAGTTTACTGGAATTAACAATGTTCTATGGGCAGTCTTAAAGTCTGACTTAAACATTTTATTCACAGGGAAAATAGGTTAGGAAATTTTCCTATCCTTCCTTTTTTTAAATAATGGCCATATTTCTCTTGTAGGTGTGTGAGCCTGTAAAATTAAACCTTTGAAGATGATCTGGTATATTTTAGTTGTAGGGATTCTACTTCCCCAGTCTTTGGCCCATCCAGGCTTTTTTACTTCTATTGGTAAGTCTTAATTATTTTGTCATTGTTTTTGTATTTAAAAATTTCCTTTTTTTCCTTCTTTTTTTCCTTCTTTTAAATCAATAAAAACAAATACATTGTATTCACAGGGACTGATACATTACTTCAGTCCCTACCCCTCTGAAAGTCTTTCTTTTAAAGTCATTTTTTTCCTTCGTATTTAAATATTTAATTTTTTCTGATTGCCAAAACTTAGTAAAGCATACAAAAGAAAATTCTCTGGTAGAGTCTACCTGGCAAATCACTTAATGTATATACTTAGTCTTTTGTATTTTCCTATATGCGTACTCTATATGTTTTAAAAGAGGTGTTTTCCTACATCCTGTTGACGAGTTTTACCCTTATGTGATTGTGGAGCTAAATAAAACACAAGCAAGTATATTTATGACACTTAATTTTGGGATGTAAAATGATGAGTTTTCTCATCCTATTGGGGCTTCCCTAGTGGGAGGAGCCTGGTGGGCTGCTGTCTATAGGGCTGCACAGAGTCGGACACAACTAAAGTGACTTGGCAGCAGCAGAGGCTCAGACAGTAGAGGATCTGCCTGAAATACAGACCTGTGTTCGATCCCTGAGTAAGGAAGATCCCCTGGAGAAGGGAATGGCTACCCACTCCAGTGTTCTTGCCTGGAGAATCCCATGGACAGAGAAACCTCGTGAGCTACAGTCCGTGTGGTGGCAGAGAGACACAATTGTGCAACTTTTTTCTCTCATCCCATTAGGAGTAACTAAATATGGATATTTGAATTTCAGTTGTGAAGTATACTTTTTGTTAGTGTGGTCTTTGTCAAATTGAATAAAAATTTAATTCTCAGTACTCTCAAAACCCAAAAAAGATGAGGGGAGAGGTAGGGAAGAAGAAACGTTGATCCTTGGAAAGTAATGTTTTGAAATTAAAAAATAAATTCTTCCATGAAAAGACAATTTGTCGATGTGGTCCAAACTTGCAGAATTAAGTAGCTTTAAAATTAGAATTGGACCACATGCTTAGAAAAGTTTGGGGCTTAATTTTTATTTATTTGGTTTTAAAAAGAAAAAAAAAATGGTGCTCTCTCCAACATATCTGGTTCATGCCAGTTAAGTCCTTTCATTAAATGAAGCATTCTCAATCATTCTTAAATTATTCTAGAAAACTTGTTTTGACAGTATGGGTATTTGATAACTTTCTTCTCTTTTCCTCCTTCTAGGTCAGATGACTGATTTGATTCATACTGAAAAAGATCTGGTGACTTCCCTGAAAGACTATATAAAGGCAGAAGAGGACAAATTAGAACAAATAAAAAAGTAAGCCAAGTGTTTTACTTATTATGACTGACTCCACCTGGATGTTTTCTTCCTGGTTAAAACATTCTTTAAGTGAAAATGAAAGCCCTCTGTCAGTCTTAGAAGGCCAGATAAGGGCTAAAATAGGACCACAGAAAACAGAAGTTAGGCCCAATCAAAGACTTCACGTGGAAGAATATGGATTGAGATAAGAGTGTAAATGGATACAGGTAATTGACTGACTTCTTTTTTTAAATAGTTGCTAATATCTCTATCCTCCCTAATCAAGCAATTTTCCACTGCTATTTATCCTTTAGTTTTATGGTTGCATTCTAGAGATTACAGTGGTAAGTATAGTATTATTTAATTGATATGGTTTTTCTTCAAATGCTAATTTATCTTTAATTGACTCAGGTTCATAGTTAATCCTGACCTGAGAGTTCCTAGCCTTTGTTTAATGAGTAGCTAAGTAGTCAGGTTTTTTTTTTAATATTTATTTATTTATTTTTGGCTGTGCAGGGTCTTCATTGCATCACTCAGGCTGTCTCTAGTTGCAGTGCACAGGCTTCTCTTGTGTACCTGGGCTCTAGGTGCATGGGCTTCAGTAGTTGTGCATGGGCTTAGTTGCCATTCGGCATGTGGGATCTTCCTGGTGTAGGGATCGAACCTGTGTCTCCTGCTTTGGCAGGCAGATTCTCAACCACTGGACTATCAGGGAAGCCCCAGTTTTTCTGTTTTAAAATATAGTTTCTAAGTACTGAGTACAAAATTTTTCTGTAAGTGTGATTTAAATGAATATGTAAGTGAATTTGGATTGGGCTGATTTGTACTTTGTAATAATCAATTGTTTGGACTTGTAGGGAAATAAATTTTTAGATTCTTACAGAGGGGTCCAATCAACTTTTACTAAGATATGTTATATTTACTATAACCATTTGGGAGAAACAACAAACTAAAAAAGTCTTATGTTTTAATTTTGCCAAAAATATTTCACGCAAACGGAGACCAAAAGAAAGCAGGAGTCGCAATACTCATATCAGATAAAATAGACTTTCAAATAAAGGATGTGAAAAGAGACAAAGAAGGACACTACATAATGATCAAAGGATCAATCCAAGAAGAAGATATAACAATTATAAATATATATGCACCCAACATAGGAGCACCGCAATATGTACGGCAAACACTAACGAGTATGAAAGAGGAAATTAATAGTAACACAATAATAGTGGGAGACTTTAATACCCCACTCACAACTATGGATAGATTAACTAAACAGAAAATTAACAAGGAAACACAAACCTTAAATGACACAATGGACCAGCTAGACCTAATTGATATCTATAGGACATTTCACCCCAAAACAATCAACTTCACCTTTTTCTCAAGTGTACACGGAACCTTCTCCAGAATAGATCACATCCTGGGCCATAAATCTGGTCTTGGAAAATTCAAAAAAATTGAAATCATTCCAGTCATCTTTTCTGACCACAGTGCAGTAAGATTAGATCTCAATTACAGGAAAAAAATTGTTGAAAATTCAAACATATGGAGGCTAAATAACACGCTTCTGAATAACCAACAAATCGTAGAAGAAATCAAAAAAGAAATCAAAATATGTATAGAAATGAATGAAAATGAAAACACAACAACCCAAAACCTATGGGACACTGTAAAAGCAGTGCTAAGGGGAAGGTTCATAGCATTATAGGCTTACATCAAGAAACATGTAAAGAGTCTTGCTTTTTAAAAATAGGCAAAACACTCTCTGACATAAATCACAGCAAGATCCTCTATGACCCACCTCCCAGAATATTGGAAATAAAAGCAAAAATAAACAAATGGGACCTAATGAAACTTAAAAGCTTTTGCACAACAAAGGAAACTATAAGCAAGGTGAAAGGACAGCCTTCAGAATGGGAGGAAATAATAGCAAATGAATAAACAGACAAAGGATTAATCTCAAAAATATACAAGCAACTCCTGCAGCTCAATTCCAGAAAAATAAATGACCCAATCAAAAAATGGGCCAAAGATCTAAACAGACATTTCTCCAAAGAAGACATACAGATGGCTAACAAACACATGAAAAGATGCTCAACATCACTCATTATCAGAGAAATGCAAATCAAAACCACAATGAGGTACCATCACACGCCAGTCAGGATGGCTGCTATCGAAAAGTCTACAGGCAATAAATGCTGGAGAGGGTGTGGAGAAAAGGGAATCCTCTTACACTGTTGGTGGGAATGCAAACTAGTACAGCCACTATGGAGAACAGTGTGGAGATTTCTTAAAAAACTGGAAATAGAACTGCCATATGACCCAGCAATCCCACTTCTGGGCATACACACTGAGGAAACCAGATCTGAAAGAGACACGTGCACCCCAATGTTCATTGCAGCACTGTTTATAATAGCCAGGACATGGAAGCAACCTAGATGCCCATCAGCAGATGAATGGATAAGGAAGCTGTGGTACATATACACCATGGAATATTACTCAGCCGTTAAAAAGAATTCATTTGAATCAGTTCTAATGAGATGGATGAAACTGGAGCCCCTTATACAGAGTGAAGTAAGCCAGAAAGATAAACACCAATACAGTATACTAACGCATATATATGGAATTTAAGAAGATGGTAATGATAACCCAATATGCAAAACAGAAAAAGAGACACAGATGTACAGAACAGACTTTGGGACTCTGTGGGAGAAGGCAAGGGTGGGATGTTCTGAGAGAATAGCATTGAAACAAGTATACTATCAAGGATTAAACAGATCACCAGCCCAGGTGGGATGCATGAGACAAGTGCTCAGGGCTGGTGCACTGGGAAGACCTAGAGGGATGGGATGGGGAGGGAGGCAGGAGGGGGGATTGGGATGGGGAACACATGTAAATCCAAGGCTGATTCATGTCAATGTATGGCAAAAACCACTACAATATTGTAAAGTAATTAGCCTCCAACTAATAAAAATAAATGGAAAAAAAATCTTTATAATTTTGCTTAAAAAAAATTTTAGGTATAGTTTTAACTCAGAAATCTCCAATCTGTTTTGAGTGCTTTACTAAATTATGTTCTTCCTCATTAAGTGTGTATATACTTTATGTACATTCCATTTATGTCTTACATTTTAGATGGGCAGAGAAATTAGATCGGTTAACCAGCACAGCAACAAAAGATCCAGAAGGATTTGTTGGACACCCTGTAAATGCATTCAAATTAATGAAACGTCTGAACACTGAGTGGAGTGAATTGGAGAATCTGGTCCTTAAGGATATGTCAGATGGTAAGTCAGATGGTAAAACTAACGAGCCAAAAAAAAAAAAGCATTTTTGGTACAACCTGTAGAAATGCCAAAATAAGTGATAAATTCAGTTCCCAGAATATCAGGTGTTCAGTATTATAACTGAATTATTGCTGAAATGTGTTTCATTTGATTAGGGTTAATTTAGCCTAGATCCTGAATTCTTGATTTAAAAAAAAATGTGAGTAAAACTGAAAACAAAGAGAAATAAAATTTTATTCTTAAAAAAGTAATTTCTACTCTTCATTTGCTTAACACTGGTCCTTTTTACTTTGAAACATACTAAAGTGAATCTATTATTGGCATATAGCTTTATTTCTGATGATAATCATTTGCATTTTAGGATTACCTTCAGATTTTAAAAATTTATGGCTAGTTCTTTATCTTCTAATCAATTATTAATATACTGGGAGTGGTACTGATAAGGGAAAACATTAGCTGTGTTTTACCTAGTCCTTTGAAGCTTAGGATTGTTTTGTTTAACATAAACTATAAATTTAAAACTGAGACTGCAAACAGTCGTAATGAATGTCCTTCTCAATGAAACAATAAAATTATAGTTGGAGTAATGAGATGTTTTAGATATTTAAGTAACATATGCAGAAAACTAAATCTGAAGTTTAAGGAAGTAAAGGTATTATTATGTTTAGTACATAGTATTTATTTGTTGAATGATTGAAGATGGCAGAAAAAAAAAAAAAAAAAGAACTGAGCCAGCTGTGTAGGTGAAATACTCCAAGGGGGCTTTCAAGTGTTTGTGAGCAGTAAACCAAACTATTATGCATAGGACAGGAAAACCTTGCTAAGAAATTTAAGGCAAGCACTTATAAATATTTTGACATGAGAAGGAAATACCTGTGGTCATTTGCTCTCATATAACACCATGAGAATATTTTTAAGGTCATATATATTCATATATATGTGCGTTTGTATACATATATACATGTTTATTTATTATTTAAAAAAAACCTCAAGTAACGACCTGTATGACCTAAGTGTTTTTAAAATAAGATAAGCCCTAAGACTTTGGTATTTTAATCCATGGTAGTACCCCATAATGCCATAGTAGATATACATTTTCTCTTATTGGAGAGGATTTTAAGCAACTTCTAGGAGATTTTTTTTGAGGCATAAAAAACATTACAGTTCTCTATAAAACTTGCTTGTAAAAATTGTGTGGATTTTGTGACTTAAAACTAAAGAATATGCTTAATATGAACTTAGACCTCTTCAACTAGTTGTTTGTTTATACATTTCAATTAACATAAAAATACCTGGCCTTTTGATGATCAGAGTATGTGCATAGTTGATTATAAGTAAATGAGAATGGAGGGAAGTCTCATACCTAACTTTGATCTGCAGATGATGACACATATATTATTCACATTTTAAATCACTTTTTGTTTCTGTCGTATTGGTTTATTAAGAGAGTATTTAGCACCCATTTTCCTTCGGAGTTATGTGTATGTCCTTGTGCTTAGTTTCCCAGTTGTGTGGGACTCTTTACAACCCTTTGGACTGTAGCCTGCCAGGCTCCTCCGTTCATGGGATTTTTTTCCTTAATATATATATTTTATTGAATTATGGTTGATTTACAGTTTTTTAGATACACAGCAAGGTGATTCATTTATATGTATGCATATATTATTTTTGGAATTATTTTCCATTATAGATTTTTACAAGATATTGACTATAGTTCCTTGTGTTATACAGTAAACCTTTGTTGCTTGTTGTATATCTGTATTTTTTAATTAGAAATTAAGCGTTTTATTCATAGTAATGAAAAGTATAATCAAAATGTCATATATTTTTTAATTAGGCAAAATTTCATAAGTTTTCTTAAAATATGTATATTATACATATGTATACAAAAACTTTACTACTATACTTGATAAAGCCTTGAGAATATTAAAAAAAAAAAAAAAGAGATGGGGAAATTGGAAAACATAATCTAAGTGAAATGGGAGCACTGAATATAAAATAGAAAAAGTGAAACAAACTAAATAAAAGTAAAAGATCATCACATAGTTCCATGGAATGTTTTTTAGGCAAGAATGCTGGAGGAGTTGCCATTTTCCTCCTCCAGGGGATCTTGCTGATCAGGGATCAAATCTCCTGTGTCTCCTCCTTTGAAGGCAAATTCTTAACCTGCTGAGCCATCAGGGGAGACCTAGGAGTTACATAGTTATCAGTAATTAGTTTCTGAATTTGATTTTTGCTATATTTTATGTAAAACATTTAAAAATTAATATTAGGATTTATGTAGAGCAAACCTTGATTGATGAACACTATATTTAATAAATGAGCTTAAAGAATTCCACCAAACTATATATTTACACATTTATGTGATATGTGGCACATGGAAGAAGAAAATAGAACTTTAAGAGCATACATTTTATCTGAAAATCTAATTTGTTGCCAGTAAATATGGTTTTCAAGTCTTTAAATCTGTTTGCTTGTCAAGCTTCAAGCTTAGCAGAGGCTATACTGTATAACTAAAACCTGTTCATATTGATATAATTTATGCAGTGACCTCAGATTACATAAAGTGAAGTCGCTCAGTTGTGTCTGATTCTGCGATCCCATGGACTGTAGTCTACCAGGCTCCTCTGTCCATGGGATTTTCTAGGAAAGAGTGCTAGAGTGGGTTGCCATTTCCTTCTCCAGGGATCTTCCTGACCCAGGGATCGAACCCAGGTCTCCTGCATTGCAGGCAGACGCTTTACCCTCTGAGCCACCAGGGAAGCCCTGTTGCCAGATTACATAAGCAACATTAAAAATGGTCTGGGGCCATATGACCCAGCAATCCCACTTCTGGGCATACACACAGAGGAAACCAGATCTGAAAGAGACACGTGCACCCAAATGTTCATCGCGGCACTGTTTATAATAGCCAGGACATGGAAGCAACCTAGATGCCCATCAGCAGACAAATGGATAAGAAAGCTGTGGTACATATACACAATGGAATATTACTCAGCCGTTAAAAAGAATTCATTTGAATCAGTCCTAATGAGATGGATGAAACTGGAGCCCATTATACAGAGTGAAGTAAGCCAGAAAGATAAAGAATATTACAGCATACTAACACACATATATGGAATTTAGAAAGATGGTAATGATAACCCTATACGCAAAACAGAAAAAGAGACACAGATGTACAGAACAGACTTTTGAACTCTGTGGGAGAAGGTGAGGGTGGGATGTTTGGAGAGAACAGCATGTATATTATCTATAGTGAAACAGATCACCAGCCCAGGTGGGATGCATGAGACAAGTGCTCGGGCCTGGTGCACTGGGAAGCCCCAGAGGAATCGGGTGGAGAGGGAGGTGGGAGGGGGGATCGGGATGGGGAATACATGTAACTCCATGGCTGATTCATGTCAATGTATGACAAAACCCACTGCAATGTTGTGAAGTAATTAGCCTCCAACTAATAAAAATAAATGAAAAAAAAAATGGTTTGGGAAGATATAACAAGTTAGAGGTATATGAAGTCTCATTCAGTGTATTTAATTTTTTCTTGTTACACATGATATAGTGGAAAATTATAATAATATAGATTAAAAAATCTTTATAAGACTTATGTTGGAAATTAAGTCTGTGAGGGTCTAGAGTCTTTTTTCTTCCTATTTTATTGAGATATAATTGACATATGGTACTATAGAAGTTTAAAGTGTACAGTACACTGATTTGACTTACACACATTATGGAATGATTATCACAGTTAATTAGTGAACATTCATCATCCCATGTAGTTATAAAATTTAAAAAATGGAAAAAAATGTTTTTCCTTGTAATGAGAACTCTCAGGATGTACTTTTTTAATGTAGCAGTGTTAATTATATTTATCATGTTGTACATTACATCCTCTGTACTTATTTATCTTATACCTGAAGCTTTGTGCCTTTTGCCTGCCTTCCTCCAAATCCCCTATACCCCTACCACCTGCCTCTGATAACCACAATCATGATCTCTTTTTGTATGAGTTTTATTTTGAAATATAACTGACCTACAACACTATGTTAGTTCCTGTTATACAACATATTGATCCTATATTTCTGTGTATTTCAAAATGATCACCATGAGAAGTCTAGGTATGAAATGTCATTACCGTTCAAATATATTACATATCAACTATATTCCCTACATTGTACATTTCAAACTTGTGTCTAAATCTTTTTTTGCTCCTCTGCTTTAAGGTTTTATCTCTAACCTAACCATTCAGAGACAGTACTTCCCTAATGATGAAGATCAGGTTGGGGCAGCCAAAGCTCTGTTGCGTCTCCAGGACACCTACAATTTGGATACAGATACCATCTCAAAGGGTGATCTCCCAGGTAAGAATTCTTGTAACCTATGAAAAAAATCCATCTCCTGGCTGCTCTGTTCAGTCCATTAGGACACTATTAATATAAGGAGACTCTAACTTTAGTTTGTTTCATAGCCTTTGAGGTCAAAACAACGTTTTCTCTTGTTCTTAATAGTTGTAGATAAGCTGCTAGCTTATTACTGTGAAAGCCTGTGTTTTAGGGACTAACTTAAGCAATTTTAGCATGAAAGAAACTATTTTTCTAAATGTCTTTCTTTAGAATACCAAAGTTTGTATGTAAAGTTATAAGGGAATTAATAAAGTTTGTATGTTTAATAATTTAAAACCAAGGCATGTTGAGTGTGCTGATTTTTAGTATTCTATAGTATGAAACATCCTGCTTTCTGACTTCTTTTTCACAAACACTTTTTAAAATACTTTATTTTTGGCTGTACTGGGTGTTTGTTGCTTCATGTGGGATTTCTGTAGTTGCAGAGAGTGGAAGCTGCTCTAGTTGCGGTATGCTAGCTTCTCATTGCAGTGGCTTCTCTTGTTGCAGAGCACAGGCTCTAGAGCACTCAGGCTTGAGCAGTTATGGAGAGTGGAATGAGTAGTTGCGGCTTTCGGGCTCTAGAGTGTGGGCTCAGTATTTGGCACACACACTTAGTTGCCTCATGGCATGTGGGATCCTCCTGGGCCAGGGATTAAACTGGTGTCTGTGCATTGCAAGGTGGAATGTCAACCACTGGACCACCAGGGAAGCCCCCAGACCCTCTTTTTTTAAGTTACAGCTGATTTCACAATAATCCATTTACATTTTTTATTGTGAAAAGAACATAAAAACAAAATTTACCATGTTAACCAATTTTAAATATGCAGTTTATGGCATTAGGTGCATTTGCATTTTTATGCAACTATTATTACCATCCATCTGCTTAGCTCTCTTCATCTCATAAAACTGAAGCTCTGTACTCATTAAACAATAACTCCCCAACCCCCACTTTCCCAGCCCCAAGCAACTGTCATTCTACTTTTTGTCTCTGATTTTGACTACTCTGAGTACATCATGTAAGTAGAATCATACAGTGTTTGCCTTTTTGTGACTGGCTTATTTCACTTAAGATGATGTCCTTCAAGGGTCATCCATGTTGTTGTATATGTTGAAACTTCCTTCATTTTAAAGACTGAATAATATTCCATTGTATATATCCATATTTTGTTATGCATTCATCCATCAGTGGACACTTGGGCTCCTTCCACATGTCAGCTATTGTGAATAATGCTGCTGTGAACAAGGGTATGCAAATAGCTCTTCAAGACACTGCCTTTCATTCTTGAGTATATACCCAGGAGTGGAATTGCTGGATTAGATGGTATTAATTTTTGAGAAGACACCATACTCTTTTTCATAGTAGATAAAGCATTACATTCCCACCAACAGTGCACAAGGGTTCCAGTTTCTCTAGACTGTTGCCTACACTGGTTATTTTCTTTTTTTAAGTTAATTTATTTACACAAATTTCATATATACAGAGAAGTATAGAGAATAACTTTCATGAACCTGCCACCTAGCATGCATATTAATATTGTACCTTATTTGCCACATAATTATGTATTTATTTATTTATGTTTAATTGGAGGATAATTACTTTACAATTGAAGAAGGAAATGGCAACCCACTCCAATATTCTTGCCTGGAGAATCCCCATGAACAGAGGGGTCTGATGGGCTACAGTCCATGGGGTCTCAAAGGGACGAACATGACTGAGCGACTTAAGCACAATTACTTTACAATACTGTGATGGTTTTTGCCATAAATCAGCATGAATTGGCCATAGGTACACATGTCCCCTCCCTTTTGATACTCCCTCCCTTCTCCCTTCCACTCCATGCATCTAGGTTTTCACAGAGCACTGGCTTTGGGTCCCCTGCATCAAATATCAAACTCCCACTGACTGTCTGTTTTACATATGGAAATGTATATGTTTCAATGCTATTCTCTCAAATCATCCCACCCTCTCCTTCCCCAACTGTGTCCAAAAGTCTGTTCTTTATGTCTGTGTCTCCTCAGATGCCCTGTACATAGGATCATTGGTACTAACTTTCTAGATTCCATATGTATGTGTTAATGTACAATATTTGTCTTTCTCTTTCTTATTTACTTCACTCTGTATGATACACTCTATGTTTATTTATCTCATTAGAATTGACTCAAATGCATTCCTTTTTATAGCTGAGGAATATTCCATTGTGTAATGTACCAGTTTCCTTATCCATTCACCTGTCTATGGACATATGGGTTGCTTCCACGTTCAGTTCAGTTGCTCAGTCATGTCTGACTCTGCAATGCTATGGATTGCAGCAAGCCAAGCTTCCCTGTCCATCACCAAACTCCCGGAGTTTGCTCAAACTCATGTCCATCGAGTTGGTGATGCTATCCAACCATCTCATCCTTTGTTGTCCCCTTCTCCTCCCACCTTCAATCTTTCCCTACATCAGGGTCTTTTTCAGTGAGTCAGCTCTTTGCGTCAGGTGGCCAAAGTATTGGAGTTTCTGCTTCAGCATCAGTCCTTCCAATGAATATTCAGGATTGATTTCCTTTAGGATTGACTGGTTTGATCTCTTTGCAGTCCAAGGGACTCACCAGAGTCTTCTCCAATACCACAGTTCAAAAGCATCAATTCTTCAGCACTCAACTTTCTTTATAGTCCAACTCTAACAGCCATACATGACTACTGGAAAAATCATAGCTTTGACTAGACGGACCTTTGTCGGCAAAGTAATGTCTCTGCTTTTTAATATGCTATCTAATTTGGTCATAGCTTTTCTTCCAGAGAGCAAGCGTCTTTTAATTTCAGAGCTGCAGTCACCATCTGCAGTGATTTTGGAGCCCCCAAAAATAGTCTCTCACTGTTTCCATTGTTTCTCCATCTATTTGCCATGAATTGATGGGACCGGATGCCATAATCTTAGTATTTTGAATGTTGAGTTTTAAGCCAACATTTTCACTCTCCTCTTTCACTTTCAAGAGGCTCTTTAGTTCCTCTTTGCTTTCTGTCATAAGGGTGGTGTCATCTGCATATCTGAGCTTAATGTTATTTCTCCTAGCAATCTTGATTCCAGCTAGTGCTTCATCCAGCTTGGCATTTCGTATGATATACTCTGCATATAAGTTAAATAAGCAGGGTGAACAATAAACAGCTTTGACGTACTCCTTTCCCGACTTGGAACCAGTCCGTTGTTCGATGTCCGGTTTTAACTGTTGCTTCTTGACCTGCATAAGATTTCTCAGGAGGCAGGTCAGGTGGTCTGGTATTCCCGTATTACCACAGTATGTTGTGGTCCACACAGTCAAAGGCTTTGGCATAGTCAATAAAGCAGAAGTAGATGTTTTTCTGGATCTTTCTTGCCTTTTTGATGATCCAACAGATGTTGGCAATTTGATCTCTGGTTCCTCTCCCTTTTCTAAAACCAGCTTGAACATCTGGAAGTTCACGGTTCATGTACTGTTGAAGCCTGCCTTGGAGAATTTTGAGCATTCCTTTGCTAGTGTGTGAGATGAGTGCAATTGTGTGGTAGTTTGAGCGTTCTTTGGCATTGCCTTTCTTTGCAATTGGAATGAAAACTGACCTTTTCCAATCCTGTGGCCACTGCTGAGTTTTCCAGATTTGCTGGCATATTGAGGGCAGCACTTTCACAGCATCATCTTTTAGGATTTGAAATAGCTCAGCTGTGATTCCATCACCTCCACTAGCTTTGTTCATAGTGATGCTTCCTAAGGCCCACTTGACTTCGTGTTCCAACATGTCTGGCTCTAGGTGAGTGATCACACCATTGTGGTTATCTGGGTCATTAAGATCTATTTTTGTATAGTTCTTCTGTGTATTCTTGCCACCTCTTCTTAATATCTTCTGTTTCTGTTAGGTCCATACCATTTCTGTCCTTTATTGAGCCCATCTTTGCATGAAATGTTCCCTTGGTCTCTAATTTTCTTGTAGAGATCTCTAGTCTTTCCCATTCTATTGTTCTCCTCTATTTCTTTGCATTAATCACTGAGGAAGTGTTTCTTATCTCTCCTTGCTGTTCCTTGGAACTTTGCGTTCCGATAGGTATATCTTTCCTTTTCTCCTTTGCCTTTTGCTTCTCTTCTTTTCTCAGCTATTTGTAAGACCTCCTCAGACAACCATTTTGCCTTATTGTATTTCTTTTTCTTGGGAATGGTCTTGATCACTGCCTCCTGTACAATGTCACAAACCTCCGTTCATAGTTCTTAAGGCACTCTGTCTATTAGATCTAATCCCTTGAATCTATTTGTCACTTCCACTGCATAATTGTAAGGGATTTGATATAAGTCATACCTGAATGGCCTAGTGGTTTCCCCTACTTTTTACTTAAGTCTGAATTTGGCAATAAGGAGTTCGTGGTCTGAGCCACAGTCAGCTCCTGGTCTTGTTTTTCTGACTGTATAGAGTTTCTCCATCTTTGGCTGCAAAGAATATAATCAGTCTGATTTCAGTATTCACCATCTGGTGATGTCCACGTGTAGAGTCGTCTCTGGTGTTGTTGGAAGAGGGTGTTTGCTATGACCAGTGTGTTCTTTTGGCAAAACCCTGTTAGCCTTTGCCCTGCTTCTTTTTGGATTCCCAAGGCCAAATTTGCCTTGTTACTCCAGGTATCTCTTGACTTCCTACTTTTGCATTCCAGTCCCCTATGATGCAAAGGACATCTTTTTTTGGTATTAGTTCTAGAAGTTCTTGTAGGTCTTCATAGAACCGTTCAGCTTCTTCAGCATTACTGGTCGGGAGTAGACTTGGATTATTGTGATATTGAATAGTTTGCCTTGGAAACAAATGGCGATCATTCTGTTGTTTTTGAGATTGTACCCAATGCAGTCCAAGTACTGCATTTTGGACTCTCTTGTTGACTATGAGGACTACTCCATTTCTTCTAAGGGATTCTTGCCTACAGTAGTAGATATAATGGTCTTCTGAGTTAAATTCACCCATTCCAGTCCATTTTAGTTCGGATTCCTAAAATGCCAATGTTCACTCTTGTTGTCTCCTGTTTGACCACTTCCAATTTGCCTTGATTCATGGACCTAATATTCCAGGTTCCTATGCAATGTTGTTCTTTATAGCATCAGACTTTACTTCCATCGCCAGTCCCATCCACAACTGGGTGTTGTTTTGCTTTGGCTCCATGTGTTTGTTCTCTCTGGGGTTATTTCTCCACTCTTCTCCAGTAGCATATTGGGCACCTACCAACCTGGGGAGTTCATCTTTCAGTGTCCTATCTTTCAGTGTATATCCATGTCATCTTTCAATGTCACACCCATGTCCTAGCTATTGTAAACAGTGCTGCAGTGAACACTGGGGTACATGTGTCCTTTTCAATTATGGTTTCCTTAGGGTAAATGCCCAGTATTGGGATTGCTGGGTCGTATGTTAGTTTTTTCCTAGTTTTTAAAGGAATCTCTGTACTGTTCTCCGTAGTGGTTATATCAATTTGTTTTCCCACCAGGAGTATAACAGGGTTCCCTTTTCTCTACATCAAACAACATTTATTGTTTGTAGATATTTTGATAGCCATTCTGACCAATGAGAGGTGATACCTCGTTATAATTTTAATTTGCATTCCTCTAATAATGAGCAGTGTCGAGCATCTTTCATGTGTTTATTAGTCATCTGTATGTCTTCTTTGGAGAAATGTCTGTTTAGGCCTTCTGCCTGCTTTTTGATTGGATTGTTTGTTTTTCTGGTATTGAGCTGCATGAACTGCTTGTATATTTTGGAGATTAAATCTTTGTCAGTCATTAAGTTTGCTGTTATTTTCTCCCATTCTGAGGGTGGGTTGTCTTTTCACCTTGCTTATAATTTCCTTTGTTGTGCAAAATTTTTAAGTTTAATTAGGTCCCAATTGTTTATTTTTGTTTTTATTTCCTTTCCTCTAGGAGGCAGGTCATAGAGGATCTTGCTGTGATTTATGTTAGAGAGTGCTCTGCCTGTGTTTTCCTCTAAGATTTTTATAGTTTCTGGTCTTACATTTAGGTCTTTAATCTATTTTGAGTTTATTTTTGTGTATGGAGTTAGGAAGTGTTCTAATTTCATTCTTTTAGTAACGTAGTTGACCAGTTTTCCCTGAACTACTTGTTGAAGAGACAGTTTTCTCCATTGTATATTTTTGCCTCCTTTGTCAAAGATAAGGTCCACTGGGGCATGGATTTATCTCCAGGCTTTATATCTTGTTCCATTGGTCTGTATTTCTGTTTTTGTGCCAGTACCATACTGTCTTGATGACTGTAGCTTTGTAGTATAGTGTGAAGTCAGGATGGTTGATTCCTGCAGTTCCATTCTTCTTTCTCAAGTTTACTTTGGCTGTTCAGCATCGCTTGTGTTTCCATACAAATTGTGAAATTATTTGTTCTAGTTCTGTGAAAAATACCATTGGTAGTTTGATAGTGATTACATTGAATCTATAGATTGCTTTGGGTCATATAGTCATTTATACTATATTGATTCTTTTTTTTTTTTCCATTTATTTTTATTAGTTGGAGGCTAATTACTTTACAATATTGTAGTGGGTTTTGTCATACATTGACATCAATCTAACAACATTGTATATCTTTCCATCTTCCGGTGTCATCTTTGATTTCTTTCATCAGTATCTTATAGTTTTCTGCATACAGATCTTTTGTCTCTTTAGGTAAATTTATTCCTAGGTATTTTATTCTTTTTATTGCAATGGTGAGTGGGATTGTTTCCTTAATTTCTCTTTCTGATTTTTCATTATTAGTATATAGGAATTCCAGGGATTTCTGTGTATTAATTTTATATCCTGTGACTTTACTATATTCATTGATTAGCTCTAATAGTTTTCTGATGGCATCTATAGGATTTTCTATGTAGAGAATCATGTCATCTGCAAACAGTGAGAGTTTTTCTTTTTCTTTTCCAATCTGGATTCCTTTTATTTCTTTTCTCTGATTGCTGTGGCTAGGACTTCCAAAACTATGTTGAATAATAGTAGTGAGAGTGGGTATCCTTGTCTTGTTCCTGATTTTAGAAGAAATGCTTTCAGTTTTTCACCATTGAGGATATTTGCTGTGGGTTTGTTGTATATGGCCTTTATTATGTTGAGCTATGTTTCTTCTGGTTTTGAATTTTGTCAAAGGATTTCTTTGTATCTATTGAAATGATCATATGATTTTTGTCTTTCAATTTGTTAATGTGGTGTATCACATTTATTTGTATATTGAAGAATATTTGCATCCCTGGGATAAAGCTAACTTGTTCATGATGTATGATCTTTTAAGGGTATTATTGCATTCTGTTCACTAGAATTTTGTTGAGGACTTCTGCATCCATGTTCGTTAGTGATTTTGGCCTGTAATTTTCTTTTATTTTGACATCTTTGTCTGGTTTTGGTGTCAGGGTGATGGTGGCCTTATAGAATGAATTTGGGAGTTTTCCTTCCTCTGCATTTTTCTGGAAGAGTTTGATCAGGATAAGTGTTAGCTCTTCTCTAGACTTTTGATAGAATTCACCTATGAAGCTATCTGGCCCTTGGCTTTTGTTTGTTGGAGATTTTTGATTTCAGTTTTGATTTCCAGGCTAGTGATTGATCTGTCCATATTTTATTTCTTCCTGGTTGAGGTTTGGAAGGTTATACTATTCTAAGAATTTGTCCATTACTTTCAAGTTGTCCATTTATTGGCATATAGTTGCTCATAGTAGTCTCTCAGGATCCTTTGTATTTCTGTGTTGTCTGTTGTAACTTCTCCTTTTTCATTCCTGATTTTATTGATTTGAGTTTTGATTTTTAATCCCTCTTTTTCTTGATGAGTCTGGCTAACGGTTTGTCAATTTTATCTTCTTAAAGAACCAGCTTTGCTATAGTCTTTCATTTCTTTTTCATTTATTTCTGCTCTGATCTTTATGATTTCTTTCCTTCTACTAACTTAGGGGTTTTTTTCTTGTTGTTCTTTTTCTAGTTGCTTTAGCTGTAAGTTTAGGTTGTGTGTTTGATGTCTCTCTTGTTTCTTGAGGTAGACTTATATTGCTGTAAACTTCCCTCTTTGCACTGCTTTTACTGCATCCCATAGATTTTGAGTTGTCATGATTTCTGTCATTTGTTTTTAGGCATGATTTCTTTAGTTATCTCTTGGTTATTCAGAAGTGTGTTGTTTAGCAACCACGTGTTTGTGTTTTTTTTACTGTTTCCTGTAGTTGATATCTAATCTTACAGTGTTGTGATCAGAAAAGATGCTTGGAATGATTTCAATTTTAAATAAATTTACCAAGGCTTGGTTTGTGGCCCAGGATGTGATCTAGCCTGGAGAATGTTCCATGTGCACTTGGGAAAATAATTAAATCTATTGCTTTTGGATGAAATGCCCTGTAGATATCATTTAGGTCCAGTGGGTACAATGTATAATTTTTAAATGTTTTTACTTTTTTTTTGTTTGTTTGTTTTTACCTGTGTTTACTTATTAATTTTCTGTCTAGATGATTTTTTTTTTAATTGCAAAATACGTTTATTGGTAATAACTTTATGTAATTTACTCCCTATATTTGATGTTACAAACTTTAGGGTCTTTGAGATAGGCAGGATCCTTGTATGTAACTGGCATAAACCCCAATATTTGCGCTCTCTTAATTGCTTTTGTGATTTCTTTTTGTTTCTTCCCACAAAGACCTGTTATGTGCCTTCCATAAATGCATCCAGTAAATGGAGAAATAAACTGGGATAAAAGCTGTACATTCTTATAATCTACACGTTTTTCACACAAGATACATTTTTTTCAGAGGCTCCTTATAAGGATTTTCCATTGGAATAGGCAGGTCCTCATTGCTGGTTACCTGTTCATATTGTGAACAACTTCTCCACAGCACTGCATGAGTCCCGGGATTTGTGAGGCAGACAAAAGCCACTGGGAAACGCGTAAACTTTCTCTTCCCTAGCTCCACTGCAGAGAGCTACCAGAGAAGCCAGGGTTCCTTGCTCCTCCCCTTCCTTTCCTCTTTCCAAAAACCTAGATGATTTTTCCAGTGGAAAAATCCCCCACTATTATTGTGTTACTATTTGCCTTATTTTTTGAGGTGCTCCTGTGTTGAGTGCATATGTATTTGTAATCATTATGTCTTCTTGAATTGATCCCCTGATCATTATGTAGTGTCCTTCTTTGTCTCTTCTAACGTTCTTTATTTTAAAGTCTATTCTGTCTGATATGAGCATTGCTATTTCCTCTTTCTTTTGGTCTCTATTTGCGTGGAATATCTTTTTCCAGTTCCTCACTTTCAGTTTGTTCATGTCCCTAGGTTTGAGGTGGATCTCCAGTAGACAGTATATATAGGGGTCTTGTTTTGGTATACATTCAGCCAATCTGTGTCTTTTGGTTGAAGCATTTAGCTCATTTACATTCAGGGTAACTATTGATGAGTATGATCCTGTTACCACTTACTTTATTGTTTTGGGTTTGTTTTTATAGGCCTTTTCTGTGTTTCTTGTGTAGAGAAGTTCCTTTAGCATTTGTTGAAAGGCTGGTTTGGTGGTGCTGAATTCTCTTAGCTTTTGCTTGTCTGTAAAGCTTTTGATTTCTCCTTTGAATGAGATTCTTGCTGGATAGAGTAATCTCAGTTGTAGGTTTTTGCTTTTTATCACTTTAAATATATCCTGCTATTCTGTTCTGGCCCGTATGAAAGTGGAAGTCGCTCAGTCGTGTCCGGCTCTTTGTGACCCCGTGGACTATACAGTCCATGGAATTCTTCAGGGCGGAATACTGGAGTAGGTAACCTTTCCTTTGTCCAGGGGATCTTCCCAATCCAGAGATTGAACCCAGGTCTCCTGTATTGCATGCAGATTTTTTACCAGCTGAGCCACAAGGGAAGGCCAGGAATACTGGAGTGGGTAGCCTATCCCTTCTGCAGGGGATCTTCCTGACCCAGGAATTGAACCAGGATCTCCTGCATTGCAGGTGGATTCTTTACCAATAGTTTCTGTTTAAAGATCAGCTGTTAGCCTTATGGGGATCCCCTGGTATGTTATTTGTTGCTTTTCCCTTTCTGCTTTTAATATTTGCTCTTTGTGTTTAATTTTTGTTAGTTTGATTAACATGTGTCTTGTTGTTTTGCCTTGGGTTTGTCTTGTATGGGACTCTCTGGGCTTCCTGGTCTTGGGTGGCTATTTCGTTTCCCATTTATTTTATTTTTTTTGGTAGTAGCCAACCTAGTACATGTGAGGTGGTATCTCACTGCAGTTTTGCATTTCCCTAATCACTGATGTTGAGCATCTTTTCATGTACTTATTAGCAGCTGTCTGTATGTCTTCTTTGAAGAAATATCTGTTCAAGTCCTTTGCCTATTATTTAATTGGGTTATTCATTTTTTTGTTGTTGAGTTTTAGAGATTCTCTACATATTCTGAATATTAATTCCTTATGAGATACATGATTTGCAAATATTTTCTCCTGTTTTATGGGTTGCCTTTTTACTCCATTGATAACTATATTTTGTATCCAAATTTTTTAATTTTTACAAAGTCCAGTTTTTTTCTTTTGTTGCCTGTGCCTTTAGGGTCATGTACAAGAAATCATTGCCCAATCCAGTGTTATGAAGCTTTTGTCCTATGGTTTCTTCTAAGAGTTTTACTGTTTTAGGTCTTATATTTAGGTCCTTGATTTATTTAGAGTTAATTTTTACATGTGGTATTTGGTAAGGGTTCAGCTTCATGCTTTTGCGTGTAAATATTTGGTTTTCCTGGCACCATTTGTTGAAAAGATTATCATTTTCCCATTGAATGGTCTTGCCACACTTGTCAAAAATCATTTGACAATTATACAAGGTTTTATTTCTGGCTCTCTATTGCGGTTGGTCTCTTAAGTCTGTTTTTATGCTGGTCTATAAGTTGGTTTTTTATGCACTACTTTATTATTGTAGCTTTGTATTAAGTTTTGAAATCAGGAAGTATGAGTTCTCCAGTTTTGTTCTTTTTTAACATTGTTTTGACTATTCTGGGTTCCTTGAGATTCTGTAAGAATTCTAGGATGGAGTTTTCTATTTCTGTGTTCTGCATTGAATCTGCAGATCAGTTTGGGTAGTATTGACATTTTAATAATGTTGTCTTCCAATCCATGAACATGGCATGTGTTTTTCATTTATTTATGTTGTCTTTCAGTAGCTTTTTGTAGTTTTCACTGCATGTCTTTCACCTCCTTGGTTAAGTTAATTCCTAAGTACTTTATGCTTAGATTTGTTTTTGTAATTTTTTATATTGTTCATTACTGGTACATAGAAATGCAACTCATTTTTGTGTGTTTTCTGTGCATCCTGCAACTTGACTGAATTAATTTATTAGTTCTAACAAGTGTTTTTGCGGGAGGATTCTTAGGATTTTCTAGTATAAGATAATGTTATCTGTGGGGAGTATCCTGATGGGAAAGGGGCTAGGACTCTGAGCTTTCACTGCTAAGGGTGCAGGTTCAATCCCTGGTTGGGGAACTAAAATCCCACAAGCTGTGTGGTGTGGCAAAAACAAAAAACTGTTATCTGCAAATAGAGATCAGTTTACTTCTTCTTTTCCAATTTGGGTACCTTTAAGCTTGTTCTTGCCTATTTGCTCTGGCTAGAACTTCAAGTACTAAGTTGAATACAGTGGCAAAAGTGGGCATCCTTGTTCTCATTCTCAAAGGAGAAGCTTTCAGTCTCTTACCATTGAGTGGGTTTTTCAAATATGTCTTTTATTATGTTAAAATATTGATAGTTCAACTTCTATTCCTAGTTTTTTGAGTGTTTTTATTATGAAAGAATACTGAATTTTGTCAGTTGCTTTTTTTGCATCAGTTGAGATGATCATATGTATGTTTTTTCCCCTTCATTCCATTAATGTGATGTGTTACACTGATCAATATTCATATGTTCAAACATCCTTGCATTACAGGAGTAAGTTCCACTTGGTCATGATGTGTAACCATGTAATCATGGTGTATAATCATATGCTGCTGGATTCTGTGTGCTAGCATTTTTTAAGAAATATTTATTTGACTTTGCTGGATCTGAGTTGCAGCACATGGGCTCTTTAGTTGCGGCATGTTGGATCTAGTTTCCTGACCAGGGGTTGAATCTGGGACTCCTGCATTAGCGGGGGGCAGAGTTGTAACCACTGTACCATCAGGGAAGTCCCTGGTTTTTAGTATTTTGTTGAAAATTTTTGCATCAGTGCTCATAAATGATGTTGGTCTGTAGTTTTCTTGTAGTGTCTTTTTCTGGCTTCGGTATGAGGATGATTCTGGCCTCATAGAATGGAGATAAGAAGTGTTCTTTCATGTCTTTTTGAAAAGTTTGAGAAGGACTGGTATTAGTTTTTTTAATGTGTGATAGAATTCTCCAGTGAAGCTAATAGTCTTCCAATCCATGAACAAATAAATGTTTTCCATTTATTTGTGTTAATAACAGAGCTTTTCTTTTGTCAGAAGACTGTTGATAACTGATTCAGTTTCCTTACTTCAGTTCAGTTCAGTCGCTCAGTCATGTCCGACTCTTTGCAACCCCATGAACTGCAGCACGCCAGGCCTCCCTGTCCAGCACCAACTGCCAGAGTCTACCCAAACCCATGTCCATTGAGTTGGTGATGCCATCCAACTATCGCATCCTCTATCGTCCCCTTCTCCTCCTGCCTGCCATCTTTCCCAGCATCAGGGTCTTTTCAAATGAGTCAGCTCTTTGCGTCAGCAGTTTCCTTACTAGTTAAAGGTCTATTCAGATTTTCTATTTTTTTCTTAGTCTTGGTAGGTTTTGTGCTTTTAGGAATTTGTCCATTTCATCTGGGTTATTCAGTTTGTTGGTGTGCAATTTTTCATAGAATTCTTATAATCCTTTGTTTTTCTACAGAATCTACTTTTTTTTTTTGATCCATGTAGCTAAAAGATTGTCAGTTTCATTGACAAAATTCTTTTCAGAGAACCAACTTTTGGTTTCATTAATTTTATCTATTATTTTCTATTCTGTGCTTTGATATTTCTTTTCTTCTGCTAGCTTTCGGTTGTTTCTTCTTGTTTTTCTAGTTTCTTAAGTTGTAAAATTAGGTTGTTGATTCGAGATCTTGTTTTTTTAATGCAAGAGTTATAACTATAAATTTCACCCTTAACACTGCTTTCATTGTGTCCTCTAAGTTTTGGTACATTGTAATTTCATTTTCATTTGTCTTTTAAGTATTTTCTAATTTTCCCTGTGATTTCTTTTCTTTCTTTCCTTTTTTTCTGTTAGCTGTTAAAGAGTGTGGAGTGTGTTGTTTACTTTTTTCAAAATTTGAAATTTTCCAGTTTTACTTGTGTTACTGCTATCTACCTTCACGTGATAGTTTACTATTGCCATCTTCATTTATTCTGTGAATATACATACCGTTACTATCTTCTTGTCCTTATCAATTGGAAAAATAAAATATGTTACCTTGTCTTCATACTGAAATTGACTTTCTCAGTGAGAAAATACAGTGGGATGAATGACTTAAGATGTTTTTCTTGCTTATCTTTTTAAATTTGGAATGAAGTAGCAAGTGGAAAAACTAACCATTAAACTGTAATGTAATTCCATTAAGTTGGACTTCCAAAAAAGTATACATTTGCAAATTTTATTTTCTATTTCTACTGTTGTAACAAGATCACAGCCTTGTTTTTTAATTTGCTTCTGGTTTAAAACATAATTTGTTTAATAGATATAAGCCATTTAGTATCTATTTAATATCTCTTTAACATAATAACCATTGTGTATAAGTATTAGAGATGCAATAATGAATAACACTGTTTTTGCTCTTAGGGTACTTATATTCTTATGCTATGGTATGATGAATGCCTAGCTGGAGATAGCTTAGGAGACCATGGAACACATAGACAGAAATCTAATTCCGAACCTGATAAATGAGAGGTGTAAAGTAAGACTTCCTGGAAGACAGAATATGTTAAAAAATTGAGATATAACAGACAAGGAATTAGTCAGGAAATAGGGCGTATGAAAAAAGTACTCCAAACAGAACATGTATATAGGCCAGAGAGGAGAGAATGTTTAAATCAGATAGCTAACAAGTAGTTTGTTTAAGAGCTAGGGGCATGAACTAGGGGCATGGGATGGTGTGAGAATAGTGAGAGATGATGATATATAGGTGAAGCTGAAGCCATCTCTTGAGGGACTTTGTAAGTTATGTAGAGAAGTTTGAACCAATTCTGAGTATAATGTGTAGTTATTGAAAAGTTTTAAACAGGGAAATCATACGATTTTCATTTTAGAGATATCATTCTGGCTACAGAATGGTTTGAGACCTGAAGGTAGAAACAAAGAAATCAGGGAGGAGGCTGTTGTAAAAATTTAAGAGATGACAGTGGTAGCTTAGGTTATTTCCAATTTTTGCAGGGCCAAGGTTTCAACAAACATTTTCATTATGTTTTCTTGTGTCCATTGCACACATGCAAGAGTTTCTCTGGAATATAAGGTTCTCAGACTTTACTAGATGTAGCCAGATTGTTCTCCAGAGCAGATGTACCCAATTACAGTAATATTCCCTCCAGCAATGTATGGGAGTTCTCTTTCTTAATGTCCTTGCTAACACTTGGTTTTGTCAGATTTAAAATTGTAGCAGTTGAGATGTGAAACCTCAAGGGTGAGGACTGGAGGGAAGGATGACTTGCCTTTTTAAATTGCCTCACCCCCCCCCCCCCAAAATCAGAGAAATGCTTTTCTCAGTGGATTTATATTGATGCGATGTTACTCCTTGATTAATTTTGTCTGTTTCTCCTTTTTGAGCCTACCCTTTGAAATGCTTTCTTGATGTTTTAATATAAAATCTGATAAGTTATATGTATTTTGGCATCGATGATGCCTTTACAGTTCATATGGACTGTTCCTTTAGTTTCAGGTTGTTCCTAACCCTAATTTGTTTAATAGATTCATAGCTTCCAGAGATATTACACTTTTGAGGGGGAGGTGGTAAAGTAGAAAAGAATGGTGGTATTGCTTTGATAGGCAAAGGGGACAACAGGGAGCTAATGCCCTCAAAACTGTGTGTCCTCTACACTTTTTTTGTGTGTAGAATATATCATATATAAAATCTGAGTTACTTCGGGTAGAAGTTGAATGTTCTTGTCGGTCATTTGCATCATTATCTTGGTGAACTGATAAGCTTACTACACCAAGCAGTAGATTCTCTGTACATCTCTGGAGTGCACTCAGCTATGAGTGTACCATATTGCCCCTGATGCAAGACATCAGCTTCCCAGGTATGTGCATTTTAAATGTATTTGTTCCTTACAAATCAAGTTTTTATCCAGTAAGTGTTCCTATAAAGTGTAAGAATTTTAAAATTAAACCTTGCAGTTTAAGGGTGAGCCAAAAATTTCTAAGTAAATTTTCCTATACTGTCTACTGTCACATATTATTATAGTTTATACTGTGATAGTAAATTTAAAGGACTTTTGTGTTTTAACTGTAAATTTGGGTTACTACATTCAGTTTTTTTTAATTGGAAGATAACTGCTTTACAGTGTTGTGATAGTTTCCGCTGCACAACATGGTGAATCATCTATAAGGATCCATATAGCACTTCCCTCTTTAGTCTCCCGCCCACCCCCGACCCCCGACTGCTAGGTCATCACAGGGCACCGAACCAAGCTCCTCTGTATTTACAGCAGCTTCTCACTAGTTATCTATTTTACACACGGTAGTGTATGTATATGTCGGTGCTATTCTCTCCAATTCATCCTATCCTCTCCTTCACTGCATTCAGTTTGACATGCTAATGTCAATCATCTGTGCCATTTCCTTTTTACCGAAAGAATTTGCCTTTTTTTGTCATCAAATTCTAACTGTTCATGCTTTGTATGAACACTTTTTATGGTTTTTTTCTGCCAACATCACTTCCTTTATGTCATTTTATTTGTCTTCTTGTCCATTACTTTTCCTTCTCATGTTCTCTACTTTGGAAGCAGCCTTCCCTTTCAAATGCTACATCACTTCTCTTTCATTTTCATTTTCTTTAATATAGTTCCCAGACATTTTGCCTTTGATAATTGTGAAGAGATCAATAGGTAAAATAACCAGAGATACTTTACCAAGGCAGAATAGCTCAAGATCCTCTACTGTCTCCACTATGCTTTCAAATAATATTGCCAGGATATAAGGTCATGTGAAAAATTTTACTGGTGCTGTCTACATTTATTAATAGCATACTGTCCTCTTGTGTCTTTTGTATGTCCCTGAGAAAAGACATTCTTAATTTCTGCATTGTAAAGCTCATCTTAGAACTATATTCCAGTTCTCGTAACTGAAAAATAACAGTCAAAATTCAGTATGTTTCTTTTGTTTCTGAAATTGCATCGTGTTAAACTATTAATAAGTTAGTTTGTTGGTATCCTTTTCTAGATTAGAGTGTTAAGTAGAGAGTAACTGTCACAATATGGATCTTTATCTTCATTTTAGTAATACACTGATAATCAGTTATGGACTTCACAGGTGGCACAGTGGTAAAGAATCCACATGCCAACGCAGGAGATGGAAGAGACTCGAGTTTGATTCCTAGGTTGGGAAGATGTCCTGGAGGAGGAAATGGCAACCCTCTCTAGTATTCCTGCCTGGAAAACTCCATGGACAGAAGAGCCTGGTGGGCTATAGTCCATTGGGTTGCGGAGTCAGACATGACTGAGGGACTGAGCATGCAACCATGATAATCAGTTACTATCCATAAGTGACTAGTAGGAGGCAAAAAATTATATAGTAAATGGAGGTAGTTGTATGATTTGAATATTTGATTGTATTGGTCCACGTGATCCTCCAGTACGTATACCTCCGTATTAGGACTCTGCTTTGTACTGAAATCTAACATCTTCAGAGCCTGTTATCGCCTAGACAAAGAATCACTAGCAAAATGTGTCCTTGATTTTATTTCTTCTTAATTTTTCATGAACCTTTTCTGCTAGCACTGAAAAAAAAATGTTGACATCATTGGGTAGATTAGAACTAAGTCTGATTCTAGTCAATATACTGATTTGTTGAAGTATATTCAATCAGAAGTTTTTAAGGAAAACACCGTTGTGTTCCTTTTTCTATCTATTTCCTTCGTGCTGTCTTCAGACATATTAGGCATGTGTTTCTTTTGGTTAAATACTTAGAAGTGAATTGGCTGGGTTGCATGGTAGGTATATATCTTATTTTTAAAGTAAAATAATTGGTAGGTATATATTTGATTTTTAAGAAACTAACAGATGGTTGTACCATTTTATACTCTTGTCATTAGTATATGAGCATTTCAGTACCTCCACGTACTTGGAAACACTTGTGAATAAGTCCTTTAATTATGTTCCTTGTTAAAATTGCTTTGACTATTCTAGATTCTTTGAATTTCCATATAAATCTTAGAATTTCCTTGGTAGTTTCTACAGAAATGTCTGTAGGAGTTTTAATTAGGTTTATTTTGAATCTTGGGGAAAATTTGGGCAACATTTTCATTTTAACAAGACAATTTTCTAATCCATGGACATGCTATATCTTTTTGTTTTGGTATAGGAGGTAAGATATTTTGACATTAACATTAAACCACTGAGAGCTTCACATTTATTGTTTGAACATTGGTATCAAAAGTTGGAAAATACTCCCCTCCTTTTCTTTCTCCCCTTCCGTTTTTCTTCTTCTTCTATATCTTTTTCACTAAAAGCAAATTTATCACCGGATTTTTTTTTTTTTAGATTTTTTTATTTACTTGGCTGTGGTGGGTCTTTGTGGCTGCACATGGGCTTTCTCTAGTTGTGGTGAGCAGGGCCTCGTCTTTGTTTGGTACACAGGCTTCTCACTGCAGTGGCTTCTCGTTGCAGAGCACAGGCTCTCGGGGCGTGGGCGCAGAAGTTGCAGCTCACAGGCTCTAGAGCATCGGCTCGGTAGTTGTGGTGCATGGGCTTAGTTGCTCTGTGTCTTGTGGGGTCTTCCTGGACCAGGGACTGAACCAGTGTCTCTTGCATTGAACTGGTGTCCCTTGCATTGCAAGGCGGATCCTTAACCACTGGACAACCAGGAAAACCCCACAGGCTCAGTTTTTAATTTATATCCTATCTTTGTCCTCTTCTATTATTAAAAAATTTAATGTTTTTATTTAAAAGAGGTGCCCAAATAAACTTTTTAAAAATTGAGATGTGATTGATATATAACTTTGCATTAGTTTTGGGTGTGCAATATGACTTGGATATGTATGTGTTGCGAGATGATCACCGCAATATGTTTAGTTAACATGCACCATCACATCATATCACATAGTTACAAAAATTTTTTTCTTTTAAAATATATCTACTCTTCCAGCAACTTTAAATATACAATACAGCATTATTAACTATAGTTAACATGCTGTACATTACATCCCCAGGACTTATCATATAATTGGGAGTTTGTACCTTTTGACCACCATCACCACGTCTCTTGTATTAGTTTTAGTTATACAGAATTTTTTTGTTCATTCAAAGTCCAAGTTGTATTAATAAGGTCCCCTTATAGAAGGTTGACTATTAACTATTTCTGTACTTCCCAGCCTGTTGCTTTCTTCTTCTATATGAACTACCACTTGATTCGGTTTTTCATTTCCACTGTTTCTTTAAAATAGAAGCAAATGTGTATATATATTCCTATTTCCTCTCAGCCTCAGCAGGGAAGGCAGCATAGTATACTTTCTGTATTTTGGTATTTTAATTTATTGATATGCTCTAGATATTACCTCATATGCTATGTAGAAATCCTCATTTCTTTTTACAGCTACCTGTTACTCTATTTTGTGAATTTACTATAGTTTATTTAACTGGGGCCCCATTGATATGGATACTTGTTTTGTTTGTAGTCTTTTACTATTATAAAAATAATATTGCCAATAACCTTGTGCATATTTTTTTTTTTTTTTTTTGCCAAGTGATCTTTGGGATATTTTTTCTAGAATGATGCCACTGATTCAGAGTAGATGTATAAGACATTTTGCTAATATTGTTCCAGTTTCCCTCCATAGTGGTTGTATCATTTTTCCTTCCAGTGATACATGAGAGTGCCTATTTCCCCACAGCATCACAAAAAAAATTTCAGACTTTGAAATTTTTGCCAATCTTTTCTCACTTTTGCTCACTTTTCTTTAAATATATACCAATTTCTTTATCTATTTTTTTTTTTTGGTACCTCAGACTTTTCTTTTGGAATTATTTTCCTCCTCCTGGTTGAAATAAATCCTTGAGAATCCCTTGCATGTACTTGGCTTAGGATTCTCTGTGCTTCCTGAATCTTTGGTTTCATGCATTCTAATTCGAGAAAATTGTTCACTGTTATTTCCTTAAATAGTGCCTTTTCCACATTCTGTTGTCTTCCTGGTTTTTCTTCCTTACCTTTTAACTAGCACTTTTTATGTATTCCTCCTCTCTGCTACATTCTGAGGAGTTTATCCCATGGTAATTTATTCAGTTCTTTCTTCTAGGTATGTTATTCTCTTTTTTGTTGTGTCTAACTTGCTGTTTAACTTGAGCAATGCATGTTTGTCTCATTGATAATATTTATAATTTCTGAAAGTTCTATTGTTCCTCCTACTCACATCTTCCTGGTCCTTTTAGGGTATCTAACATGTTCATATTTTCTTTTTTTAGAAATTCTTTAAACATTTGAATCATAGTTATTTTGTATTCTTAATCTGATAACATCTGAATATATTGGGTGATGTCTGATACTGTTTTTGAATAGTTTCTGCTGATTTTGCTCATAGTGGCTTGTTTCATCGTGTGCTTTGTGATTTTGAATTGTGTGCATTTCTTCAGATTGTGTGTGGGAATATTGCAAAACCTGAGGTGAGGGTGCATTTTGCAGAGTATAAATGTTGCTTCTGCCAGGTGTCTTTTGACCTTACCAGCCTCCAACCACTTTAAGTTAAATTCTTGGCTTTAGTTTCCCAGACTGTGGAGATAGCGTATATTTGAAATCGAAACCTCCCAGAAGGCATGCCCGGGGAATTCTTAAGAGATTGTTTCCTTACCTACATGCAGAATGAGAAAAATAAGTTCTTTTGTTGTTTCTCTTTGCCAGCTGACAAGAGTTTTTTCTAGCTCATTTTTTTATTCAAGATGTAGTCTTTCAAGGGTCTGTTCTGTCATTTTGCATGGGCCTGAGGCTTTATCTCCTATCCCTTTCTTTTTTTAAAAAAAAAATTATTTACTTATTTGACTGTGCTGGGTCTTCATTTCTGTGCAGGCTTTTCTTTAGCTATGGCAAGCAGGGCTACTCTCCAGTTGCAGTGCACAGGCTTCTCATTGAGGCGGCTTCTCCTGTTGCGAGCTCTAGAGCATTGGGGCTTCAGTAGTTGCAGCACATGGGCTCAGTAGTTGTGGCTCGCAGACTCTAGAGCACAGACTCAGTTATGGCATACGGGCTTAGTTGTCCCTCAGCATGTGAGATCTTCCCGGACCAGGGATTGAACCCATGTCTCCCACATTGGCAGGCAGAGTCTTTACCACTGAGCCATTAGGAAAGCCCTCTTTTATCCCTTTATCCCTTTCTTGATGGTTAAAAATCATGCTTCTAGTTTTCTCATCTGACAACTGCCTCCAGAGGAGATGCAGCTTCATCCTCTACTTACCTCTCTAGGTTTCAAGTTCCTTTTTGGTTTTGACCTCAAAAAATTTGCTTAATTCCTGTAAATCTGGTCATCATATAGATGGATAAATGGATAACTGTTACATTTTATCCAGCATTTCTAGGTAGAGTTAATCCTTCAAAAATGCTGGTGTTACAGCTGCTGAGCTCCTGAGCAGTTGAAAATCAGCATATAAATTTTGACTCTCCCTAGACTTAACTACTAACAGCCTACTGTTGACCAGGAGCCTTACTGATATCTTAAACAGTTGCTTATTAACACAATTTGTATGTTGTATGTGTTGTATGCTACATTTTTGCAATACAGTAAGCTAGAGAAAAGAAAATGTTATTTAGAGAAGCATAAAGAAAAGAAAATACATTTATAATACATACATGCATTTATTGAAAAAAATGCACATGTAAGTGGACCCATGCAATGCAAACTTTGTTGTTCACGGATCACCTGTGTTTTATATCAGAAGCAGTTCCCTTCCCCACTCCACTCCCAGAATATGTGGTCCAGATGTAATTTTCTCACTATTGCTTACTTAACATGCTATAAACAAAGAACAGCATAAAATACTCAGGCTCTTAAAGTCTCTACTTAACTCATCTGATTTGCTGTTTATAAAATGGAATGTTATATGGTTGCTATCATTCAGAGAATATTTTTTACATTTATTTCTTTCTGTAGTTCTTCATCTTTTCCTTATTCTTATAAAAGTAATGGTGATTATACAACATTTGAAACATAATTAGTCAGTAAAAAGACAACCAAGTTTTTAAATGGACAAAGGATTTGAACAGGCATTTTTCCAAAGATGATATATAGATGGACAATAGGCATGTAGAAACATGTTTAACATCATCAGTAGAGAAATAAAATTTAAAAACCATAATGAAATGCTACTTCATACCCTCAGTGGCTATAATCAAAAAGATGAGCAGTAGCAAGTATTGGTGACAATGTAGAGAAATTGGAACCCTCATACATTGCTTTATGTATGAGCATACATATAGGATTGTAAAATTGTAAAATGGTGCAGCCACTTTGGAAAACAGTTTGGCAGTTTCTGAACATGGTAAGCATAGTGTTGCCATAAGACCCAGCAATTTCACTGCTATGTATATACTCAAGAGTAATGAAAAAATATTTCCACACAAAAACTTGTACATGAGTGTTTATAGTAACATTATTCATAGAAGTCAGAAAAGTGGAAACAACTCAAATGTCTATCAACTGATAAGCAAAATGTAGTCTGTCCTACAGTGGGCTGGTATTTGGCAATAAAAGAAGACGTTATGAAGACATTGAAGACATTATGCTGAGTAAAGCAGTCCAGTCACGAAAGACTACCTGTTGTCCAATTCCATTTATGTATAATAGCCAGAATAGACAAGTAGATACAGAAAGTAGATTAGTGGTATCTAGGGATAGGGCAGGAAAGGGGAGATATAATGGGTAGGGACTGCTTATGGTTACAGTGTTTCTTTTTGGGGTAATGAAAATGTTCTAAAATCATATTATGGTAATGGTTGTACAGCTCTGCGAATATAGTGAAAAACTATTGAATTCTTTAACTGGGTGAACTTTATGATATGTAAATTACATATTATTAATATTTTTGAAAAGGGGAATGGTAGGGGAAGGAGTCAATAGACAGGTTTGTCTCTTTTCCATGTATCCCTTTATCCTAAGTTGTTGGTTAATAGTTAGATATATCTCACATGGTGATTCCCACTGTGTTGGAAAATGGCATACTTCAGCTTAATTGGTGCGTCTTTTTGGTATGATGACTGATAATTGAAATCTTGGATTCTCTAGGTCCTACGTCACCTATTAGCTGTATGATCCTTGCCATGTTTCATTACCTTGTACTTTGTTCCTTTGTTTATAAATCTAGGGTAATTCCTGCTTTTCCTACCTCAGAAGGTTGTTGTGAGGTTCAGATGAGAGTGACATAGTACTTTGAAAGCAGTATAGTCCTAAATAAACATATAATAGTATTAAGATTCCTAAAGTTCTCTGTATTTTCTTTCCATAGGAGTAAAACACAAATCTTTTCTAACAGTTGAGGACTGTTTTGAGTTGGGCAAAGTGGCCTACACAGAAGCAGATTATTACCATACAGAACTGTGGATGGAACAAGCACTGAGGCAGCTGGATGAAGGCGAGGTTTCTACCATTGATAAAGTCTCTGTTCTAGATTATTTGAGCTATGCAGTATACCAGCAGGGAGACCTGGATAAGGCGCTTTTGCTCACAAAGAAACTTCTTGAACTAGGTATGTTAGTTTGGCCTAATTCAAGGTTAAGGATATATTGGGGGATATATAGATATACTAATTATAATTGTGTGTGAGTATGTATATTTGTCATATAGTTTTGGTACTTTTTGTCACAAGTCAAGAGCTCATCTGTCAGACATACTTTATCTTTCTATTCATCCTCTAAATAAATGGCAACTGATTTTTCTCACCTAATAGTACTATAAGAGTAGCTGTGTTTCTCTGCTCTGTACTTCTTAGGAACTTCAAAATTGAATCGAACATAGCTAACTCAGTCAAAAATGTTTATTTGCCATGTTGCCATATTAAATATTAACCAGTATCCTTTGAAGGAAATTTTTGGTTTACTGAATTTCCTATTTGGAAATTTGAAAGTGATTTGAAATGTCAACCTAAATAAAAAGGTAAAATGAAGCAAACTCATAATTGTCAAAAAGATGAGTTTATTCAGGAATAGCAGAGGAACTGCATTTGGGACATGCAAGCTGTAGGAAGCTACAGGTAAGTCCGTTGAGGGTTTGGAGTAGGGCGGGGAATATAAAGAAGTGAGAGTTCAGTTAGAGTTTGTTGAAATCAGAAACAAATGGGGTCAGCCATTAAAAAGAGTTCATTTGAATCAGTCCTAATGAGATGGATGAAACTGGAGCCCCTTATACAGAGTGAAGTAAGCCAGAAAGATAAAGAACATTACAGCATACTAACACATATATATGAAATTTAGAAAGATGGTAACGATAACCCTATATGCAAAACAGAAAAAGAGATACAGAAATACAAAACAGACTTTTGAACTCTGTGGGAGAAGGTGAGGGTGGGATATTTCAAAAGAACAGCATGTATACTATCTATGGTGAAACAGATCACCAGCCCAGGTGGGATGCATGAGACAAGTGCTCGGGCCTGGTGCACTGGGAAGACCCAGAGGAATCGGGTGGAGAGGGAGGTGGGAGGGGGGATCGGGATGGGGAATACGTGTAAATCTATGGCTGATTCATATCAATGTATGACAAAACCCACTGAAATGTTGTGAAGTAATTAGCCTCCAACTAATAAAAAAAATAAAATAAAATAAAAATATTAAAAAAAAAAAAGAAACAAATGGGGACCAGCATTGAACATTTCCTAGGCAGACAAAACCCTCCAGTCATACAAACAAAGCTCGATTTAATTTACTTTGTAAGACCGTCTCAACCTGGGTCATTTCTTGTTCATGCCCCTGGAAACTGTAAGCAAAATTTCCCAAGATTGATATGAGGCCAACCCCTGACCAATTCCCTGAAATTTAAGAAAATTCCAATATTGTCAGTTTTCTGAAAATCAGGCCATTATGGGAAATCAGTCTCTCAGTCTTTAAGTTTTGTGTTCCTCAGGGCACATGCATGAGATTTTCCATTTAATATCTTCCAGTTCCATCGGAGATTGAAATTCTTTCACAGAAATAAATAGAATGAAAATATATTTGATTGTCATATTTAAATATTAGGAAAATGTGATACGAAGATTTTACCACTAGTATTTTTAACAGGGATGTAGTGTTTCTCCAAGTATGATCCAAAGGCCAATGATCAGAATTACTTGGATGCTTATTAGAAATGAAAATTCCTTGATCTCACCCCAAACCTACTAACTTAGAATCTGTGGTGGTGGAATTGTATGCTAAAAAAAGTCATGTGGCCTTTGGTATATAATGAAGCTTTAAAACTTAAATTCTTTTTATGAATAGGTAAATATGTGTATGTTAGGAGTCAAACAATTCAAAAGGATTGATCATCTGAAATAAGCTTTTGAAATTAGCTTATTTCTTAGTTGAATGAATTGATAAATTGAGATATTCATTTAGCCCTTTCCCCCCAGTATTTTAAGTGATTTTTTTCCTCCTGACTTAAAAATACTTCATTCATTTTAGAAAAAATTTTAAAAGTAGAAAAGGATACAGAAGAGTCACCATAAACCAATCACTCAGAGATACCTACCAATTTTTTTGTTTCCTTGTAGCATACCCTCTTCTCCCCCCATTTTTCCATTTCTTTTACAAAATTAGCCTCATATTCTGTACATCACAACATATTATAATTAGTTTCTCAAAGACAAGAAGTATTTTACAAATCTAAGGCTGGATTTTTTAAAAACACTTCAATTAATGTCACAAGTGAACTTCTGTGTCCTAGTCTGTCTTCTTCATTTGTGTGTGTGTGTGTGGTGGTTTATATTTTTTTCCTCCCAGATGGGTGGAGTAGTCTTCCTTCCCCCTACTAAAAGATAGCTAAAAGTTATGACTAGCAATTCTGAGGCAGTTAGTGGATTCTGGCTTATTTGAAAATTATATTTTTAGTTTCTCTTTTCTGTCTCACTTAGAATTTTGGGACTGAAATGCACTCAGCCCTCAGAAGTAGACTGTGTTCAGCATTTATAATATTATCTGTGGTCTTTAAAGGTTACCTTTGAACTGTATACCCTGTCTTCCCCATGGTCGTTACATTTCAATCTTCGAAAAATCTTTTCTCTTGTTTAAAATAAGTTTTATCAGTAATACTTTAAAATTCATTTGACATCAAATTGATCATAGTTCCTTTGGCTGCTTAGTAACTTGTCACATGGAACATTCTCAAAGTAAAGGCAATAGTTACTACTTCGAAATAGATGGCTGATTCCATCTCCAGAACTCTCTTTATATGTGGCAACTGTACATCTTGATTTGCTTGGGGCAGTACTGATTCACACCTGTTGTTTTGATATAATTTTCATTAATGCCTCCTTGCACTCTCATAAAGCAACCTGGTTTGGAAGGTAAATTACATGTTCCTCCACTGTATCTTACGCTCATGCTTGAACGATTGTAAACTTACTCATGGACATGCTTTCTTTCTTTTGTAATAGATCCTGAACATCAGAGAGCTAACGGTAACTTAAAATACTTTGAGTATATAATGGCTAAAGAAAAAGATGCCAATAAGTCTTCAGATGACCAATCTGATCAGAAAACCACACTGAAGAAAAAAGGTGCTGCTGTGGATTACCTGCCAGAGAGACAGAAGTACGAAATGCTGTGCCGTGGGGAGGGTATCAAAATGGTAAAGTGGAAAAGCCAATTGTGTGTGTGTGAATGTGCATGTGTGTTTGTACATAGTTCTGGAGAGATTCAGAATTCTTTTAAACTTTTGTGGTAAAAATCAGATTTATTCCTAAAGTATTACATTATGTCACATCACTTCATTGTTGGTATTGCACTTTATGTGTTCCAACTTCTAGTAAAGTAGCTTTAAAATAAAACTTGTGACTCATATACCATTACATGCATTTTTGGTAATTATTACCCTTTTCATAGATTAGAAGAGGCTTTGTAAGGTGAGGGATCAGATTATTTAAGAGAAGTGATACAGTTTTGTTTTTTTTTTTTGTGATACAGTTTTTTCTTATATCTTAATGCAAAAGAGATTTCAGCAGTCTTACATAGAAATAATATACCATTCTAACTTATCCTATGAAATGATGGATTTATCTATACAGTGATATCTTGTGGTTTTGCCCCTAGTCAGCCTGGGTAAGACTGCCTAATGTAATGTTTTAGTCTCTTTAAGAAATATTAAAAATGCATAAAGACTTTAAATAGATTTTGGCTTTATAACATTTTAAAAAATACTAAAATGTGTCTGTAAATATCCCTTTGTTTATTGTATATCTATATCATATATTTATACTCAGTTTACCAGAATACTAAAAAGGTAATAGGCCAAAAATAGTACAGTTCAAGCCTTGGGATCATAGGTCTTTTGTTCAGCTTTAGGACTTTTCAGATCCTTTTTATGATGATTATGAATGTGATATACTTTGTTTCTCAACATTAATTGATCATAGAACCCTTTTTATTTTTTTATTTTTTCTTTTTTTTATTTTTTTTTTATTTATTTATTTTTATTCTGCATTTTTTTTTTATTATTATTATTATTTTTTTTTTTTTTTTCCAGTGGGTTTTGTCATACCATAGAACCCTTTTTAAAGGAGTATCATGTGGTACTAGTGTTCAGTTGAATGCTAGTGTATATAGAAGGATTTAGTGAAGTTTTGGAATAATTTTAAGTGAAAGCATTTGAATAGTGTTTAATTTTTCTCTACTACTGATAAACTCAGGCTGGGTTTTATGTTTTGATATTGATGACTTCTTGATATTTGGTGATTTACTGTTGACAGCCTAACCTCTACCAGCAAATAAGTAGATCTTATCTATGTTGACACTTTTGGTAAGTTCATGGATTCCCAGAGAACATGTTTACTTTTGTTTTGATCTAATGAGTAAATACAAATTAGACTCATGAAACATTTTTTTAAAAATTTCACATGTAAATATTTTAGTGTGTATCATTTAAAGATAAGAACTTTTAAATGACCACAATACCATTATCATGATATTTCCAGTATCGTTAGTAGTTCCATAATATCATTAAGTACCTAGTCAGTGTTCAGATTTCCAGTATTGAGTGAATATTTTTTACTGCCCTTAGAAACTCTTAAATAAGAGAGCAAAATAGAACTATAGGTATATAACAGAAGTCTGTTAATTTGCCCGTTTGTTGATGTGAAACACATGTAAACTCAGCCCAAAATCAAAGGAGCATCCTTTTTCTCAGAATAGTTAAATTGGTCTTATCATCATATAAAAGATATATTTAAAACCTTGGATTTGATTCTTCATAAATAAAGAACAAGAATAAACATATATCATTATTAGTTCTACTTCATAATATGAAATATTTGTTTAATCAAGAGAAGAATCAGCAATGGCATAACATTGGATTGGCCAAAACATCCATGTGGAGTGTTTTTTTTTTTTTGGTAAGATCTTTTTGGCCACCCCCATATTTAGTTAATATGATACATAGGTGATTGAAAAGTACATTTGTTGATTTTTGCTGACTTTAATATCTGCTACTAAAAGCACCTGGCTTCTTTAATAACTAATTTTTTCTTTTTCAGAGCTACTGATTTTCATCTTCAAAAAAAAAAATCACTTAAATTTTTTAAAATTGGGAGGCACTTGGGAAAACCTGGTTAGGTTTTTTCCTTTAAGAAACTTTCCTAGGTTCTTCCCAGTTACTTGGTGAGGTTTGGAGCAGGGCTGGTCATTCATTTCGTATTTCTATAATCATTTTATTATTTTTTTTCATATTTACAAGGCCTGAACTTTATTTTGATGAGAGAAGGGTTAAAGAGAAACCTCACCATCTCTTCCAGAAAAGAATCATTAATAAAACTTTTAAAATTCTGAAGGTCCTGTTTGATGCAGAATATTTGCAGAGTACTATTTCTTTTGCACGTTCTTCCTCAAGTACTCTGTCTATACACCAGCATGATTATTGCTTCTTCATAGGAACAAGCATTAAAAATATTATTATTCTAATATATTTACAATTTTTTAAACTTTTTGTTCAGACTCCTCGGAGACAGAAAAAACTCTTCTGTCGCTACCATGATGGAAACCGCAATCCTAAATTTATTCTGGCTCCAGCCAAACAGGAGGATGAATGGGACAAGCCTCGTATTATCCGCTTCCATGATATTATTTCTGATGCAGAAATTGAAATTGTTAAAGATCTAGCAAAACCAAGGGTAAATAATTTTTTTCTTTTTTTCTCTCCTCAATTTACTTGTGTTTCAGCTTTTCCTTTGCAAGATTATAAAAATGATAATTGACATGACAATAACCCCATAGATAGTTTTAGATAGTATTGTTGCAAACTAATGGAATTAACTAAGCTCTATTTATACCAGTTTTTCTGTTTTTGTTATCAACACATATTGCGTACCTTGTATGTAACCTTGCAACTAGGTTTTAAGCACTGAATTATGAAAATCATAGGTGATATTTTTATTGACACTTAACAGATTTGTGTTTCAGCATCTTCCTGAAAAAGTTTCTATGTACTTTGGAGCCCTGTAATCTCAGAGACTAATCAAAGGCCAACTTTTTATATATAACTTCTATAGTTTTATCTGAAATAATACTTATCTGCCTAGGTACATTATTACTTAACTGGAGGATATCATTGGGCATGAACATCTTGCTAATCTGAAATAATGACATCATAGTTTTCTGGCTTCAATCTACATCATTTATCTTAATAAGAAAGACAATTTATTATAAACACAATCCTATAAGCTTTAGTGGTTAGCATAGAAATTCATCTTTGGTGAGCAAGAATGACCTTTATGCTCTTGCCTTTTTCCCCATCAGCTTGTTCTTAAAATCTGTTTGCTCTTATTGACAGCAAAATAAAAACTATGATTATTTTCATAAAGAGGCTGTTAAATAAACACTAGAAATATTTTTGCTCACTTACTATACAGGAGCTGGAAAATTTTTCTGTAAAGGTCCAGATAGTAAATCTTTTTAGGTTTTGCAGGCTATACAGTTTGTTATAACTACTCACCTCTGGTGTTGTAATGCAAAAGCAGTCATAGAAAATACATAAATGAGTATGGCTATATTCCAGTAAAACTTTTATTTCTAGAAGCAAGTGACTGGATGAATTCGGCCCATGGCCCATAGTTTGCTGTTCCTTGTCTGGATATCTGTACTGCAGAATAAACTTGAAGTCAGAATTTTTGTTGCTGTTAAGTTTTACTGCTTTTCCAAATGGGTACTTTTTGTTTTTTTACTAAAGATTATGAGCTTCTCTGGTGGCTCAGATAGTAAAGAAGTTGCCTGCAATGCAGGAGACTCAGGTTCAACCCCTGGGCCCAGAAGATCTCCTGGAGAAGGGCATGGCAACCCACTCCAGTATTTTAAATGAAAATGGATGTTGTCCAAGGGAGCACTTATAAATCTATTAAACAGATAAAAGATAGTGAGGTCATATTGTGTCTTTTTTTTTTTTTTTTTTGGATTTTAGTCTTTTATTTGTGTCAGTAAACCAAAATTATTGTGGTAGAATATTAATTAGGAATTCATTTCAGGTTGGAGACTGTCTTATATCTCTGAGTTTGGAGACCTCAGTCTTAAAAGGGATGCCTCAATTAGATTATTTGATCAAAAAACACAATGACAATGAAAATTTTATATTCTTGTTAACCTCCGAACCATCTTTCATTTTTAGAAAAAAGTTTAAAATCATTATCTTGGCTGTCGTCTCTTTCTGTGTTTTTTTTTTTTTTTTTAAATAACATTTATGAGTTCATCAGTCTTTGTGCTCAGTCTAAGATTTTTTCACTGTTTATTTGAAATATATGAGCAAATATCTTGAAGGAAGAAAAGATTGACCTTGAAACTGATTTTTTTCTTTTTATTTTTTTATTGAAGGATAATTGCTTTATAGAATTTTGTTGTATTCTGTCAAACCTCAACATGAATCAGCCATAGGTATACATATATGCCCTCCCTTTTGAACCTCCCTCCCATCTCCCACACCATCCCACCCCTCTAGATTGATACACAGCTCCTGTTTGAGTTTCCTGAGACATACAGCAAATTCCCATTGGCTATCTATTTTACATATGGTAATGTAAGTTTCCAGGTTACTCTTTCCATACATCTCATCTTCTCCTCCCCTCTCCCCATGTTCATAAGTCTATTCTCTATGTCTGTTTCTCCATTGCTGCTCTGTAAATAAATTCTTCAGAACCTTTTTTCTAGATTCCATATATATGCATTAGAATGTGATATTTATCTTCTCTTTCTGACTCACTTCATACTGGAAAATAGGTTCTAGGTTCATTCACCTCATCAGAACTGACTCAAATGTGTTCCTTTTATGGCTGAGTAATATTCCATTGTGTATATGTACCACAACTTTATCCATTCATCTGTCGATAGACATCTAGATTGCTTCCATGTTCTGGCTATTGTAAATAGTGTTGCAGTGAACAGTGGGATACATGTGTCTTTTTCAGCTTTGGTTTCCTCAGGGTATATGCCTAAGAGTGGGATTGCTGGGTCATATGGGTGGTTTTATTCCTAGTTTTTTAAGGAATCTCCATACCGTCTTCCATAGTGGCTGTGTCAATTTACATTCCCACCAACAGTGCAAGAACATTCCCTTTTCTCCACACCCTCTCCAGCATTTATTGTTTCTAGACTTTTTGATGATGGCCATTCTGACCAGTGTGAGGTGATATCTCATTATAGTTTTGATTTGCATTTCTCTAATAATGAGTGATGTTGAACATCTTTTCATGTGTTTGTTAGCCATCTGTATGTCATCTTTGGGGAAATGTCTGTTTAGGTCTTTTTCCCACGTTTTGATTGGGTTGTTTGTTTTTCTGACATTGACTTGTATGAGCTGCTTGTATATTTTGGAAATTAATACTTCATCAGTTGTTTCATTTGCTATTATTTTCTCTTATACGGAGGGTTGTCTTTTCACCTTGCTTATAGTTTCCTTTGTTGTGCAGAAGATTTTAAGTTTAATCAGGTCCCACTTGTTTACTTTTGTTTTTATTTCCTTTCTGCTAGGAGGTGGGTCATAGAGGATCTTGCTTTGATTTATGTCATTGGGTGTTCTGCCTGTGTTTTCCTTTAAGAGTTTTATAGTTTCTGGTCTATCTTTGTGTATGGTTTTAGGAAGTGTTCTAATTTAATTCTTTTACATGTAGCTGTACTGTTTCCCCAGCACCATTTATTGAAGAGGCTGTCTTTGCCCCATTGTATATTCTTGCCTCCTTTGTCAAAAATAAGGTACCCATAGGTGCATGGGTTTATTTCTCGGATTTCTATCTTGTTCCATTGGTCTGTATTTCTGTTTTTGTGCCAGTACCTTACTGTCTTGATGACTGTAGCTTTGTAGTATAATCTGAAGTCAGGAAGATTGATTCCTCCAGCTCCATTCTTCTTTCTCAAGACTGCTTTGGCTATTCGGGGTCTTCTGTGTTTCCATATGAATTGTGAAATTTTTTGTTCTAGTTTTGTGAAAACTGTCATTGGTAATTTGATAGGGATCACATTGAATCTGTAGATTGCATTTGGTAGTATAGTCATTTTCACAATATTGATTCTTCCTACCCAGGAACATATTTATGTTTTCTTTCATCAGTGTCTTACAGTTTTCTGTGTACAGTTCTTTTGTCTCCTTAGGTAAGCTTAATTTCTCTTTCTGATTTTTCATTGTTAGTATATAGAAATGCAGGTGATTTCTGTCTATTGATTTTGTGTCCTACAACTTTGCTAAATTCACTGATTAGCTCTAGTTATTTTCTGATACTATCTTTAGCGTTTTCTATGTACAGTATCATGTCATCTGCAGACAGTGAGAGCTTTACTTCTTCTGTTCTGATCTGGATGCCTTTTATTTCTTTTTCTTCTCTAATTGCTGTACTTAGGACTTCCAGAACTATGTTGAATAATAGTGGTGAAAGTGGGCACCCTTGTCTTGTTCCTTATCTTAGGGGGAGTGATTTTAGTTTTTCACCACTGAGAATAATGTTTGCTATAGACTTATCAAATATGGCCTTTACTATGTTGAGGTGGGTTCCTTCTGTGCCCATTATTTGAAGAGTTTTAATCATAAATGGGTACTGAATTTTGTCAGAGGCTTTTTCTGAATCTATTGAGATTATCATATGGTTTTTATCTTTCAATTTGTTAATATGGTGTATCACATTGATTGATTTGCATATATTGAAGAATCCTTGCATTCCTGGAATAAACCCAACTTGATCATGGTGTATGAACTTTTGGATGTATTGCTGAATTCTCTTTGCTAAAATTTTGTTGAGGATTTTTGCATCTATATTCATCAGTGATATTGACCTGTAGTTTTCTTTTTTGTGTGTTGTCCTTGTCTGGTTTTGGTATCAGAGTGATGGTGGCCTAGTAGAATGAGTTTGGAGGTGTTCCTTCCTCTGCAATTTTTTGAAAGTTTTAGAAGGATAGGCATTAGCTCTTCTCTAAATGTTTGATAGAATTCTCCTGTGAAGCCACCTGATCCTGGGCTTTTGTTTTTTGGGAGATTTTTGATCACAGCTTCAATTTCAGTGCTTGTAATTGGATTGTTGATAATTTCTATTTCTTCTTGGTTCAGTCTTGGAAGATTGAACTTTTCTAAGAATCCATCCATTTCTTCCAGGTTATCCATTTTATTGCCATATAGTTGTTCATAATAGTCTCTTATAATCCTTTGTATTTCTACATTGTCTGTTGTAACATCTCCTTTTTTTGTTTCTAATTTTGTTGATTTGATTCTTCTCTCTTTTTTTCTTGATGAGTCTGGCTAAAGTTTTGTCAATTTTGTTTATCTTCTCAAAGAACCAGCTTTTAGTTTTTATTAATCTTTACTATTGTATCTTTCATTTCTTTTTCATTTATTTCTGCTCAGATCTTTATGATTTCTTTTCTTCTACTAATTTTGGTGTTTTTTTATTCTTTTTCCAGCCATTTTAGGTGTAAAGTTAGGTTGTTTATTTGATCTTTTTCTTATTTCTTGAGGTAGGATTGTATTGCTTTAAACTTCCCTCTTAGAACTGCTTTTGCTGCATCCCATAGGTTTTGAGTTGTCATGTTTTCATTGTCATTTGTTTTTAGAAATTTTTTTATTTCCCTTTAGATTTCTTCAGTAACCTGTTGGTTATTTAGAAGTGTGTTGTTTAATCTCCATGTGTTTGTGTTTCTTACAGTTTCTTTTTTTTGTAATTGATATCTAGTCTCTTAACATTATGGTTGGAGAAGATGCCTGATACTCTTTCAGTTTTCTTAAATTTACTGAGGTTTGATTTGTGACCCAAGATGTGGTCTATCCTGGAGAATGTTCCATGTGCACTTGAGAAGAAGGTGTATTCTTCTGCATTTGGATGGAATGTCCCAAAAGTATTGATGAGATTCATCTCATCTAATATATCATTTAAGACTTGTCTTTCCTTATTAATTTTCTGTTTTGATGACCTGTCCATTGGTGTGAGTGGGGTGTTAAAGTCTCCTGCTATTATTGTGTTACTGTCAGTTTCTCCTTTTGTGTCTGTTATTGTTTGTCTTATGTATTGAGGTGCTCCTATGTTGGGTGCATAGATATTTACAATTGTTATGTCTTTCTCTTGATCGATCCCTTGATCATTATGTAGCGTCCTTCCTTATCTCTTGTAATATTCTTTATTTTAAGGTCTATTTTGTCTGATATGAGGATTGCTACTTCGGCTTCCTTAGTAGTTTGGGGTTGATCTTGTAGATCTTTTTCCTTCTCTTGTTTTTTTGACTATTAAGTCTGTTTAACATTTGTTGTGAAGCTGGTTTGGTGGTACTGAATTCCCTTAACTTTTGCTTGTCTGGAAAGCTTTTTATTTCTCTATCAGTTTTGAATGAGATCCTTGCTGGGTACAGTAATCTTGGTTGTAGATTTTTCCCTTTCAGTACTTAAAATATACCCTGCCATTCCCTTCTGGCCTGCAGAGTTCCTGAAGCATATGGGGTTTCCTTCATATGTTACTTGTTGCTTCTCCCTTGCTGCTTTTAATATTCTTTCTTTGTGTTTAGTCTTTGTTAGCTTGATTAGTATGTGTCTTGGCATGTTTCTCCTTGAGTTTATCCTGTACGGGACTCTTTGTGCCGTTTGGACTTGATTGACTATTTCCTTTTCCATACTGGGGAAATTTTCAACTGTAATCTCTTCAAAAATTATCTCATACTCTTTCATTTTCTCTTCTTTTTCTGGGACCCCTATAATTCAAATGTTGGTGCTTTTGATACTGTCCCAGATGTCTCTGAGACTATCCTCAGTTCTTTTTGTTCTTCTTACTTTATTCCGTTCTTCAGAAGTTACTTCCTTTCTTTTATCTTCCAGCTCACTAATTCATTCTTCTGCTTCAGATATTCTTCTATTGATTCCTTCTAGAGTATTTTTAATTTCAGTAATTGTGTTGTTTGTCTCTGAATATTTATTCTTTAATTCTTCTAGGTCTTTGTTAATTGATTCTTGCATTTTCTCCATTTTGTTTTCAAGGTTTTTAATCATCTTTACTATCATTATTCTGAATTGTTTTTCAGGGAGTTTGCCTGTTTCCTTTTCATTTATTTGGACTTCTGTGTTTCTCATTTGTTCCTTCATTTGTGTAGTATTTCTCTGCCTTTTCTTTATTTTTAAACTTATTGTGTTTGAGGTCTCCTTTTCCCAGACTTCAAGGTTGAATTCTTTCTTCCTTTTGGATTCTGCCCTCCTAAGGTCAGTCCAGTGGTTTGTGTAAGCTTTATACAGGGTGAGATTTATGCTGAGTTTTTGTTTGTTTGTTTTTCCTGTGATGGGCAAGGCTGAGTGAAGTGGTAATTCTGTCTGCTGATGATTGGGTTTGTATTTTTGTTTTGTTTGTTGTTTAGATGAGGCATCCTGCACAGGGTGCTACTGGTGGTTGGGTGATGCCAGGTCTTGTATTCAGGTGGTTTCCACTGTGTGAGTTCTCACTATTTGATACTCCCTAGGGTTAGTTCTCTGGTAGTCTAGGGTCTTGGAGTCAGTGCTCCTACTCCATAGGCTCAGGGCTTGATCTTGAGTTTTGTGTGGGTCTATATATTCTTTTCATCTGATCAGGTACTCCTGTCCACTCTCAGCTGGTGTTCTGCATGCACTTCTGTGTCTGAAGGTGTATTCCTGATTTATTCATGGAGAGAGATGTACTCCACGTCCACCTACTCTGCCATCTTGTCTTCAAACTGATTTTGAACATTAGCTTTGCAAACATTTCCGTCACTGAAAAAAATTAAAGCAAAAAGTTTGTAATGAGTTATTGAATTTATATAGCCATTCTTGTAACTATAAATTTACTTCAAATTTTAGAAATTTCTTTTCTTCATTTCACATCCTGTAACCTTTCAAGGAAATTTAGTTTCCAGTCTGTTTTGTTTGTGTACCCTCCATTCATGAAAAAAAAGTTTTTTTTTAAATATAAAAAATTTAAAAATTAACTGGCTTTCAGGGTTCAACACAGGTGACTGGAAGTTTATGGAGTTATTTTCTCTTTTTAGCCTCCTTTATAAAAATCCCAGATTTCTGACTGATTGGATAAATGTGATTCCTTTTTTTTTTTGTTTTGTAATGCAACTATTTTGATGGTTGGCTTCACAGCTGAGGCGAGCCACCATTTCAAACCCAATAACAGGAGACTTGGAGACGGTACATTACAGAATTAGCAAAAGGTAAGAGATGTGTATGCTGCATATTTTGCCCTCTAATGAGTGTTTTGTACATCCTACAGGAATCATTCATTTAAGGGAAGTAGGTCATTTTCAGTCTCCAGTCAAGTCACCGCCTATTTTTAAGCATGGAAAAACTGCTTTGTGTTTCACAGGTCTTTCTCTCTAACTAGAAGTTCTGTTTTTAATATTTAATTGATCTATTATTTTTAGGGAGTTAATATACTTTTCATCTCTCTTCAGGTTAGGAATCAAATGTCCAGGAACTGGCCTAATACTTGTTTTCTTATTCCTTTTTCTTTTTTCTTGCCAAAGATGGAAAAAAAAAAAAAAGGCAGCAGCCTGGATTAATCTGGGAGTAGTCTTTGTTTATGTAGTTCTCTCATATTCATAAATATGCTGCAGTGAATTCACATCATTCTTCATGATGATTGTGTTGGCATTTGTTCATGCATCTTATAAAATAACATTGTCATTATGGAGTAATCTGTATTTCTCCTGTTGGAGTTTTTATTTTAAAAAACTTGCTGACTTAAACGTTGGCAATGGAAAGAACAGAGTTATGCTTCAGATCTCAGTCTTCCAAATGCTATTATTTATGAGCTTAGTTGCCTTTTACTTTACCAGAGAGATTTAACAACAGTTATAGCTTGGTGAGAGTTTTAAAAAATGAATTTAAAGAGACTACTAATTATTCTTTTGCCAAATAATTTGGAGAACATTAAACTTCTAGATCTGAGAAAGCACCTGTGAAACCCAGTGCTATAAATCATTTACATACAGCTTCAAATGATTTAAAAAAAAAAAAGTGAAAGGACAATCTGCAACAAAAATCTGTCAACCCATTTTTTTCTTGATTTGGACGTGGCTTTTCTTATCGCCACTTTTCTAAATGTTTCTGCTGATTTGAAACCATTGCCTACCATCCAGACCAATCTGAACCCTTCCAATCACCTGTGGCTTGGCAAAACAAAACAAAAGCCCCAAATTGCCCGCTACGTGAGTAAGCCCTTGTCCTTTCTCTTTTTTTGTAGCTGAGCCGAGCTACAGTACATGACCCTGAGACTGGAAAATTGACCACAGCCCAGTACAGAGTATCTAAGAGGTAAGGGAGTAATGGGAAGAATTTTAGTCATATTTGGACTATTTTCTTTCTTGAGAGTCTAGTTTTCACAAAACCCATCTTATGGTTTCTAAGACCTCGGCTATTAGGCATAGGTATTTGATAGCTGTGCATGACTTTTCATGATGGACATGGTTATGGGGAAGTTGATAGAGGTTTTTCAAAGTGACTTGCTAGGTTTTAAAATGCCTGCTGAGATAGCCCACACACCCTACCTGGTAAGTGAAGTTGTGTTCTCATATTAAAGTAACAGAAGTTCCCAAAGACTCTCCATAGAACAAGGCCTAATTTAATTTGTAGTAAAGCAGGGGCTTAAAAATCTCAGGGTGACTCAGTAGCTATAGGTAGTGAGAATGACACCTTGAAAGGTTACCTAGAAAGTCCTCGTAAGTCAGTTGGTTTCAAATTCTTTGTTTTTAACAATATTTAAGAGAATCTTAAGTTATTGGCTGATAGGTCACCAAAATAATTTTTAATAAAAGATCACTATGAAACTTGTAACTATATATAACTTAATAGAAGCTCACAAAATAAATGATGTTATTTCAACAGAACTCTTTTTCCATCTACTTATTTGTATAAATAAAGTTTCTCAGCTCTCATGGAAATAGAAGTGTCATTGAGCTGAATTCTATCTCATTGTAGCAACAAGTAATCTTTATTCACATATAATACTTAATTGAAAATAAACTAAGCTTCATCTCCTTAGGAATATTTTAATATATTTTCATTTTTTACATTTGATGATGATTGTTTAATTATGCTCTTTAGATTGCTGTTGTTCAGTCGCTAAGTCATGTCCGACTCTCTGGAACCCCATGGACTGCAGCATGTCAGGCCTCCCTGCTCTTCACTATCTCCCAGAGTTTGCTCAAATTCATGTCCATTGAGTCAGTGATGCTATCTTACCGTCTCATCCTCTGCCGTCCCCTTTTCTTCTTGCCCTCAAATCTTTCCCAGCATCAGGGGCTTTTCCAGTGAATTGGCTCTTCACATTAGGTGGCCAGAGTGTTGGAGCTTCAGCTTCCAATGAATATTCAGGGTTGATTTCCTTTAGGATTGATTGATTTGACTTTATTGCTGTCCAAGGGACTCTCAAGAATCTTCTCCAGCACCACAATTCAAAAGCATTGTAATAACCCATTCTAGGAGACATGTTTTTTTTTTTTTTTTAAACAGTTAAGCCTTTATGTTACAGGAAATTTATCAGTTTACATAAATATTTTGTTGTGGAGAAGTATAATGTGGTGAATAAGGCCTTTAGTCATAAAAATATATCCCTCTTGGAGAGGGCTTCTCAGCCTCAGCACTGTTGACATTTTGGATCGGATGATTGTTGTTTGTTGACTGACCTGAGGCTTGTAGGATATTTAGCAGCATCTCTAGTGCCCGCTGAGCGCCAGCACCCTTCTGTCACCAGTTGTGGCAATCAAAAATGTCTTCAGACATTGTCACATGTCTCCTGGTAGGCAAAATTTCCACCACCATTCCTGGGAATTCTACCTCTCTACCCTTGTTAAGAACCACTGTTTTAAGATAGGAATGGAATGAAAATGCAAGTTCAAGGAAAAAAAGGGAAGACTGATGTAAAATTTTCAAGCATTTAAAAAATGCTTCATTCATGTATTTTCTTAAGTGGATGATGATGGGCATAAAATCATGGTATTTAGAGTCCACTGGATACATAAAAAAATAATCATTTTTCAGAAATTACCACTGTTTTCAGTATGACAGAATTAAATTTTTTGAAACTCTTGGGATGAAAAATTTCATTTGTCAGCTATAAATTGTGCAAAGGAGTACATAGATTTTAACAACTAATTTGGGAGGCAAACAAAAAATAGCATTGCTCTGTAAGTCATAGCAAAAGTACTATAAAGACTATACAGAATGCATTGATTTGTTTTCTTAATTACTTTTTTAAGGCAAAGCTTTATGTTCTTTATGTATTAACCTTCAGCATCCCCACATACATATTCTGGTATACTGTCTGTCCTATACCACTAGCTATCCCCTTACCCCAATCACATTCCTGTAATGTGATTTTGATGTTTGTTAGTACTAATACAAGGTAAGGATTTGCAATAATTAATTTGGATAAACATGTTAAACTATGATTATAATGCTTCTGTGCATTGTATAATAATTAACCCTCATTTGAAGTTAAGTACACTAATTTTCCATTTATAGAAACTTTTCATGTCTAAAAAGAGAGCTCATCTATTTTTTAAAAAATATAAATCCATTATATATTTTATTAGAGATTATTACATGGTTTTAGGCTTTTTTTTTTAAGTGTCATAAAGCTAGTAAGTATCTAAATTCTCCAGATTTGGATGTTTTTAGGAAGCACTTAAAACAAAATTTTATGAACTTAGTGTTTTCGAAGTCATTTTTGGAAATTTTCTATATATACAATGGACTTTTTGACAAAATATTCAGCCCACAGAGTCACTGGACTCTTACCAAAAGTCAAATTACTCTTGGAAAGGTGATCCAAACCTTTTTTTCCTGTCTTTGGAGCTAAATATTTCTAAACATTCTGAGCTTATTTTTGAAAATATTATAATTTCATAGCTCTGGATTTTTGAGAAAGGTATAGCCATACTTTATATTATATTTAACAACAGAAGATACTTAGCCAGTAACATTAGACACATTGAAAGAGTGAATAACACCACAGTAAATTCATGCAGACTTGGCAACGTATGCAGCATGAGTGTGTGTTTGTGTTCAAAACAACCTAGTAAAAAAAGAATTCCATAGCACAGTGGTTTTCATTTTTACTCTAAAGGAAAAATTTTCATCAGCCCTTTTTAAAAAATAAAATCTTTAAAGTGAGAGAGAGGTCTTAATAGTCAAGGAAGGAATTTGCTCCTGGAAATGTCCAGTACATTTCATATTTTAACAAATAAAAAGCTTTTACTATTTTGAAAATTTAATATCTATTGAGAGATTTTCTACCCATCACTGTAAATCTGAAATTTAGAGATTTCACAAGTGAAATAAGTGAGTGTTTTATGTTTCCTTCATATTTTATACCTCTGAAGAAGGCATCTCCAAAGCAAAATAGCAGAAAGAGTTTGTGTGTACTGATGTCAGTTAAAGAGGTCCCTTTTTCTCTGGGAACATCTGTATTTTGAAAGAGTCAGAAGGGAATTTCAAATATCTGTATTCTGAGACATTTCTAAATGATTGCATCATCATCTGTGGAAGTGAAAATATGTTCATGTTCTAGCAAATAGAATTTTCTTTGGGCAGAGTACGTGTGGAAATCCACTACTGTTTAAAAAACAAAATATTTCCTTTATTGACTACATGTGAACTTTTGGCAAATCATTTTTTGTCTTTCCAGTATATATATATATATATTAAAAAAAAAACACCCTAAAGTTTTACTGTGTGTGTGTGTGCTCAGCTGTGTCTGACTCTTTGCAACCTCGTAGACTGTAGCCTCCAGGCTCCTCTCTCCATGAAATTTTCCAGGCAAGAATACTGGAATGGGTTGCCATTTCCTCCTCCAGGGGATCTTCCCAACTCAGGGATTGAACCTGTGTCTCCTGCATTGGCAGGCAAATTCTTTACCACCGGTCCACCTCAGCTTGTTACTGGAGAAGCTAATAGTTTGGCTAAATCAAAGTAATGGAATTTTAGTTTTTGAGAGGTAATCATTCAGTTATAGGTGGTGCAGTGATAAAAGAATCTATTTGTCAATGAAGGAGATACAAGAGATGCAGGTTTGATCCCTGGGTCAGGAAGATCTCTTGGAGAAGGAAATGGCAACCCACTCCAAGTCTTCTTGCCTAGAAAATTTCATGGATAGAGGAGCCTGGTGAGCTACAGTCCGTGGGGTCACAAAGAGTTGGACACAATTGAGTGACTGAGCACACATATGCCCATACACATTCAGTTGTCTACTCAGAGAAGGCAGTTATATGAGTTCATAAGTCCAGTTAAAGTAATATATGCAAATAAACAGTTTATTGAGTGTGGTATTCTTTAATTCTGGTGGAATCTATCACTTCTTGGAAGTGATTTCATTTTTTACTTTGAAATACAGATTTCCTATAATATGATATCTTATTATGCTTAACATTTAATTTATCCCATGTTAAAAAGGAGCAAATGGAGTGTAAAAATGTATTAATATTTTTACAGTTTAGAGGCTAATGCAGACAGCCTTGAGTGATACCATTTTTTTTTTTTTAATTGGCATAGCTTGTAACAACAACATCCCCTTCTATTGGCTAGAACAGTCGTTCTCAGATTGAGATAACTGAAATGGATAGATCTAGATAGATCTATAGTGTTTTTGTATAATTGTCCCACTGAGAACCAAAGGGACTAGATAAATTCCAAGTCTAGATGATTAGCCTTTTTTTGTTAATTGTGAAGCACATAGGGAAGAGTTATTGAAAGTTTTGCCCTCTGTAACTTTGGGCCCTGAATTATATTTTGCCTTTGCTAAAAAAATCACATAGTGGTATGCAGATTACATTAATCATGTTTTCTTTTGGCAGTTTTGTAACATTCTTAACCTTCCCTTGTATCTCAGCTGGTAAAGAATCTGCCTATAGTGCAGGAGACCTGAGTTTGATCCCTGGGTTGGGAAGATCACCTGGGGAAGAGAAAGGCTACCCACTCCAGTATTCTGGCCTGGAGAATTAATTCCACAAACTGTACAGTCCTTGGGGTTGCAAAGAGTTGGACATGACTGAGTGACTTTCACTTAAAAACCTCCAGAGTGATGGTGTCTGTTTACTTGAGCATGTGTTCCTTAGTATTAGAAATATAGTCATGCAACATCAGACTGTTTCTTCTTACTTAAATAAAGCATTCCAGTAATGTTTTTTAAAGTATATATTAAAAGGATAATGAACTTTTTTACAGCAGAAACTCTTTAGAAATGAAAAAATATTAATGTTACTCTGCATGTACAACTTAACTCTCAGTTCCTGTCATTAAGACCAAAAGAAATATATTTTGGGTTATCTAATTATTAATGAAAAAAGAAGACACATAAAAAGAGTTCTGTTTTTCTCCTAGTGCTGAACTATTTTTTGTGGAAAAAACACTGTATAACTTAGTTGACATTTTCAATTATAATTGTACAAAAGATAAAGAATGTTCTTCAAATGATTTTTTTCCAGGTTACAGTAAATGCTATAATTTTACATTCTAACTTAGTTAAAGCACTGAATACTAGAAGAATGTTGATACCTGATTTATTTAATTTAATGTAGGAGTAAGACTTCTAGATCCTAAAGAACAGTTAACATATTACAGTATCATTTTCTTGTCATTTTTAGTAGCATTAAAACAACTCAGCTAATTTAAACTATCCAATAAGTCTACAATAATGTTCCTGAAGACAGATTAGCAGTATTGCTTTTAAGGATGGGATGAGTAAAATGTTTTAAATGTGTTCTCCAGCCTAGGAGAATCTTACTATATTTTGGAGAGGTTTCATATAAAAGTCAAATTAAGTGAAATAACCTCCTATGTAGAACTCATTTTCCTCTGCAGTGACTATAGCAGTTTCTTTTAAAGCTGTGGTTATCAGTGACTGTCTCTCATCTGAGGCTTAATTTCTAAACCTTCTATTAAGATAGTTTATGATATAGCAAGAAGTGCAAATTAAAACTTTTTAAAAATGTAAACAATTAAAATATTTTTGCCTCTAAGATTGGCAAAGATTAAAAAGATTGATACTGTCAAGGATTTTATGAAATGGGCACTCATAAACAGTTGACAGAAGTATAAGTCACAAATACTTTTGGAAGGCAATTTGATATCATTTATCAAAATGTAGAACTCATGTAGTATTTCCACATCTAGGAAATTATCCTACAGAGATACTTGCAGAAGTATGCAAAATGTATACAGATATTTGTTACAATATTGTTTGTAATAGAGAAAAATTAGAAACACACTTTTTAAACCAGTGCTTTATTGACCTTTGTGGTCATCTTGGAATTAAAGATATTTTAATATTAAAAATAAAAAACAGTAATTAAAAAGTGACGAATTGAAATGTAAGTGGTATAGTTGCTGTGGAAAACAGGCTGGCAGTTCCTCACAAAGTCGAACATGGGATTATGATATGATCTAGAAATTCCACTTCTAGGTATATATCCCCCCAAATTGAAAAGAGGTCTCGAACTGATTACTTGTACATCCATATTCATAACAGCCTTATTCATGATAGTCAACAGGTAGAGGCAACCCAAATATCAATTAGTGGATGAATGGATAAATAAAATGTGGTATAAATTCAACCTTTAAAAGGATTGAAATTCTGATACATGCTGTAACATGGATGAACCTTGAGGATATTTACTAAGTGAATAAGCCAGGCACAAAAGAACAAATATGGTATGATTCCACTTATAGGAGGTATCTAGAATAGGCAAATTCATACAGACAAAAAGTGGACTAGAGGTTACCCAGGACTGGGAGGAGAAGGAAATGGCAAATTGTTGTTTCAGAGTATACAGAATTTCAGTGTGGGATGGAGAAAAAGTTTTGGAAATAGAGAGTTGGTGATGCTTGTGCAACTTTGTGAATGTATTTAACACCCCTGAATTGCACTCTTAAAAATGGTTAAAATGGTTAATTTTATGTTGTATATTTTTTACCACAGTAATTTTAAAAAAATGAGGTAGCATTATGTGTATTAACTAGGAAATGTCAGAAGTATTTTTAGGGAGAAAAAAGTATATGTGTATGTTAAGGTGAAAGGTTGAAGGGTGGATTCTTCTTTTTTTTTTTTTTTAAATTCTCTCAGTAAGTTTGTTTACACACAGGGAAAAGCTATTGAGAGGATATATATCTATTTCTTAATAGTGTTTTGAGACTAGGAAAGGGACTTCATGTACTTTTATACTCTTTGAAATTTTTATAATAAGTATTTCTTTTAAAAATAGCTTTATTGAGGGACTTGCCTTGCAGTTCAGTGGTTAAGACTTCGAGCTCCCAATGCAGGGGGCATGGGTTCAGCCCCTGGTTGGAAAACTAAGATCCTGCAAGCTGCTTGGTGTGGCCAAAAAAAAGCTTTATTGAACTATATACCATACAGTTCACCCATTTGAAGTGTATAGGTCAGTGGTTATTAGTATAGTTAGAGAATTGTGCCTCCATCACCACAATTAATTTTAGAACATTTTTATTACCCCAAAGAGAAGTTTTACACTCCTCAGCCATAACTACCCAATCCTTAATCCCCTACCTGCCCCAACCCTGGGCAACCACTAATCTACTTTCTGTTTTTAATGGATTTGCCTATCCTGAATATTTTGTGTACATGGAATCATATACGTGACCTTTTAGTGTCTGGCTTCTTTTGCTTAGCATGTTTTCAGGGTATGGTTGAGCAATATTCTTTTGTATAGATATGCCACATTTTATCTATCTTTTGATAGATATTTGAGTTATTTCTACTTTTTGACTATTATGAATAATGCTGTTCTGAAATTCATGTCTTTTGAAATACAGTTTATTGTGATGATGTCCTGTTTGTTTTTGTTGTTGTTGTTTCTACTTTTGATGTCATAGCTAAAGCAATGACTAATCTAAGGTCACAGAGATATATATCATATTTTTTTTCCAAAAAGTTTTTTAATTTTAGCTCTTATATTTAGATCTTTAATCCCTTCTGAGTTAATTTTTTTATTATAATGTGAATGAGGTAGGGGGTTCATCTTCTTTCTTTTGCACATGGTTATCCTGTGTCCCAGAACCATTTGTTGAATATAACAAGCATTTGTGATAGTCTTGTTAAATAAACAAGCATATTATAATGTTGAATATAACAAGCTTTTATAATTTTAAAACTATACAGTGAAAGATTAGACTGATAATTTCCTAAAATGGTAAAAGTGAAGGTGTTCTTGATAACAGGAGACTTCAGGCTAAAGAGTTAGTAAGCAAGGAATACCTGGAGAATGCATGAGTGAGGAGGAGAGTTTCAAGAGGGATGAACATTGTGAAATGTTACTAAAAGAACAAATAACTGTGAGAAAAATCAGAAAATCTTGTTAGATTTAATAACAGTAGGAATATGGGTGATATTAGCAAGAGTGGTTTTGATGGAGTGATAGAGATTAAAGCTAGATTGGAATGGATTGAGAAGTGAGGAGTCTCTGAAAAGGTTGACTTGAAGAGGGAGGAGAAAGAAGTTGATAGCTGGAGAGAGAAAGAATTGAGGGAAAGAATTTGAAATTTTTGCTCATTTGTTTAATGGGAGAGTCTTAAGCCCTGTTAAAAGCTGTGGGAGGAATTATTGAGAATGGGTGTTGATTATGTAAGAGAGAGAAGGGCTAATCAGTGATTCATGATTCCTGAAATGGCAGGAGATAATAGAATCTAAGGCAGAGGATTGGCCTCAGATAATGGAGAGAAATCTCCTCTTGGAACTGGAATGAACTAGAGTGAACTGTGTATCAGGAATAGATTGTATGGTTTCTGTTTTGTCTTCTAAGTAGGAGATATGTTGTCCACTGAGTGAAGGAATCATGGGTGGGCTGGTGTTCAGAATAAAGGAGAGGGTAAGGCCCACTTAGAGTTAGTGTTCATGAATTTTTAGTGGAATGTATTTGCCTTATTTCGTTATTTTCTCCAGTAGAATTTGGTAATACAGGTATAAGCTTGGAGAAAAGAAATTCATTCAGGAATGTCTTTTTGCCAGAGAGTTGAATTTAGGCTTTTATCAAGAATGCTGTTGAAGGACTTCCCTGGTGGTCCAGTGGTTAGGACACCACGCTTCCATTGCAGGTGGCATGGGTTCAATCCCTGTTTGGGAAACTAAGATCTTGCAGCCATGGCACTACTAAAAAAAATTGCTGATGCTGTAGAAATGATGGACCATAGCTTGATGAGAGAAGTGAAGAAAGAAAAAGTCTATTAGACTGGGAAAAAGCATACATAAAGGAGAGAGTTGAATTTTGCAGTACCATTTTATGGACCTATAGTTTCCATACCATAAAATTCATCCTTTAAAGTATACGGTTCAGTGGTTTTCAGTCTTCTTAGCTGTGCAGTCATCACCATTATCTAATTCCAGAACATTTTCGCCACCAAAAGGAAATCCTGTACCCATTAGCAACCATTCCTTAATTCCCCCTTCCCCTGGCAACCACTAATCTACTGTCTCTATCGATTTACCTGGACATTCCATGTAAATAGAATCATAATGGGTGACCTTTTGTATCTGATTTATCTTTAGCATAATGGTTTCAAGGTTCATCCATGTTGTGGTATGTATTAGTACTTCCTTTTCATGACACAATAATCCATCTTATGGATGTATTACATTTTATGTATCTGTCCATCAGTTGATGGACATTTGGATTATTTCCACTTTTTGTCCATTAACAATGCTACTGTGAACATTTGTGCACAAGTTTTGCTATGAACACACATTTTAATTTCTCTTGGATATACATACCTAGGCATGGAATTACTAGGTCACTGTATGTTTAACAATTTGAGGAACTGCCAGTGTTTTCCAGAGAGACCGCACTAGTTTACATTCCTACCAGCAATATATGAGGGTTCTGATTACGTCACATTATCACCAACACTTGTTATTGTCCATCTTTTTGATTATAGCCATCCTACTGTGTGTGTTGGCTATCTTTTAAAAACTTTTTTATTTATACAATCAGTACATGAATTCTTTTCCTTATAAAATATTAGCATTATATAAATCAAGCTAAAATCCCTAACCTCCACCCTGGCCAGTTTCTATACCTTACCTAAAAGGAACAGTTGTTTTCAGTTTGATGTATATGTATGTTTGATATATATATATATTTTTCAAAATTAACAAGAAATTCTCAGTGTAGAAGTCCTTTATAGCCTTCCTACATTAACCTACCTGCTTTCATGAAAACTCTGTAATAAATGATATTAATGTTTTCCCTTTCCAACCTCCAGCTGTTGAATGTAACATCCTTTAACATCAGTAAAAATCATATCAAAGCAACAAATCAACTAAATGCTTATAGATAAAGCCATAATATTATGGCTTTTAAAATGGCCTTTATGTATTGAAACTTAATCAGTAAAACTAATATTTTCTTCATATTTTTAGTGCCTGGCTGTCTGGCTATGAAAACCCTGTGGTGTCGCGAATTAATATGAGAATCCAAGATCTAACAGGACTAGATGTCTCCACAGCAGAGGAATTACAGGTAGGTAATCACATTATTCTTCTACTTCTTCAAAAGATGCTTCACATAGAGAACTCTCCTCAATGTTATGTGGCAGCCTGGATGGGAGGGGAGTTTGGGGGAGAATGGATACATGTATATGCATGGCTGAGTCCCTTTGCTATCCATCTCAAATTATCACAACACTATTAATTGGCTATATTCCAATACAAAATAAAAAGTTAAAGTTTTTTTTTAAAGATGCTTCAGATGAGATTTTTCTGTCACTGTACAGAGAGTATTCAATTTGCAATATACTTTGTGACTGTAAAAGTGAATATATAGGCTGAAACCGTGTACACTGATCTTAATAATCAGTGGGAAAACTTAAAATTGTTCTGGGACCTTTAAAATTTTTTCTCAAAACATTAAAAACTCTTACTGTTGAGTATAAATTTCTAGGGAAATTAAAAATATGTAATACTAATATTTATTAGTACAGTTTTTCATAAATAATTTTTTCTTTCTGTTTTTTATTCATATAACATAAAATTTACCCTGGTTTTAGTATTTACATGGTTGTACAATCATCACCACTATTTTCATCACACCAAAAGAAACCTCATTTAAGTAATCACTCTCCATTCCCTGCTCTAGTGCCCCTGGCAAATGCTTCTCTACTTTCTATCAATTTGCCTATTCTAGATATTTCATGTAAATGGAGTAATACAATATGTGGCTTGGTATATTTGGGTTATTTCACTTAACAATGTTTTTAAGCTATATATGTGTTGTAGCATGAATCAGTACTTCATGCTTTTTCGTGTCTGAATAATACTCTCTTGTTGGATATACCACATTTTATTTATCAGTTGAAGAATATTTGTTTCCACTCTTTGGATATTATGACTAATGCTGTGAACATTTGTCTACAAATTTTTGAACAGACAACATTTAAATTCCTCTTGGGTATATATCTACTTAAGGAAGTGTGCTGGGTCATGTGTTATCTTTGATATTTGAGGAGCTGACAAACTGTTTTCCCAAATGGCCACATGATTTTACGTTTTCCCAAATGGCCACATGATTTTATGATCCCACTGGCAATGTACAAGGGTTCCATTTTTGTCACATCTTTGCCAACACCTGTTCTTGCCTGGTTTTTTAAATTAAGATTAATATGTTTGAAATGCTATTTCATTATGGTTTTTATTTGCATTTCCCTGGAAAACCACTAGACCATTCAGGTATGACCTAAATCAAATCCCTTATGATTATACAGTGAAAGTGAGAAATAGATTTAAGGGATTAGATCTGATAGAGTGCCTGATGAACTATGGACAGAAGTTCGTGACATTGTACAGGAGACAGGGAGCAAGACCATCCCCAAGAAAAAGAAATGCAAAAAAGCAAAATGGCTGTCTGAGGAGGCCTTACAAATAGCTGTGAAAAGAAGAGAAGTGAAAAGCAAAGGAGAAAAGCAAAGATATACCCATTTGAATGCAGAGTTCCAAAGACTAGCAAGGAGAGATAAGTAAGCCTTCCTCAATGATCAATGCAAAAAAATAGAGAAAAACAATAGAATGGGACAGACTAGAGATCTCTTCAAGAAAATTAGAGATACCAAGGGAACATTTCATGCAAAGATGGGCTCAATAAAGGACAGAAATGGTATTGTCCTAACAGAAACAGAGATATTAAGAAGAGGTGGCAAGAATACAAAGAAGAACTGTACAAAAAAGATCTTCATGACCCAGATAATCATGATGGTGTGATCACTCACCTAGAGCCAGACATCCTGGAATGCGAAGTCAAGGAAGCATCACTACGAACAAAGCCAGTGGAGGTGATGGAATTCCAGTTGAGCTATTTCAAATCCTAAAAGATGATGCCGTGAAAATGCTGCAGTCAGTATGTCAGCAAATTTGGAAAACTCAGCAGTGGCCACAGGACTGGAAAAGGTCAGTTTTCATTCCAATCCCAAAGAAAGGCAATGCCAAAGAATGCTCAAACTACCTCACAATTGCACTCATCTCACACGCTAGTAAAGTAATGCTCTAAATTCTCCAAGCCAGGCTTCAGCAATACGTGAACCGTGAACTTCCAGATGTTCAAGCTGGTTTTAGAAAAGGCAGAGGAACCAGAGATCAAATCGCCAACATCTGCTGGATCATCGAAGAAGCAAGAGTGTTCCAGAAAAACATATATTTCTGCTTTATTGACTATGCCAAAGCCTTTGACTGTGTGGATCACAATAAACTGTGGAAAATTCTGAAAGAGATGGGAATACCAGACCATCTCACCTGCCTCTTGAGAAACCTGTATGCAGGTCAGGAAGCAACAGTTAGATCTAGACACAGAACAACAGACTGGTTCCAAATAGGAAAAGGAGTACATCAAGGCTGTATATTGTCACCCTGCTTATTTAACTTATACACAGAGTACATCATGAGAAACGCTGGGCTGGAAGAATCACAAGCTGGAATCAAGATTGTTGGGGGAAATATCAATAACCTCAGATATGCAGATGATACCACCCTTAAGGCAGAAAGTGAAGAAGAACTAACGAGTGAAAAAGTTGGCTTAAAGCTCAACATTCAGAAAACTAAGATCATGGCATCTGGTCCCATCACTTCATGGCAAATAGATGAGGAAACAGTGGCTGACTTTATTTTTGGGGGCTCCAAAATCACTGCAGATGGTGATTGCAGCCATGAAATTAAAAGACGCTTACTCCTTGGAAGGAAAGTTATGACCAACCTAGACAGCATATTAAAAAGCAGAGACATCACTTTGTCAACAAAGATCCATCTAGTCAAGGCTATGGTTTTTCCAGTAGTCATGTATGGATGTGAGAGTTGGACTGTAAAGAAAGCTGAGCGCTGAAGAATTGACGCTTTTGAACTGTGGTGTTGGAGAAGACTCTTGAGAGTCCCTTGGATTGAAAGGAGATCCAACCAGTCCATCCTGAAGGAGATCAGTCCTGGGTGTTCATTGGAAGGACTGATGTTGAAGCTGAAACTCCAATACCTTGGCCACCTGATTGGAAGAGCTGACTTATTTGAAAAGACCCTGATGCTCGGAAAGATTGAGGGCAGGAGGAGAAGGGGGTGACAGAGGATGAGATGGTTGGATGGCATCACCGACTCAATGGACAAACCCAATGGAGTTTGGGTAAACTCTGGGAGTTGGTGCTGGACAGGGAGGCCTGGCATGCTGCGGTTCATGGGGTCGCAGAGAGTCAGACACGACTGAGTGACTGAACTGAACTGATTGCTGTTGAGTATCTTTTCATGAGCTTATTAGCTATTTTTATATCTATGAAAAAAATTTGTATTTAAATCCTTTGCCTGTTTTTTAAATGGGATTATTTGTCTTTTATTGAGTTATATGTGTTGTTCATATGTTCTGAATACTGGACCCATATTAAGTATATGGTTTGCAAATATTTTCTCCGATTCTCTGGGGTGTCTTTTACTTTCTTGATGGTGTCCTTTGGCAAAAATTTTTAATTTCTATGGAGTCTGATGTGATTTTTTTGGTTGCTTTTGCGTAAGGTGTCTTAAGAAACCCTTGCCTAATCCAAGGACATAAAGATTTACACCTGTGGTTTTTCCTATAACTTTCATGGTTCTATTTCTTACATTCAGGTCTTTGATCCATCTTGAGTCATTTTTATATATGATGTAATGTATAGGCCCAACTTCATTCTTTTCATGTGGTTATATAGGCAATTGTCCCAGCATCGTTTGTTGAAAGCTAGTCTTTACTATTGAATTGTCTCAGTAATTTAAAATATTAGAAATATTGAGGATTACCGTGTTTTAAATCTTTGTAAGCACTTATCAACAGTAGTTTTCTTTCTTCTCATTGTGAAACTTATGGTACAGAGCGAGCATCTTTTCTCTTTCTTTGTAAATTGTCCTGCTTCTAAGTTTGGTTCAGCTTTTAGTGTTTTATCCTTTTGCTTTTAATGTTGTTAAATATCTCTGAGAGATCTTTTTTTTTTTAATTAATTAATTAATTAATTTATTTTTTCAGTGGGTTTTTTTCATACATTGACATGAATCAGCAATAGATTTACACGTATTCCCCATCCCGATCCCCCCTCCCACCTCCCTCTCCACCCAATTCCTCTGGGTCTTCCCAGTGCACCAGGCTCGAGCACTTGTCTCATGCATCCCACCTGGGCTGGTGACCTGTTTCACCATAGATAATATACATGCTGTTCTTTCGCAACATCCCACCCTCACCTTCTCCCACAGAGTTCACAAGTCTGTTCTGTACTTCTCTGTCTCTTTTTCTGTTTTGCATATAGGGTTGTCGTTACCATCTTTCTAAATTCCATATATATGTGTTAGTATGCTGTAATGTTCTTTATCTTTCTGGCTTACTTCACTCTGTATAATGGGCTCCAGTTTCATCCATCTTATTAGAACTGGTTCAAATGAATTCTTTTTAATGGCTGAGTAATATTCCATGGTGTATATGTACCACAGCTTCCTTATCCATTCATCTGCTGATGGGCATCTAGGTTGCTTCCATGTCCTGGCTATTATAAACAGTGCTGCGATGAACATTGGGGTGCACGTGTCTCTTTCAGATCTGGTTTCCTCGGTGTGTATGCCCAGAAGTGGGATTGCTGGGTCATATGGCAGTTCTATTTCCAGTTTTTTAAGAAATCTCCACACTGTTTTCCATAGCGGCTGTACTAGTTTGCATTCCCACCAACAGTGTAAGAGGGTTCCCTTTTCTCCACACCCTCTCCAGCATTTATTGCTTGTAGACTTTTGGATAGCAGCCATCCTGACTGGCGTGTAATGGTACCTCATTGTGGTTTTGATTTGCATTTCTCTGATAATGAGTGATGTTGAGCATCTTTTCATGTGTTTGTTAGCCATCTGTATGTCTTCTTTGGAGAAATGTCTGTTTAGTTCTTTGGCCCATTTTTTGATTGGGTCATTTATTTGTCTGGAATTGAGCTGCAGGAGTTGCTTGTATATTTTTGAGATTAATCCTTTGTCTGTTGCTTCATTTGCTATTATTTTCTCCCAATCTGAGGGCTGTCTTTTCACCTTACTTATAGTTTCTTTTGTTGTGCAAAAGCTTTTAAGTTTCATTAGGTCCCATTTGTTTATTTTTGCTTTTATTTCCAATATTCTGGGAGGTGGGTCATAGAGGATCTTGCTGTGATTTATGTCGGAGAGTGTTTTGCCTGTGTTCTCCTCTAGGAGTTTTATAGTTTCTGGTCTTCCATTTAGATCTTTAATCCATTTTGAGTTTATTTTTGTGTATGGTGTTAGAAAGTGTTCTAGTTTCATTCTTTTACAGTGGTTGACCAGCTTTCCCAGCACCACTTGTTAAAGAGGTTGTCTTTTTTCCATTGTATATCCTTGCCTCCTTTGTCAAAGATAAGGTGTCCATAAGTTCGTGGATTTATCTCTGGGCTTTCTATTCTGTTCCATTGATCTATATTTCTGTCTTTGTGCCAGTACCATACTGTCTTGATGACTGTGGCTTTGTAGTATAGTCTGAAGTCAGGCAGGTTGATTCCTCCAGTTCCATTCTTCTTTCTCAAGATTACTTTGGCTATTCGAGGTTTTTTGTATTTCCATACAAATTGTGAAATTATTTGTTCTAGTTCTGTGAAAAATACCGTTGGTAGCTTGATAGGGATTGCATTGAATCTATAGATTGCTTTGGGTAGAATAGCCATTTTGACAATATTGATTCTTCCAATCCATGAGCATGGTATGTTTCTCCATCTGTTTGTGTCCTCTTTGATTTCTTTCATCAGTGTTTTATAGTTTTCTATGTATAGGTCTTTTGTTTCTTTAGGTAGATATATTCCTAAGTATTTTATTCTTTTTGTTGCAATGGTGAATGGTATTCTTTCCTTAATTTCTCTTTCTGTTTTTTCATTGTTAGTATATAGGAATGCAAGGGATTTTTGTGTGTTAATTTTATATCCTGCAACTTTACTATATTCATTGATTAGCTCTAGTAATTTTCTATATAGAGGATCATGTCATCTACAAACAGTGAGAGTTTCACTTCTTCTTTTCCTATCTGGATTCCTTTTACTTCTTTTTCTGCTCTGATTGCTGTGGCCAGAACTTCCAACACTATGTTGAATAGTAGTGGTGAGAGTGGGCATCCTTGTCTTGTTCCTGATTTCAGGGGAAATGCTTTTAATTTTTCACCATTGAGGGTGATGCTTGCTGTGGGTTTGTCATATATAGCTTTTATTATGTTGAGGTATGTTCCTTCTATTCCTGCTTTCTGGAGAGTTTTAATCATGAATGGGTGTTGAATTTTGTCAAAGGCTTTCTCTGCATCTATTGAGATAATCATATGGTTTTTATCTTTCAATTTGTTCATGTGGTGTATTACATTGATTGATTTGCGGATATTAAAGAATCCTTGCATTCCTGGGATAAAGCCCACTTGGTCGTGGTGTATGATTTTTTTAATATGTTGTTGGATTCTGTTTGCTAGAATTTTGTTAAGGATTTTTGCATCTATGTTCATCAGTGATATTGGCCTGTAGTTTTCTTTTTTGGTGGCATCTTTGTCTGGTTTTGGAATTAGGGTGATGTTGGCCTCATAGAATGAGTTTGGAAGTTTACCTTCCTCTGCAATTTTCTGGAAGAGTTTGAGTAAGATAGGTGTTAGCTCTTCTCTAAATTTTTGGTAGAATTCAGCTGTGAAGCCATCTGGTCCTGGGCTTTTGTTTGCTGGAAGATTTTTGATGACAGTTTCGATTTCCTTGCTTGTGATGGGTCTGTTAAGATCTATTTCTTCCTGGTTCAGTTTTGGAAGGTTATACTTTTCTAAGAATTTGTCCATTTCATCCAAGTTGTCCATTTTATTGGCATAGAGCTGCTGGTAGTAGTCTCTTATGATCCTTTGTATTTCAGTGTTGTCTGTTGTGATCTCTCCATTTTCATTTCTAGTTTTGTTAATTTGGTTCTTCTCTCTTTGCTTCTTAATGAGTCTTGCTAATGGTTTGTCAATTTTGTTTATTTTTTCAAAAAACCAGCTTTTAGCTTTGTTGATTTTTGCTATGGCCCCTTTAGTTTCTTTTGCATTTATTTCTGCCCTAATTTTTAAGATTTCTTTCCTTCTGCTAACCCTGGGGTTCTTCATTTCTTCCTTCTCTAATTGCTTTAGGTGTAGAGTTAGGTTATTTATTTGGCTTTTTTCTTGTTTCTTGATGTGAGCCTGTAATGCTATGAACCTTCCCCTTAGCACTGCTTTTACAGTGTCCCATAGGTTTTGGGTTGTTGTGTTTTCATTTTCATTCATTTCTATACATATTTTGATTTCTTTTTTGATTTCTTCTATGATTTGTTGGTTATTCAGAAGCGTGTTATTTAGCCTCCATATGTTTGAATTTTTAACAATTTTTTTCCTGTAATTGAGATCTAATCTTACTGCACTGTGGTCAGAAAAGATGACTGGAATGATTTCAATTTTTTTGAATTTTTCAAGACCAGATTTATGGCCCAGGATGTGATCTATTCTGGAGGAGGTTCCGTGTTCACTTGAGAAAAAGGTGAAGTTGATTGTTTTGGGGTGAAATGTCCTATAGATATCAATTAGGTCTAGCTGGTCCATTGTGTCATTTAAGGTTTGTGTTTCCTTGTTAATTTTCTGTTTAGTTGATCTATCCATAGTTGTGAGTGGGATATTAAAGTCTCCCACTATTATTGTGTTACTATTAATTTCCTCTTTCATACTTGTTAGCGTTTGCCGTACATATTGCGGTGCTGCTATGTTGGGTGCATATATATTTATAATTGTTATATCTTCTTCTTGCATTAATCCTTTGATCATTATGTAGTGTCCCTCTTTGTCTCTCTTCACATCCTTTATTTGAAAGTCTATTTTATCTGATATGAGTATTGCGACTCCTGCTTTCTTTTGGTCTCCGTTTGCGTGAAATATTTTTTTCCAGCCCTTCACTTTTAGTCTGTATGTGTCTCTTGCTTTGAGGTGGGTCTCTTGTAGACAGCATATATAGGGGTCTTGTTTTTGTATCCATTCAGCCAATCTTTGTCTTTTGGTTGGGGCATTCAGCCCATTTACATTTAAGGTAATTATTGATAGGTGTGGTCCCGTTGCCATTTACTTTGTTGTTTTGGGTTCACATTTATACAACCTTTCTGCATTTCCTATCTAGAGAAGATCCTTTAGCATTTGTTGAAGAGCTGGTTTGGTGGTGCTGAATTCTCTCAGCTTTTGCTTGTCTGTAAAGCTTTTGAATTCTCCTTCATATCTGAATGAGATCCTTGCTGGGTACAGTAATCTAGGTTTTAGGTTATTCTCTTTCATTACTTTCAGTATGTCTTGCCATTCCCTTCTGGCCTGGAGGGTTTCTATTGATAGATCAGCTGTTATCCTTATGGGAATCCCTTTGTGTGTTATTTGTTGTTTCTCTGAGAGATCTTTTATTGATGATTTTTTTCCAGAGTCACTTCCTCCAAGATATCTTCATTCTTTTCATCATGATCACTTTCTTTATGTTAATAAGTTTACTGTCAACAAAATTCCTCTGACCTTCACCAGATTCCTCTGACTGCATATCTAGAGTTTCTCAAACAGCAAAAGTTGGAAACATTTTCCTTGTCAGCCTTTTATTCTTCATCTCCATTTTAGTTTGATTTGTGGGGGGATCAGCATGAGTTTTCTTTTTAATATTGAAGTATAGTTGATTTACAATGTTGTGTTAGTTTCAGGCATACTGCAAAGTGATTTAGTTACACATACCTATATATATGTATTCTTTTTCAGATTCTTTTCCCCTGTAGGTTATTACAGAGTATTGAGTAGAGTTCCTTGTGCTATATAGTAAGTCTTTATTAGTTATCTATTTTATATATAGTGGTGTGTGTGTGTACACACTGCTTGGTCATAAATCCCCTAGGCGGATTCTTTACCACTGCGCCACCTGGGAAGCCTCATATTAACTAGTATGTGTATGTTAATCCCAAGTTCCTAATTTATCCCTTCCTGCCACCTTTCTGCTTTGGTAACCATGTCTGTTTTGTTTTGTTTTTGTTTTTCAATTTTGTAGTTTGTATTGGAGTATAGCTGATTAACAGTGTTGTGATGGTTTTAGGTGAACAGTGAAGGGACTCAGCTATACATACACATGTATCCATTCTCCCCTAGATGGCACAGTGATAAAGAATCTGCCTGCCTGTGTAGGAGATGTGGGTTCAGTTCCTGGGTTGGGCAGATCCCCTGGAAGAGGAAATGACAACCCATTCCAGTATTCTTTCCTGGAAGATTCCATGGACAAAAGAGCCTGGTGGGCTACAGTCCATGAGATCACAAAGTGTCAGACACAACTAAGTGCGTGCACACACACACTCTCCCCCAAACTCCCCTCCCATCTTGGTCCTTATTGGTTATCCATTTTGAATATAGCAGTGTGTTTATGTCCATCCCAAACTCCCTATCTATCCCTTTCCCTTAGTCATTCCCCCACCCCCAACCATAAGCTTGTTCTGAGAGTCTCATTTTTGTTTTGTAAGTAAGTTCATTTGTATCAGTTTTTTAGATTCCACATATAAGTGATCAAATGATATTTGTGTTTGTCTGACTTACTTGGTATGACAATCTCTATGTTGTTGCAAGTGGAATTATTTCATTCCTTTTTATGGCTGAGTAATAGTCTATTGACAAGTATATACCACATCCTTGTCTATTCCTCTGTCAGTGGACATTTAGGTTGCTTCTTAAATGTCTTAGCTGTTGCAAATAGTGCTGAAGTGAACATTGGGGTGCATGTATCTTTTAGAATTATGGTTTTCTCTGGTTATAGGCCCAGGAGTGGGATTGCTGAATTATTTGAAAGCTCTGTTTTTCGTTTTTTAAGGAAGCTCCATACTGTTCTCTGTAGTGGCTCTGTCAGTTTACATTCCCACCAAGAGTGTAGGAAGGTTCTCCTTTCTGCACACCCTCTCCAGCATTTTTTGTTTCTAGACTTTTTTATGATGGTCATTCTGACCCTTGTGAGGTAATACCTCATAGTTTTGATTTGCATTTCTCCAATAATTAGTGATGTTGAACATTTTTTTCATGTGCTTTTTGGTCATCTGTACGTCGTCTTTGGAGAAACATCTATTTAGATCTTCTGCCCATTTTTTGTTAGGGTTTCTTTTTTGATACTGAGTTGTGTGAGCTCTTTGTGTATTTTGGAGATTAATCCCTTTTATCAGTCGCATTGTGAGAGAAGTTAGCTCAGGTCCTACTCATCTTTTCCCATCTTGTCCCAGGACCGAGTCCATTTCAGTTTGATTTCAATTTCAGTTACAGCATTATTGCTTTCCATTTCTCTGCTGCAGTTGCCTTTGTTGGGCAATTTCTTCTAATTGTCTATTATTGCAAAATATCACATAGATTTTTACTGGGGAATAAGGAGGCATATGCTTTGCTGTCTGTACAAGAACTGAATAACAGATACGCAGTGGCCAATCATTGATACTTTAGAGAAATGGTTGGTCATTGGTCATGTTGTGTAGCTATTATGTAGTAATTTGTGGATTGAAGAGCTGGTAGCAATATTTGCTAGTATATATAGTAATTACTGTGGTCTTGTATATAATTACTCACAGTTAATGTATCATGGTAACTGAAATGTCCACTGTGCTGTTGGGGGTCTAGTGTTAATGGTTACCTTTGAACTGTGGTGTTGGAGAAGACTCTTGAGAGTCCCTTGGACTGCAAGGAGATCCAACCAGTCCATCCTAAAGGAGATCAGTTCCAGGCATTCATTGGAAGGACTGATGCTGAAGCTGAAACACCAATACTTTGGCCACCTCATGAGAAGAGTTGACTCATTAGAAAAGACCCTGATGCTGGGGGGGATTGGGGGCAGGAGGAGAAGGGGACGACAGAGGATGAGATGGCTGGATGGCATCACTGACTCGATGAACATGAGTTTAAGTAAGCTCTGGGAGTTGGTGATGGACAGGGAGGCCTGGCGTGCTATGATTCATGGGGTCGCAGAGAGTTGGACATGACTGAGCGACTGAACTGAACTAAAACCATGATATCTGAGATTTGTGCATTTTAGAACTGTGGAAAACAGGACTTGCCTATATTTAAGTTTGCCTAAGTAAGTTATCATACTCCATGGTCATCTACAACTTCCTTGGTACTCATTTGATTATTAAAAAAATAAAAGCTATGATGTGTCTTTTTCTTTTCTAATTTGTATTTACTCTTACCTGCTTAACCTTCACAGGCTCTTTCAGGCTACTTTATATATTTCTGACTGAATAGTCTGATCCAAACCAAGGCATCTACAACATATGAAGTAAATTATCCACAGTAATAATAATTTACATGAGACTTGGACTTTGCTGTGGGCAACAGTTTTAATTATGTACTCATTTTAAGAGCAGTGCTCTTTAAAAAGCTTATATTTTCCTTTCATTTTGTTAGCATTTTGTCATATTGAGGTGAAAAGAGGTAGTTAACATTATCTTTATTTTACCAACAAGAAAACTGATTGTATCCAAAGTTACATATGCTGTATTATAACTAAGAAATCTGGACGATGAACTCAGACCAAATATTTTTCTTACTTTCTTTTGCTGCTTCACACTGGGGCATTGTCACATCCAAATGAAGTTGTCAGGGCCTTCCAACAGGAATAATTAAATTGGTGTTAACTTCTTCCCTTTCTTTACTTAAGTAGGGGAAAAAAAAATACATATTCCAAGGGGGATTTCATTAAAGCAGATTGGGAATTTGCCAATATTTTGAGCTTTGGGAAACATGAATCTTGATTTAAATTCTTAAGGAAAGTGTTTAGTGACAATAATAAAAATTGTGAAATTCTAATTTTAGAAAACTAATTCTAAAAATCAAAGTTTGTTATGTATTAGGAAAATCATGTGCTCCAAACATTTGCTAAAGAAAAGCATATTAACTAAGATTCTAAAATAGCATATAACAGCTGTTAGTTTTTCATCCTTGATTTCTTAGAAACTCTCACTGATTAAAAAAAAAAAATCCTTTGCTTCTCATTTATTTAGAAGTACCTAACTGTGATATATAAGACATCAAAATGGGACTCAGATTTTTTTGAATAGTAATCTTGATAGTTCTTTCATTCATGCCTTGTTTCTTATGCAGGTAGCAAATTATGGAGTTGGAGGACAGTATGAACCTCATTTTGATTTTGCACGGGTAAGTAAAAAAAAAATGGAGAATGTAGGACCCTATTTTGATTTTGCATGGGTAAGTTAAAAAAAAAAAAAATGGAGAATGTAGAAGTTCCACTGAAACTTAGGCATGACATGTTAATTCTGTTCTTTTAGTATTATAAATTCATAGCTCATTTTGGAATAGATTTGTAGCTCATTTGTGGAAGCATAGTGGGATAGATATTCTGTACATTTTAGAAGTAAGAAACAACTAGAGACATGGTAAAAGGATTTAGGATACTTTTAAATGCATTGCTGAGCTTGGGGGAAAGTATAGGAAGTTCTCAAAGGCAAACTGAACAAAGAAAATCTAGAGACTAAAATTAGAGTTAAAAGGAAGCAAAAAGGCTGAGGCTGAAGGCATATACCTCCAGGAATGTAGAGCTTTGGAGATTAACAGCTCTGTGAGAGGACCTGCATAAATGTAGGCTACTGACCTGAGATCCCTGCATAAAACCTAAATTTCTAAAGGCTTACACCTTCAGAGAAAAAAAAGATGGCCTAGAAAATCATCTGCTTTGAGTCAGGACACTTCAGGAGTTTCCTTTTGCATCCTGGCTTGAGTAAGATGTATTATGGGGAGTTTCTTTGGGCAGTTTGAAAGCATAGGCCTGCCAACAGCTATAGGTGCTGTTGATATAGGGTGTTGATATCTCAGTGATCAGATACAGAATATAAAATAACTATACGATACTTTAAAAATAAAAGATAAGACAAAAATGAATAAATTCTCAAAATGATTTAACTGAAATAAACAGAATCTTCAGGTTGAAAATTTTTTTGAAATTTTAAATTTAGTGGATAAACAGATTAGACAGCTAAAGTGAATTAGTGAATTGGCCAGTAAATCTGTAGGAATTACAGGAATACATTTTGAAAGAAAAAAAATATAAAATAGATGCGGAGACTGGAGGAGAAATAATATAAAGCAGTTTGTTAAAAAGCCATCCTTGCCCAAGTACTCTTGCTTAAGTGTTTAACCTTTTAAATAAAAGTAATTTTAACATGTTGAGCTATGAATTATGTCATTACCAAATCTTAATTTAAGCTTTATTATAATTACATGAATTCTAAGAAATGTGCCAAGTATTCAATAAACTTCTTGATCTATTACCATTTTTAAATAAGAGTATATTCTTTGGAAAGGAAACACAGTCTGTTAACATATTGTGTTATATTCCTTGACTGACTTAATCCTAAAATCCTAGATACTTTCTGTGTATAGGCTAGCAAAGAATATATTTTTAGTCTATTTTCCTTCTATTTTCAATTACTGAAAAATGTCTTAGGATCTTGGATGACGTGAAAGACTGCAGTTTAAGTTCTGACATTAATGTAACTAAACTTTTTTTCTTAGATTTGTATTTTGAAATAATTAGAGACTCCTAGGAAGTTCCCCCCAAAAAATGTACAGGAAGAGCCCATGCACCCTTCACTCAGCCTTCTTCAGTGTTAACATCTTGAATAACTATAGTACATCATTAAAACCAGAAAACTGGCACTGGCACAAGCAACAGAGCTTATTCATGTTTCACCAGTTATACTGGCTCTCGTGTGTGTATGTGTATAGTTTTGTTACATGTGCAGCTTTGTGTGACCACCAGCCCAGGTCAGGGTACATAACTGCACCATCACTGTCACACTCCCTTGTATACCACTCTAGCTCCACATACCCTTCTGCTATCCCTCACTGCTGGTAGTCATCAATCTGTTCTTTACGATAATTGTTATTTCATAAATGTCATGTAAATGTTATGTACAGCATGCATCCTTTTAAGATGGTTTCTTTTCACTCAGCATAATTCCCTTGAGATTCATCCATGTTTTTGCAGAACATATTGATAGGGTGTTTCTTTTTATTGCTGAGTAGTCTCTCATGGTATGGAAATACCAGTTTGTTTAGTCATTCATCTTTTGAAGGATATTAAGGGACATTGAGAATATGACAAAGGAATGTGTATAAATTTCTGTATGAAAAATAAAATACTTTTTTTTTTTTGAGAAAATACAAAGAGACTATTCTGTATTTTAATTAGCTTTAAATAGCCAGATGTAAATTCTCCAGCCACGTTAAAGTGCTGACAGTCCAAAAGACAGGAATAGTAGCAGTGTGAACATTTGAATGGATCATGAGTTCAAAGTAAATCTCAAAGTTATTTTTTTTACCCACAGAGAATTGATTTAATGAATGTGGCTGAAAGTCTCTCATGTCTTGCTTGTTTGGAAGCTAAAAACTATCGGTGTTAATTTTTAAAACAATCTGTGGATAGTAGATATTGGTTTTCATTGTATAGACTAACACATCTGTTTCTCTCCCCAAATGCTCTTATCAGAAGTATTCAGTGTACTAGTTGAATCAACAGTCAACAAATATTTGAGAGACTTTTGTATATAGTGCACTGGATATTACAAAGGAACCTTTAGGGGCTATTTTTAGCATACTGTTCAGCATGTTACTGATGTTTAGTTGCCTGTGGAGAACTTGCATTACTGAATTTTACATCACTGAATTGTATTTTATTCACAGAAAGATGAGCCAGATGCTTTCAAAGAGCTGGGGACAGGAAACAGAATTGCTACGTGGCTGTTTTATGTAAGTTATAGCTAAAATTTTCATTTTAAATGGGATTTGATCACATGCCTTATTTTAATGTGTTTAGATGTTTGCTTTGGTTAGCTCTTAACATCTTAGTTGAATGTTTCTTACAACTGAGTAAAGAGAGTTAAGATTTTTTTTTCATTTATCACTTTTTCAGGTTGTACTTACTACAGCCTGAGAAAGAAAGTTAAAATCATCATATCAGAAAAGTGTACAAATCATAGGTATTAACTTGATAAATTTTCACAAAGGGAATATATCTAGTGTATTCGGCACTCAGACTAAGAAATGGTAAATTACAGCACCCTGGAAGCCCTTTCCTCAAGGGTAACCATTCTCCCATGTTAATTACTTTCAACACAGTATGATGTTTTTAAAAATTATTTATCTATTGATATATATATAGAAAAAACCAAGCTTTGATCATATAATATTTGCCCCAGTTATCTATTGCTGCATAACAAATCACACCAAAACTGAATGGTTTAAATTAATAATTTGATTTTTACCTTTCATGGTGGTGAGATTGGCCTTTATTCATGGTTCTTGCTCTGAATCTCTCATGATGGCTGGCACTTGGGGTCACCTTGAAGGCTGAGATTGAAGCTAACCAAACCAAAATACTGACTTGTGACCTGGGCTTCCTCACAGCATGGTGACTGGCTTCTAAGAGCAAGCATCCTCCCACAAAAGGCAGTACATGACATTTTTATTAGCCATGCTCCAAAGTCAAATACTATCACTTCTGCTCTTTTATTAATTGAGGCCATTATAGATGTCTTCCATGCTTCAAGAGGGAAGGAACATAGACTCTACCACTCAAGAAGGATGTCCATGTCACGTAAAAAGAACACAGGGGTCAGGACATATTGGGATATATTAGATTGAGCAAGTACAATCTCCTACAGTGTTGTAACCTTCATTAACTTTAAAAGATTTACTTTATATTGATTTAGTTTTGCTTATTTCATTGTTATTTCCATCCCCTATCCTCCTTTGATTTATATGAAATGGAATCTTTTTGTGACCTGTTTTACTTCACCCCCTACTAGATCTGTGTCTCCCTACTCTGTCTGGTTTCTTTCTTCCTTGCTCCCTGCTACCTTCTGTTTGTCTTCTGCCCAGTTTTTTCCCATTCTTCTTTCCCTCCTTTTTTTTCTTCAAGCAGACCTCTCTCCCTGTATCCAACCTACCTTGTCACTCTCCTGATTTCTCTTCCTCATCCCTCTCTCTCTTTCCCTCTCACAACTCCATCTGGTTTGCAGAAGGATCTTAAGACACTATAAAAAAAAGGATTTAAGATGTATAAGATAAATTAAAAATGAGAATTATCACAAAGGGAAAACCAGGGGAGAAGTTGATAACACTATGCAAAAATTCATGTTGTGAAGTCTTTGTATATTTTCTAGAGGTGAGATCTGTAGACTTGTACTAATTTATATACCATCTTTTAAGTGTGATGCTTGTCAAACTTTTGATCTGTACATCTTTTACTTTATCAGATTAGCAGTTACTGTGGTGTTTTTTTTTTCATTTATTTTTATTAGTTGGAGGCTAATTACTTTACAATATTGTAGTGGTTTTTGTCATACATTGACAAGAATCAGCCTTGGATTTACACGTGTTCCCCATCCTGAACCCCCTCCCACCTCCCTCTCCACCCGATTCCTCTGGGTCTTCCCAGTGCACCAGGCCCGAGCACTCGTCTCGTGCATCCAACCTGGACTGGCGATCTATTTCACACTTGATAATATACATGTTTCGATGCTGTTCTCTCAGATCATCCCACCTTCGCCTTCTTCCATAGAGTCCAAAAGTCTGTTCTATACATCTGCGTCTCTTTTTCTGTCTTGCATATAGGGTTATTGTTACCATCTTTCTAAATTCCATATATATGTGTTAGTATACTGTAATGGTCTTTATCTTTCTGGCTTACTTCACTCTGTATAATGGGCTCCAGTTTCATCCATCTTATTAGAACTGATTCAAATGAATTCTTTTTAATGGCTGAGTAATATTCCATGGTGTATATATACCACAGCTTCCTTATCCATTTGTCTGCTGATGGGCATCTAGGTTGCTTCCATGTCCTGGCTATTATAAACAGTGTTGCGATGAACATTGGGGTGCACGTGTCTCTTTCAGATCTGGTTTCCTCGGTGTGTATGCCCAGTATTGTGGTTTTAATTTGCATTTCTCTTATTAGAGAGGTTGAACATCTTTTCAGATATTTAAGAGCCATTAAGCATTTGCTTTTGGCTGTATTTGATTCATAAAAGCAGACATACATGATGCTGTATTATTTGGTCCAGTATTCATAAATGTTAGATTATTTGTAACTATTAGACTACATATTAATTATGTCCCCCTTTAGTTATATATTGGAGAAGGAAATGGCAACCCACTCCAGTATTCTTGCCTGGAAAATCCCATGGACTGAGGATCCTGGTAGTCCATGGGGTCACAAAGAGTCGGATACGACTGAGCTACTTCACTTTCACTTTAGTTATATACAGCATTTTTATTAATTAGTTTTCATTTTTTCCCACTATTTGAATGCTCTTCCCAGATAGGCCCATAGCACAAAGTTTAAATTTCTCTAAAGTTAATTTTTCATTGCTTAAGAGCGATCAGGTCTTTGATACTGGTTATACGTGTATCACAGTAAAATACACATCTTTATATCACTCAGTGCCTTTAACTTTAAACTGTTTGATATTAAGGTCAGACTGTTTTGTTTGGTACAGCTTCCCTGGTGCCTTGGTGCAGCATTTGCCGATATATCACTGATTATAGCATATAGATGGATTTTGCTTGATGATACACTACATTATACTTATATTTTTGGAAAAAATCTGCACTCTGATCTCTGTTTCCTTTGCCTCATTTTGTGCACGTGCTGCTTCAATTTATTTGGAAGATTTGTGTTTTTATTCTGATTTACCTTTAAGACTATAAGATTTATAAAGTTAATTTTCTAATTTTTAGTTACTATGTGTTGATACCCTACATGAGAAATGACAAAACTGGTTGTAGTTTGTTACTTTTCTCTTAGTGTTTATTTCTATTTTGTTTGAATTCACCTATTTAAATATTTATTGAATACCTACTATTTTGAGGTTATCATTTTAGACACTGAAGTTCAGCAACAAAACAGGTGAAAATTCCTACCCCCATGGAGGTGATATTCTAGTGCTATATAATACATATTTATACCCTTATGTTACTCAATTTGTCAGTTTTAAATCCTCTCTTTTTACCTCTTGGCTATAAAAGAAATAGCTATCTTCCAAATCCTTTTCCAATCTCCCTTGCTGACTTTATCTTTCCTTTGCTTTTATCTATGTATGTAAACCCAAATGGCATCTTGTTTTTTAAAAACTGATCAGCATGCACCAACCCATCTATGTAAATAGAAGTCCAGGTATTCTCATTCTAGTTTTCAGTATCTTATCTGTCTCACAGCATGTTTAAATTTTTTTTTTTAAATATCTGACAGTTTATTAACCAGTGGAGCATACTGAACAACAAACTCTTACATCTTTCAGGAAGAAAAAACACTAAATTTGAAAACACATCACCCACTGAATTTGGACACAACACCTCTGCTCAATTAAGAGAAACATTTATACAGTCCAGATCTTTATTTTTACACCCATCAATCTATGAATTCATAGGGAATGGGCTCCAACAGTTCGGGTTCCTTTGCATTGGTCCTCATGAAGTGTGCTTCTCTGGGTGGAGCAGGCTGGCACTTCAGCTGAACTCAAGTTCCTTTCTCTCTGGTTTCCTTCTTTTTTGATCATTGTCCTTCACACGTTTCAGGAATCTATCTCAGCACATTAATTCTTTTGGCAAGAATCTTGTTCTTGTTTGTTTACAGTGATGCCAACAGCATGCTGGGTAACACTGTAGACTCTCCTAGTTTTGCCATGGTAACATTTGTGGGGTATTCCTTTACCCATTCCCTTGATATCTATAATATCACCCTTCTTGTAGATTCGCACATATGTGGCCAAAGGAACAACTCCATGTTTTCTAAAAGGCCTAGAGAACACGTAGTGGGTGCCCCTCCTCTTGCCCTTTGTGTTGGTCATTTTGGCGAATTACCCTGAGGGGCCACGGGAGAGATGGAAAGCAGCTGGAGACGCGCATGGGCCTTAGCTAGAAGACGGAGGTTCCGGCCAAAAGGGGCATGTTTAATTTTATTCTACCAGCACTTTTGATAATACTCTGTCATCTCTTATTAGATGAGTGATGTGTTAGCAGGAGGAGCCACTGTTTTTCCTGAAGTAGGAGCCAGTGTTTGGCCCAAAAAGGTAAGTTTGATTTGTCATTTTAACTGGGGGTGTTTCTCTGTATTTTTTTCCCCTCAGGAAGAGAGATACCTTTAGTTATTTATCTATAAAAATAAATAACATTTTAAAAGGTAGTATACTTAAGGAATACATTATCTATAGGAAAATCCTTACATTTTTTTTTTTTTTTTGGTACAATTTACCATGGGTACCCAGAGGTATGAACAACCAGGGATTAGTATTTAGAAGTTTTCATTTTTAAAATGGGTTCCATATGATGCTTGCTATTTATAAGATGTGTTAGCTTTGGCAGACATACTTCTTTGTTAAGCAACTCTGATGTTAATGTTTTCAGGTCATTGCCAAAATTTTGTAAGTTATGTCATACTTTCAGAATTCTATTAGAGGAAGATATAGTGCTGCCATGGAGAATTATTTCCACAAAACAGGAAAATTTAATTACTGTAAAAGTGATAACCTGATACTTTATTTGGGGATAATTTTGTATTGTTCTCCTTAGGGAACTGCTGTTTTCTGGTATAATCTATTTGCCAGTGGAGAAGGAGATTATAGTACACGGCATGCAGCCTGTCCAGTGCTGGTTGGAAACAAATGGGGTAAATATTTCCTGTACTCTCTGAATAGAATTTATGATTTTGGCCTCTTATTTTGGAATTATTTTTTATGACAATTTAAACACTATTTCCACTTGTTACTCTGAGAAACACTAATTGACTCAAAGTTGAGTTAGACAATATCTTCCTCTCATGGGATCCACAGTTGTCTCAGACACATTAGTGGGTAGAGTATAATGTATTATATAATAATACAAAGATGTAAACAGAAGACAGTAACTACTTACATTTAGGGAGGCTTCTTTGAAGTTTTGATTTTTCTGTTTGGTCTTGAAGATAAGCAGTTGTTTTCCAAGCATGTTAGGGACCAGGGCCAGGACTCGTATGAGGCTGGAGAGCTCTCAAGGGTCATGCAAGTATAGAACTGGCCAAGTTTAAAAAAGGGAATAGAAATGGGTAAGATTATTTTAATAAAGATTCATTTAACCCCATAACTATTTTAGTATGTGTCACTTGGCCACACTTCAAAGATTTAAAAAGAAGTGATGTTTATATTTGTGAACCACTGGACTAGAATAAAGAGAGGCTAGCACAGGAGAGAGGAGTTTAGAAGGCTGTTTCCTGTTTTCTAAGTGGGTGATGATAAAGGCTGGACTAAGGCAGCTGCAGAAGATTTGGAGAGCAGGGAACAGATTGAAGAGATCAAAGAAGGAAAAATGACAGGGTTTAATGAATGAAAGGTTGGCTACACAGGTTAAGAAAGGTAACAGACTAGTTAAGAATTAGTAAGAGTTAGTTTAAGTATCTTATACATGTTGATGCCATGTTCTATAATATAGGAGAAGAAGGAAATTAATTCCTTTTGGGGTGTATTAAACAGTATCTTGGAACACAGGAAGCTTAATGAGCACATAATAGAGATTAATCACAGAGTTGCTCCTTTAGCGTGGAGACACCTTGGAGAAGGAAATGGCTATCCACTCCAGTATTCTTGCCTGGAGAATTCCATGGACAGAGGAGCCTGGTGGGCTACAGTTTATGGTGTCGCAAAGTCAGACATGACTGGGCGACTAACACATATGCACATCACAAGCCTTAGATTGAACATTAGAAACTTTAGGAAGTGTACATTTACAGATTCTCAAATGTACATACATATAAAATCTTCTGTGTCTCCATCATTTAGTGAAGTTCTTGAAAGACAACCTCAGTAGCATGCATATTTGTCTGGTTTTGGTCTTGGGTTAAAAAATCCATGTTGAAACTTCACTATAGAGCTATATCTCATAAGTTAATTCAATACTAGTTAGATAGCAGGATACATTAATATATTTTGTTCTTTCACAGTATCCAATAAATGGCTCCATGAACGTGGACAGGAATTTCGAAGACCATGCACCTTGTCAGAATTGGAATGACAAATGAACTTTCTTTCTCTCCTGTTGTACTCTAATGTGTCTGATACACACAATTCCCAGTCTTAACTTTCAAGAGTTTACAATTGACTAACACTCCGTGATTGATTCAGTCATGAACCTCATCCCATGTTTCATCTGTGGACAATCACTAACTTTGTGGGGTTTTTTTCTTTTAAAAATAACACTAAATCACCACATTGTACATATAAAAACCTTAAAGTTCAGTTAGTATCACAGAGGACAAAAAGGCAGGGTTAAAAATGAGGAACTTTTACTTTTATATTTTAAAAACTTTTTTTGGTTGGAAAAAAAAATACACGTTAAGCATCTGGTTGTAATATTTCAGTATATCTCTGTTGGTTGGTGGTGGACTAAAATGGTCCATCTGATTAAGGAACAGATGCCTTACAGTGTATACCTAGGTACTATGTTTACCTAGTCTTAACTTTCTTCTGGATCTGCCTGACAACTAGGAATAAATTAGCCCTCTAAACTCGGTTCCATTTAACGTTTGCCCCTATGTTTTCTAAGTAGATTTTTTCTTCTCCCAAGTCCTTTTTTTTTTTTTTTTTTTCCCAAGTCCTTTTTAAAGTATTCTTTATTTTTACCAATCTGCTCCTTTCATAGCTCCTCTGTGGTGAATTAAATTTGAGTTAAAAAAATTTAACAGAAGGTCCTACATTAAAAAGTTTTGGCCTTCTTAACAGAAATGATCATGACTTAGCCTGTTTCTTCTTTTTCTTAAATGACTCATGATTTTGTCCAAAAATTTTTGTTGTTTTCCTTAGCTCTAATTCCTTGCCTCTTATTCCAGCTACAGACAGCAGGGGATGATGATGTTGGCATTCAGATTAAATAAATATTGTGCCTTAGGAGACTGGAAGTTTTAAAATGTACAAGTTCTTTCAATGATGAGGGAATTGATAAAAAAAAAAAAAAGTTTTTCCTAAACAGTCAAAATGTTTGTTTCTTCAATTCTGAAATGTGTTGTGACAATAACCTATTTATGATCTTAAACCTTTTTTTAAAAATGTTTCCGTTTTCTGTGTGGTATTTTTCATATTTGAATGTGAATATATGCTATTGCAATAACAGGTTATTTCTTTATATTTAGGACCTAAATTTATTCTCAATGTTCATTCATTCTAAAGTCTCATTGTATGGTAGAAAATGTAGTCTCTCCAAACCTTCAGATAGTTAATCAAAATACATTACCTTTAAAGGGAGCTCCAATCTTTAATACTATGGTTATGGAATTTTTACAATAATGTTATATAAGACTTTATTTTCTTCAGATATATGGTGTGGTAGTAGAAAGCTCTGAACCTAAGGAAGTATGTTACTTGACCCTTTAAGCTAACCTTTACATTTCTTATGGTGAATCCTAGTTCATAATAAGTCTCTTTATCCTTCACATAGTATTCAAATAGGAATTTGGTTAATTCTCTGGGAAAGAGGGTATTCAAAAACAATTGGTAAAAAGTTAACTGAAGTTTCTTTCTTCCACCTATCCTTTGTTCCACTACAAAGTCGGTGATGCCATCCAACCATCTCATCCTCTGTTGTCCCCTTCTCCTCTTGCCCTCAATCTTTCCCAGCATCAGGGTCTTTTCCAGTGAGTTAGCTCTTGGCATCAGGTGGCCAAAGTATTGGAGTTTCAGCTTCAGCATCAGTCCTTCCAATGAACACCCAGGACTGACCACCTTTACGATGGACTGGTTGGACCTCCTTGCAGTCCAAGGGACTCTCAAGAGTCTTCTCCGACACCACAGTTGAAAAGCATCAATTCTTCGGCGCTCAGCTTTCTTTATAGTCCAACTCTCACATCTATACATTACTGGAAAAACCATAACCCTGACTAGACGTCTGGACCTTTGTTGGCAAAGTAATATCTCTGCTTTTTAATATGCTGTCTAGGTTGGTCATAACTTTCCTTCCAAGGAGTAAGCGTCTTTTCATTTCATGGCTGCAGTCACTATCTGCAGTGACTTTGGAGCCCCCCAAAATAAAGTCTGCCACTGTTTCCCCATCTATTTGCTGTGAAGTGATGGGATCAGATGCCATGATCTTAGTTTACTGAATGTTGAGCTTTAAGCCAACTTTTTCACTCTCCTCTCATTTTCATCAAGAGGCTGTTTAGTTCTTCTTCACTTTCTACCATAAGGGTGGTATCCTCTGCATATCTGAGGTTATTGATATTTCTCCCGACAATCTTGATTCCAGCTTGTGCTTCCTCCAGCCCAGTGTTTCTCATGATGTACTCTGCATATCAGTTAAGTAAGCAAGGTGACAATATACAGGGTTGACATACTCCTTTTCCTATTTTGAACCAGTCTGTTGTTCCATGTCCAGTTCTAACTGTTGCTTCCTGACCTGCATACAGGTTTCTCAAGAGGCAGGTCAGGTGGTCTCTTTCAGAATTTTCCAGTTTGTTGTGATCCACACAAAGACTTTGGCATAGTCAATAAAGTAGAAATAGATGTTTTTCTGGAACTCTATTGCTTTTTCGATGATCCAGCAGATGTTGGCAATTGATCTCTGGTTCCCCTGCTTTTTCAAAAACCAGCTTGAACATCTGGAAGTTCATGGTTCACATATTGCTGAAGCTTGGCTTGGAGAATTTTGAGCATTACTTTACTAGCGCGTGAGATGAGTACAATTGTGTGGTAGTTTTAGCATTCTTTGGCATTGCCTTTCTTTGGGATTGGAATGAAAACTGACCTTTTCCAGTCCTGCGGCCACTGCTGAGTTTTCCAAATTTGCTGGTATACTGAGGGCAACACTTTCACAGCATCATCTTTCAGGATTTGAAATAGCTCAACTGGAATTCCATCACCTCCACTAGCTTTGTTCATAGTGATGCTTCTTTGACTTCGCATTCCAGGATGTCTGGCTCTAGGTGAGTCTAACTTCTAGATGGTCTAACTTCATGACCATTGTGATTATCTGGGTCATGAAGTTCTTTTTTGTATAGTTCTTCTTTGTATTCTTGCCACCTCTTCTTAACATCTTCTGCTTCTGTTAGGACAATACCATTTCTGTCCTTTATTGAGCCCATCTTTGCATGAAATGTTCCCTTGGTATCTCTAGTCTGTCCCATTCTATTGTTTTCCTCTATTTCTTTGCACTGATCATTGAGGAAGACTCCCCTTGCTAGTCTTTGGAACTCTGCATTCAAATAGGTATATCTTTCCTTTTCTCCTCTGCTTTTTGTTTCTCTTCTTTTCACAGCTATTTGTAAGGCCTCCTCAGACAGACAGCCATTTTGCTTTTTTGCATTTCTTTTTCTTGGGGATGGTCTTGCTCCCTATCTCCTGTACAATGTCACAAACTTCCCTCCATAGTCCATCAGGTTTTCTGTCTATCAGATCTAGTCCCTTAAATCTGTTTCCCACTTCCACTGTATAACCGTAAGGGATTTGATTTAGGTCATACCTGAATGGTCTAGTGGTTTTCCCTACTTTCTTCAATTTAAGTCTGAATTTAGCAATAAGGAGTTCATGATTGGAGCCACAGTCTGCTCCTGGTCTTGTTTTTGCTGACTGTATAGACCTTCTCCATCTTTGGCTGCAAAGAATATAATCAATCTGATTTCGGTGTTGGCCGTCTGGTGATGTCCATGTGTAGAGCTGTCTCTTGTGTTGTTGGAAGAGGTTGTTTGCTATGATCAGTGTGTTCTCTTGGCAAAACTCTATTAGCCTTTACCCTGCTTCATTCTGTACCCCAAAGGCTAATAGAGTTACTCCAGGTGTTTCTTGACTTCCTACTTTTGCATTCCAGTCCCCTATGATGAAAAGGACATCATTTTTGAGTGTTAGTTCTAAAAGGACTTGTAGGTCTTCATAGAACTGTTCAATTTCAGCTTCTTCAGCATTACTGGTCAGGACATAGACTTGAATTACCATGCTATTGAACGACTTGCCTTGGAAACAGACAGAGATCCTTCTGTTGTTTTTGAGATTACATCCAAGTCCTGCATTTCGGACTTTCTTGTTGACTATGATGGCTACTCCATTTCTTCTAAGGGATTCTTGTCCACAGTAGTAGATATGATGGTCATCTGAGTTAAATGCACCCATTCCATTCCATTTTAGTTTGCTGATTCCTAAAATGTCGACATTCACTCTTGCCATCTCCTGTTTGACCACTTCCAATTTGCCTTGATTCATGGACCTAACATTCCAGGTTCCTATGCAATATTGCTCTTTACAGTTCAGTCCTTGCTCCCATCACCAGTAACAGCCGCAACTGGGGGTTGTTGTTTTTGCTTTGGCTCCATCTCTTTCTTTCTGGAGTTATTTCTCCACTGATCTCCAGTAGCATATTGGGCACCTACCAACCTGGGGAGTTCATCTTTCAGTGTCCTATCTTTTTGCCTTTTTATACTGGGGTTCTCAAGGAAAGAATACTGAAGTGGTTTGCCATTCCCTTCTCCACTGGACCACATTTCACTCTGGTAGAAGTGTATTATTTAGCAGGAATGGTACTGGATAACATAGAGAAATAAGAATGAATTATCAGTACTAGAGAGTACCATTTGTTTAATTACAAGATTTATCAGAATGAAATAGATTTCATAGTCCAATTTCCTAATGTCTTTGGATATTATTCTACCACACTAATGAGTTTTGCAAAAGTAACTGTAGTGGAACAGTTAAGTTCTTGAGTGCCTGTTTTATTAACTTGTATTTGAGGACTTCGAAGTTTCCTTTGTGTGTGAATGTAGCCGTCAGTTAAATATATATTTTGATGCAGGAAGACTAAGTTATAAAAAATTAATAGGCAGTCTTATCAAATATAAAAGTTTATATTCTGCTTTTTGAAGACTTGTTGAGTTCCTATTGCAGCACTATACAGCTAAGATTAGTTGTACAAAAAAATAATCACAGGTAAAATGAGCTCTAAAATCTGAAAAGTATACCCTTAGATTTTTGTCATTTGGTTGTTCCAGTTCCTACCAGATTTATTTGTAATACAGATCTGTTTTAGGCTAAGCACTTTAAAAGATTCAGAACAGAACATCTTAAAGAGAAGATGTAGAGTGATGTGCACATTTCATGACTTTTTAGAGAGATGAATTTTCTCTTTAGTCAGTTGTAGATAAGGCATTCACTTAAGCCTACAAAGAGTCAAAATTATTATTTTAATATCTTCCTTAAAACCATAAATGTGCTCCATTGCAATTTAGGCTTTATGTGAGTTTGGATATATCAAGGGTTAAATCATATTATGTATAATAACCCTGTAGTTGTTAACTCATAGATGAAGAAATACTTAAATTTACCTGTGTATTCGATTCTATTTTTTACTTTACATTTAAAAGGCAGAGAAGTTTAAGGCTCTGTAACATGAAACACTTTCGGATTTTTATCATGAAATGGAAAAAAGTCCTTATTAAAAATAATGTGGTATCTTTCCCACAATCCCTTACAACAACGTGAATCAGTCATAAGTATACATATATCTCTTCCCTTTCAAGCCTCCCTCCTGCCCTACAACACCTGTTCCAAATATGCTGAAGGAGCTGAAGGAGAGCATGGGCAAAGAACTAAGTCGGCAGGTGATACATGAACAAGATGAAAATCAGTTTAAAAGAACCAATTCTGGAACTGAAAAATACACTAGAGGGGTTCAACAGCAGGTTCAAGTAGGCAGAGGAATAAACCAGGCAACTTGAAGACAAGTCATTACAAATGATCAAGTCTGAGGAGCAGAAAGAGTATAGAAAAGTGAACAGAGCCAAAGGGACTTTACGTGACACCATCAAATAGCCTAGTGCATGACATTATATGAACTCTTGAGGAAGAAGATTTCTGGGAGATAATTTGAAAAAATAATGGTCAGTAACTTCCCAAATTTGTAGTCTTGTCAGCCAATAATCTGACAAATTTAAGAAGCTTAAAGAATTCCAAGTAGGATAAACTCAAGAGAATGACCCTGAGATATACTATAATCAAACTCTTGAAAGACAAGCAGCAAGAGAGTACTGAATTAGTGTCCAAGGAATCCTGAATAAGATTATCAGTGGGTTTATTAGCAGAAACCTGGGAAGTCAGAAGGCAGTGCTTTACATTTAAAGCACTGACAGTCAAGAACTATGTACATAGTAAATCTGTTGTACAAAAATAAGGGAGAAATTAAGACATTTGCAGATAGACAAAAGCTGAAGGAGTTCATTACCACTAGACCTGCCCTATCAGAAATGCTTCTAGTTGAAAAGACTCTAGACATTGACTTGAAGCCATAAGAAGACATAAAAATCTATAATAAAAGTAAATGTATGGACAATAGAAAAATTAACATTGTGATTTTGGTTTATATCTCTTTTCCTAGAGAATTTAGAAGACAGCTGCATAAAAATAAATCTGTTAATGGGTACAATATATAAAGTTATAACTTGTGACTTCACTAACAAATGGGAGTGGATCTATATGGGGTAGAGTTTTCATTTGTGGTTACAGAAACTGTTATTAATTCAGAGTATTATAACTTTAGGATGTTATATGTAGTCCACATGGTAACCACCAAGAAAATAGCTAAAGAACATATGCAAATAGAAATGAAAAGGAATCAAAATGTGTCATTACAAAGAAAAGGCAGTAATAGAGGAAAGGAGAGGGGAAAGTTCTTAAGATACAAAGAAAAGAATAGCAAAATTAGTTTTGCCATCCCTAGCAAAGAATGTTCACACATTGGTGGTGGGAATGTAAAATCGTTTAGTCACTATACATTCCTCTTTTGAGTATGTTTCCAAAAGTAATGAAACTAAATGCTCAAAGAGATATTTATTTGTACAGTCACTTTAACAGCAGCTGTATTTACAATAGAACGGAAGAAATCCAAGTGTCCATCAATAGACACTTGGATAAGTAAAAGGTAAAGAGGACAGTTTTTAAAATAAAAATAAGTAAAAAGAAAATGACGCTGAAAATAAGCAAAGAAGATCTAACAGAGAAGAGATGATGAGAATCCCTAAATAACAAAACCAAGTAAAGAGAATCGTGCTTAAAAATTATATTTCAAGAAAACTTTCTGTAGTGTGAGTGCCTGACAAGAAGCTGTTAATTGCTGACACATCTATTTCAAAGGCATCCTTTTTTTTTTTTTTTAAGGCATCCATCTTAAACATGCAGCCAGCTGTATGACACGGCTGCAAGCAAAACAAATAGATAACCAATCAGGCTGTCCCACCCCTGCAGGTCCCCTTTTATTAACAGAGTCCTGTGTCCTAGATCAGCTGTCCCCAACCTTTTTGGCAGCAGAGACTGGTTTTGTGGAAGATTATTTTCCCATAGACCCGGGGCAGGGGGATAGTTTGGGGATAATTCAAGAGCATTACATTTATTGTGTACTTTATTTCTGTTATTATTACACTGTGATATATAATGAAATAATTCTACAACTCACCATAATGCAGAATCAGAGGGAACCCTGAGCTTGTTTTCCTGCAACTAGATGACCCTGTCTAAGGGTGATGGAAGAGTGATGGGAGTGGCAGATGAAGCTTCACTCTCTCTCACCTCTCACCTCCTGTAGTGCAGCCTAGTTCCTAACAGGTGGCTGGGGACCTCTGTCCTAGATAAATGACCATTCTACCATATCTGTTTTTCCCTTCCCTTGCCCAGGTCCCACTCTTATACTTGAAATTCGCCAATACTGAGGCAGGCACAAAATCTCAGGCACCCTATCCTGGGAACTTAATAAAGGCAGAATCCTCCAGATCTGTGCTACCCCCTACTCTACCCATGACCAACTCTGTGGCCCCTGTAGGATCTTTGAGTAATCTTGTTCTTTAAAGTTCTCTGATGGTTTTTGCTGAGGTGCTCCCTGCAGTCATAGTTAAGAACCACAGGGCTGTTGCGGCCACAACATTGACTCTGGTCCAGGAAATGTCTGGGGTCGGGGGTGGGGGGGGCTCTCCACAAGTAATAGGAACCCAGTCAAGTGTCTCAGGCATTCCTATCTAACAGTATCACTAGGAGTAGGCTGAGATGGACACAACACTTTGCTAAAATTGTTTAAAAGTATATATTGAAAGAGCAGAGACTTGTGTGCCAGAAAATAACAACTCAGAATAACCAACATCAATACGTACTTGTAAAATTACCTGATTTTAAAGAGGGAAAAAAATTCCTTTGAGCATTTTGGCAAAAAGACCACATTACTTGTAATTTACAAGGAGAGAGAATTAGATCATTATTAGATGTTGACAGCAACACCTTATTCTAGAAGAAAACGGATATAAAATATATTTAAGATAGTCAAGGAAAGAAAATGTGAACAAAACGTTTTGTCTCTAGCATAACTAACCTTTAAGTATAAAGGCACAGACAAATCTATCAACATGCAGGAACTCAGAAAATATTGTTCCTATGACACCTTCCTAAGAAATCTAGAGAATGCGCTTTTGATACCAGAATGGAAAGTATGAAATAGATATGAAAGATGATGAAAATACTAATTATCAAACCCATAGGATAGAGCAGCAGCTACAGAAAAAAAAAATTAACTTTTATAGTATAAAATTTAAAAAAAGATTTAAAATTAGTGTACTTATGGAGTAGCTACTCTGAAAAACAGTGTAAAGTTTCTTCAAAATGTTAAAAACAGAACAATGATCCAGCAATTCCACTTCTGGATTTTTATCTGCAGAAATGAAAGCACTAACTTGAAAATACACATGCACCCCCATGTTCTTTGCAGCACTGAACATGGAAGCAACCTAAGTGTCCATTGATGAATGAATAAAGAAAATGTGATATATACACACAATAGAATATTAGTCATCCATAAAAAAGAAATTTTGTCATTTGTGACACCATGAGTGGACCTTGAAGATTATCATGCCAAGTGAAATAAGTTGGACAGAGAAAGGTAACTATTGAGTACTATATGATCTTACTTGTATGTGGAATCTAAAAAGACAAAATGGTAGCAAAAACCTAAAAACATAGATAAAAAATCTAGTGGTTTCCAAAGGTAAAGGGTTAGGGTAAAGGGTAAAAAGAGTGAAGGTGATCAAGAAGTACAAACTACCAGTTATAAAATAAATAAATCACATCTAGCTGCCATCTTGCATCCCCACATGTGTGCGCCTAATCTCAGATGGTCTGCCGGAGACCACCTGAGCACCAAACCTAGTCCCCAGCGCAGCCCCATTTCCACTCCAGCAAGATGAAAGAAACTATCATGAACCAGGAGAAAGTTGCCCGCACAAGTGTGCATTGGTGGGAAAGGAACTGCTTGCAGAAAGAAGAAGGTGGTTCATAGAACAACCACGGCAGATGACAAAAAACTTCAGTTCTCTTTAAAGAAGTTAGGGGTAGACAGTATCCCTGGTATTGAAGAGGTGAGTAGGTTCACAAATTAAGGAACACTGTTCCACTTTAACAACGCTAAAGTTCCGGCATCTCTGGCAGCAAATACTTCCACCATTACAGGCAATGCTGAGACACAGCAGCTGACAGAAATGTTACCCAGCATCTTAAACCAACTTGGTGCAGATAGTGTGACTAGTTTGAGGAGACTCGTCAGGCTCTGCCCAAACAATCTGTGTACAGAGGAGCACCACTTGCCAGAGAAGATGATGATGATGAAGGTACAGATCTAGTGGATAATTTTGATGAGGTTTCCAAGAATGCAGCAAACTGAATTGAGTCAACCTCTGAAGAAGATAAATCTTGAAGTTACTGAGAGCTGCTATTTTATATTATGACTGCTTTTAAAATTTTGTTTATGGATCTGATAAAATCTAGATCTCTAATGTTTTTAAGCCCAGCCACTGGACACTGCAGCTCTTTTCAGTTTTTACTTATATACAATTCATTCTTTGCAGCTAATTAAGATGAAAAACCTAAGAATAAAGTTTGGAATAAAGATTAATAAAGTTCTTTGCCTAATAAAAAAAAGCCACAAGGAAAAAATGTAACTATGTGTGGTGATGGATGTTAATGATTATTGTGATGATCATTCTGCAATATATATAAATATTGAAGCATTATATACCTGAAACTAATACAGTGTTATGTGAATTATAACTAAAAAAAAATTATCACTCCCAAATGTCAGTGGTGCAAAGGTTGAGAAACCCTGATTTCAGTCATTTGATTAAAAATAGCTGAAAGAAATGTACTAATTGTGGTGAAGTGCTTGTTTGAAGAATCTGCCTTTAAAGTTTTCAGGTTGTATTATAGTTGAGCCTGACAGATATATTGATCAGATATCATGTTCTTCATCCTATTCATTTTTTCTTGAAACATTAAAGGGCATTATAAAAACCATAATAATCTGGTTTCCACCTTAAGAAGCTGGAAAACTATACAATAGAGAATATTAGCAATAAAAATAAATGAAGTAGTTATACATACCACAAGGTAGAGGAGCCAAGATGGCGGAAGAATAGGACAGGGAGACCACTTTCTGTCCTACAAATTCATCGAAAGTACAACTGAACGCTGAGCAAACTTCACAAAACAACTTCTGATAGCTAGCTGAGGACATCAGGCGCCCAGGAAAGCAGCCCATTGTCTTTGAAAGGAGGTAGGACAAAATATAAAAGATAAAAAGAGAGACAAAAGAGCTAGGGATGGAGACCCATCCCGGGAAGGGAGTCTTAATAGAGGAAGTTTTCAAACACCAGGAAACCCTCGCACTGGCGGATCTGGGGGAAGTTTTCGAATCTCGGAGGGCAATCTAACTGAGAGGAAAAATAAATAAAACCCACAGATTACGTGCCTAATAGCAACTCCCAGCAGAAAAGTATCCCAGACGCCAGCATCCGCCACCAGCAAGTGGGGGCGGAACAGAGAGGAGCGGGCGGCATTGCTTAGGGTACATACTACAAGGTAGATGAACCTTAAAATATACTAAGCAAAAGAAATTACTCACCAGGGGCTGTATATTGGTAATACGATGCCATGTATATGAAATGCCCAGAATCAGTCAGTCAGTTCAGTCGCTCAGTTGTGTCCAACTCTTTGCAACCCCATGGACTGCAGCACTCCAGGCTTCCCTGTCCATCACCAACTCCCGGAGTTTACTCAAACTCATGTCCATCGAGTTAGTGATGCCATCCAACCATCTCATCCTCTGTCATCCCCTTCTCCTCCCGCCTTCAATCTTTCCCAGCATCAGGGTCTTTTTGAATGAGTCAGCTCTTTCCATCAGGTGGCCAAAGTACTGGAGTTTCAGCTTCAGCATCAGTCCTTTCAATGAATATTTAGGACTGATTTCCTTTAGAACTTGACTGGTTGGATCTCCTTGTAGTCCAAGGGACTCGCAAGAGTTTTCTTGAACACAATTCAAAAGCATCAGAACAGGCAAATCTAAAAAGAAAGCAGATTAGTGGTTGCCTGGGGATGGGGGTATTAGAGAGTGATGGTATTAGATTTCTTTTTGGATTAATGAAAATGTCCCCAAGTTGATTGTGATGATGAATACACAATTCTTTGAATATACTAAAAGTCATCAAGTAGTACATTTTAAGCTATAGAATTGTATGATGTGTGAATTCTGTTTTAGTAGAAGTGTATTTTTTTTTCTGTTTAAGGCAAGAAAAGAACAAATTAAACCAAAAGGAAGCAGAAGAAAACTAAGAGCAGAAATAAATGATATAAAAACAGGCAAATCATAGAGAAATTCAGTAAAGCCAAAAAATATTTTCTTGAATACATCAATAAAAATTGATAAGTCCTTAGCTAGACTGATAGAGTCAAGAGAAAAGAAACAAATTACCAATATAAGGCATCAAAAGAGGGACATTACAATAGTTTTTACAAGTATAAGAATAATGGAATATTATGAACATTTTTATGTCAATAAATTTTAGACAATTCATATGAAATTGACAAATTTCTTAGAGACAAATTACCAAAATTTACTCAAGAAGAAATATCCTGGACAACCCCATATCAAGTAAAGAAACTGAGTTAATAATTAAAACCATTACCACATAATCCCAAGAAATAAAAATAGTTCAATATTTTAAAAATCTGATGGCTAAAAAGCAGATGGAAAGATGTTTAACATTACTAATTATCAGAGAAATGCAAATCAAAACTACAATGAGGTATCACCTCACACTGGTCAAATGGCCATCATGAAAATGTCTACAAACAATAAATGCTGGCGAGGGCATGGAGAAAAGAGAACTCTCCTACACTGTAGAGGAAACGTAAATTGGTATAACCATTATGGAGAAGAGTGTGGGTGTTCCTTAAAAAGTTAAAAACATAACTACCATATGATCCAGCTATCCCACTGTAGGACATAGATCCAGAGAAACCATAGCTAAAAGATACACCCCAATAATCACTGTGGAACTGTTTACAGTAGCCAAGACAAGGAAGCAACCTAAATGTCGATTGACAGAGGAATGAATAAAGAAGATGCAGAATATAATGGAATATTACTGACCTATTAAAAAGAATGAAGTAATGCCATTTGCAACAATATGGATAAACACAGAGATTATCATATTAAGTGAAGTCAGGCAGAGAAAGATGATTTCACTCAAATGTGGAATCTAGTTCTTTAAAAATGATATAAATGAACTTATTTACAAAATAGAAACAGGCTCACAGATTAAAAAAAAACACCACAACTTAGGAACTCCTTATTGCAAAATTCAGACTTAAATTGGCCATTCAGGTATGACCTAAATCAAATCCCTTATGATTATACAGTGGAAGTGAGAAATAGATGCAAGGGATTAGATCTAACAGAGTCCCTGAAGAACAATGGACAGAGTTTCATAACATTGTACATGAGGCAGTGACCAAAACCATCCCCAAGAAAAAGAAATGCAAGAAGGCAAAATGGTTGTCTGAGAAGGCTTTACAAATAGCTGAGAAAAGAGAAGTGAAAGGCAAAGGAGGAAAGGAAAGGTATACCCATCTGAATGCAGAGTTCCAAAGAACAGCAAGTAGAGATAAGAAAGCCTTCTTAAGTGAGCAATGAAAAGAAATAGAGGAAAACAACAGAATGGGAAAGACTAGAAATCTCTTTAAAAAAATTAGAGATACCAAGGGAACATCTCATGCAAAGACGGGTACAATAAAGGACAGAAACGGTATGGACCTTACAGAAGCATAAGATATTAAGAAGAGGCGGCAAGAATATACAGAAGAACAGTACAAAAAAGGTCTTAATAACCCAAATAACCATGATGATGTGGTCACTATAGATATCCTGGGATGTGAAGTCTAGTGGGCCTGAGGAAGCATCACCGTGAACAAAGCTAGTGGAGGTAATGGAATTCCAGCTGAGCTATTTCAAATCCTAAAAGATGATGCTGTGAAAGTGCTGCACTCAGTATGCCAGCAAATTTGGAAAACTCAGCGGTGGCCACAGGACTGGAAAAGATCAGTTTTCATTCCAATCCCAAAGAAGGGCAATGCCAAAGAATGCTCAAACTAGAGCACAATTGTGCTCATTTCACATGCAAGCAAGGTAATACTTAAAATCCGTCAAGCTAGGCCTCAACAGTACATGAACCAAGAACTTCCAGATGTACAAGCTGGATTTAGAAAAGGCAGAGGCACCAGAGATCAAATTGCCAACATCCTTTGAATCACAGAAAAAGCAAGAGAGTTCCAGAAAAACATCTACTTCTGCTTCACTGACTATGTTAAAGTCTTTGAGTGTGTGGATCACAACAAACTGTGGGAACTTTTTCAAGAGACGGGAATACCAAACCACCTTACCTGCCTCCTAAGAAACCTGTATGCGGGTCAAGAAGCAACAGTTAACAGAACATAGAACAACAGAATCATTCATAATTGGGGCAGGAGTACCTCAAGGCTGTATATAGTCACCCTGCTTATTTAACTTATATGCAGAGTACATCATACAAAATGCTGGGCTGGATGAATCCCAAGTTGGAAGCAAGATGGCTGGGAGAAATAGCAACAACTTCAGATATGCAGATGATACCACTTTAATGGCAGAAAGCAAAGAGGAACTAAAGAATGTCTTGATGAAGGTGAAAGAGGAGAGTGAAAAGGCTGGCTTAAAACTCAACATTCAAAAACTAAGATCACAGCATCCAGTCCCATCACTTCATGGCAAATAGATGGGGAAAAAATGGAAACAGTGACAGACTTTTCTTTTCTTGGGCTCCAAAGTCACTGCAGACAGTGACTGCAGCCATGAAATTAAAAACTTTCCTTCCAAGGAGCAAGCATCTGTGACAAACCTAGACAGTGTATCAAAAAGCAGAAACATCACTTTCCTGACAAAGGCCCATATAGTCAAAGCTATGGTTTTTACAGCAGTCATGAATGATGTGAGAGTTGGGCCACAAAAAAGGCTGAGCGCCAAAGAATTGATGCCTTCCAATGGTAGTGCTGGAGAAGAACTCTTGTGAGTCCCTTGGACAGCAAAGAGATCAAGCCAGTCCATCCTAAAGGAAATCAATCCTGAATCTTCACTGGAAGGACTGATGCTGAAGCCGAAGCTCCAATACTTGCGCCACCTGGTGTGAAGAGCCAATTCATTGGAAAAGACCCTGATGCTGAGAAGGTTGAGGGCAGGAGGAGAAGGGGATGACAGAAGATGAGATGGTTGGATGGCATCACCAGCTCGATGGACATGAGTTTGAGCAAACTTGGGGAGGTAGTGAAGGCAGGGAAGCCTGGCATGCTGCAGTCCAGGGGATCACAAAGAGTCGGATACGACTTAGCGACTGAACAACAACAGAAATAGTTAACAAAGGGGAAATGGGGCGGGGGAGGATAAATGAGGAGCTTGGGATATATACAGACTACTGTACATAAAATAGATAACCTACCAGGACTTGCTATACAGCCCAGGGAACTCTACTGAATATTCCTTTCCTTATATGGAAAAAGAACCTAAAAAAGTATGAATATATGTATATGCATAACTCGGTCACTTCGCTGTACACTTGAAGCTAACATATTAGAAATCAACTATACTCTAGTAAAATTAAAAAATATAAAATAAAATTGACTAAATCCACAGCTTTAATAAATATAATATTAATTGCTTGAGAAGGTGTTTGACATCCACATGATTAAAAAACAAATTGGAAACTAAAAGTAGTAGGGAACCTCCTTAATCTGTAACAGGTAGCTACTATAAACTTCTAGTAAATATCACACTTGCTTGCGAAATTTGTTTTTAAGAATTTCAGTTAACACCAGAAGAAAGGTCAAATGCTTGCTGGTACTTCTTCCATTCAAAATAGTGTCAAGCATAAATCACAGCAAGATCTTTTTTTTATCCACCTCCTTCAGTAATGAAAATAAAAACAAATGGGACCTAATGAAACTTAAAAACATTCACACAACAAAGGAAACTACAAACAATGAAAAGGCAACGCTCACAATGGGAGAAAATATTTGCAAGCAAAGTAACTGACAAAGGATTCATCTCAAAACTCTATAGGCAGCTAATGCAGCTCAACATCAAACAAATAATTCAATCAAATAATGGACAAAATTCCTAGACAGAAATTTCTCCAAAGACGACCTGCAGATGGGCAACAAGCAATGAAAAAGATGCTCAATGTCTTAATTATCAGAGAAATGCAAATCAAAACTACAATGAAGTGTCACCTCACACCAGTCAGAATGAATGACCATCAAAAAGTCTACAAACAGCCTGTGAGCCACAACTGTTGAGCCTGTGCTCTAGAGCCCAGGAACACAGCTACTGAGCCTTCATGTTGAGACTCCTGAAGCCCGCGTGCCCTAGAGCCTGTGCTCAGCAACAAGAGAAGCCACAACAGTGAGGAGCCTGCACACCATAACTAGAGAGTGGCCCCCACTTGCCACAACTAGAGAAAAGTCCACTCAGAAATGAAGATTCAGCACAGTCAAAAATAAATAATGTTTAAAACTCTACAAACAATAAATGCTAGGGAGGACATGGAGAAAAGGGAACCAACCCTTCTACACTGTTGATGGGAATGTGAATTGGTACAGCCACTAAGGAGATTTCTTAAAAAACTAAAAACAGAACTACTATCTGACCCAGCAATCCCACTCCTGGGCATATACCTGGAGAAAACCATAATCCAAAAAGATATATGCACCCCAAATGTTCACTGCAGCACTATTTACAATAGTCAAGACATAGAAACAACCTGAATGTCAATCAACAGAGGAATGGATAAAGAAGATGTACAAATGTACAATAGAATATTACTCACCCATAATAGGAAGAAAATTGTGCCATTTGTAGACATGGATGAACTGTCATACAGGGTGAATAAGTCAGAAAAAGACAAATATCATATATTAATGTATATATGTGGAATCTAAGAAAATGGTATAGATGAACTTATCTGCAAGGCAGAAATAGACACATAGACATAGAGAATAAATGTATGGATACCAAGTGGGGGAGAGGGAGGAACGGATTGGAAGATTGGGATTGGCATATATACACTGTTCTGTATAAAATACATAACTAATGAGAACTGACTATATAGCACAGGGGACCCTACTAAATGCTCTATGGTTACCTAAATGGGAAGGAAATCCAAGGAAGAGGAGATCCGTGTGTACGTGTGGTTGATTCACTTTGCTGTACAACAGAAACTAACGCATGGTAAAGCAACTAAACTATAAGTTTAAGAAAATGGAATTAAGGTCCTTGTAAATAAAACACGAAAAATAAGAGGTACATGGCAGACAGTTTAGAAAGACTCACTCTACCCATTCCAATTCTTATGTTGCCACACTAAATAGACTGAAAGCTACAACAATTTTAAGACTTCTTGTCTGTTGGAATCCACTTAGGTTTTACCACAAACACACTGGAGAGCAATGTATGGCATCATTTGTACATTTGAAGACTGGATCTTTCTGCAAGCCTCATGATGGTGGCAACTAGCTTTCCTGGGCCTTCTATGGCAGAGTTTCTGGCATCTATTCACAAATATTGAGTGGAGACTCCCCTACCCTCACCCCACTAAGGAACAAGCTCAATCCCTCGTTTTTGGAGCTGATTGTTCTCCTTTTCCCAAGCTACAGCAGAGGCCCCAATAAGGCCTTATCTGGATTTCTTTTCCGGGCTCTGATTAATTTCTATTGACTGGGAAAGGACAAGAACAGTGGTCAGTAACAAACTTTGTGGTGCCCAACACAGGGCAGTTGTCTCTGTCTGGGGAGAGGATATGGATGCCTCCATGATCACCATACGCACCTTCCTGGTGGGTGACAAATGTCCACCTCAACTTCTTGATGCTTCAGCATCACCATGTTTGCTAAGTCTGCCTTCCAGTCCCCTGGGGCCTCAGTCCCCTCACTATGACAATGCTTTCCCCCTCTTCCCTTGTCCTTTTTCCTTCATCATTTTCCCTCTGTCCTTTTGGGGCTTCCCTGGTGGCGCAGATGGTAAAGAATCAGCCTGAAATCACCCTGAAATCAAATCAGGGTTTGATCCCTGGGTGGGGAAGATCCCCTGGAGAAGAAAATGGTAAGCCACTACAGTTTTCTTGCCTGGAGAATGCCATGGACAGGGGAGCCTGGTGGGCTACAGTCCATGGGGTCACAAAGAGTCAAACACAACTGAGCGACTAACATTTTAACTTTGTCCTTTTTCACTCATCACTTTCCCTTTGTTCCTTTCCCTCTCCTGAAATCCACTTCTTCTCTCTCTGTCCTTTCCATCTGAGAGTGTGGACGTCGGGCAGCTACAGCATCACTCCTCTTGGCTTGTGAGACCTGCTCCCTCTGGCCGGCAATGGCGCACCTTGATGGGTGACGAGCAGAGGGGAGAGAGACTCACCTCATACCCGGCAGGCCTTCATCCAGGGGGCTCCCCGCTGGCCAGAGGCTGAGGAGACAGATCGAGGTGAAACCTCATATCATGTAGTGGCTAGAAGTCTGATCGTCCCAATATTCTCACCTTTATTTTCTTGTCTCCAGGAGAAGTCCCATGCGGGTGGGCTGAAGTGACAGATTTCTAAATACTGGTGTACATGTGGGTGAGAGTTCCACTTGTGGGTTGCAGTCCCACACATGATTACAACAGATTGCTTTCCAGGCTTGATCACCCTGGTGGACAGTGGACAGGGTGCTGTCTCCTTAACGGGCCCTCTCTGGAAGCGTACACCCCCACAGTGGATGGGTGGAAATGGCAATCTCTCTGTCTCTGTCTCATTTTCAGTCCTTTCTGTCCCTCCTCCTTTTACCTCTCCCTTGGTCCTCATTTCTATACTCCAGTCCTCTTTATCCTGAAAACTCTTGTTCGTGTCTTTAAGTTTTGTCATTGGTATCTTTGTATGTGGTGTAGTTTTGTCTGTCCTACTGCTCCTGCAAGCCTCCACAGATATTGTGGACACAGTGGAGCACTGAAACCTTGAAAAACAAACAAGTCCCCATTGCCTGAGATTCCAACTTTGGGTTACTAAGTGGGATTTTAAGAGCAGAAAGAAAAAACAAGAGCTTGCATTTTCCCCTCCTCTGTTCTTGCAATGTAACTAGCCTGCGGGGCTCTCAGGAACTACTTGAATCATCTGTAGTCTACCAGACTGAGGGGGAAAAGGGCCATTTTAAATACAAGTGGGAAAAATATGAGATTTCTGGTTCTGTCTTTGTGTAAAGATTAACTTCTAAATTTCTGGTTCTGCCTTTGTGTAAAAATTAACTTTTTCAGTAGTCACGTATGGATGTGAGAGCTGAACCATAAAAAAGGTTGAGCACTGAATAATTGATGCTTTTGAACTGTGGTATTAGAGAAGATTCTTGAGAGTCCCTTGGACTGCAAAGAGATCAAATGAGTCAATCCTAAAGGAAATCAGTCCTGAATATTCATTGGAAGGACTGCTCCTGAAGCTGAAGCTCCAATATTTTGGCCACTTGATGCGAAAAGCTGACACATTAGAAAAGACCCTGATGCTGGGAAAGACTGAAGGCAGAAGGAGAAGGGGACGACAGAGCATAAGATGGTTGATGGCATCACCAACTCAATGGACATGAGTTTGAGCAAGCTCTGGGAGACGGTGAAGCCTGGAGTGCTGCAGTCCATGGGGTCGCAAAGAGTTTGACACAACTGAGCAACTGAATAACAACAACAAACTTGTAAATGAGCTGTATTTAATTGGCTTAAAGGAAATCGAGTGCTTATACACATTCTCAGAAATTTAGAAGAGGTTCACCAAAGCTGAGAAAAGAAGTTAAGTAAAGAGAAAGTCGCTTTGCAACTGTATAGTCCATGGAATTCTCCAGATCACAACACTGGAGTGGGTAGCCTTTCCCTTCTCCAGGGGATCTTCCCAGTGCAGGGATCAAACCCAGGTCTCCCGCAAGCAAAAGGCAAAGGAGACAGGGAAAGATATACCCAACTAAATGCAGAGCTCCAGAGAATAGCAAGGAGAGATAAGAAGACCTTCTTAAATAAACAGTGCAAAGAAGTAGAGGAAAAGAGTAGAATGGAAAACATGAGATCTTGTTAAGAAAATTGGAGATATCAAGGGAACATTTCATGCAAGGATGGGCACAATAAAGGACAGAAATAGTAAGGACCTAACAGAAACAGACAAGATTAAAAAGAGGTGGCAATAATACACAGCAGAACTATACAAAAAAGGTCTTAATGACTGAGGTAAGCACAATGACGTGAGTGACATCACCTAGAGTCTGACATCCTGAAGTGCAAAGTCAAGTGGGCCTTAGGAAGCATCACTACAAACAAGGCTAGTAGAGGTGATGGAATTCCAGTTGAGCTATTTAAAATCATAAAAGATGATGCTGTTAAAGTGCTGCACTCTATATGTCAGCAAATTTGGGAACTCAGCAAAACTCAGCAGTGGCCAAAGGACTGGAAAAGGACAGTTTTCATTCCAATCTCAAAGAAGGGTGGTGCCAAAGAATGTACAAACTACTACACAGTTGTTGCTCATTTCAAATGTTAGTAAGATTATGTTCAAAATCCTTCAAGCTAGGCTTCCACAGAACGTGAACTGAGAACTTCCAGATGCACAAACTGGGTTTAAAAAGGCAGAGGAACCAGAGATCACATTGCCAACATTCACTGGATCATAGAGAAAGCAATGGAATTGCAGAAAACATCTACTTCTGCTTCACTGACTACACTAAATCCTTTGATTGTGTGGATCACAACAAAATGTGGAAAATTATTAAAGAGATGGGAATACCAGATCACCTTACCTGTTTCTTGAGAAATCTATATGTGGGTCAAGAAGCAACAGTTAGAACCTTACATGGAACAACTGACTGGTTCAAAATTGGGAAAAAAGAGTGTGAACAGGCTGTATGTTATCACTCTGTTTACTTAACAGATATGCAGACTACATCAGGTGAAATGCCAGGCTAGATGAATCACAAGTTGGAATCAAGATTGCCAGGAGAAATACCAACAACCTCAGATATGCAGATGATACCACTCTAAAGGCAGAAAGCTAAGAGGAACTAAAGAGCCTCTTAATGAGGGTGAAAGAGGAGAGTGAAAAAGCTGGCTTAAGGCTCAACATTTCAAAAACTAAGGTCACGGCATCCAAACCCATCACTTCATGGCAAATAGAAGGGGAAAAGTTGAAGCAGTGACAGATTTTATATTCTTGGGCTCCAAAATCACTGCAGACAGTGACTGCAGCCATGAAATTAACTTGGTCCTTGGAAGGAAAGCTATGACAAACCTAGACAGTGCATTATAAAGCAGACATCACTTTGTTGACAGAGGTCTATATAGTCAAAACGATGGTTTTTCCATTTGTCGTGTATGGATGTGAGAGTTAGACCATAAAGAAGGCTGAGTTCCAAAGAATTCATGCTTTTGAACTGTGGTGCTGGAGAAGACTCTTGAGAGTCCTTGGACTGCAAGGGGTTCAAATGAGTCAATCCCTAAAGGGAATCAATCCTGAATAATCACTGGAAGACTGATACTAAAATTCCAGTACTTTGGCCACCTGATGTGAACAGTCAACTCATTGGAAAAGACCCTGATGATGGGAAAGATTGAGGGCAAGAAGAGAAAGGGGTGGCACAGGACGAGATGGTCCGATGGCATCACCCATTCAGTGCACATGAATCTGCGCCAAGTCCGGGAGATGGTGAAGGACAGGGAAGCCTGGTGTCTTACAGTCCCTGGGGTTGCAAAGAGTCAGACATGACTTGGTGACTGAACAGCAACAGTTGCTTTCCAGTGTGATAGGGAAGTTAAATAAATAGTTTTGTTTAGGCTTCAGAGACAAAGCAGAACAGGCCTCTGCCCTTGCCTGGACACTGGCCTGTCTCTGAGTGCCCTGACTGCTTGCTGTGAGTGCAAGGCTTGCAGCACCATGGATAAGATAGGGGACATGTCTTGAGATTGTTGAGCCCTAGGAGAGGCCCTGGCCAACCAAGCTCCAGGCTTAACAACAGTCCAAGTTTTATCAGACAAAACGAACAGCATTAACATGAAACCAGAGCTGCAGTTTGCTCAGAGATCGATGATATCAGTTTGCGTCCTGGGATTATAAGCAGGAGCCCAAAGTGTCCAATTTTTGAAGTCTCACCCACAGAGCAGACATGCTGCCTGGGACCTTTTCCCAATTGGGACTCCAGATGTGCTGTGACACAGGACTTCCCAGTACTGTTTGAGTTTGGATGTTGGTCAAAAACCCAATTTTGTGATGTACCCTCTGCTATTTCTATTTCAATTTTCTTTTAATGTTAGTATACTGAAAGTAAGCTAGTTAATTCTCTAATAAATATAGGAATTATTTATTTGTATATAACAAGTGGCTTATTTTGTTAACAAATCCTTTAAACCCGAGATGAAAGTGAAAACCTTCTGCAAAACACAGGCTGTGCTGGTTTCTGCTGTACAGCGACGTGACTCAGCCCTGAGTATACAATCCCTGGGGTTTTTGCTGAGGTGCTCCCTGCAGTCAAAGTAAGAACCACAGGACTGGTTCAGCCGCAACACTGACTCTGGTCCGGAAATGTCTGGGGGGGCTCTCCACAAGTAACAGGGATCCAGGCAACTGTCTCAGGCATTCCTATCCAACAGCATCACTAGGAGTAGGCTGAGACAGTCACAACACTTTCCGAAAAATGTTTAAAACTATATATTGAAAGAGCAGAGACTTGTGTGCCAGAGAATAACAACTCAGAATGACCAACATCAATACATACCTATAAAATTACTAGATTTGAAGGGAGAAAAGAGTTCCTTTGAGCATTTTGGCAAAAAGGCCACATTACTTATAAAGGAGAGAGAATTAGATCATTATTAGATGTTGACAGCAACACTTCATCCTGAAAGAAAATGGATATAAAATATATTTAAGATAGTCAAGGAAAGAAATTGTGAACAAAAGGTTTTATATCCAGCATAGTTTAACCTTTAAGTACAAAGGGCACAGACAAATCTATCAATATGCAGGAACTCAGAAAATTTTCCTAGGATACCTTCCCAAGATATCTAGAGAATGCACTTCTGATCCAAAATGGAAAGTATGAAATAGTTAGATATGAAAGATGATGAAAATACTGATTATCAAACCCATAGGATAGAGCAGCAGCTACGGAAAAAAATTTAACTTTTAACATTTATAGTATAAAATCAAAAAAAGATTTAAAATTAGTGCACTTCTGGCATAGCTACTCTGGAAAACAGGATGAAGTTTCTTCAAAATGTTAAAAAGAGAACAACCATACGATCCAGCAGTTTCACTTCTGGCTTTTTATCTACAGAAATGAAAGCACTAACTCAAAAATATACAGGTACCCCCGTGTTCTTTGCCGCACTGAACATGGAAGCAACCTAAGTGTCCACTGATGGACGAATGGGTAAAGAAAATGTGATATATACATACAATAGAATATTAATCATCCAAAAAAGAAGTAAGTCTTGCTATTCGTGACACCGTGAGTGGACCTTGAGGATATCATGCCAAGTGAAGTAAGTGGGATAGAGAGAGATAACTATTGAATACTACATGGTCTTACTTGTATGTGGAATCTAAAAAGACAAAACGACAACAAAAAAACCTACTCATAGATACAGAGAGAAGAGTTAGTGGTTTCCAAAGGTGAAGGGTGGGTTGGGGGGCAAAATGGGTGAAGGTGATCAAGATGTACAAACTTCCAGTTATAAAATAAGTCACTAGGAAAAAAATGTAACTATGTGTAGTGATGGATGTTAATGATTATTGTGATGATTATTTTGCAATATATGTAAGTATTGAATCATTATGTTGTACACCTGACACTAATATGTCAGAAGAATTATAACTCAAGAAAAATGATCACTCCCAAATGTCAATAGTGCCAAGTTGAGAAACCCTGACCTCAGTCAGTTGATTAAGAACAGCTGAAAGAAATGTACTGATTGTGGTGAAGTGCTGTTTTGAAGAAGTTGCCTTTAAAATCTTCGGGTTATATTACAGGTGAACCTGAAAAATATGTTTATCAGATATCATGTTCTTCATCCTAATTCATTTTTTCTTGGCACATTAAAGGGCATTATAAAAACCAAACAATATAATAATAAAATAAATGTATTCAATTAGGAAAATAGGGAAAAACTTTAGTAAGTATAATGAAAACAATTAGTGCTTAGATGCAAGTTTACAGCACTAATGTCTACATTAGAAAGAAGAAAGGTCCAGGATTAATCTGGTTTTCACCTTAAAAAGCTGGAAGAGCTACACAATGGGGAATATTACTCAGCAATAAAAAGAAATGAAGTAGTGATACATGCTACAAGATAGACGAACCCTAAATATGTGCTAAATGAAAGAAATTAATCACCAGGGGCTGTATATTGTAATATGATTCTATATGTATGAAAATCCAGGTCCTTGGCTAACAGGAGACTCTGCCTTGGGCCCGCCGGTGTAATAAACTGCACTCCACTATCTGCATTGTCCTTCTGAGTGAGTTTGTTTCCCGGAAAGCGTGGCTATAACATTTGGTGCATGGGCCGGGAAACTCCTCACTTTGAGGAGACAGGTCTCATTTGAGGCCACCCCGAGGCTTTGTAGCTTGAATCTCCTAGAGGGGGGAAGGCGCCTCGCCCCTCTGGAAGGATTCTGCTTCTCAACGCCCGGACCTTTCACATTAGCAGGTAGTGAACGGCAGCAGGGGAACTGAGCACTCAGGTGAGGAGGAACCCACCCAGCAGGGTAGAAGAGGGGGCCTGATCACCCCCCTGGGAGGGACTAGAAGGAGCGGGGACCCACAGGAGCCTGGAATAGGCAGGCGGCGATTGCTTGGTACACAGGTCGACGAGCGTGCTAGGGTTTAGGAAGGAAATTTGTGAAGGTCATTTAGGAGGTGTGTCCACACTGTCTCGGGGAAAATTATTACCAAGCGATCGCCAGGGGATTTTTAGGATAGGAAACTGGTCCTTGTATGCTCATATTCTGCCCTCCCCCAGGAGGTGTCCTGTCTGCTGTGAAATTCTTGACCCCCTCAGAATTGTTAGGCTAGAAGGAGGGGGATACAGAACTGAGTATGAATTGGCTTTTCCGGAGATGGCCTGGGACATGGGATATTTAACCCATCTGTGTTTTCATTCACACCTGATCAAGCCCACCAAGGCAGAATGGACTTTAAGGGAGAAACAGTCTTGGACCATGTGATGTTCTGGTTCAGCTATGCTGACTGGCAGGTGAAGACACGCCGATCCCCCTTCTCCCTCTGGGGTCTGGCAGGTAAGGCTCTTCTCACCCCAATTAGGAAGGAGGCACAATGGCAATTTAAGTGTCACTGAGTGGAAATATCAGAAGTACATAGGGTACTGAGAACTTCGTAGACAGAACGAAAAGGAAAAGTAGAAGAAGGTCTGAGAAGGTAAGCAAGATGGGGGGAAGTGAATCTAAGCAACATGATTAAAAATTTAAAGAAGGGGTTAGGAGGAGACTATGGGGTGAAGATGAAGCCTAACTGTCTCCACATACTCTGTGAGGTCGAATGGACCCCTATGGGAGCAGGATAGCCACCAGAGAACACTGTGAACTTAAACACAGGAGAGCCAGGACACCTGGATCAATATCCATCTATTGACTCATGGCTAGGGTTAGCTTGAGACCCTCCTACTTGGACAAGGTTCTGTATCCAGAAGGGAAAGGGAAAAATATTAATGGCACAAAAATTGACTGATGATAAAAAAGGAAATTCTACAGGATTTGGAGGGGGATGACCTGACCCCTCCCCCATGCTGGATAATGACACGCCTGCCTCCCAGTGCTTCACCAGGACCGGAGGCCGCCTTAATGCCCGATCCAGGGCCAGGTGAAGTTTCTGCAACAGCCACTGCTCCTCTGCCAGCTTTCCCGGAGTTCATAGAGCCGCCGTTTGGGCAGGCTCCGATCCCGGTGACAGAAGCCTCTGGCCAACACTTCCAGGATCCGGCTCCAACCGAACCGCCCAAGCTATACCTGCCTCTCCCGGTGAGTACTGACAACGGAGGGAATGAAAGAGAACAGACAAGAGACTTACAGTGCTAGCTGCTGCTCGGGAAAAGTCTATCTCGGGCCCTCCGGAAAACCTCATCTGCCCCAGGGACAGGACAGTCCTTCAGCCGGTCCCAAGGGAGGCCCCGGGCCCGTCACAGCCAAACCAGTGTGCCCGGTG